>NC_090932.1:68843943-69468193 GCF_040938575.1 Ambystoma mexicanum | reverse complement strand
AGGTACTATGTTAGGGATTTCTTTCTGGGATTGCTCTTAAGGGTTTTATGTGTATTTTCTATAGTGAATACTTAACTGTTTTTTTTCACTGGTTTTTAAATCAACTGGTTCTTTTCACTGACTTTCCCACATAGTTATTGAAAGGATTGCTGATAAATCTGTTAACTGCTGTTTAACTGTCTTTAAGTTAAATTGTAGGGCTTCTCTCCAGAACCCACTACAGTGGATGTATATGCATTTAATAGTTTTGTGACAATACTTCCATGAAACATGCATTGCTTAGTGTGTATTTTAGAGGTCTAGTAAGTCAGTATATATTTGTGTACTTCTATGTCCAACTGGAATTATTGTAGTGCCCTATGTGTCTCATTGTAGCCCTAGACAACTCCCATTCCTCTTGAGACTAAGCCTTACCACTCTGCTGCCTGCGTGGATTCGGTTTGGCTTGATTTCAGTGTCTTTTATGTTTACCATAATAAGTTGGTCTCCCAAAATCAATCCGCAGGGTTGATTTTGGAAATCCATTTTAATACCGATGTGTTCCCTATAACCCAATGTAGGGTAATAAAATCACTTTGGGGCAAAACCGGGGTGTTTAAAAATCACCCATAGACCTGGTAGCCTTATGGGTGACTCAGAACCATATACTCCTAAGGAGTAAAACAGGATGTAGTGTTGGGGCGGCTTCAGCAGGAGTCCCTCTGACCACCAAAATGAACTAGAAACACCAGAACACAAAAGGAAAGAGGCAGAAAGAGTACAGGTGCCATAAAATGAGCTAGTCAAACCCCCCAAAATGGAGTTCTGCCCTAATACAGGCATTCCAGATAAAAGGTCATGGCCTCATTTGCTGTAAGTGGTGGTTCTTGAAACAGTGGAGCTGAACAGATTGCACATGAGAACCCCATGTCTGTGGAGTTTAACATGTGTGCATGTGTTTGTCACTGAGGCAGTGGCCTTATTTGCAAATGCTAGAGAACGTTCTGCAAGGAAAAGGCAGCCCTTAAACAATAATAGGGAAATATTTTGGAAAATAAAAAATATGGGGCTTCATGTACACACTAGCAAGTAACCACTGCTTCAGTTCTGCTGCTTTCCAAGTTGCTCAACTAGGCCCAGGAGCCTTTTGCAACGATTTTAAATATGGCACCTTGACCTTTCACTCACCTCCTCTGTTGTGCAATTTCTGACATGCAAAGTATACGCATCCATCAACCGGTCCGTACTGTAAAAATAATTGTCTTGTAACCCTAGTTCTAGAAGATGGAGCCTGAGTCACATGCATCGCACCCAACCTCGCAGCGGGCAAGGGTGGCAGAATGGAAATAGCTGCTGTTTAGACTGAGCAGGACCATAATCTGCATATAACTTAGTCTGATGGGTGTTTCACTGTAATCGAGGTCTGGTTTCAGATGATCCTTCGTTGATGTGCTCACATTGTTTTTAACATTTTCTATAAAAAAGTCTGACCACCAGATCACTAAGACTAAGAGTTTCTGAATCTAAATTGATTATCGGTTGTAAAAATAGTGCCTTGAGTAAGTATTCATTCCAAGAAAGTACTATTTGTTTCCAAAAATATTTAATTAAACTATGTCCCCGACATTTGCCTCATACTTGAATCCCTGAGTTTATACATTAGAGATGCATTTTTAATTTTACTGCTGTGAACTCTGAGATGTTTATCCAATTATTTACGGAGATTACGGTCTAAATTCAGAACTGTGTTCCTCTAGATTAGTCAATCATTTCAAAGAATTTGGTTTTGCGGCTTTGAGGTCTGGAATTTATTTGTGATTTAAATTCAGCTAAAACCTTCCTTGCTCTAGTTAAATTCTAGTCCTTGTTAATTTCTAGGCTACTGGATTCCTTTGATACACTCCCTGGTCATCTGACAGAGGATCTCCATCTTTACTCACTAAATGACCTCTCCATCATCAAAAGAGGAGAGCTGGTGCCCCACTTCAAAGAGATGCTGCGGACAGGCTCTCTGCACGTTCAGAAATGCATGGTGAGTAGTATACACTTAAGTATGATTTATTCACCAGGTAACCTCAAAGGAATTGGCATGTCAAGTGTCCCAGGTGATTTTATTAAGAATGATAGTGATGCATGATTTTTTAATTCACTTAAGTGCACAAGGCAGGTTTGGTCCCGAGGTTAGTGGGTTACAGGCAAGTGCAACCTTCTTTCTTTAAGTTCCTACTTAGGCTGTGCATTATCCTGTTTTGTTTTTTCGGCTAATTAAAGGTCCATTTGTATTGTGGCAGCACCACCACCACCATCACCCAATGTCTTTACTGGAGGAAATCCCTTTTCTAAAACATTACATAAGAACTAGATTGATTAGACATCTCTGTTCCCAGTTCTGTACCAAATAATGTTCACTTTTCTGTATTCCTGCTCGTCTTAGTTCACTCTCTCGTCTAAGACTGTTCCTTGTCCTGGGAAATCACTGTAGATGCTCCATTTGATTTTGTACAGCAGAAACAGAGGGCTGTGAGCATGATTGCGTCTGGCATAATGTAAGAAAGAAAGTCCCTTTTTTGCCCACTTGGGCCACCTGCACGTTTTGATTTTCTCCTTTGATTCCCTCACCATTTTCCCCCATTGAGTCCCTAGCCAAGTCTCACAAGGGGTGCAACTCTGTTTTGTGCCCCTTAGTATTCCTTATGGTAATTCGAAGGAGATGGATTTAACTCTGATACCAAGTGCACCGCTCTATGACTGATGCAACACATTTCTTTAAAATCTAATAAATGTGGCTAATGCGGCTTGCCCAATCAGAGCCATTCTTGGCGTAGTTGCTAAGGTGATCATGCCAGTCTCCGCAGGAAGTGCTCCCGCAGATGCGCATCCCATATTGTATGTAAACTAAGTTTCTTAAGTACTCGCTGGCATTTCTGTGACTGCATATTTTTTTAGAAAACCCAAGAGAAGGTAGCAATGGAAGAATGTGGCGAATGCAAGCATATTGTGACAGCATGTGTCATTTTGTGTTCAAGGAGCTTCCTGAACATTGTCCGAGTGTGCCTTCTTATCGTTAATGTCTCACATTTGCTTTCTGCTCTCGTTGCAGCTGTGCCAAGCGAAGGGGTTCATCTGCGAGTTCTGTCAGAACGATGATGTCATTTTCCCCTTTGAATTGAATAAGTGTAGGAGGTGTGAAGGTAAGTTCTTCACATTGCTAGCGCTGTTCTGGGACCTTCCAGTTCTATATTTTGGATAGATTTTAATAGCATTTTTGTGACCCTCCTCTGATGGGACTGACTAGAGTGATGACCAAATATGGGCTGCCTATTGCCTGTGATGGAGGGACTGACATCCTCACTCTTTGACTTGCGAGCAACAGCCGGCACTAAGCCAGCACAGTAGCGCTCTTAAGCCCCACTAAGGTCACGCTATTTCATGTTCTTTGGCAGGGCCAGCCTTTGGCGCTAGATAGGACAGCCTTGTAAATGCAGTTTATTTCCAGCACAGCACTAGAGGATGGTGAACTCAGAATCCCAGTGACCATTCCAGGAGAGGAACTGGGGTATTGGGGGCTGGAGAAAGGGAGTCTCCTAGTCTAATGCAGTAGGGCACGGCCGGTTCTGAAGTGGAGGACCATGGTAACCCATACATAATAAAAGATTAAGCCCTACACAGACTGTGAGTACAGTGTTGCATGCACAAGTAGGAACTGAGCATTTATAGATACGTTTAATCTCAAAAACACTTATCTGTTTTGAACGTTCTTATTGCAAGTATATTGTTCAACTAAACTTAACTAATATTCATGAGTACACACCATAAAGCATTTTTTTAATTCATACACCGCATAAAATGAAAATCTCTTATGTCAATTTCTCAATCAATCCAATGATACATGACCCCATGTAATTCCCAAAATTATTCTTGCTTTTCAATACAACCGAATTAAAAGAAATTGTAGTTCTGTTTGTGATTCCATCAGGAGTGTCATTGGCGCCTCAACGTCTTATGGTTCCTATATGACCCCTTCTTCATGCAGGAACAATTCTGAATTCTATACATACATCAGTATTAAACACTAATACACAATGTCATTTTTCAGAAAACGTATATCTTATTCAAAATGATTACTTGCCTTATCCAAAACTAGATCTTATTACGAGTCCTCATGTATAGGGTTGTACAAACGGAATTATCTTGTTTGCAATATCTAGAAAAAGTAGATGTGGGTCTATTATTGAGTCTTACATCTCCAGACAATTGAGAAACGTGATGGGTCAAATTATTCAAGAATATCACCAGATAAATGAAGAATTTTCCTTTCTGATCTATTAAATTCCAGCAAGTTAAGTGGGGGTTAATGAATAGTACTTTTCTAGAATCTGGGATTCAATTCCTCTTGGGAGAAGAACTATTTAGCTGCACTTAGAATCTAATTGGTTTTTATTTTCCAAACCTGGTACAAACAGTTGAGTCCTTAAATGCGTAGACTTGCATTTAAAACGGGTCTCTTAACGAAGCAGAACCGTATTAAAAGCATTTAAATACAATGGATGAAAAGAAATTGTGTTCTGTTTTGACAAATCTTTAACTAAGTGATTTTCATTGAAAACACAACCTTTGTGAAAAATATTTGTTGAATGTATTGAAATCTACATACAAATATAAATCTAATGTAAACTGATCAGTCCTTCAGGTTATCAGTACTGGGAAACGGTTTCCCTATTGCATTTTGTGACTTTTTTTGACATTGCACAGAGCATTTTACAATGCAGTGCAATGGGGATACTTTATCACCCTAACTTTTTACACTTGGGATTTTTGGTTGCATTTAGGCATATATAAAAGTAAGCTGGTGGCAGCAGATATATTTTTACCATTATCTTTAGTGTGCACATCCTTGTTTACCACATATGGCTATTCAATGTGGCTAGTGCCCTAAAATGGGCTTGCCACAAGATTGTCCTTTGGTCATATTGTAGTTTGGTCTTCTGCCTGCCTTGCCAGGTCAGGAAATCCCTTTATAAGGTCAAGCGCTTATCCAGGAAAGCTGCTGCTTTTGTGGGCTAGTTATGCCTTTGTGTTGATGTGGGCTAAGGAATGGAGTGCGACTGTCTGATCCAACTGAACATCCATGGTGCCAGAGTCTGTAGGGCAAGATTGAAGCCAGTAGTTGTCACTGATTGAACTATTGGCTGTTTTGAATAGTGCAGATCCTTACCATTGGTGGGCTTGGACTTGCTTCCAGCCTGAGCTTTGGATAAGAGGACACCTGCAGCCATTTCTTCTGATCAGCGTTGGAGCCAAGAATCCCTCATAGACTAACAGCCAACTGAAGATCCGAAGAAGACTCTTGAAGGGGCCTGGCATTCCTTTCTGTGACTGGCACTGGTGAAGCCCTGTTGGACTACCTGGTCTCCGAAGACCCTGAGCGGTGCTTTAGCCCTTGGACTAGTGGGACCAACTAGTCTCGACGTCTTCTCGAGAATCAAGCCATCCTGAGCCTTTGGAAGTGTGCCTGGACCACCTGGTGATCTGACCAGCTCTTGTGGCTACCTCCCCAGAACTGTCTCAGTTCCATGGTTGCACGCAGTAGTTTGGTAGTCTCCTCCTTGTGCCACAAGTCACCTCCCCTCTGAATTTCAGCATCCCAGCATCTATTAATTTGTATTTATTGGGTATTTTTAATGCGCCTATACACAATGTGTTACTAGGGATCCTGTACTAGAGAAGCTTCTGTGACCAGGACTGGAAGGATGCCTTTCGCCGCCTGGACCTCTTCTTTTGCCTGTCCTGTGAAGTGTCCTGAAGAGCCCTGCATTGGTTGTTCTTGCATTTCTTCATCACCAGGGATTGCATCTGAAACTGCCCAGAAGAATCCTTGCATCTGCAGCTCCTGGAGACCTCGCGCTGGAATCAACGGCAGGAACTTCAAGCCTCTACCGATCCCCTTAACCTCCCCAATTTTCCCCCAGCCCTAGGGTTTGGACTACTAAAGTTTGGGAATTATCTTGGAAACTGGTTTCATCATTTATTGCATTATTGTAGTTACCTCCTGTGTTGAATTTATATTTACCCACAAATTGTTGCTTTTGTTTTTAAACCTGTCCTGACTGTTTTAAAGTTTTGCTCCCATGGCCATTTGCTAGTATTGTTCTGGGAAGACTGATCAGTCCTTCCGACTATCATTACTGAGAAATTGTTTCCCTTTTGTCTTTTTACCTTTTTTGGTAACTTTTGAACAGTGCACACAGCATCTTAATGCAGTGCAGTGGGGATACATTTGTATTGCCCTATTCTTGTATACTTGGAGTTATTGGTTACATTTATATGTGCCTAAAGACAAGCTGCTTGCAGCAATCACATTTTAGTGTGCACATTCGCGTTTACCTCGTATAGCTACTAAAGGTGGCTAGTGCCCTAAAATACGCTTACCACAAGGTATTTTTGCTTGTTCTTTGGCCATTTGTGTTTGGCCGCCTTCCTACTTTCGTGTTCGGAAATCCCATATAAGGTCATGTACTTGCTGCTCCTTCGATTTATGCAGGAATCTCAGCAGTGCCAGCTAGTTTCAAGTCGCCGTCCTGCCGAATGTCAACCCCCAGCTTCAAGGGATGCTGCTCTGGAAGGTCTTCAACCGCGACTGGAAGGTCTCCTGCTGTCACCTGTGTGTGGTAGCTGTTGCTGGATTTCACCTCCCCCAGTCTGGTGAAGTGCCCTGAAGAGGTCTGCATCGGTGCCTTCTGCATTTCTTCTTTGCAAAGGATTGCACTCTTCTCCTAGGACTGATCTGAAGAATCCTTGCACTCGCTGGTCCTGGGCAGCTCTTGCTGGAACCAATGGCAGGAAAACCTATCTCCATCTACCCACCTCGTTTCCCTTCTTCTGCATCACTACTTAACATTTTGTTGAATAAGTTATTGAATGCATTCCTGAAAATCTAAAGGTGGCTGTATATATAATTGTTGTGTAATATTATCACCTGCTTGCTTCTTTCCCTACTGTGCTTTGGGCATAGAATAAATATAGTATTTATGTACTCCCTGTCTAAATTGAATTATTGTGTGCTTCACTGTGTGGACTCAATGTGGACCCCTGACCCCACTTGCTCTCCTGAAAATAGCCTTGACTGCTATCCTCTGCTACCTTGATTGAGTTTTCACTAACCTATCAGTTATCCTGTTCACTAGTACTAGGGTGGCCTCCTAAAATCTGTCCACTATGCCAGATTCTAGAAATCCATCTTCTCTGGTTCCTATGCTTTTCTTCAACATTTGGGAACTATGTATAGCGCTTTAGGCATGCGTTTGAAAGTGTTTGGATAACGATAACCAATGATGGCTCCCATGTAATGCTACAGGCGTGAAGCTCATCAGCTCTTGCAGTACTATGATTTCCCAAAAAGCTGGGTCTCTTGTATTGTGGTGGCTGTCATGAAGTATATATACACTGTTTGAGCGGTGGAATGAGGCAGATGACGAGTGACCTTGTTAGGTGAAGGAGATTTGGCATAGAAGTGAGAAATCTACCTGTGAGAACCCCAGCACTTTTTGATGGACTCGTCGATTTCTTGGTCTGTTCTCCTGAGTAAGTAGGAACCTTATTCCCACTCACTCATTCTTTTACTTTTGTAGCACACAGCACCTTTTGTGCAGTGCTGCTGGGAGTCCTTTGGGCTTCGCTTTGTATTTCCTTTTATTCTCCTTGTGGCAACACGTGTTCTCAAGGGTAGAGGGATACTTTTATCTTTTCTACATGTTCTATTGTGATATCGGCACACACCACCTTATGTACACTGTATCCCCCTTCTCACTGCTCCTGTAACATTTCTGTTAGTGACAAGCATACCTGAATGGCCGCTGGAAGTGGGACGTGTTCTTACTGGCTTTTAAGTGATTTTATTTTTTTAATTTATTTTTACCCGCAGGCTGTTTTCACAGCCCCGATAATGCACAGAAGTGTCACCATTGACCCAAAATGGTGGCTCTGTTCTTTTTCCGCCACTTCTTGTGTGCTTGTACTTTCTTGGTACTTCTGCCGTGCTGGGTGGGGTAGGTCCTGGTTGACTTTTGTCTTCGGCTCGAATCCTTGTGAAGCCTGCCAAGGCTCCAGAGTGTCTGTGAAGACAGGAAACGAGGGAGGAGTCAAACGCTGCAATTATTTGTTTTCTGGCATGCCTGCCTGGTACCAGTTCCGATTGGGAGGCTGGCTTTCCTGGCAGGACATCCATCCCCAAAGTTTGAATGTAGCATGAGTGCTGATTGGTTGGGTTCGTAGATAAATGGTTTGGATCCTGAGGCTGAAGACAAGGTGACCACTGGAACAGAAGAACCGAAAAAGATGAGAGATGCCTGCAGCACTTTCCAGTAACAAAATATGCCAGCTGAAGTGACTGCTGCTGTCCTGACCCTGTTTTTGAAAAGACAGGGAAGCTTTGAAGAGGATGACTTCCTCCCATTAACTGATGGGCAGAATCTGTCCTAAGACAACCTGCGATTTGAGCCATCCCACAACGACCTACAGCCTTCCTGGGCTGCAAACCACCAATAACCTGGGACCTGCGACCATCCTGCAGTGCATCGTCTTACGAAGACCAAAAGGCCCCTCACCAGAGTGCAGGACCAAGCAAGCGAGGCGAATCGATCGGACGAGAACTGTTCTTCGCTGGTGTCTGAAAAGGAACAGATCTGCTTTGGAGTTCTTTGCTGGGAGCCCCTCTCTATAATGCTGCGTGAAATCCCATCCAGAGTCCCTCCTTTCATCACCACACCAGCTACATCGTGAAGGCACCCAGCTTCATCTTCTTCATTGCTCCTAAGGCACTGTGGGACCAGCGGTAATACTTACCTAGAGTCATTCTGTGGCTCCTGTTTTGCTGAGGTGGCAATTCGTGTGTTTGGGAATTCGCCTATGCATGTTCACCTAGGCCCAACGCTAGTGTGCATGCAAGGAGCCTTCTCCGAAGTCCCTGAACCCTTTTACCAACAAAAACTGTTACTTACCTGATACAGAAGAATTCCACAGAGACTCTTTACTACAGCTTGTTCCTGTCTTTGTGTCTGCCATTCTCACACTGAAAGAGACTCCAAACTAGATATGGAAGGACTCCTAATGCCTGGGCTCTGTGAAAAGATTGCTAAGTAACTTACCTTGTGTTGGTGTGGTTTCTGTCATAAGGATCTAAAACCAAGTTAATGGCGTTTGAATTGCATTGCCATTCTGGAAAGTAATTACCAAGTTCTTACCTACCTTTTTTAATTCTCTACTATTCTAAAAAGTAACTACCAAGTATTGTACTCAGTTACTACTGTGGGTAGTGTAACTGCATTATTCCGGAAAGAAAATAAGTTGCATAGTTTACTACAAAGTGGTTTCTTACTTACCTTTTGAATTGTCTACTATGCTAAAAAGTACCCAGAAGCCCTATAAAAGGTTTACCTGCTTGTGTTGGTCTTGTTCCTTCATGTTCTTCCTGAAACAGAATAACTTACAAAGCTTATGACAGTGGTTTTTACCTGAGGGCATCCTCCCATCTACTCCCCCTGGATCTTCCTCTCGGTGGCCAGGGACAGGCCATCGCTCTTGTATTCAGGCTCTGGGGGTGTATGTGCGAGTGAGGATCAACTTGGTGGAGGGACGTTGGGGAGTGGGGTGAGGATGTCTTTGGGCAAGACATGGTATCCCCCTTTCCCTTGTCAGACTGAATCCTACCCCCCCCCCCCCCGCCTTCATAGCTTATTGTCAACCTTTATCTCTTTCATACACACAAACTGTCCCACAATCATTTCCCTTTAAGACTGGGACGAGGAGGAAGCAACTGGGAGTTATGCACACTCTTTCATTCACACCACTTTGGTACTGGGACGAGGAAGAGAACTGTGGAGGCATACCATTGAAATGGTCTGGCATGTCCCACTAATAGATTCAACTATGGTCAGACAAAGCACTTACACCTGCAACCTGTTAAGGAGACACAGGTGTATAAAATGGGAGACGAGCACAAGCAGAGTAGAGGCCCTCCTGGAGAGGCCAACGCGGCTCGCAGACATGGAGCAGGCTGGAGCGGGGCCGGTGAAAAGAATGTCATGTGTTGCAGAGGGGGTGAGAGAGATGCTGAAGCCTGAGCGAGCCACAAGAGGATCGAGTCACCTGCAGTCCATTGTGCCATGTCCACAGCTGGAGCTGTGTGACACTGAGGGCTCCAGACTGCTGCAGACCCCTGCAGCAAGGTTCGAAGGCAGCAAGCACTGCTTGCTTGCTGGAGCACCCAAAGAGCGCAAGCGGAGCAAAGGGAAGCTGAAAAGAAGAAAGAAGACGGCCAGAGGAGCGGCCGCACACCAGTGATTGTGAGAATGGGAACACTCATACTGGGATGCTCCGGGGGCTGGAAAGGGGCATATGACAATGCTGAATGAACTTAAATTTATGTTAATTGTGGTTGGAAACCGAATTGAGGAATTTTGAATACCGAACAAGCTGCAAAGTAACTTTAAGATTGCAACAAGAATGATTGAATACCGAACTAAAGGAAAGATATGAAAAGTGTATGAGAATACAGGATGAATGAAAGCACTTATAAACAAAGTGAAACAAGAAATGAATACTAATTAACAGAGTGAAAAGCAATTGATGAACACTAATGGGCAATGTGAAAGCAAGGTGGTGGAAAGGATTAACACCACAGAGTGAATTGTGTGAAGTACTCATTGTGGCACAGCCAAGAGACGTCCAAGGAGAAACAGAAGTGAATGTTGATTAAGGACACAAGTTCATAGAGCGAAAACCTGTGTTGTCAAAAGTCCAAAGAGAACAAACAAGAAGAGAACAAAGTACCATGGGTTATCGGTTGCGTGACCTGTAATGGGTGGACCGTAACTGCGCCTAGTCAGAGTGACCCCTACTTGGAAAGATCCAGAGGATGAATTGTATAACAAGTGCTGAAGTGATTGAAGAAAAGAACAATCTGTATGAACTATTGAGAAACCTGGATGGTTACAATGTTGAGCTGGAATTGTTATTGAAAGCCAAGAGATTTAGAACCGATTGTACTCTTGAAGCTGGAAGAGCTGGCTTCTTGGGGAAGGGAACTCTGAGGCCTTTTCAGAAGTGTTTGGAACTTGGGGAAGGGGGACTGAAGAGCAAACCAGGAGCTGGAAGAAGCTCTGAACTTTATTTGGAACACTGTTTCTTTTGTTGCCGACATCTCTACACATTGTATATCTTTAGTTGTGAGGGCAAGTATAGGTTTTGGACACAGATGGACTTTTGAGTTGAACTTAATGATAGACTATCCTTAGTTTCTTTAGGTAGGGAATCCCACCTTAGCATAGGGCAAGTTAGGCCTTACTCTGTCCTGACATAAAGAAAATAAAACCTGTTATTTAGAAAAGTGAATCTGTTGTCTGTCTTACTTCATGATGCCTGTTGGGAAGGGGGCAAACCCATCCCGCCCCCCTAAGTGCTTTAGAGTAAGGAGAGCGGCATTCAAAGCACTGTGATGGGCCGGGGGGGGGTGGTAGGAGCCCACCCCAATATAAACAACCCACATAGTGTAGCGCAGGGCGCGAGCAAGACAGCCATTTTGTGTAGATGTTAGTAACCATAGTTTGGAAACAAAGCCTTTGCTGGGAATGCAGCATTTCATGCAATAGGCCCTAATTGTGAGACGAGGGAAACGTCCGGCCATGCATGAGGGCAATCCACATCCCAACCACCATAAAGCTCATTCATTGTTGTAATAGTGTTGCAAAGATGTTTTTCTACCAGAAAGGAATGTGCCCAACAAGGCTGCGATCATAGACCGGCACCTGGTGTGCATGTTATCTCACACTGCCAAAGCCTGACCTGGCCCACCCCAAGGCGACCACGAGTTATAGCCCATATACCTGACTAACCCCCATGATCTTTGCAATCCATGGCACCAAGTGACCTTCGACCACTAAGGCTAAAGTAACAAAGTCCTGAATGTTCAAAGAGAACGGACATTGCACGTGTTTGAGCTACAATCATATGATTTGTATTGTGAGGTGCTGCGAGGGATAAATTATAGTTCAAACGAGGGTGGAGACCTTGGAGCCGGATAGCGCGAGAGCAAGTGTAATGTGTGGGTCAGAGTACCCCAGAACCTCCTTTGTGCCAGTCATAAAGCCTGCCAGGTGCACAGTATAATGATGAAGTAGAATTGTTAGGTGTGTAGTTAATTTGTTCTTTCATCTTCGTCGATGAGAAGATGATCTCTGCAGCACCAACATGATGTAAGATGGACAGACTGGGCTGGAACTAATACCCTGGCATCCCTTATGGAGCAGACGGATCCTGTATAGGGGCATACCAAGCAGTCGCGCATGTTTTTTACTGTATGGTATTGCGTCACGATGACGAGACGATGTGTCTCCTCTTATTAAGCCTCCACCTGTACCTTTTTTTGCTAGAACGTTCTTGGCAGCAGGGTTTCTCTCATCTTTGTTTGAGATTCGAATTTGAATCACTAGTAGCTTGGAAAGAGAGGACCCACAAACAATCCCTCTCTTGCCATGAACCCACCCTCTGGAACTCCATCCCGGTATCGAGTTGGAATGCCCACACAATTCTTCATCTTCACAAATCACTCAAAACAGAGCTTTTTCAACACCTGATCAAGGATTAATCCTAATGGATGCAAATACTTATGCACAGACTGCAACTCACAGTAACTTCACTATTGTTAAAAGATGTCAGCCCAAAGGCTGCCTACCCACACTCTATACAGGGCTCCGCTGCTCTTGAGCTAGGTCCGTGCTCTAAAAAATACAATTGTTGTTGTTCCCACCTATAGGCAGATCTGGAAAGACGGTCCTTGATGTCACCTCCCGTTTTTTTTGTTCCAGATCTATTTTGCCACCTCCCTATGGACCTTCTCTGAATGTTTTTTGCCTCATATTTTTGGTTTTACATTTCTAAACTTGTTCATCTGCCGTCTCCCTTTTCCTTATGCCTTACACAACAGATTTGGGAGATGCATTGGTTGACGGAGAGATTTCTCATCAGCTAACACACACTGAGCCTATATGACTTGCCTTGAAACTTCAACTCCGTGAATTACCTGTACATTTTGTTGCGGATTGGTAACCGCTTCTGGGCGCAACTCCAATTGAAGGGACCAGTACTGCAGGCAGCTTCATGAATGTTTGCAAGTTGTGTGATTAAAGGAAGGGGCTTTGTACCAGGTGGCATTCCAAAGCAGACTGTGTTTTTCAGTGCTGGTGTGACGGTCGCCTTTTCTAAGATCTTTAACCATGAAACTAAGGAAAATAAACCCATAGTACTTAAAACAAGACAGTAAAGTTTGGCGGTAAAGCGCCCAGTTCCAGACCCCGAGCTCCTATAGTATAAGGTCAAGATCAGGGGCCTCGGAGGAGTGTCACGTATTCAGCATCAACATCCCAAATTCTACAAAACCGTACACTCTGTATTGATTTAACCTCCTGTCATGGTCCATGTAACAATCGGGGGGCGGTGCATAAGGCTACCCACCCGCAAGACAGCTAACCATTCCCATTGGGCTTTGCTTAAAGAAGGTTAGGAAGGCTTGTAATTCCTCATTTCAGACGTTGATACAATGATGCTCTTTCACCTAGATCTCTTCTAATGAACTTCATAAGCAGCATGAGACGTATGAAGGATAGAAAGGAGGCGCTGCTTGAAGCACTCCTCTGGGCTAAGTACTGAGCCCATCCCTAAGGCTGCTGACTCAAAGGATTGACTTTGAGTCTCACACTTTACCTATTTCGGTGCCTCACTCTACTTTGGTGTTTCACCAGATCCACTTTTTAGTAGGTCACTAAGGGATACTGCTACTCCGCCTCATTTTGTTGTACAGCCACCACCTCCATCACCACTTAATTCTTTATGAACACTGTAACTGAGGTCTCCTCTGTTTATTGTATGCACATGCTCGCACAGTGCTCAGCCCTTCGTTTCACTCTCCCGAGCTGTTGGTCACTACTTCTTCACCTTTTAAGACAATGGAGCATCAACAAATGCAAAAAATGTCAGCCCAGATTTGAATTCTTTCATGGCCCAGACCAAGGACCAGCTACAGACTCTGGTTCTGGTAGCATGGTTTCTGGATCCACCCACCTCTCTTCCAAACCCTATCCCAGATGGAAAACTTCAAAAAGGAATTGGACAAAATTGCATCTGCAGGTTCGGACCAAGAGACGTTTTGTTTGCAACCTTCCAGACCGTACAGTGTGGTTCTTGGCTACCAACGTTTCCACAAGCCCTAGGTGTAGGGCAAAAAAAGACTGACGCATAACTAGGTTGTAGGTCTACTCTCTTAGGATTCTGAACCTCTTCGGTTTAAACATGGCAGAGAAGCCAACAATACCCTCTTAGGAGGGTAGAAGGGTGGCTAAAAAGAAAAATATAGTACCTAATCGAAAACCATAAGGAACGGTCCACACAATATATTAAGTAAAAAATATATTGTTTAAATGGGACTGATTGAGATTAAAAGTGTATCTAACAGGTAAGGAACTTTCTAGGAGTGACTTTCGGAAGGTGACTTTCACACAGGTCACTCAAATGTTCAAGAGTTCAGTCCTTTAATCCAGACCTACAGGTTTTCAAACTGTAGGGTAGCCAACTGTAATCTAATGGTACAAACTTAAAGAAATCTCAGTGGTTTTAGAAAAGGAGAAATGTGAAGGTTTTCATCATCTGCACAACTCGTGTTTTTACAAACCACTTATACTCAATGGGCGGATGACAAAGAAAAGGCGTTGCGGTTAAAGGTAAAATGAGCTGTCAAACTTTCTAGAGACAGCACAAGTCACAGTTCACCAAAAGGAGTGAACGGTATGCATACAAATACTACTATGCAGGGAGGGCAACTCAAAGGGGCTGTACAACAGTGATGGACCACAAAGAGAAGAACTTAAAGCTGGGGTATGGTGCCACTTGCTCAGTAGCCAAAGAAGGCAGTGCCAGTAGCCAAGTGAGGCAAGCATTGATGCAGAGATGCAAAGACCGTAAGCCTGTGATTCCTCTAATCCTTTGATGCCAGGTCTGTTTAGCAGTTGTAGGTCACATAGTCTATCAATTGGCAATCATTCAGGTTAGTCGCTGCCCCAGCCACAAGACCAGGCACGCTGGGGTCCAGCAAGCAAGCTTTCACTGAGCAATGCACCCTGGAGGTGAATGTCCCAGCTGGTCCTACCACTTTGGCGAGTGCAGCGAATTGTGGGATTCAGTCACATCGCCTCTGCGGGGTGGGGGGGCTTTCCATGTGACGGTACGGAGGTGAACCTGCCTCGTGATATCCTCCATGGGGATAGAGGTAAGCAGGACCTCACCGATAGAGACTCTCCTCCCCACCCTCCCGGTTCAGATAGTAACTCCCTAAGTCACTCACCCACACTCCAACTACAAGAGCCTCTATTCCAAGAAGTCATGAAGAACCAATTGCTGTATGTCATTGTGGTGCAGAAACCTAAATCCATGTAAGAGAGAAAGGACTTGGATGCTCTGCCAGGTGAAGGCCCAGCTACGCGGCAATAAATAGAGGAGGAGAAATACCGTCATGAGAGGAAGCCTGGGAGATTTGAATCTGTGGTGTGTGAGTGGCTAACCGAGACGCACAGCTTGGAAACAAGCTGGCTGTTAGGGAGAATTCTCAGAAATATGCTAATTCCCTACCTTAGAGACCCCACGCTCTTTTTGCTGGACTTTAGGACTTTTAATTTTTAACCTGGAGAGAGTGAGACCTTTATCCCACTCTCTCATGTATTTTTCTGTGATTTGGACAGTTTTCTTTTTACTTTGGAGTCTGACAAACTGCATAAGCATCATCTTTAGATTGTGGCACACAGCATTCTCAGTGCAGTGACACAGGGAAGTCATACATTTCCCCAAGGTTTAAATACCTTCTCTTGGTGAAACCATTGTTTCCAAGAGCAGCGAAGTGAAATTGACCTTAGTTACATTGTGTAACTTTCTAGACCCAGCACACACCATTTTACAATAGGGTGCTGAAGGGGTTACTTGGTATACCCTTTGTCTTGTTTCTTATGTAACATGTTTGTTACCCTTTCTACAATTAATGGCTGGTGGCAGTGGTTTACTTTTTACTACCATTGTGTGTTTTTACCGCAGGCTGCAGTTGCAGCTGCAGTAAGACACCCATGGGTGCCCATTTTGTCAAAATGGCCCGGTCTTCTTTTTTTCGCCATTTCTTGTTGGAAAGGTCCTTCTTGAGATTTACTCTGTGCAGCAAACCAGACTTGGTCCCTTTGTTCGTTTTGTCTTTGGCGGGATTCACGAGTGAATATCTGGCAGGGGCAGAAAGTGAGGGAGGTTCTCAAAACTCCCCTGCCCTTTGTCTCCAGGAATGCCTGAATGCCTGCATGCAACCAGTTTTTATTGGCTGGCTGTCCGTCCTTTCAGGACAGCCACCCTGCTGTGTGATTGACAGCCTAAGCTGTGTATGAATGGGAGAAACTTGCTTAAAAAGCGAGGGTTTTGGGACTAGAGGCAGAGTCGACCACTGGGAGAAAAAAACGATTGAAAAAAACGTGAACAAAGCTTGCTGCATCCTCCTGGACCTTTGAATTGCCCGGTGAAACCCTGCAGAGAAGCTCGGAAGGGACGACTTCTCCTCTTGGGTTAGTGGGACAAACTAACCCCGAGACTAACTCCACTGGACCATCTTCCCCGACTGACTGTACTTCTTCGCTGCTGCAAGAACTGAGTGCCAGGGGTTGAGTAATCTGTAGTCGAGTGCAATGTCTGAAATCCGGTTAGACACTCCAGGAGTCTCCTAAGGACCCTCATCAGAGTGTAGGACCCAAGGAGTGAAGGAAAGCCAACCGGTATCAGAGATCTGCGACAGTGCTGTTTGCTAAGCGCTGAAACCACGAAGCGCTGCTGAACCAAAAAGAGCCCGTAGCTGCCGATGACCTCCCAAGTACTGCTGCAGGAAACCTACAGACGTCCTCCCTCTTATCCCCACGACTGAGGCTCTGGAACCTAGGGTCTGCACCAGTGTAGTGCGACAGAATCCAGCTGGACCACCCTACTTCAAACCAAAGATACTGGTTAGACTTGGGGTACTTACCTCATTGTCTTTTAGCTGTGATTTTCTCAGTTGGGAATTGCAGTTGTTTCCAACTCCCCTTTCACAGGCTTAACCGTGTGTGACCCTGCAAGTGATTTCCTAACAAACTTTGTGCACAGCTGTGATTCTAAGTGCCTCAGCTCCATGGACTGTTTCAAATTGACTTTGGCTTTCCTGGCTCTCTGCAGACTCTTCTAGCCCATTGATTTTGCTATTGTTTGCCCCTCATAGGTGCTAACTTGTTCTAGACTGTTACTGCTGGGAAAGGTTTGTCTAGATGTCATTGGAAGATTTAGTTGTCCCCACAAATACTGAGAACCTGTTTAACCTTTTCCTTCCTTAAACCTTTCCTTTCTGCAACCTCAATCATGTAGAACTAGTGCGATATATATAAATGCCATTATGTCCTTGTGAATGAAGTCACCTCATGGTGTAGGAATTGTGTAAGAAGCATATCAAAAGATTATCCACTAACTTGTTCTGATTCTGAAAAGTAAATAAAGTGCATTTACATAGTTACATGATTGCCTGTTTAAAGAACGCTTATTTAAAAATTGATGTTAAATAAATAATTATTTAGAAACCTTGAGCGTAAGTGTTACTTGGCTACTAGTATTTACGGATTTCATTTGTACAGCTCTAGAGCTCACATTTACCCCTTTTTGAGATAGGCCTGGCTGCTCAATTACACTCCAAACTTGTCTAGTACAGACCTATGCCAAAAGGTGGGTTACCTAATACCAAGAAGATACGTGTTGTAGTCTCACACAGTGTGATTGCATCAGTTCTTACCTAACTGGTTACAAAGTAATTTGCCAAGGTTTATTCCCAGATTGTTGACATTGGCCACAGAGATTATCTGCTTTCAGTAATGTAGAGATGAGGCTCATATTGACACATAAAACACTAAATGGCATTCCACTCTTTCACCCTCCTGCTGGTCTCCATGTTGGATTTATTAAGATGCAGCTTTCCCACTTAGTCGGACACCCTTGCATTTCCCGCTTGGTTCTGTTCCTTTCTTGTACTTCCTCCTTCCCTGTTTTGTTGTCCTGTGGCTCAGTTTACCTAATTGTCCTGTTCTTGCTTTTACAACCTTCCTTTTTGTCTTCTCCCATTTCCAGAGTGTAAAGCCTGCTATCACAAACACTGCTTCAAGTCGAAAGCCTGCCCGCGGTGTGAACGCCTACAGGCCCGGAGAGAGATGCTTGCAAAAAGTTTGGAAACCTATACATCTGAGCCAGAGGACAATGACGAGACCTCGGATGAAGTAACCGAAGCACAGGCAGAAATACACTAGTTGCTGCAATAAGTGAAAATACAGCAGATATTTTTAACAATAGACTAAAAAAGGAAGAAGAGTGAACTGAACAAAGATTGGGGCCCTTAATCTCCCTCACCATGATTGGACATCTCCTCTTGCCTAATGGTGATTCAAAGATGGGACCTTGGACTGGCTTTGGAAATACGTAGCGGGTGGAATAACAAAACGTATATTTATGTTGCTGTTCAAGCCTTCTATCCTTTCTGCTATGGATTGTAACCAAACAAGCTCAGTGCATGGAAGATGCAATCTCTGCAACTTTTACTTTCTATTGGCATTTGGTAAATTGTATAATTCACAATGTCTTGATATGTAGAAATGTGATTTCACATGGTTTCTAGCAAGTCTAATTTCTGAGGGCATCCTGTGAAAGTGCTTCAAACGGTGTGACATCGGCTTCAAACAGACCTGCGTGGAAGTACAGATGGATCTTGGATAGTACTTTGAGTGAATGAGCTCTTGTTTCTCCTTTTTGGTGGTGGGTATCCCCAAATGTATGTGTATTGATTGCGGAGCCACAAAGATGGTAGACTTGTCGCTCCTACAAATGCAGTCTGATGTCACAGAAAGTATGCCACACGTGGTGTAGCGGAGAAAGGACAATTTGTAGTCTTTACTTCAGATGACCCCTGTGAGAACCAGCTTTCACTCCTTTGGTGACATAAGGCTGAGGAACACGTGCGTTTCAAGGCCAGATGACTATATAGAATGCTTCTTATGCACATTGCTGGCCACACCAACGTGCCAACTACCATTAGCAGCTCACGTTTCCAGGATAACCAGTTTTTGTGACTGAGACCAAAGTGTTTGTGTTATGTAAGCACGCTGAGCTGAGTTACATTTGTTGCGATAGCCTGCAGGATTACTTTTGAGTATTCAACGTGAATGCTTCTTGGTTTGTTGCGTGTACCAAGTTAATACCGATAAAAGTCTAGCTGCATGAGCAGAATTGGCATACTGTAATGCAGCTGCCCGGCTGGTAGCAAATCAGACTGGTTTTGTGGAGTAGCCATCCTATTATTGTTTCATCAGTTGCCCGTTGAATGAGATTTTTACAGTCCCACGTTACGGCGGGGACAGGATGATTGACCAAGGCAGCAATATTTGATGGTCTAATGAAAGCAGCAGCTGCTGTGTTGGCCAAAGCAGACCTTCCTGACGACAAATGAAGCTGGCGTGCCAAGTGAAATAACGTTTCCTTTTTCTTTTCTTTTTTACTTATGATTGTAAAAGGCCCCTGCCTATAATTAATAGTGTCTTTGCTGCTAAAATATTTATTTTTTTATACATTAATTTATTTCAAACTGGAATGACTTTAAATGCTTTGCACTTTGCGTTTAGATGGAGTGAATGGGGAAGCTAGACGATTGTAGATCAGTGGGATTCTAGGACACAAGCACCGCTGCTGGCTACTGATTTGTGGTATTTGGTTTGGGTCTACAGCCACCACCGTCCATGCCTGCTTTAGTGGGAGAGATGGCCCAAATAAGATTACAAGAATGGGTGATAAAACTGACAAACACTTTGTGCAGCAGCACCACCTGTGCCTCCAAAAGGCTTGTCTGTTGAGGTTTGGGAAGGGTGGGGGACATGTGTATTCTGCTAGCAAGAGGTAAGGAAGTCTCACGAAAATCATGAATTGTTAAAACCCCTAATCCTAGGCTTGCCAAGGTGTAGTGTCCTAGTGGATAGATGGGGAAATTCCTGGGTAAATGTATTGGGGGGAGGGGGGGTAATGCATGAATATAATGCAAGTAAATAAGTAAAAACAGATCACCTGTTTGTCTTGCTTGGATTGAAAGCACCAACATATGTGGTTACCATTTACTCGCCCAATGCTTTTTATTCCTTTTTCCTGTATGCTCTTCAATAATGGCTATCCATTATTAACATGGTTGACGCTGACACCACACTTTTATTTCTTAAACTGTTAATCTATATGCCAACACCATACAGATGGAGGTTATTTCAGGCCATCAGTGCAAATATCTCATGAAGGACACAAAATAATGGGAGCGTTGTGTGGGAATTTGTGGCAGAGAATCCATAAACAATCTAGTTTTATGGCAATTCCAGACATCCTGGCGATGTTATCCCAGAATTATAAACCCAGTTTAGATGGGGGGGGGATTCCCATCATGCTGATTACGCTGAGAGCGCCTCCCATCAGATTGGTCGTAATGCCATCCTTGTGCTCCCCAGAATAATATAAGGGCCTTGCTTGTAGACCATGTCAATCTGCTCATTTGATGTAGTGGCAGTGCGCATAAAATGATGTACTTTTAAAACACCCAATCTGCACACACAACCATTGCATATGGCATTTATCTAAACATTCTGTTGCACTTTGCAGAAAACCATAATTTTTAGTGTCGGACTCCGAGGTTGGCTCAGGATTGTTCTCACTGGAAAAAGTTATTGTGACCTCTTGAAACTCAATATACTTGTATGAAGGTTAAAGGGGAAATTTGGTGGGAATAGCAAACGAGGCATTTTATTGTAGAACTGTTCAGGTGCGCCTTCTGCCTCCATAAAGAGGTTGTTGCAAATGATACCCTTACTTGAGAACCAGCAGAATGTGGAGGGAACCTTCCACTGGTATATCACTACCCACGAGAGACTTGGTACAATTGTGGATTCACTACTACACTAGTTACCCACAATCCCTTGCCTTCGGGCATGGTGTCTTGAGGACAGGCGCCTTTTTAGTATTTCCGTTCAATCAAGAAGTCAGTGGTTGTTTATATATAAACCCTACTTTCTAGGCTCGAAACACAACTGGGAGTTTGGTTGGGTGTAGAAAAGATTGGTGCAGATTTGTCTAACTGGACGTTCATGACCCCTCTGCAGCACAAGTGGGGTTTTGTGTATCAATTGACGTAAGAATTTGCTGACTTCCTGGTTTAGACGGAAGTGGTTTAGGTTTATTGAACCTGTTTTAATAACAAAATAGAATAAGGCAATACCAAATATGTGGAGGAAGTAGTCTGGTTGAACAGAAGAGTACAGTAGGAAAGGGGGGGGGCATGATTCAGAAGGCCGGGAATTCCTCAGTTTTATGCCTGTTATATTGTATATTGAAATGTGGCTGGGGTTCTATTGCTTTGTATATTGGAGCCCATAACTGGGTTACACCAAGGGGATTGTAAACCCACACGAGCACTAGGAAATGTAAAAAGTTACTGTTGTACAAAGCAGGGGAAGCTGGCTTGGTTCTGCCTGCTATTATATAATGTCTGATGTCTTCTTAAGCACTTCTGATCAGTTCAGTCTCTCGCTGCAGTATTCTCTTGCATGTGGTTTTCTTTTTTTTTTACGTGGTGGTTTTACGTCTGGACAAAGTTAGAAAAGTCGCTTAAGAGTGATTTTGAATGTATGGTGGAGAGTCTGGGAAACAGTGGATGGTGTAAATGCTATGCAAAGCAAGTCCCTTTGCGGAGGGTGAACTGCAGCTTGATGTTTTAGAATTAAGAAACGAAAAAATACCACATATTCTTGCGGCGGGTGGTCAAGATTAGAGAACCCCCAAACCTACAACTGCCACGTTACTTGGCAATGTCCAGTTGCACAATGGGTGCATGTCTCCTTCAGTCTTTGATTTCCCCGACAACAGAGCGTTAGAAACGCCTAACCACTTATTTTAACTAACCCTTGTGTACAGTTCTGCTTACCCATTCATGAGTCCTCTTTTTGTCTAGCTGAAGTCCCCCTGCCCCACTCCCCACATACATCCAACCTGACCTATCTGTGCATAAGTAGGTGTTCAAGCAAAATGGCGGTAGGCATGAAACCCCTTAAGCCCCCAAGCCATGCAGTCAGAGTTTCTGGTTTTAACAATTATCAGTTTTTGTTACACCACTGGAACACAATTGAGCAAATTTGTAATCTCACCCTCCCGTTCACCTCTCTTGGTTAAAAACACTCATCACTCAGCCTGAAGGTTTCACAGTAGTCTTGGCCACCCGCTCTTGTAAGATGTTTACAGCTGTAGGTTGGCCCCTCCGCCTGACGTTCACCCTTGATCCGTTCATGGGATGCTAGGTTGCACTTTACACTAATGAAACTGTATATCCAGGATTGGGTTTGATGTCCTCGAGTAGTTATAATGTATACAAAAGATGATAAAATGTAAATAATTTGAGTAAAAGCAAATGTAAATACTAAACCATAAATATATATATGTATATGCTCGGATGTATATTGCTTGCATATTGTATTATTGCGCAGACTAACCAGAAATTATCCGTCCAATAAACCAAGTTTACAAAAGAAACTGTCTCTGTGATTCATTACCTTCTAACATCACTCTAAACAGTGATTTATTCTTAATCAACTCGCTGCTCTACCTGAGCTCTTGATTTCTGGACATAGTAGTTTGAATTCCTGCCTAATTACTGTTTGGATTTGTTCTGCATGCAAGCACTCAAATGCATGAGCGGGGAAAGGTGTGAATCAAAACACATCATATACACAATTGGGGAATATGTGATGAATCCTGCGGATCCCTCACTAAAGCCCTGCCTAAAGTCTCCTTCCAGGTGGCCCGAAAAAGTCAGACGCTTCCTGACCTTGGGGGTAGTGTACTGCAGGAGGATCACCTGGGAGGAGGCAAGGCCCAGGGAAGTGAGGAGATCCAGTGGGATGAGACGTGGTATTTTGCCTTGAAAGGAAAGCACCTTTTAAAGGTGCCAAAGCATGTAATGGCTTATTGTTGTAATGATGTATTGGAACCATCTATTAAACCTGTGGATGTGGGTAAAGCTGGTATGACATCGTTACATATTCTAAGAAAAGAAAGATCGTTTGAGACTTCCAAGATCAGAAATCCCCCTTGTTTCCAAACATAAGTGAAAGGGAACCTATAAATACTGGTTCAAACAAACTACATACCTCTTTTCAAGTTCATTTTAATTCTTCCTCTTTAAATGCATGTAGGAAAAATAACTATGCATTTAGAAATGAGAAGTTGACAAAACCTAATTTTGTTGTTTGGAACTGCAAGCCCCATGATCTCATGAGTACCGGGACAAGGATGAGGGCTGAAGAGCAGTACAGATCAGCCTGTTAAGCTTAATAACCCACACCTGAGGGGAAGCAGTGAGGCTTAAAAGGCCCCCTCAGGTGCAGGCCATTAGATCGAGCTATTAAGTCAGTAGTTGCAGTAGGAGTAGTAGCAGCAGAAGCAGAGCACAGTGTTGGCAATCCAAGAAGAAGTGGGTGAACAGAAGGGATGCTGGGACTTTAACCAATCAGATTTCTACTGCTTGTTCTGAGAGGGTCTGTTCCCCCAAAATTTGAAGTGCAGAGGTGGCGCAGCGGAAGGCATGAAAGAAGTATGTTTTCCCCATGTGAACCTGATTGCAGAGATTGCGCAGCAGGAAACGTTCTGGAGACCGTGGCCGACAGGAGTTATGCAGCCGTGGGTCTCCTTTATATAGCGAGAGAAGCTCCTTTAAAGGCACGGTAGGACCAAAAACACCCTTACCGAAGCGGGGTGTGTGCCTAAGAGAAGCCAGGTGAAGTACAAAGTAACATTGAAGTTAGGTGACTGAACATTAACTTTCATGAGTTATGGAGAGCAAACATTACTGGAGCCAACAGTAAAACAAGTGTTGCCCAAGCGAGTGACTCATACCTTTCCCAAGCCAACGAGTGGTGCAAGTATTGTCCTAAACCAAGAAGGATTACCCTTAACCAAGGTGTACAAGCATTGCATAAAGCCAAAATAAACTGATAACAAGGTTTATGGTTTATGGAAGAGGAAAGATAGAATATCCTTAAAGGCATTTTGGTGGTGGTTGATACAGAAAGACGAGAGTGGCAAAGAGGTGCCCTTTGGAAAGTGATTGGTCAGAAGAAGAGTGTGTTGCTTACTTGAAGGTGTTGAGATGCACTAAAGTGAACCTTGTCTTTGCTGAACAGTTGTTAAAAGTCACAAAGATGCACATTGCTGAAGTTGTGGAAATACATTGTGTTGTCAGGTAGATTTAATACTTCAGAAGCACAGTTGAATGTGGAACACTATGGAGCAGGCGAGTATACTCACATGGTGAATTTTAAGCAGAAGTGCTGTGAAGTCATTGTAAGTAATTTCAATCCGGCACACACCCGAGTCAAGTCCAGCATGTAGTGCACAATTGAAACCCTTATTTATTTTTATCTATAAATTCAATATTCTGAACGATATACCACTCGTATCACACCCTTCTCCTGGAACCCCCCGGTCACACTGAACCAGGAATCAGGCTAGTTTGCAAAGGTAAATATTTATTTATGTATTTAAAATGTAATCACAATAGATTTTAATAGGTAAACAACAATCACCAATGGGGTGACAGAACACTGAATAATATCTTTAACACACTAGGAATCAAGTAATGAGCACAAAAACAATGCAGCACAGAAAAGAATACTGTTGAGTTCGTTTGGTATAGATGGCACTATGGTTAGAGGTTCCCCCTGCAACACCCCTCAAGCCCCGAATAGGCAATTAAATAGATGTGAGGAGAGAGCAGGTATTCGAAAATAGCACAAATCAAACAGAATATCAGTCCCACCTTCCCCCTTCAAACACAAGAGAAAAACGGAATTGACTTTTCAGCTGTCAGGATGGCTTTGAAATTGTCTTTGGAATTGACTGAGCAAAAACACCAAATGTGGTCAAAAATACTTAATTTGTTATAAATTCCTATGTGAGCCGCCTCGAACAGTTGCAAACACAATCACAAGCAATGATTTATTCCGAAGAAAACATTTGAAATCTTAAAGTCCAAGTGGGAATTTAATTAATGCTATTTCACACGTGTAAAATTTCTCAAAATGTAAAATCGCGGCAAACTTTTCCTTACGTGATATTCGCTATAACGGAGAATGTTTTGCGAAAGGTTGTGGATAGCTAAGGATGCTAGGTACAAGTGGGAGTTGAAATTTCCTTTCTATCATAAAAACAGAGTGAGTTATAGAGGTTTTAGTAAAGGTCGTTTTTGTAAAATAGGCGCGAGAATGGAAAACAGAAATTCGGGTTTAGAAAGGACATCGTTTTTCTTATGCTATATTAAAGACTACGAAAAGGAGAATGCCACGCAGGAAGGTCATTCACGGCCGCTCATAACAGTTCATGTGTGATACTCTAGTTTCCGTTTGGTTTGGGAATTACTTTTTCTTATTAATCAATAAGAATTTAGGGTTTAGGAACACAGATGAGAAAAGAGTCAGCGCAAAGATAGTTCTAGCAACACAATGGTTCTGAATTAGAGAGGGGATGGGTTTGAGATTGGGATCATACAATGCAGATATATTATGGGTCACTGTTCTTCCTATTTATACTAACAGAATAAGTTATTAAACTGGGCTGTCAGTTCTGGTCATGGATTGGGCAGGTCCACCGACAAACAGGCACCACTGGAGGGATTTGGGTTAGCAGCGCGGTTCTGTTCAAGGTGGGCTGCCCCTCAGACTGGTTTTGGAAGGGCCCCTTCTGGTGACTGGACGCGGTAGATAGCCAGATACAAGTTTTCAGCAGGCAAGCCTAATGGTAGCCAGCTAAGCTGAATTAAAATTAAGCCCCTTGAGGTTTTGGATTTTTGCAATTGGGTCAGTCTACCAAGCAATAATTTTGCAATGCCAGAGTCTGGATTCTGCAATGAAATCTGGATCTCTCAAGGAATTCTGGAGTCAGCTACAAAAGGAAGAGTTCTGCAATAAGGAGCTGCGTGGACATCTGGATGGGTTCTGGAAGCAGGGTTTCTGGAAACAATGTGTGGAGTAGTCTCTGTGTAGTGCCCTTCCTATATTTATCCATTACATATTTTATGGCATGGGCAGAACTTCAGAACACACCCCCCTATCTGTGAGTGGCTACAGGTGTGCGCTTCGTTTTGGTTGGCAGCTGAAACAGGGCTGTCATTTTATGACAGGATTTGGGAACTCCCACCTGGATTTTTACCCAAAACATACTTTTGCACAAATGTACATTCCTTCCATTACGTACCCTCACCAAATTAGACACATTTTTCACATTTGATTGTCTACATTTACATCCAATTTCCATCTTTGTGAGAGCTGTATTGGTCATTTTATGGATTTTTATCAAATCTACCCAGAACACTTTGTATTCATCATTTCTAATTTGATACACCTCTGGGCGCTGATCAGTGGATCGTGTACATACAATTGTAAGCTTGCAACATTAATAGTTTTGCCACAATCAGTGTTTTAGTTTCTTTGGTTCCTTATGTAGTAAAAACAACTACCACATCTTCAACTGTCTAGCATAAGTTCAGGTCTATATGTGTAACGCTCACCTGACTCCCACGGAGGCGCTGGCCTGGTTCGCGCTGCTGTGACCTCTTCAAAGGTGATGTGCAGGGTTCGGAAGACGGACTGGACCGGGCCCCCAAATCTGGCTTGTTTGGCTCGCAGAAGTATCCTTCTGTAGGCGAAAATAGGGGATTAACTGTCTGCGGGGTAATGCAATCAGCCTCCCACTTTCCCCTCTCACCCTCCTCGAAACTCTAATGTGATTCCTCGTAGCGTCTCACCTTAGGGTCTGGAAGGACGAGCTCTCCATCCTGCTTCTGATGCAGGGGCGCGTTGGTACCCAGTTACTTCACTGGATTTTCGGATTGGTGAGAACCAAACTTGCTTGGCTTCCAGGTAAGTTTTTTGATAAGAGGTTCCCCTTGTGTCCATGCAGTAATGTACTAATGCTAGTGTCTTTTTCCCCATAGGGGCCGGGGTACGGAATGCCGGGGAACAGGCACCGACCCGAGATGAGAGGTGAAATACTTGTAGAAATCAGGTAAGTCTTTAATGAGCGTTTTTTGGTAATGTCTTTTCATTCGCTCATTAATGCTGATGTCTCTTTTTCCCCTTAGGGGCCGGGGTCCGGAAATGCCAGGATGCGGCGCGGACCCGAAATGAAGAGGGAATGAATCAATAGGTAAGTCTTAACATGCAGAATTAGCTTTCCTTTTTCCCTTCTCTCTCTCACCTTTTGTTCTGGTCTTTTTCCCCCTAGGAGCTGGGGCGTGACTGCGAATCCGGATGATCGCTGCTGAACATGGAGGCGCCCTGTAAAGGTGAGTGGAATGCGGCGCTGCAGCGATCGACGCGATGAGCTTTTAAATAAGTCTTCCTTTTCAGGATTGTCGGCGAGATGTCTCCGGGATGCGGTTTTCGCATGTAAGGACTTTTCCTTCTTCTGTTCTCTTCTTCTCTTCCTTTGCAGGTGATCCAGGATGCTGGCAGGCGTGGCAGAAGTCAGGATGCAGGAGCAGACACAGTGAGCGTCCAGCTGCTAGATGCAGAACAATGCGAAGCACGTGTGGCTGTTCGGGTGGGGTTTAAATAGCCTTGGAAGAAGTTCCAGGTATGTATCCTTCCTCCAATCAGGTATGTATCCTTCCCCGACCACGCCCGGATGGTAAATTAGTCCCACAGGTAAAGTACTTCCTTTCAGGCCTCAAGGAGGCCGGGATCCTGCAGCATGGTCTGCATCAGGTAAGTGCACCCAAGCACTTCCATAATGAGCCTGGCGCCTATGGCGCCAGGACTGATGTCTTTTATGAGCCTGGCGCCATAGGCGCCAGGACACTGTCCAAAGGGCCCCTATATGGGGTTGCTGAGTCCTTCCTTGGGGACTGGATGTCCGCTTTCGGGGAC
Source organism: Ambystoma mexicanum (assembly GCF_040938575.1). Taxonomy (NCBI): domain Eukaryota; kingdom Metazoa; phylum Chordata; class Amphibia; order Caudata; family Ambystomatidae; genus Ambystoma; species Ambystoma mexicanum. The sequence continues at coordinate 69,440,138 of NC_090932.1, read as the reverse complement.
GCAGGGCTTGAACCGGCTCCCCGGGAGCGGGCATCATGACAATATGCTCCAGAAAGTGTCTGCAGGTGTCCACAGGGGAAGCCAGAGAAGCCAACAGACACCAACAAAACTGTAAGTGTGGCATGGGTGAGGGGTAGAGCAATCACTCTACTCCAGAAAGCCCTTGCCACTCTACCTTGCCTCTCCATAACGTTGACTGCCATAGAATTACAACACGCATACTAAAGAGTTTAGTGACCACCAACCAAAATACATTCTTGTCTGGACTATAAATGTTGCACTGTACTACGCACTAACATACTGTTATATTATGCTAATTGGCATTTATATAGCGCTTGTATATCATTGGTAGGTCCGCAAAACCAATGTTAACTAGTGCCAATGTTAACTGACCTATAGAGAATGGTCAAGATCAGCCTATGTCACCTTAGACAGGTGTAATAATTGTTAGCATGTGCTACACTTAGTTGGATTCCTCAACCTAGCCTGCGTCGCATCCAGACAGATTTGTAAATTTTAGCATGTGCACACATAGAGGGAATTCTAAAGCCTAGCATGCGCCGCACCTAGATACAATTGTAAATGTTAGCATGTGCCACACTTAAATGGAATCCTCAACCTAGCCTGCGTCGCACCTAGATTGAACTGTGAATGTTAGCATGTGCCACGCATAGTTGGATTCCTCAACCTAGCCTGCGTCGCATCTAGACAGATTTGTAAATGTTAGCATGTGCCACACTTCGATGGAATCCTCAACCCAGGCTTCGTTGCTTCTAGACAGATTTGTAAATGTTAAAATGTGCACACATAGAGAGAATTCTTAAGCCTAGCATGCGTCGCAGCTAGATGGAATTGTGAATACTAGCATGTGCACACATAGAGGGAATTCTTAAACCTAGCAGGCGCCACATCTAGACAGAACTGTAAATGTTAGCATGTGCCACACTTCGATGGTATCCTCAACCTAGCCTGCGTCGCATTTAGATAGAAAAGTAATTCAATGATTGATCTAAGACTCTCCTGCCAAGCCTGGACCAAGCGTGCAAGCATGAATCAATAACCAATTCACTAACAATTTCACTCCTCTGCATACACCTCAAACTCGAACCAAACACAACCGCAAACCGACAAACTTCACTACATTGCAACAACAAAACAAACCACACATAGATTTGCACAACAGCACACGACGACTACCGACCATAAAAAACCCCAAGCCCAACCAACGGACCCACCGGGCTGAGGCTGTCAACAGCACATCACTGCTCTCTTGCACTTTTCCAGCTGATTCCCACTAACTCACACCGTCTCCCTTTTTCAGAGCCGCCAGAGCGCCAGGGGACCACTCCGTTGGTGATAGTGCGCAGTACAAATATCCTTTAACATTAACACTCTGAAAGAGCCAAGAACTGAACCGAAACTTTGTGAACCCAGATTCCCTTGTTTCGTTTTGTTCTTGAACACTGGAACTAAAACTAACTTGAAACCTGGGGAAGGGGATCTTGCCCAGGTTACTAAGAGAGACTGTGAATATATTAGAAGTACAATTACTGACATTGTTGTTGCCATTTATGTTCTTTGTGTAGTCTATACGTAGTGTGAGGGCCACATATTCCATTTGAGTGTGTTTCTTTTAGTTTTGGATAGACTGGGAAATCCTCATCAGGGTAGGGAAAGTGAGGCGTTTGTTGAAACTTTAATAAAATGGCACAATTTAAGAAAGCATACAAAAGTTGTCTGCCTCACGTTTCTGACCCGTCAAAAATCCCAGAGAAATCCCACAACACATTAAAAATGTTTTACACCTTTCTTCTGCAGTCACAGTGAAGGGTTTGCAGGGACACCTATTGGGCACGGAGCAAACACAAAAAGGGAGATTTTAAGGTAACAGTGGGAAGCAGGAGTGATAAAAGAAGCTCTGTTACGGGCCTACACTAAAAGGACTTGGCATCTTAGAGTACAGTGTCCGTAAATTCAGTCAAATGTTCCCGTTTCATCAGCATCAAGGAGTGCAGTGTTCGGATTACAGTCTCATGGTGGCTTTTAAGTTCTCTGCACACTCCTGTCTGTTTTTTTCCTTCAGATGACTGTCATATTGCAGCCTCGAGCACTGAAATGCCTACCCGGGGCAACAAGCACTGTCTAGTGAGTGACCCAGAAAGACCATCTTGTAGTAGGCAAGCAGAGTTTCCACTAAGGCAGTCCAAACTCACTGTGTTTAATGTGGCAGAGAAGCCTGGCTTCACTCTTAGGAGGGGAGAAAGGTGGTACCTAGGTACAGCTTATCGCTGACAAATGCATAGCAAAGGGAAAGCCACACCATATGTTTACTGAAAAATATACATTGTAAAATCATGTGTTCAAAAATGTGTACTGGAGGGAAGTATTTTGAAAATGGAGAATTGTGTGTATCTGTATCTAATAACAATAATGGTGGTCTACAAAAGAACCAACTCACATTTAATACTGGCAGCATAAATATGTATGCAGTAGTATAGTTTTAGCTACCATACAAGGCTTAAGAGTTCATACTCTCCCGTCCCCTTTCCTCCATACTTATGGGACATCGCTCCATCCTGCGGGACGGGACCGGAGCACTTTGTAAAAAGCATCCAAAAAATATTTTTCAAAAATGTGTCCTTCCTCATCGCCCATCAGTCCTTTTCTCTGCTCGTTCGGGACTGGACGCACTTGCATCCTCGGAAGATTTTCTTCCCTTTTTTCCTCTCTGGCGCTCGCTAGCGATCGTGTACTAGTCTGTCTGTCGTTCAAACTAGACTTTCCAGATTGTTCGTGTCACCGACGCTAAGCGAGGGCGGATCCCCATCCTCTTTGTTTAGAGTGCTTGGGCCCAGATCACCGTTGGGACTCCTGTTTGTACTGCGACTCCCTTCCAGTCCGGGCACTTCAACGTCGGTTGGAGCGGTGGGAGGAGGTGTTCCGACGAACTCCTCCTTCGCATTTTCAGGCGTTCATCGGCGAAAAGAAGAAACGCCCGGTAAGTTCTTTACTTTTCAGAGCACCCCGGCCCGGGGGATACCTTTCCAGGTTCCTCTCGGGCCGGGAGGAGCATTGATCGTTCTGTCACCGGGGATTGCCCTGAGGTGCCCGTTGGGCCTAATCATTGTACCGGATTTTTATCCAAGGGTTTCCGTAAGGGGCCTGTGGATACCAGAGCACGCTCCGAGGCCCCTCCTGTGGGGTCTGTTTGTAGACCCAGAGTCGTCGGGTACCGGAGCTCGCTCTGAGGCCTCTCTATCGGCTTTCCTCAAGAATAAGACCGGGGTGCGCCCGAGGCCTTGGTTGGGCTTGGTGTCACCGAATGGATGTTCGAGGCCGGTGCGGATAAGGCTAGTATGGGACCTGGGTCCGAGGTCCCTCGTACAGAGGCTAAAGCTACCAACATTTCTGAGGCCTGACGAGGCCTTATCGGTGAAGGCTGTTTCTCACCGTTCCCGCTCTTGCGGCAACACCAGATCTGTTGAGGGGCCAAAGAAGGAAAGTTCTTCTTTTACCGGCAGTGCCGAGGTCCTTCCTGGGAAGGCTAATTTGGCAGTTGGTATGTCGCAGAAACATTCCAGGCCTCATAGTACCGGCTCTGCCGAGGTTCCTTATGTTAAGGCTAAAGTTAAGACCCCTGACCCATCGATGGGGACCCCTGCCTCACTTCCTCACGTGCCGCAGTTCCCGTCAGGCGATGACAAAATGGCGCCAGTTCCCGCCACGACTGCAGCGGCCATTTTGGGTGCTACCCCTACAACTACGCCATCGGCCTCAGGTGTAGGGCTTGGTTCCGTGGGTGAACATAGAGTTCCTTGTGCGCATCCTTATTGGCCAGTTTATGATTGGAACGCCCGGATGCCCCTTCCGCACAATGTTTTGTTGCCTGCGGGGTCGGCACCTTTGATTTATGTGGATACGTCGGTGGAGGGGCCGGTGTGGCACCCTTTCCCCGTTACGTCCCTGGAATTATCCTCCTCATGAGAGGCCTCTTCAGGTTCCAAAGCAGTCCCCGGTAAATTTCAAACACTCATGCGTACCGACCCCATGAAGGAATATTTCAAAGGGCTTTTTAGGGTGATCTGTCCGCCCGCGCCTCTGGCTCCACCCGTTCCTCCGGTGGTTCCGCCGGCGCCTCCCTTACCTACGGTGCCTTCCCCGACTCTTCCGCCTTTGCCCCCATTGTCCCCAGTGGACAAGGCAGCGCCCGACACGGCTCAGTAGGATCCTGACCTGTCGGATGACGCGCAAGGCGATCAGGACAACAAGGACCTGCCCCGCTCTATTGGAGCTTTTCATGACCGGGTACTGGACATGATGTGCTTCTTAGATGTTCCGGTGCCCGAGGCACCCGCTCCGCAGGAGAGCGTGCTTTCTGGGGCGTTCACCCTGTCTCCTTTGGAGCGTACCGGCCTGTTCTTGCAGAAGGACGTTCTGGCCGAGGTCCGCAGGGTCTGGGAAAAGCCACACTCCGGACTTTTCGTCAATAAGAAAATTGACACGCAATACAGGCTGCATTCTTCGGAAGAGGTGGCCCTGTGGTCTTGTCCGCCCCCCTCCTCCACAGTGGTGGCTGCGGCCACTTTGCAGTCCAGGCCTGCAGCAAACTCTTCCACGACGGCTACTCAGGTTCTGGGAAAGGAGGATAAGCTCCTTGACTCCCTTGGGAGAAATATCTTCGCCAACTCAGCCTTGCAGCTCAGGCAGGCCAATGCCGAACTGGTGTTAGCGGGGGCTGTTAAGCGGATGTGGAAAGGTCTGTCGGAGTTTGAGGAGTTCATCCCGGTCGAGAAGCTGGAAGACTTTAAGGCAGGATTATCCAATGCCAGGGTCTTTGTGATGCTGGAAATGCATCGGAGGGACAGGGCCTCCGTATCCTTGTCCTTTACAGCTTTTTATCGTGCGTTCAGTCGTGCTTCCCGCGCAGGAGTTCATGTGGGACTCCTGGCGGTGCAGCTCTCTTTCTTTTGGTTTGGTGAACGGACCCGTGGGATACCCTTATGGCACCCATGGGTGGGGGGTACAACCCTGTGCCCCTAGTGTATGTTTCTGGGCACCTGTGGGTGGCCCACAGAGCAGGGTATGGGCTGGTGGCAGCTCCATGCTGAATTTGACAGGTGCACGGCGTATCCTCCATTTTGGGATACCCCGGCCCTGCCATTGGGATCAGTTGATCCCTGATGGAAAACAAGATGGCCCCGGTGGCCTCTTGCTTTCTATTACCCATTGCCTTGTTTTCCCAAAGTCCTGGGAAGCCCTGACTCTGTCCCTTCCCCCTTACTGGCTGTTGGATGGAAGTGCCATATATGGTGGTGTTGTGAAGGCCCAGTCAGACTAGCTGGAGCCTTCCCGGTGATGTATGTTGTGGGTACCTCCTGTGGGTGGGACCTGGGTGAATAGAGTGTGTGACGAATATGCATTCTGTGTTGTGGGTGTCTAGTATCTGATGTTTGACACAATGACTGAGAAAACCCTGCCCGAAATCGGTATGAATGCAGCTTGGAGTGTTGAATGGCTCGGTACTTGTCCCAATACGCATAACTTGTTGTGAGTGTCTTGAGAGAAGTGAATGGCCTGAATACCTCTTGTGCCTGATTGGCTGCCTGCCTGCATGAATGCCCGTAGTCGTGATTGGATGCTTGAGTGTGACCCAGCGGAATGAATGGGAGATCAACAATATATCTGGGGACCTCTCACTGCTAGGAATCGTGTTCAGAAGCTGAAGTCCACTACGATGAGTAACTGGATTAACTGACGCTTGACCTTGAAGCCCTGTTGGACGAGAAGAATTGCTGTTGCTCTCCTTCACAATCTGAAAGCTGCTGTGCCTCCAAGGACTGACCTAGAGAGGACCTGGTAAGGCGCCCTCTTCCCGAGCTACGAGGGACCATTGTGCACAGCTGATCTTTGCCAACGCTCCCTGGTAGACAGACCTACGACAGGCTGCCGACCCGATACGGGGACTGCTGCGGAACTCCAAAGAGAAGCACTCGGACTGTTGTCCACCAATGTCGACCGCCGTCGCGCTCCCGTTTGCCTAAGAACTTCCATTGATCATCGGACGCTCTCGTCTGCATCGTCACCCGCTTGTCTCCCGCTGGAGAAGGCCCGACCGTCGACGCGCCGAGGAGCATCCACCGGTGGGTTTCCCGCCACCTACAGACCGCAAAGATGACGACGACTCGACGCCCTTGCTGGGCCACAGTTCTTCATCATCTCTTTGTGGTCCAGAACTATTGTCACCGAGGTGCCCCGCACGCCTCTTCCTTGCAGGACGCCAACGATCTGTCGTCGACGAGCACCGCTAGGAACGAAGCTGCCACTTAACCTGCCATAGTTCACCCTGTTCACCGTCGGATGTTCGACGACCCATGACTCCTGCCTTAAAGGGAGGGCACTCAAGAAGGGCCGTCGATTCCCCGACACCGAACGCCCAGTTCCCCGACACCTCTCGACGATCCGTGGCTCCCGCCTGAAAGGGAGGCACTCGAGAAGGATCGGTCAGTGCATCGTCGGAGAACTCTACTCCACCAGGTACATTGGGGGGGGTAAAACCTTAACAGGAAGAAGTAAGACTATTGAACATTTGGACTGGGCTTGTGCTATATATCTTTATTTACAGGTTGCCCAGGTGGGGGGGGGGGGGGGATCTCCACACAGAACTGTGCCTAGTGGTAGGGGTCAGTATTCTGCCTATTGTTTCAACCATCTTGCGTTCCTTCCTATTTCTATTGCTGGTTTACTCGTTATTGATCTGTGTGACATTTTAACCGTACAGTTGATGCACTTTAATGAGATTCGATAACATTAGTGGTACCACTCTAGACGTGTATATATTTATCATTATTGAATTCCAAGTACAAAGTGCGTTATTGTGATCTAAAGACTGTGTTTTCAGTAATAGTGTGTGGACATTCCTTTGTGGGGGTTCGGGGACTACACTGTACTTAAGAACCAGCCTGCATCACCTCCTGAGAAGCTAGGCCTTGATTGCTCGACTACGTTACCAATAATAGAGAATCTTGGCTGGGGTCCTCTGTGCCTCCCCTCTACCATATAGAGAGCGGAAGTACAGACACCCCCTACCGGTCTTTACAGTCTTGGCCCAGGATCTCCTGGAGGCTGCGGCTCATCACGTAGACACCTTGGCTCGGGTCCTTATGCTGGGGGTTGATACCTCACGGCAGGCGTGGCTGCATGCCACTAAATTCTCAAAAGAAGTGCAGGACAAGGTGTTGGACCTTCCGTTCGATGGTAAGGAGCTCTTCATTCTACAACAGATGTAGAGCTCACCAAGACGAAGGATAGCACTCAAGACAGCTAAGTCCTTGTCGGTCCTTGTTAAGACCCCATTCAAAACCCAGAGACCGTTGTCACAAAGCTGACCCTCCTCTGGCTTTAGAGGCTTCCTTGACCGGAAATCTCGCAGAGTGGATACCCCTTTGGGGAATAACCGCCGTCGGCAACAACGGACTCAGGTTTTTCTCCCACTCCTCAGCCTCCTCCTCAGGTTCAGGTGGCAACAACACCGAAAAACCTACAAAATAAGGGTTCTCCGCGCTCGCATGAGACCCCGGTGGGAGGACGCATTGTGTCTCATTTGGAGGCGTGGCAGACCATCACCGAAGACAAATGGGTCCTGTCAGTCGATCGGGCGGGCTTCCGCTTACCCCTACCCGACCCTTCAACCCTCCTTTTCAGCTGTCGGGCTCGCCCTCCTTCAAAGCCGAGGTTCAGAAACTTCTGGACCTCAGAGCTGTGGAACCCGTTCCCCTTGGGGAACGAGGGGAGGGCTTCTACTCCCGGCTGTTTACAGTGCCCAAACCCAACCAGGCTGGCCTGCGCACCCTCCTAGACCTTTCCCGGTTCAATCTTTTCCTACCCCAAGAGAAATTCAAGATGATCACGCCCAGCCAGATACGGTCCTCCTTGCAGATGGGCGATTGGCTCAGTGTGGTGGATCTTCAGGATGCGTACATGCATATTCTGATTTGGAATCCACACAGGAGATATCTGTTTCTCTTTGGGAGAGGAGCACTTCCAGTTTCGAGTGCTTCCTTTTGGCCTCAGCTCGGCGCTGCGTGTCTTCACGAAGATAATGTCTGTGATTGCGGCCTATCTTCGTCTTCAGGGTATCCATGTGTATCCATATTTGGACGACTGGCTCTTACGCAGCCCTTGTCCGTTGAAAGCTCCTGTTCCATCTTGGGCTGTCGGTGAACTGGCAGAAATCTTCCATGACGGTCTTGCAGGACTTGATTTTCCTGGGTTTTCGCTGGAACACGATCAACTGCAGAGTGTACTTGACTGGGGACAGGATGGCTGATCTGTTAGCCACGTGTCAAATGTTTGCGCAGTCGGAGAGCATGTCGGCCTGTTGGTTCCAGAGGCTTCTGGGCCTCATGGCCTCATGCGTGTTGGCTCTTCCTCTTGCTCGTCTCAAGATGAGGCAGACCCAGATGGCTCTTCGGAGTTCTTGGCGTCAGGCTGTGGACCCGGATTCCAAGCTGATAATGATTCCGGCTTCCATGTGAGTGGACCTGGAATGGTGGTCATCTCTCAGCAACCTGTCGGTGGGTGCAGGGTTTCAGGACCCAGCCCCTACGGTAACGATCACGACGGACTCCTCCCTCTTGGGGTGGGGTGCGACGTTAGATCCTCTTCAGGTCTCGGATCTCTGGTCGCCTCAGGTCAAGCTCCGCCACATAAATCATTTAGAGCTTCTGGCGATCTTTCTAGCGCTCAGGGCGTTCAGACCAATCATAGCCAACAAGGTGGTCCGCATACACACGGACAATGTGGTGTCGATGTATTACATCAACAAGCAAGGGGGAACCAAGTCTCCCCCTCTCGTGGACCTGTGCATCCAGATTTGGGAGTGGGCTGTGCTTCATGGTGTTTGGCTGCTTGCAGTGCACATCCCGGGCCAGCTGAATGTCACAGCGGATGCCCTCAGCCGGCGGACAGTGGTCAGCTACGAGTGGGAGTTGAAGGCAGAGGTCCTCTCATGGATTTTCTTGCATTGGGGCACACCGGAGGTGGACCTCTTTGCTACGGCGGTAAACAAGAAGCTTCCTCAGTATGCCTCCAGAGGGGGGCTGGGAGCCTCTTCTCTGGGGGATGCTCTCGAGATTCCATGGCACAACATGAGAGTTTACGCCTTCCCGCCTCTGCCTCTAGTCCATCGAGCAATTTGGAAGCTGAAGAACTCGTGAACTGTTCCCTTCTACTCCTAGCCCCGTGGTGGCCGGCCAGGTTTTGGTTCTCAGAACTTCAACACCTGTCGGTGTATCCGCCAATCAGGTTACCAGTGACCCCCGATCTTCTTCATCAGGGGGAACAGCAGATGTGGCACCCCTCCCCACAATCGCTTAGCTTGGCGGCATGGTGCCTGAGTTCAAGTCTTTATAACATCTTAACTTGTTTGCGGATAACATGCGTATTATCCAGGCAGCCAGGAAACCCTCGACTAGATCCCAATACAGAAGTAAATGGCTCAGGTTCTGTCATTGGTGTTTGAAAAAACAGTTGGACCCAAGGGGGGCTACGATTGACACAGTGCTGTCCTTTGTATCCTTCCTAGCAGAGTCGGGTGTTCATTTTCTGTCATGCAGAACTTACCTTTCAGCAGTCTCCGCTTATCTTTCTACGGACCAATGTTCTTACTCTGTGTAATCCAGTTCTTAAGAGGCATTTTGCAGGCTTGACACGCCTCTACCCTCGAATTCGTAGTTAGCACCCATCGTGGGATCTAAATGTAGTCCTGATGGCGTTGTGCCATAAGCCTTTTGAACCAATGGCCACGGTGGACCTCAAGTACCTATCCTGGAAAGTGTCCTTTTTGGTAGGCGTAACGTCAGCGAGGTGGCTGAGTGAGCTCCAGGCCTTGTCGTGGAGCATCCCTTTTTGGTCTTTCACAAGGATAAGGTAGTCCTATGGACGAATCCTGCTTTCCTGCCGAAGGTGGTAACTGAAATCCATCTGAATCAGTCGATCTCCCTGCCGGTCTTTTTTCCGAACCCTACCTCAGAGGCAGAAAGGGTTCTGCATTGTCTCGATGTCAGAAGGACTCTTAAGTTCTATCTGGACAGAACTTCCGAGCTTAGGAGTTCTTGTCAACTGTTAGACGCCTGCTTACCCTGAGGGTTACCAAAAGTCAAAGGCGACTATTTCTCGGTGGATCGCCGCCTGCATTACGGAGTCTTTCACTGTCCAAGGGCTGAAACGTCCAAGGGCTGAAACCTTCTAAGGGTATTCATGCACACCTGGTGCGGGGCAAGGCAGCCGCAGTGTCTTTTCAGAAATATGTCCCCTGGGAGTCCATCGCTAGGGCAGCTACTTGGGCCTCCTCATCTGCTTTTTGTAAGCATTATTGTCTTGACATGAGCTCAAGAGCTGATGCTCAGTTTGGTCAGGCTGGTATCAGGTAATAATATCGCCACATATATGGTCGCCTTAAATAATATCGCCGGGAAAATGTTGTGGTGATATTATTTGGGTGATCATATATATGGCGGCAGGGGCAAAAAAAAAAAAACATTTGGGGGTTGCGGGGGTGTCCATGCAATAATGTCGCCACAAAAAACGACAATTTTTCGGCGATATTTTTGTATGGCGATATTTTTGTGGCAACATTATTACATGGAACCGTCAGGCTGTGCTGATGAACCTTTTTCAGTAAGGGGTATTTCCATCCACCTGTAGTTCCTGTTAGGAGTGCTTGGGAATCTCACATAAGTATGGAGGAAAGGGGACGGAATGTAGGAGTATAACCAGGTTACTCACCGTAGTGACCACCTTACTCCTAGTCCATAGTCCCCTTTCCTCCATACGCCCGCCCGCCGTCCCCTCTAATAAGGTTCCTCTGTTATTGCTAATAGGTCTCTGACCTGGCGATAGAAAAGGACTGATGGGCGATGCGTGGGGCGGAGCCAAGGTGGGCGGGGTTACGGCCGTGTGCCAGGCCCTGCGCAAGAGAGAGAGAAAGGACAAATGTTTGAAAAACATTTTTGGGATGCTTTTTACAAAGTGCTCCGGTCCCGTCCCACAGGACGGAGAGATGTCCCATAAGTATGGAGGAAAGGGGACTATGGACTAGAAGTAAGGTGGTCACTACGGTGAGTAACCTGGTTATTTTGATACAATAAGGATTTCTGTTTTTTTTAATATTTGCAAGCTATTTTATTTTCTAAATACTTGAACTGCAGGGCCACAGTAGGAATAAAGGTACTGTCTATCAAGTGCTTAATAGGAGTTTTAGAAGGATGTCCATAGGAGCCAATGGAACAAGGCTAATCATTTGGACATGGTTATGATGATAATTCGGGTACATGCCATTTAAAGGTCACATGAGCGATACACATTGCAACCATCGGGCTTGGGAGTCTTCGGCAACCCATCAAAAGAGATCCAGACCCAGGTTAGATTACCAGAAGCCCAGGAATGGATATAGCACCATTAGCCCACTGAAGAAAATAATCGTGTTCGGGGGAGACTTTGAAGAAAGTTTGCATACACAACCCCCACAGCCTGGAAAGGAAGTTGGAAGTTGAAAGGTCTTGCAAAGCTACCCAGACTGGTACATGCTGCAGAGACAGCCAAAGAGTTGTGGTCACTTTTAGGGTGAACTGTCTGTCGGTTCTGGACTCTGGTTCTCTTAGCAGAATTCCAGGAGGTGGCAGGACCAGAACAGGATCCATGAATATGCAGCCCCACTTGAGCAACTGTGATGATGCTGCCTGCTCAGCTGTGGGTGCCAGTATTGCTTGGTCTCGGGAGCCCTGGAGGAGGTCCCGCCTGACCTTGTGCAGCAGCCTGGTTGCTTAGCTGGGGCCTGTCACAAGAAAAACGTCCATTCCACAATGTACTGGTTTCTTGCCCAACCCGTACAAGTTACCAAATCACCTACTATGTCCTCTTAGGACACTAATCCATTTAGGACGAGAGAAACTGAGGAGACACCCATGTACCTCCAGAAACCCGTCCACGTCCCTTTTAAATTTGAGAGAAATTAATTCGAACACAAGAATCCTGTGGAACCAACTCCAATGATTACCTCGGTTTGTTATCTGCAGTGCCGGTTTATAGCACAGCTGCTGCCATGCCCTCAAACTTTAAATCCGAGCAATTGATGACAAGTCCCTGGAGATCTGTGAACCAGACACTGGTTCCACAGAGCTACAGAACACTGTAAGGAAGGTCAGACAAGACCTTGCAGTGCCCATGGAAGGGGTTTCAGAATCCGAGGGACTTCAATGCAGACCGACGTACCCATTTAACTTGGTGTCAGGAGCTCCAATGTACAAACAAAGGACGAACCAGACCGGCCCAATGGAATCCAAGATGGCTGCCCCACCCCCTCCTGTTATATCCTCTGTCTCATTAGGCATGCCCAAGGCGGGCATACCAGAGACATGATTTCGGTTTTGACAGGTTGAGTTTGAGGCTGTTGGTGCTCATCCATTGGTTTATTTCAATGAGGCAGTTGGTTAGATCTGGGTTTAGCTCTTCATTTGCATTGATTTTATAGATGATTTGGGTGGCTGCCTAGTTGTAGCAGGTGAGGCCATGTTTTCTCAGATTGGTCAGTGGAGTCATGTAGATGTTCGAGTAACGGTTAAAGCGAGGAGCCCGGTGGGACTTGAAAGGAAGGCATGGTATCAACAGTAAGACAGACGCAAGTGACCAAAGTTCAAGGGTGTTTATTGAACTTCAACAATGGTGTGATAAATGCCTATCTATCCCTAAATCTGCAGATGGGAGCAAGATACAACCATCCCATAATAATAATAAGGCAGTCCTAGTGGAGTCTCGTCAAAATAAAAGGGCCTACAAAAAATCACTTTTCTCCAGCATGGGGTCTGGCATGGATTCACATGCTCATGAATATTCCCCGTCAGGCTGGGAATCCTCGGGTAAAGAAAAAATCAGTTTGTTTTGTTTCCGAACTGTCTTTCTACTAATAACCAATCACTGGTCTCTGTGTCATAGTGCCCCCAGCCAATGACTGCCCTCTACCTAAGCCCCTCCTCTGGCAGCCATCTTCAGATTTTTACCACACGTTCAAGTGTTGGGAGTCCTCGTGCTGTAGCTCTCGAGCTCTTACTGCGTATTGGGTTTTTTCAAAGCGGTTACTCTTATTTTTGTGTCTATTCGAGCCTCAAGCTCGACCGATTCTTCTTACGATCAACAGGGACCCGTTTCGGAATTTTCTATGCCCCTCAAGGGTGGATTTTTGTTGAATTACACTTCTTGGAGGATTCCGGAAGACCGTTGACGCCTACCCCGATTCGGACATGGCCCAGGACAAAGGAGATTTGACACCTACTGGATCCAAACTTTTCAGGAACTGCCCAGGATGTGGACTACAGAATGTCTTCAAGGAAGATGAGCACTCTCGGTGCCTCTACTGCCTTCACGCTGAGAAGTCGCACGTGGAGGACTGTGCATTCTGTAAGAACTTGTCCATCCGAACAATGAAGGACTGTCGTATTCGGCTCACCAACTGGCTGGAGGGGAAGAGCCCAGCGGCAGGTGACAAGAAGTCCAAGCGGTCTTCTAAGACCTTTGGGGGCGCTGCGGCAATGGGGGCCCAACAAAAGGCAAAGCACTGCGAGTCCATGGGCACCGGGAGCGCCGTTGGTTCGGGCTCCTCAGCTGCCGGGCAGGGCGCGATGTCACTGACACCATCATCCACGAGCCAACGCTTTGGCTCAGGGGAAAAGGAAGTCAGAGAACCCGGGTAAGCTTGGGGAGAAGCCCCGGTCGATCCCGATGAAGAAAGCCAAGGGGGGGGGGGGCAAGGCAGTGACCCTCCTCCTAAGGTGAAGGCCTTAGACGCACCCAATGTCGTGAAGGCCCTGATTCACCCAGCAAAGGCCTCGTTCGAAGGAGTCGTGGCAGCCCTGGCGAAGCCTGTGGAGGCTACCCCAGCGGAGATGACTTCCGGGCCTAGAGTTTTCTTGCCACCCCAGAGGGAAGCATCTTTTCAGCCTATCGAGAAGACCCCCGGGTTGAGAAAGAGGGGGGGGGGGCACAGTAGCCATAACGGACACAGATACCACCTCTGAGGATGAGCTGGCTGGCGTCAAAAAGATCCTGGACAAGAAGTTCAAGGAAGTCAGATCCTACGGGAAATCCCGACTAGCCGGACATGGAGAGCAATGGTGGAGCCAATGAGGAGCCGCGGCCCGTGGCAGAAACGGAGGAACCCGCGCCCCACCCGGCGCTCCGGTCGCAACTGATGCCTACGCCACAGGACAATTCAGGTGCAATCTTGATGGCTTTGCAGACCCTGTGTACGGAGATGAGGACAAGGTTACCTTTACCCCCAGCAGATGATCCAGTGGTGCCTGGACCGTCAGGGAGCCCACCGAAAAGCGGAGGCGAATCCATCCTCACCCTCCCTTCCATCCTTCACCTCCATCCCATCCTTCACCTCCATCGAGGGATGAGACGGGAACAGCGACGGATGACGACGGTGGTGACGACGGGATGGATCTCCCATCACCCCCTGCCTGGGCCTCCCCTCCCGACGAAATTGGCTCCTTTCACACCCTGATCGCCTGGGCATCTGAGCTTTTCCAGCTATCCCCTGAAGAGCAGAAGGAAGGTTTCCTCTACCAACGACAGGAGGCCAAGAGGAAGACTGTCCTCTCAGTCCCATTACTGGACGACATCTGGGACTGGCATTGCTGAAGAACCCGTCCACGACTCCTGCGAAGAGGGACCGGTACGAGAAGAAGTACCTGGTCCCAGACTCCGCCGCTATGTGCCTCAGAGCACAGCCGTTCCCCGGATTCGGTGGTCTCGGCGGCGGCCAAGAAGAAATCGGCGGGGGCGATGGCATCAACTTCCACTTCCCCACCGGACGGCGAGGGGAAGAAGCTGGACGCCATGGGACGACGGTCATCACGTCGGCAGCGATGACCATCAAAGCGGCCAACGCCCTCACGATCGTGGCACGCTATGACAGGGAGCTGTGGTTCAAGATCGCGCCCCTCCTGGACTTCCTCCCAGACGACATGAGGGCGGAAGCCCTTGAAATCCTATAGGAACGCGAGGTGGCTTCGGACCACGCCATCACAGTGGCCACGGACATCGCCGACACCGGCTTTCGCCAGATGGGCAACAGCGTTTGCCTTCACCAGCGCGGTTGGCTCAAGGCCACCAATTTCCATCAGGACGTGCAGACCAGGGTATTGGACATGCCCTTTGACATGGACAACCTGTTTGGCAAGGCAGTGGACGAGTCACTGCAGGCCATCAAGGCGGAAACCAAGATGGCCCGGGCCTTGGGTTCTCTCCATCAATGACATCCATTCTTTCAGACCTCCGGAGGCAAGTCTCAAGATGCCTCGAAAGGATTCAGCAGCAGTTCCGTGTCGTACCGCCAGGCAGCCCGCTCCTCGTCGCAGGAAGCCTACAGAGGCCGCAGCAAGGCCGGAGGACACTGTCGCCAAGGAGGCCAAGGTTGCAAGGCCTCGGCGAAGCAAGACTGTACCGGCCGTGACCTCGGGCCCCCACCCAAGCACCCCGGTGGGAGGCCGGCTGGCGAATTTCATCAGCGTGTGGGAGTTCATCTCCACCGACCATTGGGTGCTAGATGCCCTGGCCCACAGGCACACTCTGGAGTTCCAAAGAAAGTGCCCTTGTCTACCACCCGTGGCCAGGAAGGAAAACCACGTGCCAGAGCTGCTTCTGGAGGTACGAGCAATGCTAAAAAAGGGTGTGATAGAGCTCGTCCCGAAGGGGCTCCGGGGCTCCAGAGTATACTCGCGGTACTTCCTTGACCGAAAGAAGACCGGCGGCTGGTGGCCCATCCTAGACCTTCGCCGCCTCAACAAATGCATCAAGTCCCAGAAGTTCTGGATGGTCACCCTTCAGCATGTGCTGGGACAGCTGGAGGGGGCGACTTCCTGTTGTCGCTGGACTTGGAGGATGTCTACTTCCACATCCCTATACACAAAGGACATCGAAAGTTCCTACGATTCGTAGTCCAAGGGAGACACTACCAGTTCAAAGCCCTGCCCTTCGGCTTGAAGTCGGCACCGAGGATCTTCACCAAGTGCCTGGCACCGGTGGTGGCGTGGCTGTGCCTGCAGGGGATCGACGTATATCCCTACCTGGGCGATTGGCTCATCCGCGCAAAGTCAAGAGAACTCGCCGTCGATCACACAACGAAGACCGTCCGCCTGCTCACGGATCTGGGGTTCTCGATCAACTTCGCGAAATCCCATTTGGTACCGTTGCAAGACGTCCCTGTTCCTGGGAGCCAGACTCGACACAGTGGCACGGTTGGCTTCACCGTCGGAGGAAAGGACGAAGGCCTTCCTGGGCAAGGTACAATGGCTGTTGACCATGGAAGTGGCCAGGGTGAGGTCCATCAAGTCCCTGCTCGGCATGATGTCATCGTGCATCTACCTCATGCGTCTATGCAGGTTGCGGATGCGGCCACTGCAGGAGTTCCTCGACGCCCATTGGATGCAAGCGAGGGGCAGCTTCGAAGACAAGATCTCCCTCAACAAGACATTCTGTCAAGCGATCCGGTGGTAGGGCTCCCGCGCGCAGCTCGCGGCGGGCATGGACTTCGACCCCAGCGCATCAGGAGACTGTGCACACCGGAGATCTCCACGCAAGAGGCCTTTGGCTCCCAGAGGAGAGGTCCCTGCAAATCAACGTCCTGGAGCTCCGGGCCATGTTCTGGGCCCTCCGGTCTTTCCTTCCGTCCCTCAAGGGCAAGGTGGTACGGATCTTCAACGACAACACCACCACGATGTTCTACATCTGAAAGCAGGGGGGCACCAGATCTCCAGCCCTATCCAAGGAAGCACAGGATCTGTGGCACTGGGCCGTCGCCCAGGGGATGTTCCTGGTACCTTTTCATCTGGCATGAGTGAAAAACACTGTTGTTGACTCACTCAGCAGGGACCTGCGCTCTTTCCACGAGTGGGAGCTTCGGCAGGATCAAGTGGATCTCCTATTCCGACAATGGGGCAGTCTCCAGATTGACCTGTTTGCGACTGTGGCGAACACCAACTGCCGGAGGTTCGCCAACAGGTTTCTCCAGCCGGGGAACATGGGCGATGCATTCTCCTTCCCCTGGGATGGCCTGTTTCTGTACGCGTTCCCACCATTGCTGTTGCTTCTGCGCTTCATCAATCAACTCAGGCGGTCTCGGTGCAGGATGATCCTCGTAGCACCGGCTTGGCCGAGGCAGATATGGTTCCCAGACCTTCTGGACCTGTCAGCGTCCCCCCAAGTCAAACTGCCGACGGACGTGCATCTTCTTGCCAGGGAAGGAGGCTCCATCCTACACCACGACCCAGGATCGCTGAACCTGCAGGCCTAGCTCCTGCAGCACTAGAGTTCTGGGGCTACGATATCCTGGCAGACTGTGTGCTATGGACAGAGGTGGAAGAGGTTCTCTGTCTGGTGCCGTGCACAGATCAACCATCTACAGATTATGGCCCCTCAAGTGCTGCCATACTTGCTGTCACTGGCCAAGGCGTGGCTGGCACATGCCTCCATCAAGATCCACCTGGCGGCTATCTCCCGCTAGACCCGAACCCCGGGGCGGTCGTCGCTGTGGTCTCACCGCCTGGTGAAAGAGTTGATGAAAGGACTGTTCTGCTCGTTCCCGCCGGTGAAGGCTCCGGCCTGGTGTGGGAGCTCAACGTGGTGCTGACCAAGCTCATGGGTCCTCCATTCGAGCCCTTGCACTCGGCAACGCTGAAGTTCCTATCGTGGAAGACAGCGTTTCTTGTGGCCATCACCTCCGCGCGACGAGTGGGAGAGATCCAGGCCCTCTCCTGTAAACCTCCATACCTGACAGTCCACGAGATGAGGGTAGTGCTGAGGACGCACCCCTCCTTCATGCCCAAGGTGCCGTCGGACTTCCATCTCAACGAGCCCCTTGGTGTTACCTGTTTTCTTCCCATCGCCTTTGTCGCCGGCTGAGAGGACTTTGCACTCGCTGGATGTGGCTAGAGCGCTGAAGTTCTACGTCGACCGCACAAAGAGTCTTTGGAAGACATCACAGCTGTTTGTGAACTTTGGACCTGTGAACCAAGGGAAGGCTCTCTCGAAGGCTTCCATTTCCAGATGGCTCTCCGGCTTCATCATGCACTGTCACCGGTTGGCAAACCGACCGTTGCCCGGCCGTCCGAGAGCCCATTTAACCCGAGTGATCGCTGCTACCACGGCGTTCCTGTCTGGTGTGCCCCTGCTGGACATCTGCAGGGCTGCTACGTGGCGGTCGACACACACCTTCACGAGATTCTACTGAGTCGACCGGGATTCCAGGGAGGAGTCCAGAGTCAGCCAGGCAGTGCTGCACAACCTGTTTGTTTGAAGGTGAGCCTGGTGAGGAGGTAAGAGATGCTTAATGATGAGTTGTTGAAATGCTTAATGTTGAGCCTTGCCACCTCCCATGGTTGTGCATGTGTGTACTGCTATGTATTCTTATTCATGAGCATGTGAATCCATGCCAGACCCCATGCTGGAGAAGGAACAAGTTACTTACCTGTAACTGTTGTTCTCCAGCATGGGTCTGGCATGGATCACATGCGAACCCTCCCTCCAACCCTTCTGTGGCTCTTCTCTTGGTCCTACTGCCACTTTACGTGCTACCAAATCTGAAGATGGCTGCTAGAGGAAGGGCTTAGGTAGAGGGCAGTCATTGGCTGGGGGCAGAATGACCCAGAGACCAGTGATTGGTTATTAGTAGAAAGACAGTTCAGAAACTAAACTGAAACTGATTTTTTCTTTACTGAGGATTCCCAGCTTGACGACTGGGAATATTCATGAGCATGTGAATCCATGCCAGACCCATGCTGGAGAACAGTTACAGGTAAGTAACTTGTTCCTTGCCAATCATTACCACTATATACACATAATGTGGGGCAGTGTTCATAAAACACAAGGACGTGTTCACAAAATGATATGTCTGGATGTTCAGGCTTTGGGTTCCCTTCCCCACATTTTCAGCATGGGGCAAGGCGCTTCACTCGAGTAAAGAACACACTCTGGCTTCTTCGGCACAAGGATACAGTTCCATTACCAGCATCAGGCCTTCTGTGCCCAAGTCTCTTTCATACCAATTCAGAGGGCCTGATGTACAAAAATACAACACAAAGTTCCTTTCCTCTTATAAGTATTCAATTCGGGTGATTCACCCTGGATCCCCCTCAGCCGGGCTCAGATCCCCTTTTTACAATGTTCAGAGAATATTCTTTTGCGGCTGACTCATGGTTCACCCTGGATCCCCCTCAGCCGGGCTCAGATACTTCCTATTATACAATCAGTCACCCTTAGCGGGGCTTGGACCAATTCAATTTGCATTAAAGTGTCGAAGACTTTCGATTGTGCACAGGGTTTAGCGTGACCTGTTGCAGGACCACTTCAATTTCAAAATTCTCAGTTGCCAACCAGCTGTACCTAACGGAGACCTTCGAATGAGCACCCACGTGGTGTTGGACCACTCAGTATACGGTATCTTTCTTGGCCTCCAAAGTTCAGTCACTCCTCAATTTTAACCTTATTATATGAATCTTGTATAAATCTGATATGCAGTGTTCTATAAATACATCTACGTTTGAAGTGCACTGTGATTATCTACTATAGATTATAATCCTACCTCATACAGCCACCCCCAGATCAGGTAGTGGTTGCCGTCCTCTGGCCACATGGGGAGAGGTTACAGCTGGGGAAGGAGTGATGACACCATTGGATTCATCACACTACCCATCCCGAAAGAAGACAACAGCAAGATGGTTCACACCCCATCTCAAAGCATTGAAAAAACAAACCGGAAACTCAAAAAGAAAAAAAGAGAAACAACTACGACCAACACATAAAAACAGCATAAAACAGACAGATAAGACTAAGTCGAAATTCTGAAAGCCAAAAAGACATACTACAATGAACGGATCGCAAAAGCAAGCAAAACTCGGAAAGAAATGTTCAAGATCAAGATCATAAACGAGATGAGAAAATCATCCATGTGCCACACCACATGATCCCTACGCAAAAACTATGCGACAACCATGACAACCATTTTAATAACAAAATGACTAACATTCAACTAATCATACAAAGCAAGCCAAAAAGTCCCACAGACCACCTCAACCAGCCAACACCGGAGCCAACGACCAGAATAAACCTCTTCCGGCCTATCTCAACAGATAAATTCAGCAACCCTGTGAGCAAAAGCAACAGAGGGTTCCCCAGCAGATCCACATCCACCAGATGTCTACAAAGCCATCCTCGCCCAGTGAACACCGGGAGAATACTACTGCAACCTCTCACTAGCAACAAGGATCAGTGTCACAAGCCTTCAAATCAGCATACATCAAACCAATCCTTGAAAGATACCTCGGGAAATGTGGACGACCTTACCAACTACCGACCAATCTCGAATATACCACACCTGGCAAAGCTACAAGAAAGTTAAGTCTATGAGCACATTTTTGAATACGTGGAAAGCAACCACTTGCTGGATCAGGTACAAATATGCTTCAGACCCATGACCTTTCTATCTAGGATGACCTAAAGACCAATGCAGACTCCTAGACTAACTCAGCATTAATACTACTCTATCTCTCAGCAGCCTTAGACACAGTCAACGATGACACTCATCAAAAGACTAGAAAATATTGGGATCAGCAACACTGCTCTGCTTTGGCTAAAATCCTTCCGGACAGAATGAACCAAAACAATCGGGCTAAAGCCATCGAAAGCAACACCTCAGAAAGCAACACGTGGAGTCTGTGAGAAACCAGACACTGTCTCACCAACTAGTCCCTCGGGATCTATCATCCAGGTGGCCAGGACACGGCCATCGCTTTTGGATCCAGTTCCTGGGGGTGGACTAGTGTGAGAGGATCACCTGGGTGAGGGGTCTTCGGGGAGTGGGAAACTGTATGGAGAGACACAGTATGCGGTATGCCCTTCCCTGTAACACCTTTTCCCCATCCTTCCAGGTAGGATACCTAGGAACTCAACCCCCCCCCCCCCCGAACCCCCACTTTCTCGACACAAACATTTTCTCACGGACAGTTCACCGTGAGCAAAAACTGACTAACCAGAGCCGTATACCTGACATGTCCCAATACAATGGTCCGGCAATTACTGATCATTACACACACCTGACTTCTATCACACGGCTAAAAGGCGGAGCACCAAAGCACACTCTGAGCAAGGCAAAGCAGCAGTTCAAAGATGGCAGTTTAATACGAGGAGAAAGGCGGCAAGACCAGAGAGGGTTGCAAGGAGGGATAGTGCCCTTGACCTTTTCAGACTGTTTACTTTTGTGAACCTTGGAAGATAAGAAACCCAAGACCGGGAACTAAAGCTGAACAAACCTGCATTGCGTGCCAAAGATACCTGGGGCTCTCCTGCGTGGATAACCAAGGCAGGGAAGAGCATTTTCCCGCTGTGGTGCTGTCCTTGGGTCCTACAACAAAGCAGCTCCAGTAAGACAGCACAGTCGGAGAGGCTGATACCAAATCAGCCTGAGTTAGAATCAAGGTTGCAAGCAGCAACATTGCATGAAGAAATCTAAAGAGAACAGTGTGTGAAACATATCTGATGAGCAACGCAAATATAATTGAAAGAGTGACTGAACAATATTTTAATGCTCCTCATTATTTGACACTAGACCAATCTGAATGTTTTCCTAGATTTACAGTAATCTCTTTTGAGGCGAATTTGGGAATCAACCACGAGTTGATGTATTTGGGTGAAAACAACACTACAAAAGGATCAAAGAAAGACTTGGTGTGCACGGACTTCACATTACGAGGCATTGGCATTGGGTTTAGCTCCATTTGTTGTTGAAAATTAAAAATATATACAGATGGATCAAATATCTGTTTGAATATTGAATAATGAAAACAAGTTAATTTGAAATTGCTTTGTCTTAGAGACTGACCAAAATATAGACTACACGATTGAATCAATCTAGAGATCTAAATGAAAATATATGGCTCAGCCAAGCCACAGATTGAGTGCAGGGGACGCGAGTTCCCATAGTTGGGGAAATTGTGTTTCTTATTATATAAGGAAGGATCACATGGGGGGAGGCAAACCTCAAGGGAGTGACATGACATCCCCCTTTTCCTTTTAGGGATACCACCTCGATCCCCTATGCCTTAATGGCATATTGTTGCCTGTCTATAAGACACCAAGAACTGACTTCCCCCTTTCATGAATGTAAAAGTACTGTGATGAGAAAGCTAAGTGGGAGTAATGAAGATCAACAAAGACCAGTAGCACACGCTGTGTTCTAGTGGTTGTGAGCACATAATTGGTGCTGGGACATTTAAAACATCGAACCAGCTGACAAGTGGCCCCTACCTCAGCCCACCGCCCAACACTTGTATTCCCTGTACCTGACTATCTATAACTGTATCTCTATATATATCTGTATCTGTAATTAAGCTGTAAGTATTCTTATGATGTTGTGCGCCCAGCTACCTAAGGGTTTGGTGCGCCCTACAAATAAATAAACAAACAAACATTACCCTTTTCACTGTAGAAATTATTCTTAGAATGTGAGGGCCAGAATAGAACTTTGGACACAGAACATTTTGCTTTCGACATCTTGACATCAGACAGACCCTTAGTTTCGTTTTAGGTAGGGAAAATACCTCTTAGAGTAGGGAAAGCGAGGCATTTGCCAACACCTTTGTTTGAAAAGTCTATAGCCAAAACTATGACATGTGTCTGCATTTCCTTCCTGGCTCCTTGCAAATGGTGCCAGGGGTGGGATTGAGCTCAGTTTGGGAACCTGCAAGTTTGAAAAACCTAGGAATAAAACCACCGATTCATCAGTAGCTACAGAAAATTCTATTGGTTTTGCCTTATGTAGTAGCAGGGTAGAGTTGGTACAACCTGGAGACAGAGGGGCCGATTCATGGAATTATTTGCACCGAAAAACAGGGTTTCGTGCGCCATTCTGCCCGCAAATCCCTGTTTAAAAAAATGGGGATTTTCGGTCAGAATGGCGCACAAATCCCCGTTTTTCGGCGCAAATAATTCCATGAATCAGCCCAAGAATGTTAATACCCACTGATCTGGTCTTGATACCCCTCTCCACAAGTAGTTGTTTTAGGCTTGCTTCTAAGTGGTGTCTAGCTTGGCAATATGGTCTAGATGTCTTAGCAGGTGTCATACACCCTGTTCCCAAACAACATCCGAGACGGTACCACCAAAAGCCCGGAAGAGGAAACCAAGATTATTGTGGACTTGGCATTTGCCCAAAGAAACAACCCCTTGCTAGCTGAGGCTTTCCTTCATGTGATAGCTAAAGAAGAGGACAGGCAGAAAGGGGGACCATTCAATCTTCTTTTATTTTTTTATTAAGTGCAGATTATTGTATAGAGGTTATCCGGTGGTACTCCCAGATCTAAGATAATGTTACCCAAAGGTCACAAGAGAATGGTATTGATATTTTTTTTTGCTTTTTGAAAAATGTGTAATGTGCTTGTAACAAGCAAGATGGACAATTCCACCTTGGGGGAACTCAGGACACCGAAGACCACGTGGTGGGTGAATGGTGGGGACCGGAGACGGGATATCCTGGAGGAACGCAAAATGAGAATTCTGGTGTGAAACTACACGGACGACATGCCAGCATCGGAACGCCTCTCTGCAGGTTAACAGACGCCAGCGCCCGACTCTGGCGTTAATCAGAAAGTGTTGGAGATCTCCGGCGGCCTTCCGCGAGTCGGAACGCTGCGGGTCTGCGGATTAGCAGACCCACGGACATTCGACTCGGGCGGCGGTCGCAAAAGAAAAGAAACGCCAAGTGGACCCACGCGATTCGGAATGTCACCGGCTTGCAGATTAGCAAGACCACGGACGTTTGACTCAAGCAGCAGCAGTCAAGGGGCTGCGAACAGGGAGAGGAGGGGTTATCCCGGCCAGGGAGAACCGCGGGAGCTCCGCGGCATTGAGTGCCACGGAGCCGCGGATTATGTAAACAAGGATCCTGACAATCTAGCAAACACGAGGATACAAGAGACACACACAAAACCCTCCAGGGAAATATTATTAAACACTTACCTAGTCAAAGGAGACTGGGACCGGGAGCGGCTGGAGGTTGAGGATGGTGATACTGTGCAATGCATCCAGGGAAAAAGGGGCGGGTCTTGGGAAGGTTTATATAGACTAAAAAAAGGAAGTGAACACTGATTGGCCTGTTGCGTTTTACCTAGTTAAAGACGGCAGTGGAAGGCTAGAGTGTGCTCATTCTTGGCTTTGTTGCAGGTCGAACCAGACAGGACACCAGGAAGCACTGAAGGCTGGTGGGCGTATGAGGACTAGGAGGAGAAGCCTGCCCAGAAGTCCTTACCCACTCCCTGCAGGGAAATTGGGAAAAATTCCAGACTCAGCACAGAGAAAGAGATTGTTGAACAATTCTGAACAAAAGCTTATTTTCTTTTCATACAATTTTTGTAAGTCTGAATAAAGACCCATTTTATTTTCCTCAACATCGGCTGGCAGTCTCATTGTCACAGTGCTTGAAACAGACTAAACCGTATAATGGCGCAGATGACATCCAAAAAAAATCAGTTACCAGAATTGTATAGATACCCTGCATCCCATCCTTGGAGCCACAAGGTTCGCAACAGGCACAAAAGATGGTTACATCTTATTTAAACAGGAAAGTTTTTAGGGCCTTACAGAACTTGCAAAGTGAGTCGAGGGTCAGAATTTCCCTAGGTGTACTATTCCAGAGTCTACGGCCAAACACTGCAAATCTTCTGTCCCCCTCTTGATACAAATGTGGGTGTCACGATCCATGCCACTGACCCCCTCAGGTATGAATGTGGGTGTCACGATCCATGCCCCTGACCCCCTCAGGTATAACAGTCCCCTGGCAGCAGTGGGGCTAAAGCCCTTCACACTGGCCCCCAGGTCCTTAAAACTCCATCAGAAACATACATGGAGTCAGTCCTGGCGCCTTTGGCGGCAGGCTCATTATCAGGAATAAAGCAATACCAGTTTTGGACCTTAATCCAACATGGAGGCCTATTACACAGCTCAGTTCTTTAGAACCAAGCCATGCAGTCTAGTGTTTTGGGTGTGGCTGGACCTGGAACTACTTGGCCTGGAACTACTTTACATGGGCTATTTGAACCACACCCAAACAGCAGAACACGCTTCTCGTTATTCTGCACTCCTGCAGCGTAACGCTAACCATGTCCAGCTCCTGGCTTCTCCAGCGGCCCGATCCTGAAGCCCTAGATCTGGATTCCATTAATAACCTGGAAGAACAAGAACAGCATTAGCGAGCAAGAACACTTACCTGTGAAGTAACCGGTCTTGAATCCATCCTGCGCTTCTCTTACCTCGCCCATCTCCGGAGTTCGCTGCAACCTGCAAAGGTAAAGAAACAAGGACAGCATTAATAACAATTCTTAACCTGGGCAAGCAGCGAGTCCTGGCAGCACCATGCGCTTCTCGTATCTCGCCCATCTCCGGGTTTCACCGCAACCTGCAAGGGAGAAGGAACAAGGTCATCATTAACAAATCACTTACCTGGGCAAGCAGCGCTTCGATCGCTCATTGCTCCGGAACATCACCGCAACCTGTACAAAAAAGGGAAGAGAACACAGGTTAGCAAGTAACACCAATAAACAGCGCAGCGCTCCGCACATCAATAACTCACTGTGGTCTTCGCCATCGGCACGGCAACTCCGAGATCGCAACCATCCCTGTGAAAACAAAAAGAGACCTTGTTAGTGAACAGCGTAGTGGAGCAAGATGCCGAGAAGACAGAGAAAACAGAGGGAAAGAAAAAGACAGAATAAAGACGGAAAAGACATTATAACTCACCTGAAGACAGCAAGCGGAGTCGGAGTCACAGCTGGTCTGGACCCGACATAAGGGCACACGGACCAGTGAAGCAACTTGGTCCATGGAACGCCCGCACCAACCATGCACCCCTGCACAGAGACGCAGGACGGAGAGTTCAACGCACAAAAACCTAAGGTGAGCAATAACCCCAAGGGAGGGGATTTGGACCAGATGGATTTGGGAGTCCACCCATCACAGAACCAGAATCTTAACCCTCCATTCCCCTGTTATAGGCGCTACCCAACGTCTGGCACATAACCAAGCAGAGCGGTCAGGGATAGCGCTTAGACCTCCATCCAGTATCATGTGGTGCCCCCGTGGAAACCAGGTGAGCTTAACAGTGGGTAAAGGGATAGGTCCCTTGAGTGTAGACATCTGGAAGGCTGGTATTGATTGATCTTATCCTTCAAATAGTCTAATGCTAGATTGTTCAAACACTTAAATACCAGACATGCCACCTTAAACTCAATGCGGTCCTCAACCGCTAACCAGAGAAGTAACCGGCATGAGGGAGAGACATGAGAAGTTTTGCTCAACCCACAGACCAGCCGAACTGCTGCATTCTGGGCCTTTTGGAGCCTATATAGTTGTTTTTTTGGAATGCCCATCAATTGGCTATTACAATAGTCCAAATGGGCATTTGTAAGTGCTCCTACCACTAGAGCATGATCCTCTTCCGGAATATACGGAAGAATCTGCTGTAGAAGTCTCAGGGAGTAGAAAATTGCTTTCACCTTGGCTCCAACCTGGCTTTCACAGCCCAAGCTGTCCTGCAAGATGCAGCCAAGATTTTTTAGTTAACCAGCACATTTAGGTTCTACTCCCAGTAGATTGGAAATTGGCTGTTTTTTCATGGTAGTAAGGAGATGTTCAGGTTCAAACCGGATAAACTCTGTTTTTGCAGTATTCAATTGGAGCTGATTAGATGCCATCCACTCACTAATCTAATTAGAGATTGCTCACTCTCATTTAACAGGTGGTCACTTAGAAACAACAAAGACACAGGCACAAATAATAAGCTGTTTCTATTGGCCCGGGAATCTATGCTGATGTGAAAAATGTCATGCTTACTTGTGCCCTGTGTCAAAAGACTAGCTTTCAAATTCCGCCTCCAGCTCCACTACAGCCTCTACCTATCATTGATGTGCCCTTTTCCTATAGGCATGGACATAGTTGGACCCCTTGAGCCATCCAAATTGGGGAATTATTATATATGGGTAATTATGGTTTATGCAAAGCCTTCCCATTATGCAAATTTACATCCCAACAAATTGCAAAGTGCCTGATCCCATTTTTTTTCACGAATTGGTTTCCCGAAGGAGACCCTAACTGATCAAGGCACTACCTTCATGAGTCAGTTACTGGCAGAGATTAAGGAAATCCTACATTAAAAAAACTCACAGGACTTCAGTTTATCACCTGCAAACCGATGGCAACAGATGAAACTCTGAAACATGTAAACAGGAAATTGGTTGAAGCTGAGGGCAAAAACTGGGATATCGTGATATCTTGGGCCCGTTTTGCTATCCAGAAAACACTACAATCCTTAAAAGGGTTTTCACCATTTGTTATGTTATTTTACTTATAACTCACCACAGGCATCAGGGCGCACACAACACCGAACGAAAACAGCAACACAAACAAGAAAGCAGTGCCCAGTGGGCTGGAAGATTTCTGTACAGGAGGTAATCATTTTGCAGGAGCAGCTTTTCTATTTTGAATAAAAGGGTTTTAAGCCTTTTTTTCGAAACAAATAAGGGGGCTCTCCTCTGTCTGCATCTTGATTGGGAGATGGTTCCAAGCCAGAGTAGCCATGACTGGAAAGGAGCAGCCTTTGCCCCGACTTCGCTTAATCCTTGGCCAAACAAGGCGATTAGTGTTATTAGATCTAGTTGACCTACCCTGCGTCTGTCGGGTGAGACATTCTTTCAAATAGGTCAAAGCTTGTCCAAAGAGGCATTTATGTGTCAGGGACAACATTTTAAACTTAATCCTAGAGGCAACACAGAGCCAGTGCAGCTCCCTCCTGGCCAAGGTTATATGCTCCCTTTTGGAGATGCCTTTAATAATGCAAACTGCATCATTTTTAAGGACTTGAGGTTTCTACATGCAGTTTTTGCTGGCTCCCCCAAGCAAGGCATTACAATAGTCAATGGGAGGGCATTATGATAGCTCTGACCAGGGTGTCTCAGTTCTTGTTTGTCACATATGGTTTAACCAACCTGAGAAGCCTTGGGTGGTACCGTGATTTTTTTAATAACATTTGTAATATGCAGACCTGCACCTTGCTACTGGTCCACTATAACTCCTACGGTCTTAACCTGCTCCAAAGCTCTAATGGAGTGGCCGTCAATAGTGAATTCTGCATAGTCCAGCCCCAATTTAGACCTTGCTTTGGAGCAGGGGAGTTGCTAGGTATGGAAAAGACCCGGGGCTAAGCTGATGTCGGAACTGTTGGGACTGGGGGCTAGCTAGTCTTTTGGCTGTAGCTCCTGAGATTCTATCCGGGGCTACAACCAAAAGATCAGGGGCTATCACCCCCTTAGCCTCCCCTTAGCAACGCCCCTGCTTTGGAGGACCCAATGATCAACCATTCAGTCTTTCCACTATTGAGGCATTTAACCTATTGTATGGTAGAGAGACGAGGGATGTCCTTGACATGTAATGGGAGACTTGGGAGGAAACCATCTTGCCCCTCTCCCAAACAGCCCAACGTTTAAGAGAGCATATGGCTACTGTGAGAGCAATAGCTCTAGACTACATGTTTAAAGCTCAGGAAAACCAAAGACCTCTCACGACAAAAGAGCTGTACTCGTGGTTTTACCTGATCAAAGAACCAGAGTCCTTCTCCTTTGGGTATTAGGGCTGTCCTCCTGCGACAATATTTCATTTTCTAAAGAAGATCTGTACGTCGCACTCTTGGGGGGGTAACAAGGAGATACCCACTCCTCTATAACATACACATACCAAATGTTGACAGCACCCAATTGATATAAAAAAAATGGGGGCTTGAACTAGTGGACTCTACATATGTGTTACAATGAACATTTCAGAGGTTGCTGAAATGTTAGGAGTATCTAACTGTTAATTGTATTTGAGAATGTTAATATGGTATTTTTTTATTTTCTTAATTTCCCTAATCAATCCTCCCAACTACCAATCCTTAGAAATGTTCTGTCTTAATGAGGTATACATGTACGAAATAATGATTGGGGATATTTATAAATATACTGACACATAACATTTTTGGCATAGGATTGATTTGCTATAACAAAGTGTAAATACACAATAGTCCAGTTTTGAAAAAGACCAGGTGGCCGAAACACATGTAAACAGTTGGGCACTAACATGGAATAAACAAACCTTCAAGAAATCTGATTTTGAGATACTTTTTGTGTATGGCGCAACATGGAGTATATAATTTCTCGTGTCTTTTTACGTTGGGCAAAAAGGTCCTTGTTCTCCTTCCAACATCTGAGAACAAGATGTCAAAATGGCATGGTCCTTATGAGGTAATTGAACAAACAGGGCCATATAATTATCAAATCTCACAACTGGATAGGTGAATTAAGACACATCTACCAGATAAACCTCCTTAATGAATGGAGAGGTGATCCTGTCAAGACCACTAAAGTGCTATTAACCAGTCTATTAACGGAAGAATCAGGGGAAAATACCTTGATTCCTTCCCACCTAGCAGAGACTCGGGAAGAAGATCTACTAGAGTTATTAGAACAGTTTTCAGATGTCTTAAATCTCAGCTAGGAAGAGTAAAAGGGATTTGTCACTACATTCGTACAACCCCAGGGAAGGTGGTCCATTTAAAACCCTATTGGATCCCAGAAGCAAGAAAAGGAGTAGTCATAGAGGAGGTGTAGAATATGCTAAAATCTAATATTATCAAACCATCCCGAGTCCTTGGTCCTCTCTGATAGTACTTGTTGCCAAGCCAGATCAGTCGTGGAGGTTCTGTATTGACTTCAGAAAGGTGAACGTGCTATCACAGTTATCTTATGCCAAGGATAGACGATCTGATTAATCGATTGGGGGCTGCCGTTTTCCTCGCCACGATTGATCTGATGAAAGGATACTGGAAAGTACCCGTTAATCCAGAGGACAAGGCCTTCATCCTAACTGCAGAGTTAATATTAATGATGCAATCATTCATAATAGTTACAAAAATAAGGGTGCCTGTTAAGCCGCAGATCCTTCAGGCAAATCACATGAATCAGAATAAAGGAATGGATCTAGGCATCTGAGACTGAAACCTTTCAGTGTTTATATAAAGACAGGTTTCAGTCTCAGCTGCCGAGATCCATCATTCATAATAGGGCATGGGAGGAACACCCTACACCACCTATACTTAGTTACCAGAGCCTTCAGGGAAGCTGGGCTCTCAGCAAACCAGAAAAATGTCACTTGGCACAGTCAGCAGTCAAGTATCTCAGAATTATTTGTCGATAATGGGCTTTTTCAACCCCAAAGAGAAAAGGTGAAAGCTCCACAGGCAACTCCAGTGCCCAGAACCAAAAAAGATCTGAGCCTTTTTGGGAACTACTGGGTTATGGGTATTGTAGATGATTCATTCCCAGTTATTCTTCTATCACGCCTTGCCTCACTGATTAACTTAAGAATGCAAAACCCCAAAATATAATATAAAGTGCAGTGATGAAGACTCAAACTGTTTTGATAAACTCAAGAATATTCTGTGTAGCGAACCAGTTTTAAAGGTGGTAGATTTTAACAGTGCGTTCATCTTACAAACAGATGCTTCACATGTCGGGTTCGGGGATGTTCTTTTACAAGATCCCGATGGCATTGAACACCCAATTCTTTAACTCAGCAGGAAGGTATACCCCCAGGAAATAACTATGCCACTATTGAGTTTGAGGCCCTAGCTATAATGTGGGCGGGTTATATATCTCAAATACAACTTCACTGGCAGGATATTTAGACTGGTCACTGATCGTTCTACATTGACATGGATGAGCTTCCGAAAGCACACTGAAGCACGGGTCATGTGCTGGTTTTTAGATATGCAGCCCTATTGTTTTACGGTAGAACGCCGAAAAAGAAGAGACTTCCTTTCCCTTTCCCAATAGTTACTGAGAGAACCGGCAGCATTCGAGGAAGAGTATGTGATTAATCTGATCGTGTCATCAATCCTTTCCCAGTGGTGACCTCTCCACATGTGGCCAGGGGATGTCAGCCGCTACCTGATCCTGACCCTGGGGGCGACTATATGAGGGAGGATTACATGGGGGGGAGGCAACCCTCAAAGGAGTGACACATCATTGGATGATACATGGTAACTGTAACGCTCACCTGATTCCCACGGAGGCGCTGATCCCGGCTGGGCTGCTATCGTTTCTTCAATTGAGAAGCGTAGAGCTCGGACGACGCTCAGGACTGGGCTTCCTCTTATCGAATGTCTGACTTGCAGGGTAAGTTTTCTGCAGGTGGAAGAAAAAGGGTTAATCACCGTTTGATGGGATTTCTTCTCCCACCAATCGCCAGTTTCTCCCACAGCCTAGCTTTCTACTTGTCTCGGCGAGCTCTCACCTTAGGCGTATAAATGCTGAGCTCTCCATCCTGCGTCTGGTGCAGGGGTTCGTGGATTCCAGTTACGTCACTGGATGAGTTCAGTGTTGAGGCTCAAGTCTTTTGCGGCCTTAGTTGTGGCACTGGTGCTGGTATGCCGAAGAGCGATGCCGCCGTTACTGCACGAGCGGATGCCTGTAAGTATACTGTAGACTTTAGGCTTTAAAAGATGGGCACCTCAATAATGTCCCTTTTCCTTTGTTTCAGGTGCCGGGATGCTGTGGGCGTAGTTTTCCGTTGCCGCTGCACGTGCCGATGCACGTAAGTATAATGTTCGTTGGCTGCTTTTAATGGCACCTCTAATAATGTCCTTTTTCTAGTTTTCAGGTGCCGGGATGCTGCGGGCTTTATATCCGTTGCCACTGCACGTGCCGATGCACGTAAGTATAATGATCGTTGGCCGCTTTTAATGGCACCTCTAATAATGTCCTTTTTCTAGTTTTCAGGTGCCGGGATGCTGCGGATGATGCGGCCGCTTCTGCGCGTGCAAACACTGGTAAGTTAAGATGAATGCGACTGCCTTCACCCGAACCCCTTTTTAATTATGTCCTTTGCCTTTCAGGTGCAGAGAAGCTGTCAAAGAGAAGGCCGCGGTTAGCTCCGTTGCAATCACGGATGGATCAGGTAAGTGGGCGCGGCTGCAAAAGAGTTGCACTTTTCTAACCTTATGTTTATTCTTTGCAGGTTTTGCCGGTGACTGGATTCCGGGATCTGGTAAGTATTGTTCTGTGTCTTTCTTCATCCACAGGTTGCTGCGCGGAAGCTGAAGATGACTCTGGACCTGGAATGCAGGAGCCGACTCGGTGAGCGTCCTGCTGCTGCTGCAGAATAACGCGAAGCACGTGTTTTCCATCGGGCGTGGTTTAAATAGCAGAGAAGTGCTTCCAGTGTGTGTTCTTCCACCGGTTCCACCCAGGTAAGAAAAGAGTTCCTGAATGGAGGGAATAGTTCCTCCCAGCCCTGTTGGCTGGGGACTTCAACCAGACTGGATTGTTCTGGGTAAATATGCAGCATGGTCTGCCTCAGGTAAGTCCACCCAAGCATTATTACACTGTTTATCAATAGGAGCCCGGCGCCTATGGCGCTGGGACTGAAACCCTTCATGAGCCAGGCGCCAAAGGCGCCAGGACACAGTCCAAAGGGCCCTTTAGGGGTCTGCTGGGTCCGGAGTAGTGGAAGACGGGTCTGCTTCCGAGGGCGCTGGGCCAGTCCTGGCCCCTCGGGAGTAGCGCCCATGACAGCAACCCCCTTTTCCTTTTAGGCATACCCCTTTGATCCCCCATGCCTTAATGTCATATTGTCAGAACTCCCTTCACCGACCCATGAAAACTACTAAGAATACTTTCCCATGCCCTGTCTAAAAGTCACCAAGAACTGACTTCTCTTTTCATGAATGTAAAAGTACTGTGATGAGAAAGCTGAGTTGAGTAATGAAGATCGATAAAGACCAGAAGCACAAGCTGCGCTCTAGTGGTTGCCAGCGCATAATTGGTGCAACAACATTTAAAACACTGAACCAGCTGATGGGAGGGAGACGCTGGCTGGTAGAATCTCGTCCTCTCTGTACTGGCCTAGGGAACGCTCTGCTGCTGGGAAGACTGTGGAGCCAACCGGCTCACGTAGAAGGCCAAGGAAAGAAGACCGGAGGAGCTGGCTCCCCATGAGGACGTTACGAGAGGAAGAGAAGGGAATACTTCCCGGCATTCGCAGTTACCGGAGAACAGCATCCACGGCGTTCGAACACAGAGAAGCGGTTAGCAGGCAAACAAAAGCCATGAGATATTCGGAAACAAAAGCGAGGTCGGGGAACCCTGGGAGAAGGAACAGGACACCAAAGAGCCTCTTTCTGCATGTTTATTGTGGGAGAACTGACGCATGCCACAGAAAATTGGCGAGTCCACAAGAATGAAGCTGGGACACTGGGGCACTTTGGCAAACCCTACCGAATGCAAATATGAATAAATTAAGCATATAAGACTGAATGTGAGACTCGATATTTCCAAAAGAGAAACGATTAAGTGAATACAAGATATTGTCAAGTTTGCAAGTGTGTCAAGTGAAGCACATGAGAAAGCCCTGGCAGGAGAGTATACCAGGCAAAGTCAAGTTGGCAAGTGTGTAAAGTAGATCACATGAGGAATTCCTGTTATGAGGGTATATCTGGGATAGCCAAAGACTGTATTGAAATTACATTAAAGAGTAGAAGAAACCTGGCAAGGGAATACTCCATGTACCTTACGAAATTAAGTCGAACGGTCAAGTTGTTTAACATACAAACCAATTTTACTGAAAAGAGAGGTCTGAGGAAGGCTCCTACCCATAGGAGCTTGGGACATCTATAAGAGGTAATCCTGGGGAAGGGAGCAATCCCCTGGAACGGTGGAAGTCAACCAATTGGGAAAAAGTGAGCAGTTGTACATGGAGAGCTAGTCGGTATGTTGTCAGTAGATAAACGTGGGGGAGAATCTGGGTGGGTTGTAGAGAGTGCGGGTATCAAAGTTAGGACTTAGGCTAGAGGGATGAAGGAGTGGAGAGGCAGGCCAAGGAGTAGTCCAGTTTGCTGAAGACAAGAGTGGTGATTAGAGTTTTTGTAGAGTGGTTAGTAAGAAAATGGTCCTAATGTTGAGGAGGTTAATATGAGCCGCAGTGGTAGTGTAAACTTCACGATTGTTCCAGAGTGTATTAAACAAGCTTGGATCGCACTGCTGCTGAAGAAGTCCATGGTGGACCCTTCCATATCAACTAATTACAGGCCAATCATAAATGTTCTTTTTCTCCTTAGGAGTTTACATTGTGTTGCCTTTTTGAGGGTACAGGAACATTTGATAGCAACAACATCCTGAGTAAGAGACAATCTGGCTTCAGAGCCACTCACGGCACTGAAACAGCATTGCTGGATTTCAAATCTGAGATCATGCAAATCATTGATAGTGGACAAATTGCACTTCTGATGCTATTAGATCTTTCTGCTGCTTTTGGCTTAGTAGAACATGCTATTTTGACCGAGAGACTTCT
Source organism: Ambystoma mexicanum (assembly GCF_040938575.1). Classification (NCBI taxonomy): domain Eukaryota; kingdom Metazoa; phylum Chordata; class Amphibia; order Caudata; family Ambystomatidae; genus Ambystoma; species Ambystoma mexicanum. The sequence continues at coordinate 69,405,659 of NC_090932.1, read as the reverse complement.
ACACTGCATCCTTTTCAGCATCTGCAGCAGGATGGGTTAAATCTTTCTTACTTCTACTTTCTGTCCCCTTTCTTCCATCCTGTATGGGGGTCCCCAGGGAGGGGACGGTACAGAAACCTTTGGCAGTGAACAAATTGAGCTTCCCCATTAAATGTATGATGGTGCAGGGAGGCAAGCATGCCTACTAGCCCCACCCTCTGCCACCTCAGTCCCTTTTTCCGCATGGACGGGAATGGACCTTCTAGCGACAGTCTTTTTTATATACTTTGCAACAGCTCCCCTTCTTATTATTTTTCAAATTTCTCTTCCGGCCTCTGGTTTCTCATCTCCCCAGTGCATGTCAGTCGCAGGAGGGTAATCTCACTGTGCCTCATGTGACCGCTCCTTCCCGGCTTCTGATCCCCATGTGCTCTGTCTGGAGTGCCTGGCGTTAGATCACCGGTGGGATGCATGCGCTAACGTCGAGGCTTTCCCGGTGGTGAGAAATCTTAGGTCGCCCGCCGCAACACGTCAAAGACTTTGTGGGAAAATCCAAGCAGGACAAGTTAAGTGCATTATTTAACAAACCTTTGAGCCGGGATCGTTGCCTAAAGCCTGCAAGGCAAGGGAAGGGGAAAAACCCATTACAGTGCTGACAGGGAAGATACTAGAGTCTGCCTCGAAAACCTCCTCCCCAATGAAGGAAATCTAATCCTAAATTGTCGCAATGTTCCAACACATTCCAAAACTGAGATCTATAACATCCGAGGATATTCGTGTAGTCAAGTTCATAAATTAAATCCGCATGGACTGGGTAATCCTCATTTGAGATCTCTGCTAATAAAATCTGACATATTGGAACTGAGTGAGCTGTTACTTTGTTTGGGCTATGAGCTAAGCGATTATAGGGAAGGCACTGAGTTTGCAACTACACGTTCTATCCTGGACATGAAGAAAGCTGACCGCAAAAGAGGATCAAACTTAAGGCTCAAGCGTACAGAAGCGAGGAAACTGAATGGCCATCACCGGGCAGTTTTAAGCAAGTCCCCACTGACAGGAACGTTGAGCAACGCATCCCAAATAGAATCAAGCTGTAAAAACGACGATGATAAGCTGCACTCTTGGTCCTGGCTAGCGGTGGCCCTGACGATACCCCGGCAGTGCTAGAGCCAGAAAGGGGAGGTAGCAAGGACACTCCAAATTGGCTGCAGGAATACGAGAGGTTTTGCGGACTGATGGGCTTAGAAAAGAGGTGGTAATTTGATGTTAAAATTGAGACAATTAGACTACGCCTTTATCTTAACTAGGGCAAACCGTCTCTCAAGCATTGCCGTCTGCCAATATAAGCCAATCATTGGTTACTATGCAATCTTCATAATAGGTCAACTTGCGCTTCAGTGCTAATACCTATACAGGACATCATTTCATTTTCCTCCACCTGAATTTATTTTTCATTTTTTAGGAATTACCGCAACTGCGAAGCAACAGAGGTAGGAAATTATTTGTTTCTCCTCTTACCGCATTCAGTCCTTTTGGTTTTGGCTTCCAGAAGGTACCTTTTCCTCATCAGTGACTTTGATGTTACAGTAATTTGTTTGCAGAATAGGCAATTTTACTACTCCTCATACCAGGTACTGTTTTCTTACCCCTAACCTACCTGGCAGAATATGGATCTTTGTTGGTCCTGTTAGTCAATTAGTACTCAGTATTAACGATCTTGTTTTTTGCTTTATTCCCCCCCCATTTTTTTCTTTCTGTTGTATTCCTCTTTCTTGGATATTGTGCTGTTTACCAATGTGTATTCAATCATATCTCAACCTTATGCCTATACCATGCATTGGCCACCATTATCTACCTTGATGTTACCACCCCTATGGGATTTTTTCCCCCTGTGCTGTTCACCATGGGTGCACTTGTTATCTTATTCGATGGATTTGATTTAATGTTGTGAATCTTGTGTGTTACCAGCCTCAGATGAAGAGCTAGGACCGTTCATGCCCTAGGCACAGGGGCTTCCAAGAAACCCTTCAGCGCCAAGCGGCCTGCGAGGAGAGCTTCTTAACCGATTTCTACAATTAATAAAGTCTTAGCAGATGGGAGGGATCCGAAAAAGGCTCTTCACAGAAGTGGTTCTCCAGATGTTGCCTCTGCAGCAGCCGATCCAGGGCCCTATTCTGGTGCCACATAACCCCAGCACTCCTCTGCCCCTCCCCCCCCCCACCCACCCTCTGGCTTCCCCCACCCTGCCTCTTCCACCATCAGCACTGGTGGTTCCTGCGATTGCACCTGTAGTGCAGGCACAAACCGCGGGAGAGCAACAGGGCGATGCGCCCATTCATCATCAGGGGCAGAATATAGACAGGGGGGTGGGGGGGTGGGGGGGTGGAGGGTGATGGTAAGACATCTCCTCATCCGCCAGGTCTTTCTGTGACGGGATGCAGGGTCTGGCCACATTTCTAGGAGTGCCAGAGCAGACACAGCAGGAGGTGAGAAGAGAGTACTGGCGGAGGTACTGTCCCTGTCGACAGCAAGCAAATCTGGGGTTCTGCTGCAAAAGGACGTTGAAAAAGCTGTGGCAGAAGATGCATTCCAATGGGCAGCCCAACAAGCGGCTAGACACACACTTCAGACAGCTGGAAGATGACACCATCCTGCTAGCCGCTCACCCAAAGCTGCACTCTTTGGTGGTAGTGGCAGCGTCTCTGTACTCAAAGCACACTGCCACAACGTCTTTGTCCCCCTTGGAGAGACAAGTGTTGGAAGAAGACTTACTGCTGGAAGGCTTTTGCTGCAAAGTCTACCTGAATGCTGGCCTCCATTTAAGACAGGAAACCGCTGACGCCAATCGGAAGCTGTGGTGGGAGATGGCGGGCTTCTCTCAGGGCCATGCTTAAGGCTGGCTTGGCTGAGGTGAAGATTGTTGGCCGAGATATGCTTGAGACATTCTTGGCTCACATCAGCACGGCAAGCAGGGGCATCTGCATCGGGGTTGACATGCACCGCACAGCTTGGATGCATGCAACAAAGTTTGCAATGGATGTACAGGTTCGAATCAATGATCTCCTGTTTGAGGGCGCGGTTTTGTTCCACTCTTCCACCGAAAGAAGACCTCACAAAGAAGACCTCAAGTCAGACGGCAAAATCCCTGGTGGTACTCACAAAGTCGGTTACTAAGCCCTTTGCTCAGTTGCAACACAGAACAGCAGGCTAGATCCTTCAGTGTATTCCAAGGGGTTTCCAGACTGGAGGTCGAGTCAACCCGACAGGTCTCCCAGTAGCCACAGGAGAAAACATCCACATCCAGCCATCAAGGGAAGTCGGGGAAGATGTTACGTTCACATCCAGATCCACTCCTCACCAGCGGGGGGTCGGCGGGGGCAGGCTCTCTCGGTTTTGGGACAACTTGTGTCATGTCTGTAACAACTTGTAGATCCTCTCTGTTGTGTCCATGGGCCTGAAACTTTCTCTACCGCCTCAGCCCCCCATTTCCCGCTTTATAGGGACTGGTTCCCCAGCACTGCTCTGAGAGATTGCACAATTGCTCAAGGACCTGGCAGTGGAATCTGTCCCAACACCCAACCAGGTGAAGGGCTTCTACTCCAGGGTATTCGCAGTCTCCCAAAGGAACCAAGCGGGCCTGAGTGGGATGCTGGACCTCTCGTCCCTGAACCTCTATCGCCCCGTAGAATGTTTCAAGATGGTCCCACCAGCCCAGATTGCAGACGCAATCTGCAAGGGAGATTGGATGGGCTCCCTGGACCTCAAGGATGCCTACCTACACATCCCCATTTTTCAGCCGCACACGAAGTTCCTATGCTGCACAGGGATGGTGCACCATTTCAAATACAAGGTACTGCCATTTGGCCTCAATTCGGCACAACAAGAATTTACGAAGTTCATGAATACTGTGGCGGCGCTCCTCAGGGTCGAGGGACACCCCTTTTACCCTTACTTGGAAGATTGGCTGATTAGGCCAGCATGCCAGAGTGGCCAGGAGTCATGCCGGAGGTTGCCAGACGTTCTTCACCAACTTGGTTTTTTGATCAACCTGAAGAAATTGCAGCCGGTCCCCATGCAGGTGATTGTCTTCCTGGGTGCCAGGTGGGACATGGTAGTGCACTGGTTCTTTCCTACCCAGGAGAGTGTTCAAGATATACAAAAAGCAGCGCTTCATTTCCTATACAGGCACGAAACATCTGAGTGGTAGTTTCAGCACCTTCTCGGGTTGATGGCATCAGGCATGTTAAAGGTACCCAATGCCAGGCAGAAAACGAGACGACTTCAGCTGCATCTGGTGTCAGTTTGGGATCAAGAAGTGGACCCTCAGTCAACCACATTGCCCATAGCTGCCTCCTTACAGCAGTATCTCCAATGGTGACTTCAGCAGGGCAATGTTCTGGTGGATCCCCTTGGCAACTGTCACCACGGACTCTTCCTTGAGAGGGTGGGGAGCTACTCTTGGCGACTTCATTCATGGGATCTGGAGTGGTCGGGATGTATCGTTGCACATAAATGCCTTGGAGCTCAAAACGATTGGTCTGGCGGTCAGACCGTTTGTCACACAATTGCAGGGCAAGACGGTGCTGGTAAGGACAGACTGCTCCACGTCAATGTTCTATCTATACAAACAGGGTAGCACCAGGTCTCCCCTCCTATGTCTTCTAGCAGTGGAGATCTGGCCCACAGCATGCACCTCCTGACAGTGCATCTACCCAGAGACAGCAACTCAGAAGCAGACAGGCTGGGCAGCAATAACTGCGAGTGGGAACTGCAGATGCAGTCTCTCTCACAGATTTGTTGGCAGCTATTTGTGTCAAGGTCAATTTGAAGTACTTTCAGTATGTGGCATAGCTGGGTAAAGGTCTCGGCTCTCTAACGTAGATGCAGTGCAGATCAGCTGGGATCATCTGCAAGCTTACACCTTTTCTCTGACTCCCCTACTGCAGAGAGTAGTGCAGATGTTCAGGTTGTCCACCAGTTCCTCACTGATTTTGATAGCACTGAGGTGGCCAGCGAGGGAGTGGCATACCGACCTGCTGCAGTTTGCAGTTGAGGGGCTAGTCACCTTGTTGATCGACTCGCCCAGGTTACTCTCTCAGAAGGGTTACAGGGGGCGTGGTAGTGCACCCAGAGGGGCAAGCACTGGCAGCCTGGCTCCTGATCAATTGAGCTGCAACACTGCCACCTCTCCGAGGACAACCTGTGCATTATTCAGGCTGCATGCAAAAGCTCAACCAGAGCTTAATACCATAGCAAATGGACCGGATTTTGGTTTTGGGAAAGAGGCAAACGACTAGATCCTCTTACATGCATGTTAGAGGATGTGTTGTCATTTATAGCCCATCTGGCACACTCGGGAGTGCAAGTGGACACCTGCCGCACATCCCTAGGGGCCATCGGAGTATACAAGAATTTAGTGATCACTCTTTCACAGCAGCCAATCCGGTGGTGAAAAGCTACCTAAAAGGGATGTCAAGACTTTTCCCTCCGGTACGCAGGCCTCATCCAGTTTGGGGCCTCAATATAGTACTAGCAGCATTGGCTCTAGTACCAAGCCCTTCAAACCAATGGCGTATGTGGATATCAAATGGGTAATGCTTAAAACTGTCATTCTGCTAGGTCTTACCTCAGCCAGAACGGTTAGCGAGATCGAGGTGCTCTCGGCGGCTGAACTATTAATGGTTTTTCACAGAACTAAAGTAGTCCTGAGGACGCACCACAACTTCCTCCCTAAGGTGGTGTCCTTTTTTCATATTACCCAGAAAATAAATGTTTACCAGTGTTTTTCCCAAACCTGCAATCAGAAGATACATCTGTTGGATCTTGAGTGCTCAAATATTACCTTTCGTACAAAGGGGATGAGGTAAATGGAAGGCCTCCTTGTCACCTTCTGCAGATCCTCTCCGCGTTCACAGGCGTCTAAAGCATCAATTTCCAGATGGATGGTGTCTGCCGATTACAAGGCATAGAATAAACCTGTTCCCAGTGGAATCCACGCAAATGCGGTCAGGGCAAAGGCCACTGTAGTTGCTTTTCAAAGACACGCTTCCTGGGAAGTCATCAGCAAAGCCGCTACCTGGGCTACACTACGTGCTAGATACCAGCTCGAGAGCGGATGCGGTATTCGGGCAGACTGTGTTAAAGAATCTGTTTGCCTCATCCTAGGTGGTACATGTCCTCCCCCCCAATAGCAGGGGTACGTTGTAATTATCCATACAAGATGGAGGAAAACGGACAGGATGTAGGAGTAATTGAATGTTACTCACCCTAGTCACTATAGTACTCCTATTCCTAAATCCCCTTTTCGCCATACGACCCAGATCCATACCCCATAAATAAAATAATTCCTGACAATGGACTTCGCCAACAGCGTCTGGTGTGCAAAGGGAATGCGATGAAGCAGCAGAGGGCGGGTTCAGTAGGTGTACTCACACCTGCCACCGTTCGCCATCATAAATTTAAAAGGGAAGCTCAAAGGGGACTTAGGACTTATAGGAGTAGTATAGTCACTATGGTGAGTAACATTCAATTAACGAATCACTCGGCCAGTGTATGCAGCAGTGAGACATCAATAGCCATGGTTCATATCCTGGTCAGTGTTCCGCAGGGGTTCTGTCTTTCACCCAGATTGTATAGCATCTCCCATAAACCGTTGTTTCAACTGCTGGATGACAGGGGGATTAGTTATACCTACTACGCGGATCATACGCATTGCTTAATCACCCTGTCAGGTGATTGCAATAAAGGACACTGAAGAGATAATTAGGGTTTACTCCCTTATCCAACACTGGATGGTTGAAAATGGTCTGGCTTTAAATGATGCAAAAACAGAAGCAATGATTGCAGGTACATAATGCACATTAAGAAAGCTTGGATCTAGTGTCAGCACTTTGTTATAGCAGGCTGCAAGATAGTTACCTCTCCCAAAGGTGAAAACCCTTGGTGTCTTTTTTGACCAAGAAATGAACATGAAAGCACTGGTAAATAATCTTGTGCCCACGTTGGCCTACTACATCACACTGCTTACTCAATAGTGCCCGTTTCTTACCAAGAAGAACTGTGCCACTATTGCAAGAGCCATTGTTGGCACTAAGTTAGACTATTGTGGTAGTCATCTCTAGGGCATTGATAAGGGTGACAACTCGAAGTTCAAGTTATCCAAAACCGTGCAGTGCGGGTGGTGGAAGGGTTAGGCAGATGTGAACAAGTGTTACAAGCAAGAAGGCAATAGCATTGGTTCCCTATTGAAGCAAGATTTCATTTTGGCGTTTGACTCTTAACCATAAATGCCTATTTGACATTAGCCCTGGCCATCTGTCTGAAAGGCTTTCTTGGCTACCCAACCAGAGGATCATTTGATCAAATAATTTCAATCTAGGATCGGTGCCCGGGCCAAAATTGTCTTTGGTCAGCCAAGGTGCATTTTACTGTGCAGCACCAAAGCTTTGGAATACATTGCCCCCGGACCTTAGGGGTTGTGACCCTTTGGATATTTTCAAACGGACTCTGAAAACCTATTTATTCGCCCGAGTTTGACTACTGTTCTTGTCTTACTTTACCTTGGAAGGTTAATGTTTGTGTTGAGTTAGTCTTCCATGTGGGATTTGTTTTGTTTCAGCACCCTGATGCCTCCGGGCTTGATTGTTTTTGCTTGGCGCTTTATGAATATTAAATAAAAATAAATGAATATTGATGAATTGTTGCAGTCGTATAAGAGGACACCAAAATTGCAAGCCTTTGGTGAGGGAGCAAGAAGGCCTGATGGAAAGGAAAGGGACGGAGGGTAGGGATGGCAATAGAAACTGGTAGAAAGGTGACTTGTTTTGATGAGTTCAGCATGAGTCAGCGGAGAGCCACTCCTTGCCAGATTGCAGTGAAACATTGTTGCGCTCACCCGGATGTTCTAACCTTGTCTTTCTTCTTCTTCACAGGGTCCGAGTTCGTGGATGCGGAGTGCAGTGCTGCGGTGTCGGGATTAAGACCACTGGATGTCAGGAGATGAAGCAATGAAGCACCGGTTTCCTGGAGGTGAGTATGCAGGAGAACGCCTGGTTTCAAAGGTAAGTAAACTGGTCCAAGCGGCAGTGAGCGTCACGTTGCACACGAGTGCACAGTAATGCGAAGCACCAGCCTTAAGGATGGAGCAGCTTAAATAGCAGAGCTTCTGAAGCCACACCCACCAGGTTCAGCCTGCCTGCCACACCCGATGAGTCAGCACATGAAGACCAGGCCTAGGGAGCCACACCGGATGAGTCAGCACATGAGGATGTTGTCTGGAATAAAGGCTTTTAGCTCCTGGAAAGTTATTGTAAAATAAAAGCACTCCTGAACTGAAATAAAGTGTTCCTGCTCACATCTTTATATGAGATTGGCTCCAAAGGCACCAGGACTGAATCCAGCTAGGGCCCCTGTATTTATGGGTCCCAAAGGGACATGAGTCAAGTGACCCATTGCCCCATCACTAGATGAAGTGGTTTTTGTGTTCTGGGGCTCTGGCCTTGACAACCATTTTGTAATCTGTTCTGACATGGCTGGGGTGAAGGAGGAAAAGGAGAAAATATTTGAGTGTCATCAGCAAAAAGGTGACAAAAAGCCAAGGATGAGAAGTCTTCCTAGGCCAGGTTCAAGGACTGATCCTGGGGAGGAGGGGCACACAGGGAGAGGGGTGGGGTCAGAGGTTTGCAAGTTCCAAGAGATTTTAAGGATCAACCTTACAGGTGGTAGGCCATACGGGCAAGAGCGGATTTGCGAAACCCAAGTCCTGGAGAGTGAGGAGGAGAGAGGAGTAGTCGACCATGTCAAAAGCAGCAGAAATGTCCATAAGGAGTAGTATAGAAGAGCGTTTGGAGTGGTAAGCATTGGAGGGAAAGTTGGAGACTAAGTCTTTGACCATTTGGTAAGCAAAAGGGTTGACCGAAGCGCAAGATGAGCTGTGAATGATGGGTCCCAATTCAGTAGGGGATATGTATTTGATTGTTGAAGAGGTAAAGGAAGAGGTGGTGGACCGAAGGAGGGCTGGGAGTGAGGGAGAGGAGGGCTGTGAGTTTCACACATTTTAGAGACTTAGAGGAAAAGTAGTGGGTACAATTATTTGCATAAAGGGAGGAGGCAATGGATATTGGTTTGGGGGTGAGCAAAGATTGAAAGTTTGCGGGGGTGATTGCATGACAGAGGAGATTAGGTTTGTGAAGTAGAAGGAATTGGCAGATGTTAGGGCAGCAAGGGCATTTTTGTAGGCTAAGAGTAGGGAAGGTGTCTGTAATTGGCACCAGTGTCGTAGATCACAGTGCATGTTTGTTTTGAGGGTCTGAATTTCAGTGGTGATCCAAGGCGAAGGATGGGAAGGTGTAAATGTTCGAGAAGGACATTGTTGGTGGTCAAATTGAGTCATAAGTGCATAGTGAAAGTCAGCGAAAGCATGGTCAACGGAAGAGGCATGAATAGGGGAAAGAGACAGGAGAGAGGTCCTTATAGCATCATGTTAAGGAGCAAGAGAGTCTTGCCTCTGCCATTGAAGAGGAGAGATGAGTAGTAGAAGGTGGAGGGAGTGAGATGTTAAAGTGTACAATGGAGTGATGGGAGGGAGAGAGGGGAATCAATGCAGAGGTAAGAGGGGGAGTGAATTGGAGTGAAAGACAAGGTCGAGAGAGTTCCCGCCAGAGTGGGTAGGTTGGTCATGGAGGGAATAGAGGGGGTGTTCAGATTGGAGAAATTTAAGTTCAAGGCAGGTGGCTGCAGAGGGCTTGCTATGGTTCAAGTCCTCCAGCATGACAATGGGGATGTCAGTAGGAAATTGACTTAAGGAGAATGGTCAGATCAGTGAAGGAGTTGAGGACCAGGGCCAGAACAGTGGGAGGAGTAGGAGGGAGGAGTTGAATAGTGGCTTATTGAAAAGAGGAAGAGTTGATGCCAGATGGGCATTATGGAGGGCCTTCTTGATAAGGAAGCTCACACTGCCACCCTGCCCAACAGGTCTGGGATAGTGGGAGAAGGTAACCGAGTCTGTGCTTATTCTAGAGGGGAGATCCCGGATTCTGTGATAGCAAGAAATGAAAGTTGAGGGTGATAAGAGTCGAAGTTATCAGTGATGTAGGAAGACTTGTTGCAGAGGGATTGTGCATTCCAGAGGCCAAGTGAAAGAGTGACATGGGCAGATGTTGTGCTCTAGGTGAGGGGGATAGATGGGGTTGGGGATCCTGGAAGCATCTTATTTAAGGAGTGCGGGTGCAGAGAGGAAGATGGTCTAACTGCTGCATCAGCCCCCAGCCCCATATTCTATCATAGACTACAACCTCAACTTGGGGAAGGAGAAGAGTGAGGAGAAGGGGAGTATAATAAAGGTGCATTATGGAGGGTAGAAGAAATAGGCAATGGAAGGAAATGAAGAAGGGGTGCAGCCCAAGAGAGAGGGAGCAGTGAGTAGGTGGGTGACCGGAAAGGGAAGGGGTGGAATGCTGGCTGAGAAGAACCAGGTGTAAGTTTGGAGTTGGATTAGAATGGGTCTGGGGATAACCAAATGACAGTTAACAGACCGAAAACGGTCATATTTCTTGCTCCTATGAGGTAACAGAAGGTTTGCAGTGAATGGATAGTCAGTGGGTGGATGGATCGCTATGCGTGTAAGCAGATATCGGGTAATGGGTGAGCGTGGTGAAGTCCTGGCTTGAGCATGGGTTCTGGACCTAGCCCTTCATGGCCCCAAACCTGGAGCTGCCCTTTGCTGCTTTTGACCCTTGACTGCAGATACCCGGGCTGTACACCCAGGCAAAACTGAATAAAGGAGGTTGTGTGTCACATGTCCCACTGGCACCCAGTCATAGTGCTCCAGGTGGTTTATACACTTGAAGGCAGAATCCTAGGTGTTGCCCAGGGAGCTGAGTTTTGTAGGAAGGACCATCTGATGAGGCACATGACCCTCAGACAAAGCAGAATGTGGCCAAGGAACAAAACACTCTATAGACTGTTGCACGTCCCTCTGGGAGCAGTCACCATGTTCCAGGTGACTTCCACACTTGCAGAGTCCTGGGTGTTGTAGGCCCAAGGAGTTTTGTTTTGTAGGCAGGACCTTCAGGTGGTGCACAGGTTCTTCTCCAAACATCTACCGGAACCTCTGGGAGCTGTCAGAGTGTTCCAGATGTCTTCCACACTTGCAGGCAGAGCCCTAGGCATTGTTGGTCCACGTATTCAAATTAAATGTTTTTTATTTAAATAAATTGAATGTATACCATGATGAACAAACCTATGATCGTTGGAAAATGCCGCCAAATTACCAAGAAAAGTGCTCACAGACAATCTCTTTGCAAATGCTCCAGGGAGGAGTGGATCATGTTCCAGTGGCACACATGACATGGAGAAAACCGCATTAGAACAAGAACACACAAATTGGCATACGTTGTACAAACATGAATTGGAATAGCTTTGGGCAACCACTGCAAGTGTTGTAGAAAAATAAATAAAAAGTGTATTGGAGCTGTGGCGAGTCATTTAAATAGTTACAGTACCATTAAATCAGAATTTCTGCAAAAGACAAATTATGTTCATTCAACCGATAAATTGAGATGAATCCAGGGAATTTGTCACCTCGCCCCTGTGGGACTAGGGGGGTGAGCCCGCTAAGCTTAACGCCCCTTAGGGAACTGGAAAGCGTGATCCCTCTGGAATGGACTCCCCCTTAGGGGATAGGAAAACCCCAACGAGGGACTACAGTCACCCCCTCCACACGAACACATTTGTAGGCTATGTAGGAACTAAGGTGTATGAGAATGCTCTACCCCCTTTTCTTATAGTTGATTATGCCTCTGACCCAAAGCTTAGCCTGTACTCGTGAAGACAGCAGAGAGACGAAGAGATCAGCCACCAGAGGGAGAATAATTGAAGGAGCCAATCAGGTGAGAGATTCTGCAAAGCCTCTACAGTTCAATTGAGCTACAGTACACATAGGTGTGGCTGGTAGGAAAGTGATAACACCAGAAACTGCATCCCGGCCGGCGGGGTGCACTATGCAAGTGCAGCCAGATCCCAGAGATGAGTATCGTCCAGTGGGGCCACGAGAACTTAGTATATCAGAAGGCCAATGCAACACCCTGAGGAAAGCGGCATAGAGAGTCTCACATCGAGCAAGTCGGAAAGAATAGTCCTCCCCGGTGGATGCAGAATCCAGTTGATGAGACGCCTAAGCAAGAGGACAGCCGGACGGGCTACGCACCCCTCTCAGGCAGCACTGGTTACCAGGAACATGTACATGGTGGCTTCAGAGGAACGGAAGACGGGTGGCAAGGCTAGGGATAAGGAGGTTCAGACCAGTGCAGGAAAAGAACAGAGAAGCCCTAGAGACGTGGGGAGCAAGCGTGAAAGGTACCCCCCCAGAGTGGATGAAAAAAGCCCTGTATTGGGGAGAGAACAGAGCAGTCCCGGAGTGGAAAGCAAGGGAGTGAGAACCCCCCAGTGGGGGGTAGGGGGGAAAGAGAGCAGAAAAGCCCTGAAGTAGAAAGGGGACAGCCCTGGAGTGAGGAAGGCACTACTGTACCTCATGCTGATAGTCTGTGGTGCCAAGATATCCATAATAGCTTCACTAACAAAGCCTCCGATCACCAAAATAATATTAACACCCAGGTTAAGCTTATTCCCAATCATACAATCTCTTTACTAGATAACATGAAATCTGTCAAGGATCTTTCTGTCTTCTCCTTTAGTTCAGTCTCTGCAGAAGACGTTATTGAGATAGTTTCTCAGCTTAAACCTACCTCATGCAAAGGAGATGTATTTCATGCCACACTATTCAAAGAATACATTTCCACCCTCGCCCCATGGGTGACTACCTTTACTAATCGGTCTTTTCACGAGTCATTTGTACCTGAAAACATAAAGGAAGCGTGGGTTACACCCTTGCTTAAAAAGGAAAATGTAGATCCAGCAGAAGCTGGCAACTATCGGCCGATCACAAATGTTCCCTTTATCCTGAAGATTCTGGATAAAATTGCCTATAGTCAATACCAGATGTTTGTTGAAGAACAAGACAAATTAGCTGCACAACAGTCTGGATTCCGGCCCAATCATGGGACCGAGACGGAACTGCTGGATTTAAAATCTTATATTGCCGGCATAGTCGATGAGGGTAATATGGCTTTGCTACTGCTTTTGGATCTGTCCGCCGCATTTGATCTTGTTGATCATCAACTTTTGACAGACAGGTTAATGTCAGTTGGCAAATGCACCAAAGAAGCAACGACCTGGTTGAAATCTTTCCTAGGCCCACGAAATATGAGAGTAACCAAGGGCAATGCCTTTTCCATTGCCTCTACCCTACTATGTGGTGTTCCTCAGGGGTCGTGTTTATTTCCCCTGCTCTTTAATATATACTCACGCCTTCTCTGTGCTCTTTTGTCGGCCATGGGCATATATTTTGCCAATTATGCCGACGATACGCAGATTGTCATCAAACTTACTGGCGAGTATCAAAAAGATCTAGAGCGTATCAATCCCATCTTTGTGGAAATTCAGAATTTGATAGCCTTGAACTCTCTGGCCCTCAATAATGCCAAAACGGAGTTGCTCATTTTGGGCACTCAGCAGCGGCTAAAGAAACTGGATGTGAAATATGACAATTTCCTGATCGGTCAGCATGTTATTTACGTATCTAAAAACGTAAAAACTCTTGGGGTCTTCTTTGACCCTCAGCTGTCTTTCACTCGGCAGACTAATTACCTTAAGTCTTCATGCTATTTTTACATCCAACTCCTATGGCAGATTCGACCCTATCTGTCCAGAGAAAATCTTGCATTGATAGCAGCTGCAATTGTGAACTGCAAGCTGGATTACTGTAATAGTCTTCTGATTGGTACATCACAGGCCAATCTGAGAACATTGCAAGTGATCCAGAACAGTGCAGTGCGAGCTGTGCTTGGACCTAGGCGTAACTTGCATGTTTCCAAAGCCAGGCACAGTCTGCACTGGCTGCCTGTCCAACAACGGCTGCATCACAAGGGGCTATCCATCGTGCATAAATGCTTGCATGGTAAGGCCCCATCATACCTTAAGACCAGGTTAAAAAAAGAAACCTGTTGGTCTTTTATTACGATCAAACGGTAATATTTCTCTGATCCAACCCGTGTCTATGTTGAAGGTGTTTGGAGGAGCCAGTTTTAACTCTTGGGCCCGACCCTATGGAATTCCTTGCCAAAACATTTGGCTAATATCAGCTCAGTAACTGTTTTTAAGAAACAACTGGAAACTGTCCTGTTTGATTTAGGCCATGGGTAAAGCTTCTTCTCTTTTTGCTACCGATACTACCCTCACTGTGTCTTCTAAATAACATCTTATGACTCCTCGTTTTTCTTGTAGAGTGAGCTCTGCCCCTACCACTTTGTCTCCTTCCATTTCTATGTTTTCTGTTGTCTGTCTCTTTTTCTCCTGTGTGCGTCCTGAGGCCTTAGGGTTAGTGGCGCAATATAAGAACACAGATAGATAGAACGGCTGAGCCCTATATTGGGAAGAAATAAATATTAGGCCCAGGGTGGGGCATGGAAAGGAGCAGAGCCCCCAGAGTGGGGAAAGGAGGAAAGAACCCCAGAGTGGGTCATTAGAAGAGGTGGAGCCCCAGAGTAGAGAGGGAGACCCTGAGAACTCCAGACTGAGGGGAGGGGCAAGATAGATGCAAGTGTGACAAACGTCTCCCCAAAAGGGAGAAGGCATGTGAGGCTCCTCAATTTGAATGAGATGCTGAGAATAACCTACTTGCAGTCCTGGCGCAGTATTCCATTACACAAAATCAACTTAAATTGGAACTGGGACTATGGCGAAAGGCCCTTTCATAAAGAGACAAGAGGGTCGGGTGTAGAAGAGGGAAACAAACAGTGAGTGGGAGATAGGGGGAGGGTAAGGTGGTAGGGCAGGGAAACAGCCTTCAGGCTGCTCGGAACGCAGGCTTGGATCATGGGATTCAGCCCGCAATCTGAGGGGCCGGATTGGTTGGCTCCTCCACCCCAGGTGCTAATAAACTCTTTGTACAGGCACCACAGAGGTTTCACTGTTCAGTTTAACAGATTTTGCTTTGGACATGAATTCTCAGTGCTGGTAGCAAGGTGGCATTTCCAGGTTTCTGTAGATTACAGCGAAGGTTAGTGTTGGGGTCCATAACAACACTTCCTACAAAGCAGATAATGCTCCAAAAAGCGACATATCCAAAATGAGTCATCAGAAAAGGTCCCTCTGACAGCAAAAGGAAGTCTAAAAAATATTTTTTAAAAAGACAGGGGGACTAAAGTTGTCAAAATGAACCTCATAACTGGAATTGTGATTCAACACCCTGTATCATATCCCTCTTGACCCACTGGTTCATTGGAAGCATTGTGTGCTAGTGAAATGGAGGACACATCCCATTTCAGTACACAGACCACCCTTTTTAAAATAAATATTTCTTTTAAATACATTTTTCATCAACATTTTATTTTTCTTATCAGTCTTTGGAAGCACTATATTTCTTCCTCCATATGAAACATGCTTAACAATCCGTTATCACTTATAGGGGGTTGTCTATAACAAACGGAGGGGCCTGTGCGCCAATATACTTTATTTTGAAAAAATAGTTTTTGTAAAATGCTATGAATGTTTTTTATCGCACATGCATTAATCCATTCTATTAGCCACCAAACATTATTCGGGACCATTTATATGGAATAAAGCATCATCACGGATACAGATTACCAAAATAAATTACTCAGTGAATCGCGGCAACGTGCGCGATGAGGTCATTGCGTCACGCGCATGTTTATAATTATGGTGGCCATTTTGGGACCGCAAGGTTGTTCCAGAGTTCGCTTTAGACCTTGGGTGCAATGAGAGGATCTTCAGTTCTATAATTTCTGGTGAGTAGATGAAGGCAACCACAATTGATAGCATTTTTGGGGCTTTCACAACCTCATTACCCATCATGTCAGTGGTTTCTAATGGAGATGGGATTACTTGTGTTTTGTAGGGGGACATCACTAGGAGCAACCAACTAGCTATAGGATCCACAGCTTACGTACATGGTTCCTTATCATTATGTGATACAGGCAAGACGCTCATTATACATAGATATTACCATTAGTATGACCCTCATGCTCACATTACAGAATAAAGAATATTTATCATTATTTCCATCTCCAGATATCTTATTCTGCACTTTAAGAGGAACATAATGAATGAAGAATTCTGAATTGTAATTGAATGTAGGAAATATGTTCTACTGGACATCACAGCCTATGAGTTCTTTATGGTAAGAACCTATGGACAGTTTTAGCATCAAAACTTCTTTATACATCAAGATTGTTATTTAGGAGACATCATTTGTCCCTCCATAGATTTGGATTAGTTTCTTAGATGAATGAGGTGCCATATATTTCAGCACAATACAACGCAAATTTGGACTTTTATATTCTTGCGGTAAGACACATTTCAGCTTTCTCCTTAATTCATGATCATTGGTCCCCAACAAGGATGGGGACCCACTAATTTAGGAACAGTTACAAGAGTTACATTGTTTCTTCAACTTTATTTTTCTCCAGAATAATGATTACACCAGTTTGGAGATATTACACACCACCAGAGGATTTCTGGATTTTTTATTTTTAAAGGTGACTTATCAAGTTTAAGGCGATCATAAGATAATGTATCATAAGATAATGTACTTAAGTGTTCTCATTGATGCTTCTTTGTTAAATTGAAGCAATCTTCGCAGTAAAATACATACCCCTAATAAGGAGAGTTATAGCTTGAAATGCGTTGGGTTTCAAATTAAACCAGAATCTGTGAAGATAAAAGAATGTTATGAAATGGCTTGTCTTGAAAAATTCTTGTCTTGAAGAATGTTTGTTTAAATATTTACCTTCCTATACAATTTTGAAATTGCTTCAGAATATTTGTTTAGATATATACAGTAATGTTTTGGCTGATTTTTAGCCCTTGACGGTGTGCAGGGGACGGGAGTTCCCACATCATTGGGAATTTACCTTTTGGTATTACATATTTGTACAGTCCATGGGCCAGGACTGGAATTTCTCCCCTGTTTTACGCATCTCTTTAATTTACACAACTTGCTCGAGAGAACATAAGTTGAATAACCCAACATAGGTGTGCGTTGTACAGTATCCTTGTTTGTATTGTATTGTACCCCTAGGGGTTGACACAAAACGCACAACAGCACTGTTACCTTCGAATATGTCATTTTCCAAGATTAGTAAATTAACTAATACATCTGCCACCACATTGGCTTTTAGTGAAGACGAGGCTACCCGCTTTCTATCACTCATATCGGATATAAAGACACCACCTCTACAGAAAATCCTGATAGACTCATCTTTAATCTCGAGCGGCTGATTAGAAGAGAGATCTCACAAAAACTTCATGCTATCACACTTGCCGAGTATTATAAAGCATAAAGAATACCAAGGGGTGTTAGGGTCTATCTCAGGCCAACACTTGGTTGGGAAACCCAGGAATTTGTTAAAATGTGGGAGCAAATTCTTAATAAATGCTTTCTGTACCTTATCAATTTTTTAAGGATTTCAATCAGGCGACACACACGTTGGTCTCAGCCTAGGATGTAGCGCTCAATTGATATGCCTTTCTCTTTATATTATGCAAATTCAATTTGAGATTGTACACAACTCAAATCACACCCCCTTTTTCAAATACCCTGGGTCACAATGAACCAGGTCGGTTGGTGAAGAAACTATATTTATTTATTTTTAAAATTCAAAAGAAATCATACCATTTTTAATATGGGGAGAGCAATCGCCAATGGGGTGATATTTACAATGAAAATGGAAGCAATGCACTTGGTTAACCTTCTCCTAGAACATATACAAAGCCCACATGAATAGGAGTACTTTTTGAATTAGGATAGATAGCACCCAAGTTAAGGTTTCCCCCTGCAATGTTCCCTCCACCCACAATTAATCAAATTCTGAGTGGATAGAAGGAAGCAGTAGGTAGTCAGGAATAAGGGGGAGAAAACAATCAAAATCCGACCTCCCTCACAAAAACGTATTTTAAACCCTTTTCAATAGCATGAAATGACACGCGGAAATGGCAAATAAAGAATTAATATACGGTTAAAAATGTTAAGTAAATATGATTTCTCACTAATGCAACAATGCACAAACACTAGCAATCACAAGGCAATGGATCAACAAGAAGCATACAACGCGAAAATGAGTTGAAGTTAAAACATGCTGCAGCCAAATGACACGTTGGAAAATTTACAATTTACCCAATTCCTGTTTAAAATGTCAAAAACGGTTTCTTGAAAAACGGGTTAAATACTGGGATTTGGAGTGCGGTTTTTGGGCTGTTAAAGAGGAACACACAGTAAGCTCCAAGGTTGATTCACGGGGTCAACCTTGTCCCCCCAGTGCTCAACCCCAACAATAAAATATATGGAAATTAGTTTGATTACTCCAAATATAACTAAGGGCTTATAATTTACACCAGACAAAATTGAAAAGAGATGGCCCTAGCACTTGAACATTAAGGACAGGATACGAGGATAATTCTAACAGTTTCAACAAGTTACCAGGGTATAAATATGACTACTCAGAGAGTGGGATAAGGGCAACGGCAAGACAAGATAGGCTAGGTGTTTCTATGGGGTGGGGATTATATTCACGGTCCACTTTTTGGTTTTGGGATTTTTGGACAGTCAACAGGGTCTGGTCACCACACTGCGGCGCGTCTGGCAAACGTCAGCTGGGCAAGGTCTGGTCACCAGGTAGCGAACAGCTGGGCAATTCAGGTCATTGGATGGTACTGGTACCGCTGGATGCAGTCAGTGGGCAAGCAGTTAGTGGGCCGCAAGCCGGTCTGATTTAAGGATGCAAAAGGTACCACCGCTTTCCCCTTTTAGTTAATTAGAGTGTTTTTTCTGGATCAATGGCCTTGCTGGAGTAGGAACCCGCTATGCTTGGGTTTTGCAGTGGGCTCTGGAGTAGGGTCAGCAATGCTTTGGCGTTGTAGGGAAAATCCGGAATCAGCAAGATGAATGGAGCAGATCAGGAACGCAGTGCAGGAACTTCAGGAAGGGTGTGTTCAGAGTCCTGTCATGGACTCTTATTTATAATGCATAGTGACATTATAGAAGTATATGGCTGGGCAGGCTTAGCTAAACACACCTCTAACTCACTGAATTGGTCAGGGGTGCTAGTCCCCACCTCGCTCTCAGCTGGTAGGATCTAAAGGGCAGGATGTCAGATTTATGATGTGAGTTTTACAATGTTCAAAAACCTCCCATAGTTAATTTAGCTAAAATACGATTTTGCCACAAATGGTACATTTATACAGTTGGAGTCTCTTATCAAATTACATAAACAGGTTACATATTTTATGCAGACCATTGCAGTCCAACTCTGCAATCTGTAAGACATTGTTTTGTACGTTTAATAATCTTTGGTCATTTTCAGTGTGGAATGTTCAGCCTAAATTTCTGTAACTTTACACGTGCGTATATACTATCATAAGGCCTATTTCTGTTAATTTTTAACGTTCCATCATATGTCCTTTTCCCATGATTCACATTCTTCTGCCGTTCGTGTCCCATACATGCTATTGACAGCCAACACCTCTTATTTGAAAGCCACAACAATCACATTTAAACTGCAAAATGTTCACATTTTTGCAAAGTCGTGCTGCAAAGATAAAAGTCTTTAAAGTTTATTTATAAAATAGTCTCTGGAACAGATGAGCAGCCCTTTGTCCTGCACTGGACCATTGTTTTTCCTCTTCAGCTACCACCAAATGTCGTTTCCTCCAGAGTAAGGTGGGGGGTTTCCCAGCTTGATTGAAGGTTTATTGCCCCTACTCCACTTCACACTTCCGTGTCCTGGAAATTCCATTGTAGAGAGCTCAGCCCAGACCAGATTCTGTCCAACCTAGTAATTATCACTGGGATGTTAGTATCTACTGAGAGGGCCCCTTTTGTTTCCGTCATCCTCTCAGCAGAAACCTGTTTTTGGCTGACATCCCCCCCTGCAGCCACTTTAGTTTGATTTAATTGTATTTATTTTTGTTCTGAATTGGAGGAACACCTGCTGAATAGAACCATTTCATACATTGTATTTTCACAGTACAATCCCCTTTCACATTGTTAGGCAAGAAGACGTTTTTGTTCAACATAGTATTCTCAAACAAGCATTTTTCTTCTTTAGTTTGCAAAGCCCATTTTTATTTATTTATATATGGTTTATATAAACCTTTACAAAATAGTACATCAAGACAAAAAAAGAAAACTACATTTCAAAATCAAATAAAAACATATCGTACATTTGATACATAGTTGAAACAAACAGACATTATAAACACCTTCAGATAAAATTTCACAATTTAAGATCACAAGATAAAAACAAACAAATAACAATTAGACCATAAAAACCATAATAATTACGAAGCGGATCAGAAACAATTCATATAAAGTCGATCCTGTAAACCTTAAAAGAATTCTTAAGATTCCCAAAATATGTCAGTTTGTTTAAACCGATATTTCTTATTTATATATAAGGTTTGAGCATAAGAGGAAAATTCATTATAATAATTTAAGATAAATCACAGAAATTTTTAAAAATGCCAAAATTCTCAATTTTAAAACAGTAGATGTGTTATGTCTGATTTGATACCATAAAGATTCTGTATCAACTGCATGAAGATACATTACAAATTGTTTGAAATATAAAATCCTTTGTTTTAAAAGAGCTGGACATTGTAATAGTATGTGCTTCAAAGTTTCTTCGGTCCTTTCTACCTTACAGTATTTACACCACATCCATTCGCCGTTCAATAGGTTCCATCTTTTTAAAATATAATTTGTTTTCAAGATATCAAAACGGAACCTCATAAAAGAGTTTCTAAAATTCCGAGAAGGGTATTTCACTAAATAATTCTCAAGAACGGGATACAATTTCCAAAAAGAGTGTATCTGATTAAGCCCATTTTTACACATGTGGTGCAAGCTGCTAGTACTTTGCTTTCAAATTCGGTTTTTGACTTTCCATCTGGATTCCCACACTGTTTTGCAGCCATCATTATTTTCTTGTAGGCAGTAGTTTATTTGAACCACCTATG
Source organism: Ambystoma mexicanum (assembly GCF_040938575.1). Lineage (NCBI taxonomy): Eukaryota > Metazoa > Chordata > Amphibia > Caudata > Ambystomatidae > Ambystoma > Ambystoma mexicanum. Next base: position 69,384,590 of record NC_090932.1, on the reverse strand, counting down.
CACTGAATTTGACATAGCCCAGAGCTGCAGTTTCATTGAATTACTTATCATTGACACTTTGTAACTTAAAAAGTGAATCTTTTCCCGTCCGGCGGAAAATGAAGTTTCTTTGTTGATTTTTCTCAGATTTGGTTTGACAAAGCCTGTCATTCAGGGGTCATACTTGGTTTTGCTGAAGCACAATGGGGATATGAATGGGCATGGCAGGGCCTTATTAATAACAGTAGTTTGAGGAAGAACAGATAAACATAGCGTCAGAGCAGCATCATTTTAAGGTAAAATACCCCCTTTGCAATGGGGACTTTGGGGCTGGCAGCAAAGCAGCGCTGCTTTTTCACTCTATTTCTTTTGTATATGTCAGAACACACTGGCAAGCTCCCTCAGTGTGCCCCCTTGTTCCATCCTGCCCAATATGTGTTGGCAAGATGGTGCAGCCATCTTGTTGTCGCTGCAAAACGCAGTTTTGAGGCCATGGTGCTCACAGGAGCCAGCACAGCCATTTTGTTGTTTCTGCTGAAATTCAGCTTAGTGATGTGGGGGAAGTACAGCTGAGTTGGGTCAATATAACCCACACTCCTTACCATTGAGGATTTTTCCAAATCATTGACGACTATACACCAAGAAATCGAGGAGATTAAGGAGCAGTTACTTGTGCTCAAGTCAGGGGAAAATCTTAATAAGATGTTGGAGGATGTGCATCAGAAGCTACAGACTTACAAAAAGGAGATAGAACAAAGGAGGATCCGTACATTTCGCAGGGATACACTAGATTATGCTTATGGGAAAGAGAAAACAAAGAGTTGGGAAGAAATTATGGAGTTCATAGTTATGAACCTCTCCTAGAGGGTATTGACAAACTCGCAAATAGATGCATTGAATTTAGGCCTTTCCTACATTCCAGTTGAAAATAGTTCAAGGTTTGAAGAAGAGATCAATCTCTTCAGACTGATCAGACAATTTGAATTAAAGGTCTTCTTTGAATCCCTACCAGAAGCACAGGAGAGGTATGTTTCCTTTGACTTCTTAGGGATCAAGCCAAAAAGTTCATTTCATCCACAAGTTAATAATCCCATCATAGATATGTTTAAACTAAGAGCCACCAGGGATCTGAGGAAGATCAAGTACAGCCTATCCAGACAGAATAACCTTTGCAAACACCAAACACAACTACTCAAGGAACTAGCCTAAGACTTCTATTATCATGAAACCTGCAGATAAGGGTGGTGGTTTAGTGATAATACACTACTTTTTACAAAGTTGTCTAGGATTGTTAGAAGACGCCATGACATATTTGGAATTGGACCATGATCCAACTAAAACCATCATGACCCTAATAGAAACAACCATCACTAAAGCAGAAGACCTGGAGTGTTTAACATCTCAAACTAGGGAATACTTGATTAAGAAACATCCAATAATTCCTGTATTTTATGCGCTCCCTAAAATACACAAAAATCCAATGACCCCACCATTCAAACCCATTGTCAGAAGCACGGATGGTGTCTTCAATCATCTGCCAGTTTACCTTGATTCTGCATTACAACCGTTGCTAGAACTTACCTCTACTTATCTTAAGGATACATCGCACTTGTTCGAGTTACTGGGCGAATTGCAACTCACAGACCCTGATTTGATTTTGTTCTCACTAGATGTGAAGAGTCTGTACACTACTACCCCCCATGGAGAAGGAATAGAAGCCATGGAGTGGTTCTTATTAAGACATGAGAATGAACACATACACAAGGTACTAGCGATCCAACTCATCAACCTTTTTTCTTTACAACAACTACTTCAGATATGAGGGCAAATATTTTTGCAAATCTCAGGTACCTCCATGGGGTCAGCAGTGGCACCTACATATGCCAATATCGTTGTTTTGTTTTGAAACCACACACATTCTGAAAAAGGAACCCTAGTCATCTAGGTAATTTTTGGGAAACGTTATATCACTGTTTTTGCTATCTGGAAGGGCAATAAGGCAGAACTACTACAATTTTCCGAACAACTCAACCTATGCCATGACCACATTAAGTTCACACTTGAGGCGGGGGAACCACACCTACATTTTTGGGATGTCATGATCACTCTCACGAATAATGAACTTTCGACCACCATTTATCGTAAGCCAACTGAGGTGAATAACACCTCTCACTTTGGGAGCTTTCATCCCACCCATCTAAAAAAAAGTCTCCCTTACAGACAATTTCTGAGGCTCAAGAGGATAGTTTCTAATACAACTACACTTCAGAATGAATACGAATTAATGTTGGACAGATTTAAGAAACAAGGGTACCCATCTGAGGTTCTAGATAATGCCATTACTAGAGTTGAGACCCATAAGAGGGAGGATGTATTGAGGCCAATCCCAAAAAGCGAAAACACAAGGTTAATACACACACTGAAATACTCGGAACAGAGTCATCAGATTGCTAGGACAATCAGGAAGAATTAGAATTTCATTAAAATTGATCCATTCCTAAACAAATATTCCCGGAACCCCTGATGATGGCATTTAAAAGAGGTAAACATTTCAGGGGCGTTTTGATCAAGGCTGACCGAACCTAAAAGCCATCACAGAAACAAAAGTTGGGCACATTTCCCCTGCCTCAACTGGCAACACTGTTCCAATATCATCAGGGGGCACCATATCCAACGCCCTAACACAGGTAGAAAGATCTCACTATGTCACTTTGCAACTTGTGACACAAGAAATGTCATCTATGCACTCAAATGCTCCTGTGGGAAATTGTATGTGGGTCAAATGATAAGGAGAGCAAAAGATCAAGGACCGAACATGAGTACAGTATCAGGACGGCCAATGACAAGTCACCAGTTTATAGGCCCTTCAAGGAAGGAAGACACACAGTGGCCCAAATGAGATGTGTGATACTTGAGGTGATCTACCCCTTACCAAGGGGAGGAGACCCGCAGAAGACAATTAGTGCAATGAGAGCTGTATTGGATCTATCATTTGGATGCCATTAGTCCCTTGGGAATGAACAAGGAATTCTACCCTGGTCCCTTTCTTTAGGTACACAGGGGCCCTCTAATCGAGGTCAATTAATTGACATGGGATAGATACTAAGGTTGAAACCATACATGCATACTAACTGCTGGAGTGACAAACGTGCGCTTATATCCTATTAAAAGCAGACAATTGTATGGCGTACTGATTAGTCATGCACTGTTTTAGGAGATGACGAATGTAATGAAATAATTGAATATAGTGATGAAGGCATGTACTGTCTAATGACATACTTTTGGAAATGGACTGGTTGAATGTATATTTCATCTGCATATACACTATGTAATACTGTAAGCTTGCTCATTCACCTTAGACCCTACTACTGCCTTTTATGTGTGTTAAGATCACAATTACATCTCAGGGAATCATATTTGACTCTAAATTGGTCAGAGGTTTCCTACATAATAGGGAGTGGCACATACCTAGATGGAATTAGCTAATTTGATTGTTAAAAATGGATCGAATGGTACATTTGACCGATTTCGGTACCCTTCGATCCATTTTTGAAAATACTGAAGCGAGGGTTGCAGGGGTGTCCTTGCTCCCCATGCTCAGTATTTTTGGGCTTGAGGTGTTGCTGGGGTGTCCCCTGCTTCATCAACATTGGAGGCGGGGGACTGGAAAAAAAAAGAAAGAAAAAGGGACCTTATGGTATCGGATCCGACCCACGTTAGATGGATGGATCTGAGGCCGCAGGGGTGCAGGGAAAGCGCGGGTGAGCGAGCAGGTAAGTAGGGGAGGTGGTTTAAGGCACATTTTGGTTTGTTTGGCAGAACTCCTCATCGACACCCTCACACTGAGGCATACCTATATGAGACCCTAAACATAGGGTAAAACACAAGTCTTCGCTACACATGGGTTCTTGTTCTAGTGATGACAATGGTCGCATAGACCTTTATTGCATCCTAACACTATGGGTCAGTTCCTAGGTGACTCACAAGTACAGTCACTCACTTCTAGTGAGAGATGTTGGTGATTGAGTCCCATTGTGTGCTAGTGACATGGTGGTCTCATCATCCCATTTCACTATACAGACCCCCTTTTTTAATATAATTTTTTAAAATACATTTTATCAACATTTTATTTTTCTTCTCGATCTTAGAAGCACTAAGTTTCTTCCTCCATATGAAATATGCTCAACAATCAGTTATAGGAGGTTCACTACAACACACTCAGGAACCTGTGCACCAATATACTTCATTTTGCAAACATAGTTTTTGTAAAATGCTATGAATGTTTTTTTTTTTAAATCGCCATGCATTAATCCATACTATTAGCCACCAAACATTATTCAGGACCATTCATATGAAATATATCATCATCACGGATACAAATTACCAAAGTAAATAACTCAGTGAATCGCGGAAACGTGCGAAATGGCGCCACACGCACCTTTATAATTACAGCGGCCATTGTGGGACCACAAGGTTGTTCCAGAGTTCTTTGGGTGAATATGGAGGATCTTCAATTGTAACATTTTTGGTGAGTGGATGAAGGCAACCAACATTTATAGCATTTTGGCGGCTTTTACAACCCTATTACCCATCATGTTAGCAGTTTCTAATAGAGATGGGATTACTTGTGTCTTGTATGGGGACAGCACTAGAAGCAACCTACTAGCTATAGGATCCACACGGTTTCTTATTTTGTGATACAGAGCTAATATTACCATTAGTATTACCCTCACACGCACATTACGGAATACAAGTATATTTATTATTATTTATATGTCCACTTATCTTATTCTGCACTTTGAGAGAAACATAATGAATGAAGAATTCTGAATACTAATTGCACATAGGAAATATATTCTACTGGACATCACATCCTATGAGTTCTATATGGTAAGAACCTATAGACACATCAACGTATTTAGGAGACATCATTTGTCTCTCCACAGATTTGGTTTTGTTTCTTAGAGGAATGAGGTGCCATATATTGCAGCACAATACAGTGCACATTTGAACTTTTATATTCTTAAGGGTAAGACACATTTCAGCTTTCTCCTTAATTTATGGACATGGTTCCCCAACAAGGTTGGGACCCACTAATTTAGGAACAGTTTTTCTCCAGAATAATGATCACACCAGTTGGAAGATATTTGAATACCAGTTACACACCACAAGAGGATTTCTGGATTGTTTTATTCAAAACTTTGACTTATCAAGCTTAATTTGAATTAAGTGTTCTTATTGGTGTTTATTTGTTAAATTGCAGTAATCTTCGCAGTAAAATACCCTTGATTAAGTTAGGTATATCTCGAAACGCGATGAGTTTCCAATTAAACCAGAATCTGTGAAGATAAAAGAATGTTGTGAAAATTCTCGTCTTGAAGAATGTTTGTTTAAACACTTACCTTCTTATCCAATTTTTAAATTGCTTCAGAATATTTGTTGAGATATATATACAGTAATGCTTTGGCTGATTTTTGGGATCATTGGCATCATTGGGAACTTACCTTTTGATATTCAATTGGAAGCTTTACCAGGATAGATAAGACCTGTAGTTTCCCCTCCTGCTACAGTAGTTTTTTCTTGGTAGAATTTCTCCCCCCATACCTGGGTTTCTCAACCTTTTAAAATGAGTTTGGTGGCCTTGCAGCTAACACTCCTGCTTGGCGTAGAACACCTTGCACCCCCCAGCAGGTTAGTCTCCAACTTCCTCATTCCAGCACATGCCAGCCTTTGGACCCAACTTTCAAGCAGGCTCTCTAGCCTTTCCTTTCAGACTAGCCTGATCCACAGTGTAGCCCACATGGATTAGTCACCTCCTGTTTGGATCTTTCCAACAATCTGCTCCATTTGACTTGACCAATGGAGCTTCTTCCTCTCTAGGTTCTCTCCTACTCTGACAATGTGTGCCTCTTTTTGTAGGCGAGTTTAGGATTAATTGTCCCAATGAGTGCTTTTTATGGTGGTCTGACTGCCCATTAGTTGGTGTCACAGGTGGCCTAAAGAACACGGCAACTCCCAGAGTTGTTCAAGGGTTTTTATCAAACTTTCTTGGCAGGGTGCGAAGGGCCGTCCCTCACCCTTTCATCTTACTTATGCCATTTCCTCCCTAGCCAAGGTGTCCCTACTCCCCAGGTTAATTTCCAGAGCTTATTGACCCATACTTTCTAGGTTTTGCCATTTCAATGAGAGCCTAAAGGCAATTGCCTTATCTGTCTAATCTACTTATGGTACTACATTACCCTCAAGGTTAGTTCTAAGGGGTTGTCTCCTTTCTTTCCTACCCATATGTTCCTCTCTGTATCTCTCACCGTTGTTATATGCTGCTCCTGCTACTCTCCTCCTTCCACCGTGTTAGGGAGAATTCTCATTTATGGCTAATTTCCCTCACCTAGTGAGTCCCCCAGCAGCTTTGCTGGACTTCTGGAGTTTATTTTTTTCCACCTGGTAAGAGTGAGAGCTTTTCCCCCCACTCTTAGCTGTGTTTTGCTATGTGTTTCCATCTGTTTTCGTGATTGTGGACTCTGAAGTACACCACTTCAGTAGCCCCCTTCTTTGTGTGTCACACAGCACCTTCAGTGCCGTGGCACAGGGTTGTCTTCGATATATCCCTCGACTCCATTTCTGAGGCGACTACTGTCCCCCAGAAAAGGGTAAAGTTACCATTAACTTTACTTCGTCAATATACCACAGTTCCAGTACACCCCATCTTCCAAGGAGTACTGGAAAGGGTTAACGCATACCCCTTTTTATCTGTACCTCCTAGAGCATTGCTTCGCTCTTTTAACATTTAGACTTGGCTGGTGGCAGTGGTATCTACCCTAACTTTTCTACCGCGATTATATTAGATAAACGTGGTACTGTTCTTGGCTATTATATTAGCCTCGAACATAAACCTGCTTGACCAAATCGTCTTTCTTTTGGCTCCGGTTGGGTTTATTCGCCATTTCTTTTTGTTAAAGTCCTCCTTGTGTTTTACTTTGCGCGGCAAACTACGTTTGTCTTCTTTGTTCACTGTCTTTTGGCGGGCTTCTGCCAAGAAGCCCTCCTCAAGGCACCTGGGTGTCTAGGTGGGCTGAATGTCAGGGAGGGGTGTAGTCACCCCCTGCGCAGGGTTTCCTATGAAACCCAAGTCGCACTTTTTCATGATTGGCCAGGGTAGTTGTCCGGGCTGGACAATCCCCCTGCTGGGTGATTGACAGCCAGGCTGCGTGAATGGGGTTTTTTTCGCATAAAAAGGCAGGTATCTTGGGCTAGAAGTCAGAGAGTTGCCACTGGAACTACAAGGAACCGAAAAGAAGTGGAGAGAACGACGGCTGCTGCAACTACCCCGTCCCGGTGAAGCCCTGCTGCTGTCCTGAGCTATCTGCCCTTCAACGACTCAGAGGATCCAGTCCGGAGTCTTCTTCCCTTGAGCTTGGTGGGGATAACCAGCTCATCTTCTACAGCCAGAGGATCCTCTTCCATGGTCAAAATCGCTGCACACTGCTGTAGTGGTCCGGATAGCCACCTGAAGAGCCTCTCCTGTTTTTAAGGAGCGCATCTTTTATTCTGTGTAGGATTAGCCACCTTTATGAAATATACGGCCTGTTCGATATCTGGACAAGGCGGTGCCTTGGCGAGGGTACATTTACCTTTTTTCTCCCTGGTCCACAGAACATCATCTAGAATGGATGACTTGCTCATATCTCTGGCGGGAGGGAGCTGGGTGCAGAATACTACCAGGGACCCTATCAGACCATTGGGTCTTGTGATGAATCTGGTCCTCACACCTTTCCCAGTGAAAGGGGTGTTGACTGTTGAACACAATGCGACACCCTCTTTTTTTCCAGGTTTCATGAGGCACATTGTCTCCTGTCTGAAATGGGGGCGATTTGGCACAGTGCAAAAGCATAGTAACAACACTCCACTCTTATCAGAAAGAACCATCTGCTGCTTGTACATCTTAACATGATTTGGTCATGTGTATCCTCGCTTACACTTCCCCACTCCATATGGAAACATGCTATGTAACTGCATCTCTTTATGTCAAAAGTCTCTGGTGCTATATAAAAGACCCAATACCAATCTCTGCAGTACATTAGCTGCTTCTTATCACAATGCTTTACCACTTCTCAGTGCCAACAACCACTTTCCAGTGCCAATGAACAGGTCTGCCTTCAGACTGAACTATGTGTCAAAAAGAAGAACAGTAATGACTAAGCAGAATATTATTTAATTAGTCCTGTTTGGATTTGCAAACTTGTATTGCCACGCCTGCTACAATATTCAAGCTCTTAGACTTACCACAGGGACCTATGAAGTACAGTGCATGTATCGACAAGTTCAAATAATGTATTGGTGGAAAGGGATTGAAGTAGCCAGCTTCACTGGCCCATTTCAGAAGTGGGTCTCAGATGATACCAAGGACTTGTTAGAACATAGGGTACCACCTCAAAACATGGATCGACCGTTGCCTCTAACCCTCCAAATTGATCAATGGTTGCCAGGCAGAAATATAAACTGGGAAAGGGATATAGGGGAATGAAAAACCAAGGAATTATCAAGAATTCAGGAAGATTCCCCTGAGCCAGTGCAACTGGGCATCAAATCGGTGTTTACACCCCCAAACATATACCTGAAGCAGAAAGGTTCAGCTGTGATTGAACTGTGAAAACATTGTGCTTGCTTGGACTCCAACCTTTTGATCATTTTGCTGTGCGAGAGCCTCCAGAAATGTGGAGTTTAGCCACCAAGTATGTTGGTGTTCCATTTGAGATGGTTGTGTAGGTGACGCATGCAGTTTTGAATATGATCCTGGCGGGGAGGGGGAGCCAGTAAAGCATGCGCAGTGTTGGAGAGATACATGTGTAAACTTGCAAATTAACCAAGTCTTAAGGGGCGGTTTCAATACTCCCACGAAAGCTGTTGTCTATTTTGGCACTTGGAGAGGTTTGGTGGTGGTAGTAGTCTGTCATCTGCGAGTCGATTGCTAATGTAATAACTGCTATTGATTTTAAAGTGATATTGCTTCCCACCAGGCTGGTCATACAACTGCTATTGATTGGGTAACAAGAACATTGGGGTGTCCAATTCTGCCAGAAGTGCTACATCAAGGACAAGAACTTACAAAGGGTCTTAAATCCCAGTAAAGTAGTCTAGCAGTTCCAGTTTACCACAAGGGAAACCGGTGGTCCTACAATTGCATACTTTTTTTTTTTATCACTACTGAGGCTGCAGTTGTTCCAATCCTGAGCCTCAGGTTAATTTTAGTTTTTCCTGTAGCACCAGCGCATCAGAGCACTTCACAAATCAACAGATATAAAAAGTTTACAATCACAATATCATGTAAACAATAGCCCAAATAATATTCCTATTTACAGATTACATCTTTGTTCAGTCCAGCAACCTTCTTACATTGTCCTCCTTGGCTGAAGCCACCACTCCTTCACCATCCCCCGCTGGACCGTAAACGCGGTGCATTCCTTTCACCGCCATGTAGCGGTTTTCCCCTGGACTTTGTTACAACAAACATGATTGCGCAATAGGAAAGAACTGGGTGCAAGCCAAGAACCAAAACTTGTGCTGACTCTTCGCCGATCCGCGCCCCCCCCCCCAGTTTGACACCTGCAAATTCTTCTGACGGCAGCACTTTATCCTGTTGGGTGACATTGGGGTTTGCTCTAGTTCTAAAAATCTGGTATTTGGATTCTAAAGCAGTTTGCCAGAAAATGTGGATTTATGCAACAGTCATCGCCTTAAGGACTCCATGCTTAACATAGTAACCTATCTGCAGTAAAAAAAAAAAAAAATCCAATTTCACCAAATCTACATAAGGACTATATATATTTTAATTTTATTTTATACAGTTGTACAAAACAACTTTCTAAATAATTAGTCCCACCTCCACATCATAAAACATAATCACTTATTAAAACAGTACATCAAAAATTGAAACAATTTTTCTCCAGAGCATAGAAAAGTGATAAATACAGCCCTCCAAGTTCCTTGCCATAAAAAGCTGCCATGCCTCGTCAGGTGAGAGCAACAGCTGTATAACGCCTGCCCTTCTGAGCGCGATTAGCCATAGGGAATGAAGCGCTTCACAACCCATTCGGAGGTGTTTTGCAGTCTCAACATAATCTTCTCCACATAATCTGCATTGCCGTGGATTCCCGGGAATATTTTGCCAGGCCCCACTTATCTCGTATGTCTTTACACAGTTGAACTTAGTGCCAGACCACATAGTTCTCAGTGAAGCTCTCGATGTACCCCGGTGTAGCAGTTTGTATGTTAAAACATTCAAGGAAGCCCGATGCCTGAGTTTTACTTGCCATCTTACTTATGCATTGCTCATGTGCCCCTGAGCACAAAACCGACTTTATGTGCTTCTTAAATTTACCAATTGGCCAACTGAAGAGCTGGTCTGGTGCCCTCTTCAGACAAATGTTACAAGCAGGCTTACTTTTCAATATATTACTATTTGGCATGAGCCAAGCTCTGGATTGAGTGACCTTTTGCAAGAGACCCAACAAGGAGTCGTTTGGTGCATTGCAAATGTTCCCATAAAAAAAGTGACATGAAGCGCACCTGCAGCTTTGCATGAATAGGTGTTAAGTTGAACTCCAAATAGGGAATTTCAATGGACAGACGTTTGTGGGTGGGGGGGCTTGAAGTTGTCTCCTAAGAGACTTTACTTCTAATCTTACAATACCCTCCACATAAGATAGTGCCCAAATCTCGGCTCCATAAAGGATGCTTGACACAATCTTGGCCTGGTACAATTGCAAGATAATCTCTAGGGAATATCCACCTCCCTTGCTAGCAAGCGAGCCTATCAAACCAGTTGCAATAGTCGGATATGTTCCGGGAGGTCCCCTGCAACTCAACGACTAGGTAAATCCCAAGATACTTAAATTTGGAAACCACCTTCACAGTTGCTCCCTCCAAGGACCAAGAAGCCCCTTTTATTCTCCTGCCCTTCATGCCAAAGACCATAATCTTGGTTTTATCAGTGTTGATAACAAGACCATTGTCTTCCGCATAAAGTGGCAGTCTATTCAGGGTCTCCTGCAGACCCTGTAGGGTAGAGCCTAGGATCATGAGATTGTCAACGTAACCCATCCACTAACTTCGGTGGGTTTGCTGAGTGATTAGGAACCCCCCCTTAAAGGTCAGCTAGGTAAAGGTTGAATAACATGGTTGCCAGAATGCACCCCTTGTTTGTGTCAACCCAAACAGAAGTCCCCTCCCCAAAGGATCAATGCAAACCTTCACGTGCGTGCAGTCGTGTAATTGAATAATCATTTAAGTCCCGGAGGTATATTTCAATTACTCGGTTTATTCCATAATTTGTCTGTCCACCGTGTCAAGCGACGCACTGAAATATATAAATGTGGCATACACTGATGTTTTACGGATAGCCCAGTTCGGCTTAATAACTGTAACCAAGGCCAAGCTATTAATTGTGGTGTCACACCCCTTGCAGGAGCCTTTCTGGTTTAGCGGGATAATGTTGTTCGCCGCCACCCAGTCTTCTAGTTCTGAAAGAATCGTTTGGGGGTGAAGATCTTTGCTGGAATATCCAGCATCACCAGTAAACGATCAGTTTTAGGCTCCTCAGACCTACCCTTCTTAAGGATAGGAACAATTATGCTATCTCTCCATGACGCAGGGATAATCTGCAGTACCCCCATCCAGCTAAAGAACCTATTAAGGGCTTCTGCCCACACCACTGGGTCCAATCTGAGCAGTAAGCTGCACAACCAGTCAGGGCCCGGCACCTGGGATGATTTGATTTACAGGATCTAATTGTATTCTCTACTAGCTGGCATAACCAGTGTTGCCTATCTCCTGATCGAGTGGTGTCTCATGTGCCCTGGAGGATGTTGCTCTTGTCCTCATGTCAGCAAGTCTTGCTTCAGTTTGCTCTGGTGTCTCATGTGCCCTGGAGGATGTTGCTCTTGTCCTCATGTTGGCAAGTCTTGCTTCAGTTTGCTCTGGTGTCTCATGTACCCTGGAGGATGTTGCTCTTGTTTGCTCTGGTGTCTCATGTACCCTGGAGGATGTTGCTCTTGTCCTCATGTCAGCAAGTCTTGCTTCAGTTTGCTCTGGTGTCTCATTTGCCCTGGAGAAAGTTGCTCTTGTCCTCTGGTCGGCAAGCCGTGCTGCTGTTTGTTGTAATGTTTCAGAAGCTCTTGATATGGATTTTTCACTTTGCATCAGATGGAGCTTTTCCAAGTGATGTTCGTTTTTTGTGCGGCATGTTTCAGTTACTTAATGGCTTCAGCACATTTGACAAAATGTCCAAGAAAGATTGATTGTGCTCTCTTCTCGTGAATGAACTTAAGTAAACTATAACCTTGCCATTTCCAATATTTGGAGTGGTGTGATAAAAAATAAAACATTCTTTTTTTAATTTCCCTTTAAAAATGCTTAAACACTTTTGAACTGTATACAGTAGTAATACATTTTAAAGGCATAACCAACATATCGAACATTTTTGCTTCCGACACTTCAAAATTTTTCCTCCTTCTAATACCTACTGTAGTGATTCAGGTGGAGCGCATCAGTAAATGAGGGTGTTCACAGAGTAAATCTTTCTTTCTAAGTGCTAGCGGCATGACCCAGAATCTTATAGGAAGCGAGATCTCTCTCTCTCTCATTTTTTTTTTCCCCAACCTTCCTTAGCAATCCCATTGAAATCTCTGTTTTAGAGATTTCTCATTGATACTTTTCCAAAACACAGGATTATTTGACTGGACGACCAAACCAGAAGGCAACATTTTGCACACTTCTTTTCAAATTTGAGTTTCTTTAGCAAAATTGCATACTTTTTTTTGCTGTTCTCACTGCCCAAGCATGTACAGCAGCATCTTGCTCCCTTTGGGAAATGGCATGCTGTTCCTGGGGCAAATGTCTTTTCTTGGCCTGAATTTCATGTGTGTGTTGGTGAGACCTATGTTAACACATGCCAGTTCTTTTTTAATTTTTGGGTGGATCTAGCCTTAATACACTCCACACAATCTTCAACTTGTAGCGGGCAGGATGTTACTGTTACAACAATTACTACCCCCAGACTTGACAGTAAACATTAAGGCTAACCCGTACCTTAGTTGAAGCCTTCCTAAGATTCTCATCAGGCGAGGATATACGGCTCAAGTCGCTGTTCAAAGACAGCTGGCCAAGATCCACAAAAGCTGGTTTAATCAGGGTGCAATTCAGTTTCACAAGCAGGTGAGAGAGATCACTCTCATTCCATTCCCCCACACACATATCCAGAATTACATTGTTGGGTGTCGAGACAAATACATAGTCAATTATACTACTAGTCACTCTCCCCACCTTCGTGTAACTCGGGTGGAATGTCAGAGGGGAAAGCTTACATTGACCATTTCAAAATTACCAGGGTATAACAGACTGGCCCAGCTGGCTCCATGTTTACAACCTTTGGTCAGTCTGACCCGCTGTCCTGCCAATGTAAAGTCTAGGAGATTGGCCATTACTGCTTGGAACATATTCAGGATCCTGGCAGCAAAATCCCTATATATCACAATCTGAGAGCTGTTATCCAACTTTGTAAGGATTGTTTTAACAAACATCAATACCCTCATATGACAGGTTTTATACAGAGGGTCATAGATGTTAATTACATGCAAAACCTTGTTAGGAAAACACAAACAGGATTCAGTGAAAGAAATTTTGCAAACTAGTGCATCCTTATATTCAGGTAAAACCAGCTCAATTCCCATATCCTTCTAGACACTCAGTGCCGGGCACCCTTTTGGGCGACCCCACTGGCCCTGCGATGTCACGGAGAAAAAAAAAGGACGTTCCAGACATCTATCACTAGTGGGGAGGTAAACCAGGTCTCTTGTACGGGGATTATAACAAATTTATCAACGCGAGTCAGTAATCCCTAATGTTCATAGAGGTGGGAGTTGTCCCCAATTTGTTCCAGCTCAGCAAAAAGAGGAACGCAACTTTTCGGGACTAGGCCTGCCATGTTTGTCCACCAGATTTGCCAGCCATGCCCAGTGACCCTTATCACCACAATTTCCAAGTTGCCTAATACCACTAGGGCGAGTATTTATATTTTTACTAATACAATGCATGTCCCTTATTGCATGTTACACAGAGTTTCGAGTTTTGGATGATATATTGGCTTGTTCACTAATCTAAATAAATTAATGGTATAATTATTCTCATTTTCTCAGGAATTTTCCCTTTTCATATTGAAATGGCAGAATTAGTTGGTTTTAAGTCTGCACATTGTTACCTTCAATGACCTTTTACATAATTAAATAATTATTAGTTACCTGGCGAGGCTCACCATCGCCCTTGGTACATGCTGCAGAGTGCCACTTTATAAATATAACTTTTATTTTTTTTAAGGGTGCAGTAACAGCTTGGTAATCTCTGGCTTCTTCAGAGCTGCTCTGCGATGTTCCACTCACCTTAACAAGCATCACCTTGCAGGGGTTCATGGAATCAATGGATCGTGCAGGAGCTGTATTTTCTGTATCATGTAAGAACACTACCCTACTGGTTTACCCGAGTCCACCTCTGCTGGGATTCAGGAAGATTATCGAGAAAGTGGGTGCAAGCCAACTACTTGTCAAAAATCAACCAGCTTGACATCCACCGTGATTAACAGTCTGGCTTCCGCCCCAAAGGCAGCACTGAGACCGCAACCATCCAAGTGGTGGACGATGCGCTCAGAATCACGGACACTGGTGGCTTATGTCTTAGTCCTCTGCTGCCTTTGACACAGTTGATCACCAAATACAACTCTCCCTCCTAGCCGACAGGATGCGCTTAGAGTAGAAGGCACTAAGGAGATACTTGAAAGTGACCAAAACTAGACATACCATGCCTGTGGAGAGATTTGTTAGGTGGAAACAAGCTCCCAGGTGTAAATCCACCAGGGAGATGTGGCAGATGGGAGTGATCTACTGCATTCGTTTCTAAGGAGGTGAAAGGAAACAACATGGTAATCACAGCAGAAAGCATGGAGGTCAACATTGAGACTTCAGCTTCCTGCTGACGAGACCAGAAGACATCCAGCATGGAGGCATTGCGTGTACAGGATTTTCCCCTTAATTCAAAATGGCTGCTCACCCCTTTTGATGGCTCTGCCCACCAAACACAACCAATTAGAGTACCGGATGAGGGCCATACATTTAGGCATCCAATCTTCTGAGGGGGGTTGGGGGGGGGGATTTAAGAGTCTGGATACAAGATCACAGATGGCACGCACCACAGAGAGAACGAATGACTGTGAGCAGGACACTTTATTCCTTAGACCCAGATCTGTGAAATAGAATACACAGCTCTTGCTGGCAGCTAGATCTCAGGCACTGGGACAGAATAGGCCGGACTTCAGAAAGATAATTCAGACCTTGCTGAGAGAATAGACTTGGGAGCGATCTGACTAGGAAGTGAAGAGGCTAACTTGGTGCTACATCCCAAAAAGAAGTTATTCAAGCTAGCCCAAGAGTGCATCACCCCCCATGCCCCCATCCCCCACAAAGGTTAGAGGTTGACTATCGCAGCTTGGCAAAAACCTCAAGCAAGGGTGAAGAAATATTGGCTGTTGGTGTGCTCTCCAATGAATTGAAATTAGCCCAGGAGGCCGACCTGCCGTTAGCAGGTGAAAATATTAAGTATAACAAAAGACCCTGAGCAAGGGGGTAGAACTATTTGCTGGTAGGAAATTGACAAGAAGCGAGTGTGCACTATAACTGTGAAACTTAAGAACCTTTAAACAGGGAGCTCTGGGGATGTGAGAAAGACCAGTAGTCCATAGTTAGACTATTGAAACAATTTAGTTGGCACATTCTGAAACCCATATTCTAGCCACACTTATTTCTAGTTTGATTGCATCAGAATCTACAGGCATTACAAAACCCATCCTGGAAAAGTTAATAAAAAGGAGAACCTTACTTAGGACAAACACAAAACATGTACATTTCAAAAACCTAATTTAAGTGGAATTGAATACCCATTTAGGATACTTTCTTGGCAGAGTGAAGACTTGGTTGCAAGCCGCCTTCCGATATGTTGCAGGCGTACCTTGCTCTTGTGTTCCAATAAGAGGCATCACCAGCACAGCGTTGGGGGAACATTTATCATTATGTTCGTGACCTGTGTCAACCCCAGTAACTTTTGCTTGGAGATTATTTATCCTTGTCCCTAGGTGAGTAGGAATCTCCCTCCCTCCCCGCCCCACCACCACTCCCCTCCTCTAGTCTTTTACCCTTTTCATGGGTGACCTTTATGTCTCTCCATAGTGTATGGTTGGAGTTATTAGTTTCCTATAACCTTTGTACTTAGGCTGGGTCGCCCCTTTGGGCTCCCCTGTTAATTTCTCTTTCATGTACTTGGGTGCACTACTGTTCCCAAGTACAAAAGAGCGAATTTTCATCCCTTTTACATTTTGCATACGAAAGCCAGCATACCTCACCCTATGTGGATTGCTTGTGGGCAGGGGTTTCGGGGTGGGGAGGGAAGAGAATACAACGTATCCCCTTTCCTACTTACCTGGTGAAATGTTTGTTACAATTGCAAGTTTACTTTAATAGCTGGTTTTACCTTTATGACTGTCATTTTTACTCACAGGCTGTAATGCAGCCTCAGTAATGCAGAAGGGCCACCATTTTTGCTTAAACGGTGGGCTCCTTTTTTCACAATTTCTTGTGTGCTTGTAGTTTGAGGTCTTTCCCTGCCATTCAAGGCGGGAACAACCTCAGTGGAAGTTTGGCCTTTGGCTGGAATCCTTTGGATTTCCCACCAAGGCTCCAGAGTGTCTGAGAAGGTAGGAAGCGACGGAGGAGTCCAAAACTCTTCAGCCCTTTGTCTTCCACCTTGCCTGAAAGGGAACATCTCCCAGTGGGGGGCTGGCTTTCCTGATTGGACAGCCAGACTGCCCCTTTCTGTAAAATGCAGGGGGAGATTGCAGACATTGTGCTGTAATGCCTGACAAATACTCAGAACCTGAAAGCTGCTGACAAGTTGACCACTGGAGCGGAGACCGAAGAGAAGATGAAGAAAGGTGGTCTCTAGCAATTTCCAGTGACCAGAGAGCCTGCTGTGTAACCGAATCCTGATGCAACCTTTCCTTCCAATCAACTTGGGGGTCGCGAACACGACTCCTCAATCCAAGAGGCTGGTGTGATCCACTAGTTTTCTTTTGTATTCCATCAAGAGCCACAGACAGTTCGGACGGCTCTTTCCCCCCATGCATGATGCTGTAAAGCCACTACACCATCGATGTTTTTATTGCTGCAGTCTGCTTATAGGCAACATCAAAAAGCGGTATGCAAATTGTGCTCAGTGCATTTGGCTACCTATAAATCACAGGCACCTCGCGGCCTTTCCAACTTGGCTGCTGCTTCCAACCTACAACAGCCAGCCAGGCACCCCTCGTGCCTAGTAAGCATCCTCCTGCATCCCGATTGGGCAGAAGAAGGTAGCCCTACCCAATCAGTGAAACAGCAGGCTTTAGCTAGACCTCCCCCCCACTGAAGGCCCACATCCTGCACCCCATATTTTCCTTTGCATATTGTGCCCGTCCTGCAACTACCAGGCCGCCTGGTGAGTTTGGGCTAGGACTGTGCAGTGCATCCACCCCGTCTCCATCTTTCCTCTGCCACCCTGATGGCACTCACCATTTCCTGTAACTGTGACACTATCCCCTACCCTCGCCTCCCCTCCCCCTCTCTCATGAAGTCTGGAAAGAAAAAGACATCATGAGCGCCAACCCTGGCTTACCCTTACAGCTATGTCAGCGCAACTTCTAGACAGGTCTTCACCGATATCCTCTTCTCGGTCACCTCCCCAGATCTATGGACTCCTCGTTTCTACCGCCCCCCCACCCCCTTCACATCCTCTCCCATTAATGGTGGCACCAAGTGGGAATCCTCTCCTCGGAAAACCTTCAAAGGCAGAGACCTCCTTCATCTGGTTACTCCTAACACCCGCTCAGCCAACAAACACTCCACTGACATCTGCCTCCTACTAGCAGACATTGACCTCGACTTGCTCACTCTTACCAAGACATGCGTCAGTGCCAGCTCAGTCACCGATTTGGACTCCCTTCTTCCCGCTGGCTACAAGATCATTTCCAAGCCACAACCTAACCATACTGGTGGTGAGTTGAGAGCCTGGTATGCAAGTTGTCATCTCCATCCTCCGCTCTGACCATTCACGTGATCTACAGGCCCCCTGGTACTACCACCCTGTTCCTCTCTGAATGTGCCGATTTCTGCTCCTCTCAACCTCCTCTACACTCCTCTTGGGCGACTTGAACATCCACTTGTATTCTCCATCACAGCATCCACTCTCTTCCTGGACCTCTGCACCTTGCTTGCCCTCTCCCTTCTGGTCCTACCCACACGGCAGGACACACGATGCCCTCATCCACTCTGATCGTTCACTCTCCTCCCCACTGATCACCCCTCTCTCCTGGTCAGTCCACTCTCCTCTCCACTTAGCTTGGTCCCCTCGGCCCTCTGACTGCACCTCCTCCAGCTCTGCCAACCTTGTTCACAAACATCTCTCTGATGAAACAAGTGTCAGCTTCTGCCTTCACATCTACCTTCATCTCCCCCCATACAACCCCCCCGCACCCCGGTCCCCGTCCCACACCCCAGACTCTGCCTCTGCTGTCAGCACCCTCCATCTGGCCATTACTAACACTCTGGACATACTTGCCCCAGTCATAAGGATCCGCCTGAAAACTGCCTCCAAGCGTAATACCTGTTATGACTCCGAGCTTGCAGCTCTGAAACGCAACAAGCTGCAGAAAGAAAGTGGCAAACCTCATGCTCACCCTCTGACAAACTTGCCTGCCGCCTGCTCCAAAGGCAATACAGACTCTACATCCTTATCAAGAAAAGGGCCCACATCCAGGCATAGGTATCTTGTACATCCAACAATACAGCTGATCTTTTTAAAATCTGCAGGAACTAGCCAACCCTTCCGCAGTCTCCTCCTCCCTTCTTCTTTCCCAGATCCTCTGCAACGCACTGGCCACATACTTCATCACTAAAACTCTGCATATTCTGTGCACCCTTGCTACCGTCTGGCTGCTCTGTCCATGCTACCTCATTCTCAGGTGGTACAGCCTCTTACTAAGAGTGGAGCTTATGTACGGTCTCCGATGTATGGTTTTATTGAGCCCTTATACACATGGCACAGAGGCGCTTTACTATTGTGTTATCGAAGTTGAAAAGGGCATCAGAAATTAACAAGAAAAAAGGTTTGGAAATGTATTTTTATGTGCCTAAAAAAAGAAAATCCTTTTTTTCCCACTCCCAGAAGATGTGCTATGACCATCAGGCCAGGACTGTACCCCCAGAAACGTAACAGCTGGTGTCTGAATGAAATAAAGCATTGAGGGAGGGGCGGTTGAGCAGTTTCTTCATACTCCTTGTATATGGGGGGGGGCGTGCTGCTTTCCTCTGGCTTGGAAACAAAGTAAGCAGGGGAATAGTAGGCTAACTTGCCATCGTCTGCCCCATCACAGAATACAAAGGGTTTTCCCCACAATCCAGCAATGGTTAAACATCCTCAACACCTCCCACCCCCCACTACTTTCCAATGTGCACCGACTCTTGGCATCTCTGATGTGGGTGAGGAATCAGCAGACACTGCGATGAGCATCCAGTGCCCCCTGCAAACGGGTGCTGCATGCCTCCTCATGAAACAAAGTAAATGTTACTGCCACACTGATCCAGAAAAT
Source organism: Ambystoma mexicanum (assembly GCF_040938575.1). NCBI lineage: Eukaryota > Metazoa > Chordata > Amphibia > Caudata > Ambystomatidae > Ambystoma > Ambystoma mexicanum. The sequence goes on along the minus strand of NC_090932.1, from coordinate 69,364,891 downwards.
GTAAAAAGCAGGCACACAACACACAAAATATGAAGAAACTGATTTTTATTACAAAACATGTATAAAACAAAGTATTTTACAGTATCATTAGTAAAGTAGTTTAAAAAAAATAGCAATGCATAAAATCGTTTGTAACAGATATCCAGAAACAGTGAGAGTACAAATGCAGTGTCCAAAGTTAAGTTGACTCAACGGACAGCAGGATTTTTCAGTGCCTTTGAGAAAAAAAAATACAGCATTTCCTTCTTGACCTAATCTTGGAAGCAGCATTTTACAATCAATAGAGGATGCTTGCAAGTTCGCCAACAGAGTAGGCGGCCGCGGGATGAGCAGAACAAAGTTCACAAACCAGTTGAGCATGCTACACCGCCCTCCACCTCCACCCCCATCCCACTCCTACCACCATTGTTCTGTGTGTCTTTAAGTTGCTTTAAGGCTTCTCTGGCTAAACATGCAACTAGGAGGTCTGCAACCTTTGGCTCTCCAGATGTTTTGGGCTACATCTTCCATCATCCCTAGACAGCATACTCAATTGTGAGGGGTAGTGGTAGTCCCCAACATCTGGAGAAATGCAAGTTGCAGACCCCTGACCAGATAAATATGTACCACAAAAAAAATAAAAAAAAAAAGATCACTGAAGAACGGGGGCAACACAAGAAGAAAAAACAAACCGGTAAAATAAAAAAGTGTAATTTGCAAGTCTTCAAACAATTTATCTTGAAGATATGGAAACCAACCATTTCATCATGACTTATAGGTACAAAGCATTGAATAGACAAACACAAATAACTAAAACACAGCTGTAAAACACGCACTCCCACTCCACCCCTAGTCATCAATTGTAGAAGGAGGTGGACAATCTGTGCGCAGGGTGCAGGTAGATCCATGACTTGTTCAAGGGGTTACATATCCAGGGGAAGAAAAGCAGATGGTAAGGAAAACTCAGCGCTTCTCAAGCTCCAGAGAGCAGGATCAAGTATGCCTCAAAGACGTCTTGTTTCACAAGCTGTGCATAATGCACCAGCTTTCTCCTTTTAATCCCTCACAATGTGAGCCGTGACCCAAATCTTCCAGGTTCTAGAGATCATCACTTTGCTCTCCGCTCTTGTGACGCATCGTCAGGCCAGAGCATGACATGCAACTGATTGGGTTAGGGATAACAAAATTAAGCAGAATAATCATGCCGAGCCCACAAGCTGATGCACTAGGGTCTTGGACCCTTCCGCATTCAATACTCTTCACTGCATCACGGACCGGATCCATGTAAAGAAAAGCCACAGTGCCTGTTGTCACCCATCACCCTCGAACCGTCACTTACTCCATCTTGAAGCCAACTAGGATTTTGAGTATCCAAAGAAAGCCTAATGCCATCCCACCCAAGAACCTCTCTCAATGCCTCCATGCCCACAGTCATTTTATGAGGCTTCTGGGGAGAAACTGGCATTGATGCTGGAGGGGATATGGCAGGCAACATCTGGATCTCTAGCTGTTTTAGACTACAACTGCATGTTCCCTCATTACAGACCATGCTGGTTACAGCTGATGCGAGTTCGATTCCCCCGACATATGGAGAGCCAAAGCTTGCAAGCACCCAGCTTGACTCCCACCCTATATACAATTCGAAAAACGACATTTCACAAGGAAAAAGGAGCAGACCATTCCACACCACAAGTTCAGAGGCATTCAAATCCGATTTAGCAGGAAAGATATGGGGTGCAGGCTTAAAACTGATCAAAAGATGGATCTGAAATCTTATTTGGGAGCACTGCAGATTGCCTATGGCTCATGAAAAGGTGGAAGTTTCAAAAGCTTGTTCACTTTCAGAGAGTGAGCAGCATTCAGAAATATGTCCTCAGATAGCGCACGGTAGGTATTTTGAGCGAAGGCCAATAGTCAGTGAAGGGCGTATGGCAAGGGAAGTCCGCGTGCCCAAGACGGTGAAAAACAAGACCAGGGCTGTAGCAGTTATGTTCAATTACCACAGATGAAAGACAAATACAGGGAGAAGAGTAAAGCTACAGATTTTAATTCAGAATTAGCACCTAGGGCGAACGCCACAGCCAATCGTGTTGCCCATATTGCGAGCCGAATCTCACGATTCAAACCTGCGTTCTGAGGAGGCTGAAAGCTGCTTGCACCCAAAACCCTCCCTTCCCCCCCACACCCCCACCCCCTTCCTCCCACACCCACTCCACACTGCTGGAGACCTCCCCCTCTCTCGCAAGCTCTTCATTTTAGCAGGTGCCAACACTGAGCCACGCCTCCATCCCAGGCCACTATGGACATGGAAGAGGGACTATGGAGCACTGCCTTCTATTTCCATGGTGGCCATCTTGGGGGCATTATTTGGCTGAATGTACAGGTCACTAAAATGTTAAATTAAATACTGCAGCAAGTTACACAATTCCCAATCTGTTTGAAGTCAATATTTATGTGGCCACTCATTTAGGAGGGTCTATACCGCTTGCCTTCTCAAATCGGGTGAACTACACAGACTTCCCTAGAATGCTCTTGGATTTGCTCAGCACATTGGTTTTTAAAATGGGGGTAAGAGATTCTGGTTACTACCAGTTCAACTTGACAAGAATGTAGCACGCACAGGCACTGCGAGGGAATATGAATAAAATAAATAACTTTAAAACTAGCTTTCAAACCCCATTCCTTCACCTGCACAAAGAGAAAAGAGGCCTTTGGGATACACAAAGCACAAAATAAAAATGTTCCATGTGTAATCAAAAGGTTTTAAAAAATAAATTCCTGATTGAGCCCTGCCTGTTAAGAACAGAGGCTCAGCATCAGCTCTGTGCTGCTGCTTAAAGCGGCCTTCCATCGAGCATCAAAAGATGCCCCTGTCCGATGACTGGGCGGTCTGATGGCATCATCCTTGCAGCGACTCTGCTTCTCCTCCTGGCAGTGCCAGAACCACAGGGCTACGGGTCAGCCCAGGTACTATTTAGCAAATTTCTTGGGGTGATACTGGCGCTCAAACTGCGCCACGTCAAACTTCCTCTTGCAGCCGTTGTAGTTCATGAAGCGGATCTTCCCAAACACCTCGCGCTCCGCCCAACCCTGGTCGTGGATTCCACAAATGGACCACATGCAGCCTGTCGAAGAAAAAGCGACAAAGGTCACACCATGGACATATGCATCAGGATGGACAAAGACCAGTAGATGCCACAGGAGTATGAATTTAAGCAAACCAAATTATGGATCAGAAATTACAGGCACAGGACAATGTCATTCTTCGCATTTCAGAGATTTAAATGCTACAAATGTTTTATTCTGGAATGGTTCCAAGGATTTGGAATTCCCCCCAGCTTTTTGCTTAGTTTTGAACATGTCCTGACTTTGAAGGCAAATAAAGGTGTTTTGCTTTACTTGCCTGGATTAGGTCATCTATTTGGAGGGCACTGATCAGTCCCCATTGATATTAGGTACATACTGTAGGGCACCTGGCGGGGTCCTGATTTACCCAGGTAGGTATACGTATAATAGACAAAAAATCAGGATGAAGAGATCCGACAGGAAACAGAGAACTTGTGTGCGTGTATTTATTTTGCATCAACACAGGAAGTTTCGGGTGACTAGACAATTTATTTTACAGTTCTTTCGATAAGCACGAAAGGTAAGTGAAATATAAACGGACAAGGTCAGTGATGGATAGTAGTAACACAGATAGGTGTCGGCCTCAGAATTATTGAGGTCAAAACTTCAATCGGATGCACATTTCCCACAGATGGAGGGGGTATAACAACCCTATAAAGCAGGGAAACATTCGCCTGAGACTTGCATAGGTCCAAGGCATAGCTTACACATGGTGCACACAACAATATTTACATATAACATACACGAGGGGGGATGGTATAGTTGTGTCACAGGGATCGACACAGGGTGTGTTTCGGCCAAAAAAAGGGGCTTGATTAGCGCCTGTCTTTGTGCTGGCCTTCGTCAGGAGAGGCACCTGTGGCGGTGCTGTCCGTTGAATCTGTGGATTTAAACAGACCTGTGAGGATCTCGGGTATAGATTGACTAAGTACTAAAAGTATTCAATAGAGGCAAAGTAGTGCCAAGGCGATACATCATGTGGTGTATCTGGAGAACAGCTTACCTACTGCTGTGGTAGCAGAAGGTTGCTGTTTAGGTAATCCTTAGAAAATGCAGGATTGCTGGTGCATAAATGGCACTTGGTGAGTCGGCTGTCGTTTTGTACGGGTCGACGTCTCTCAGGGTCCCGTGCGACTGGTATAGGCCAGGACTGATCCCATATCTGAGAGGGGACAGAAAAAAAAGGGGGTAATGGATCCCGAACTGAGCGTGGTGGACAGAATACTGTTAGTGATGGTGCTCCACAAGTGCTCATAGGTGCTGGGAAAGGCACACATACTGACTATGGTGGGGGCCGTGTCCTCGAGGTATTAAGTGCACTATCAGTGCTGTTATGTCCAGGATGGAACTCGGTACGTGATGGGTGGCCGAGATCAGCAGGTTGCTGAAGAACCTCCAGGGTGACAATGGTGCTCACGCGAGAGTAGAAAACCTCAGGGCCTCACTGCCGGCAAGATGGTAGATACAGCATGTGCAAATGCCGTGCTGGGCAATCTAGTGCTATTGTGGGCTACGTGACGGTGCCTGGAATAAAAACTTTATTGGAGTGGAGAGAACGTGGTGCATTAGTGTTGCGTCTAAAAAGCTGCCCAGTCCTCTAGCCGAGGGCATAGAGCGACAACGCAAAGTGCTCCTAGCGGTAACTTACTGCAGTAATCTCGCAGGTGCTTAGCTGGACGAGGACCTCTGAACGCCGTGGTTGCTGTATGGAAAGGCGGAGTGGCTGTGACTAAAAGGCTTATTCTTGGGCTGGCAAAGAGCCAATCGGGTGGCCCTGTGACACTGAGGCTAGACGCGGGAGCCAATCGCGTGGAGCTAGGCGTGATGTCCAATGGAGTGGAGAGAAGTAAGGCCGCACAGGATGATGGGCAATGTAGTTCTCTGTTTCCTGTCGGATCTCTTCATCCTGATTTTTTGTCTATTATACGTATACCTACCTGGGTAAATCAGGACCCCGCCAGGTGCCCTACAGTATGTACCCAATTTAGCACAACCCACGGTTGAAGGGCTATTTAAATTTTGCAGGAGCAGACTCTTGCACTTTCTCCTACCACTAACAACATGGATAAAGTCAACATCGTGTCCTACACGGACGAATATTTTCGCAAATTGATGGGCACCACAACTACCCTTGGATCAGAAGGCGGACCCATCGCACAAGGCGCGAACAAAGACGAACTAGATACCATCCTTCAAAAAAGGAAAAAAACTCATACGAACAGAGATGCATGGAACCTTCATGCTAGAATACTTGAAGGCGGGAATTATCCCAGACGGATTACAAGTTAAAAACATTCCCAGGGTGTTCACAGACAACCCCAAGTTCAAAGTAAACTTCAGTGGCGTAGGCAACAAATGTAGCCGAGACTGGATTATTCTCATAATAGATACAGCCCAGGAAGAATGTAAAAAACAGGGAGAAGACCTGGCCACCCTGGAAAAGAAATTTGTGGAGGATATCACCATTAATGACGCCAAACTAAAACTGGAAAAACTAGAAGAAGAGGTAGTCAAATTCAACCAACTCACTGTGGAACGGAAAGTACAGAAATTCAGAAAGGACCTCACTAACCACGCCGAAGAGAAAACATATCCCTATCTCAAAGAAACATACTACAGCGATCTCCAGCAACAACAGAAGACCAACTATAACAGACGTAATCGCATAGTGAATTTCTCTGGCAGCTCAGGATCTAATGCACCGTCACGTAGCCCACAATAGCACTAGATTGCCCAGCACAGCATTTGCACATGCTGTGTCTACCATCTTGCCGGCAGTGAGGCCCTGAGGTTTTCTACTCTCACGTGAGCACCATTGTCACCTCTTCAGCAACCTGCTGATCTCGGCCACCCATCACGTACTGAGTTCCATCCTGGACACAACAGCACTGATAGTGCACTTAATACCTCGAGGACACGGCCCCCACCATAGTCCGTATGCGTGCCTTTCCCAGCACCTATGAGCACTTGTGGACCACCATCACTAACGGTATTCTGTCCACCACGCTCAGTTCGGGATCCATTACCCCCTTTTTTTCTGTCCCCTCTCAGATATGGGATCAGTCCTGGCCTATACCAGTCACACGGGACCCTGAGAGACGTCGGCCCGTACAAAACGACAGCCGACTCACCAAGTGCCATTTATGCACCGGCAATCCTGCATTTTCTAAGGATTACCTAAACAGCAACCTTCTGCTACCACAGCAGTAGGTAAGCTGTTCTCCAGATACACCACATGATGTATCGCCTTGGCACTACTTTGCCTGTATTGAATACTTTTAGTACTTAGTCAATCTATACCCGAGATCCTCACAGGTCTGTTTAAATCCACAGATTCAACGGACAGCACCGCCACAGGTGCCTCTCCTGACGAAGGCCAGCACAAAGACAGGCGCTAATCAAGCCCCTTTTTTGGCCGAAACACACCCTGTGTCGATCCCTGTGACACAACTATACCATCCCCCCTCGTGTATGTTATATGTAAATATTGTTGTGTGCACCATGTGTAAGCTATGCCGTGGACCTATGCAAGTCTCAGGCGCATGTTTCCCTGCTTTATAGGGTTGTTATACCCCCTCCATCTGTGGGAAATGTGCATCCGATTGAAGTTTTGACCTCAATAATTCTGAGGCCGACACCTATCTGTGTTACTACTATCCATCACTGACCTTGTCCGTTTATATTTCACTTACCTTTCGTGCTTATCGAAAGAACTGTAACATAAATTGTCTAGTCACCCAAAACTTCCTGTGTTGATGCAAAATAAATACACACACACAGAAGTTCTCGGTTTCCTGTCGGATCTCTTCATCCTGATTTTTTGTCTATTATACCCATTGATATTAGTGCAGTGGGACTCAGCGAACCCCTCTTTCCTCCATTACGAAATTCATTGTTTGTTTTACGCTGGACACATCACCCTACAGTGAAGTGCACTAGGGGTACTTTGTAACCCTTTTTCTATTGTTTTAAGTAACAGAACTGTTACTTGCATGATGTGGGCAGGACGGGCTGGTAGCAGATTTTTCTACAATGATTTTCTTTTTTAGTTGCAAGTTTGCATTTTAAAATGACATTATGCCTTTTAGAGTACTATATACACTCTAAACCACTGTGGCACGGGATTTCAGCTTGTCCTTTGGCCTGCTGGTCTTTTGGTCTTCCTAGCCTCACAGGTTGGATAGTCCATAAAACAAGCCTTTTCCCAGGCAAAGCGGCAGTATGTTTTTGTGGCCGGATGTGGGGGCTGGGACTGGCTGGTCCCAATTCACATCCTGGCTAAATAGTTTTTGTTGCTGCGGAGATGTGGTGCCCGGGAGCTGTGCATGATAGGAAAGCCCTTGCCAGTTTGAACAGTGCAGATACCAGCTATTGGTGGGCTCTGGCAACTCCAGTTCGAATCTAGGATAAAAGGATGACTCTTGGAGCCATTCCTTCAGATTGTCAGAGCCAACACCCCTTCGAAGATGAGAATCCTGCTTAAGACCCGCAGGGTGGCGGTACCGCCATCCAGCAATACCTCTATCAAAGTCCGGGCAAAGCTCTGTTCCTTTGTCAGATCTCCTGAAGGCCTTAATTGGTGCTTCAATCCCTGGACCGGTGGGAACAACTAGTCTAGACCCCAGCTTGAGGATCCTGCCCTTGGAAGTCATCTTAAGTGTCCTGGGAACACCCTGTGGACTGACCAGCTCCACTTGGCTTCTTCATTGCATCAGTCGCTATCCCATGTCCGGACTTGGACTTCTGCATACCCAACATGAGACGAAAAGCGCCTTGTGCAGCTACAGCTCTCCATCACCAAGAGGGGCCTTGCAGAACTAGCTTCTTGGTCTCTGCCATGAGTGTCATACACTGCCTGATCGTGGCCCCCTTTCCCTGCAGGCCCCCACGCCCCCAAGGTGGTCAGCATCGTGGTGGGCCTCATCATACCATGGTGGTCCATTGTCCAGTCACAGAAACCATCCTTCCAGAGCACAGAACTGCCAACTAGACGCAAATAATCCAAACATCGAAAGTGACCAGTGACCCCATTAGATCCCCACCAACTGAACTAATTGAAGACGAGTGGGTCCAGTTGATCCAGAAACCTTAGGGGTGGTTTCTGGCAAAGTCAGCGTAATAGGGGCTAGTTTACATACCATACCTGTTTTTACACACACTAATCATAGGGTTTCATGGGCGGAAATTCCTGACCCTACCCCTCCCTTGCCTTGTTGTAATTAGTAGCATTCTGATCAAGGATTTCCCCTCTCCTAAAGGTGCTGGGATTGGGAGAGGACCCCCTAAAGAGCTTTGCATGCTTTGTTCTACCATTCTTGAACACTTACACCTGCATGTTGGCTTTGCTTGCACTTGTTCCGCTATCTTAAGACTCAACTCCTTACAAAGGTCTAACCTTGGGAATTGAGGCACTAGCAGAGAAGGACTTTTTAGGGATGGAGCCATATTTGTATAAGGCTGTGTAAAAGTGCTTGCGTATTCTCTTGATACTTACTCGTTTACAACTGGTTTCACATTACTTACCTGTTTCTTCACTTGCTTTATTGCATTACAGATGTGGATATGTACATAGTGCATGTTTAGTACTTTTACTTACCTTTGGCTTTCATTGCAAATAGTTTGTTTCCATGCCTAAAACTGCCTCTTCATGCATGCCATCTAACTTGATTTAAGACTGCTCTGTATGTGCTTAATTGATCCCTTCACCAGCCCCACACCCTCAGAAGTCTAACAGTCTGCAACCATTGAATCTCCAGATGTTTTGGACTACAACTGCCATCAGCCCTAGCCAGTTTAGTAAATGGTGAAGGATCATGGGAGTCTTAGTCCAAAACATCCGAAGAGCCAAATGTTGCAGACCACCTGGTACTGCCCATTAGTCACATTGCCTTGAAAAGTATGGCTAGATACTAGTGTCTTAATGTTCCCCAGATTAGGCTGGCCTCCCAGAATCTGCCCACCGAGTGGATTCTGAAAATCAGTAAGGTTCCCATAAAATGAGAATGCAAACCCCTCTCCCCCCTCCGAAAATTGAATCTCTGCCCAAATGGGCAGTTTAAGAGGACTGTGTGCAAGCTGTCTCAGAGTTCAGGTTGCTACTCAATGCTTCAGAACTCATCCCGGAAATTATCAAAGTCTAGGTGCAGATTTCATTTTCTCCTAGGGATATTGCGGGGTAAGAGCACAGTCAGCATCTGCAGTCCACATCCTAACACACTCTGCGCATCCTTTCATACATTTGGCAGCCACCCAATCATTGGGGTTTGCCACATGTGAATTTTGCAGTGCCTTTTCCTGGAAGAAAACCGAGGATTTGGACTCAGTCTTCCCATTTACATACTGGTCGGATATGGTCCTGACTGTCACGGTCTCAGTCTTCTGGGGGCACAGAACAGCCCAAACCCTAAATGGGCACACGTGTCCCTTCGTTCAATGAAACCAAACTCAGCCGAGGAGCTCCTTCTCCAATGTAAGAGCGGCAACTATGGGCTCCGTGCTAGAGAATGGGCTGCTACTTCCGAATTGTTTTTCCAGTGCAAGGTATGGCACCACAGTTCTGCCACCTGGGGATCTCAATCCTCTAAAAGAAGAAGGCTACATGCTCAGGAAAAACCCGGGTACCTTTTGGGCACCATGAGAGGCTTAGGGTGTCTCAGAGGGCACACTCAGTATGGAAAAGGGTTGGTGAACCAGTGCAGGAGAATAACACTTCACGGACCCCAGGAGAGAGTCTCAGCCAAAGACATTCAACCTCACAAGCAGGGAACCAGGAAGATTCAGAGTTAAAAGAGGAGCGGAGTATGCAAAGAGAACCAGACGATCCTGCGCAGGCATGCCTTCCTGGCATCTACACACCTAGCTGGCACCACATCAAGCCATGTGCTCTTTAGTCAAGCCAAAAAAACAAGGAAACCATGGAGAAGAAAGATCACTGACCTACATATCCATTGGGGTCTCGGCCATCCAGCTGAAAGCGGTCATTGAGGTAAAGGGAGAACTGCAGGGCTTCTTCGGGAGACTTGCTCCATTCCAAGATCTTCTTGGCCCAGTACATTCTCAGGAACCCGTGCATCTTCCCCTCATGCACCATCTGCAGCTACAAGGAAAAAGGGAAGAAAGAACCTCAAACCACATTCTGCACACAAGGCGTCTAGAGGCAGGCATAAACTGGGCCGCGTGTTCATTACTATTACAAATGAAACGGCTTACAAATAAGACCGCGTCAGGCGCTTCTAGAGGGGAACGGGTATACCTCATGTACCCTTTCAAACACGTTTTATTTGAAGTGCCAGAGTTGGTAGTTTGTAATGGCTGAGGCACATTGGAAGCTCGAGTTTGAAAAAGGGGTGTGTGTAAAAGAAAAGTTCCCCACCATGTGGATAATGCTCCTTTAAATATCCCCTCTAGACTGCAGGTTTCTGCAACCTTTCGCAATCCAGATGTTTCGGACTACAACTTATGTCATCCCCAAACAGCATAGTCAGTACAAAGGGGTCAAAGGACTTTGTGTAAAACATCTAGAGAGTCGTAGATTGCAGACCCCCACGCCCCATCTCTAGAGGGATTTCATAAACATACCTAAAAGTATTTTTGCCATCTTGGGGTCCAGGTGAACTACTGAACCTCCACATTAAATGCGTTGACTTCTACTTTTCAAGTTATAGCTACCTACCTACGAATTCCAGCATTCACAGCAAGGCTGGATAGAAACCCAATCTGGCTAAAGGAGCCAAGCGAGACCCTGGTTAACACCAAACCCTTTTACACCGTCAGCAGTAATACTTTCATGCTGCCTTTAAGAGTTCAATAATAAATATAGACCGTCAATGAGGTATGAAGACTAGATATTGGACATTACATCTGTACACTGCTCCTTGCTTCTTCAATGGGCCCTTCTAATCTACCCACTGCCCATTTAATTTCAGGCTGCTGTGTATCTGACTAGATCACCTTCCCTTCAGTTGCTACCCATTAAAGCATTTTCTTTAATCGTATTGTTTATACAGAATTTCATTTTATGGGGTTGTGGCTCCCTAACTTCATGGGGCCCTTAAATGATTTGCTGGCTGCCTTGCTTTTTAAGACTGTTCTTTTGTGGCCAAAGGGTCTCCAGTGCAAGTGCCACTGCGATTGCACCCCCTTTTCTGATGTGCTGCCTTTGGTGCCCGTTAGGAAAGTCTTTCAATTTGCTGTGTTCCCTCGTTAGACATCAACGGGACCCCATAACGTATTGCTTTTGTTTTAAATTTGTTTTGCCTTTTTAATTCACTTAACTTGCTACGCTCAGCCTTTCCGACAAAACAGATAATTTCCCATGACCATCAGTGCAGGAGTACTGCGTTCTCCATTTTAAAATTCTCCATTTATTTTTCCCTGCACAGATCACCCTGCTCTAAAGTGTGGTAGTGAGATTGTTTCTCTATAACTTTGTTAATTGTAACTTTGCGGTTACTTGCATGTGACCAGGATGGGCTGATGGCAGCGGATATTTTTCTACAGCTTTGGTTTTAATTGTATACTATTGCATTTTACTGCTTTATAGTACAATATACTCTAAAATAGCCATGCCATGAGATATTGGTCTGTCCTTTGGCCTTCTTCCTCTCAGGGCTGAATTTACAAGAGATAACCTTTCCCAGAGAAGGTTCCAGCTTTCCTAGGCAACATGGCTGTGTGTTGGACTGGATGCAGGAGCTGGGACTGTTGTCCCAGTCCACATCCATGCAAGAGGGTGTCTGTTGCTGGTCAGGTGTGGTGGCCAGAAGCTGTCCAGGATTGGACAGATCCACCAGTTTGAGTGGTGCAGATCCATGTAATTGGTGGGCTTGGGGTGGACTGAGCTCTAATCCTGGATTAAAGGGGGACTCCTGCAATCATTGTTCAGATCGTCGTTGGGGCCAAGACCCAAACAAAGGAGGAGCATCCAGCTTAAGAACCTGAAGTGGTCATTGGAAGACAGGCAGTATGATTTTAACCACCCTAGAAAAGCCCTGCTTCTTTGCCGATTTCCTGAAGGCCTTCTTTGGCGCATTGACCTGTGGGAACAACCAGTCTCGACTCCTCCAAGGAACCGGCCATTGGAAGCCTCTGGATGCGTCCCAGACCAATGTGGAATGACCAGTTTACTTCCGGGATACCTCAGGGGTTCCATGCTCCAATTGATATTTTGGGAACTGTACATCTGGAGACGTCTTCTAGAGTGAATAAAGGATCACCACTGTGGCAAAATCCAGAGGACCACCAGGACACAGGAAAAGGGGAAACAACCTCAGAGGACCACCCACCAGGACACAGTGAAGGGAGGCAGTAATAAGCGATGGCCACTCCAAAGAAATGGCAGAAGTCAACCCTTGTTGTGGAAAAAATGAGTGGTCCTGCAAAGCCCCTCTTCTTGTTGGAGAACTGCAAATGCAGGGGGAGACTTCTTGATCCACAAGTAAGTGCCTGTGGAGTTCCAAGTCCGGACTCGGGAAGGCGACCAATGCAGCGAGCTAGCTCGCGAGGGAGCTGGTCAGTCAAAGGCTGGTCCCAGGACCTTTTGTAAGCCCTTCCCAGGGCAGAATCCTTGAGCAGGGGTGGAAACTGGTTGTGGTTACCACTGACCCAGGGGTTGAAGCACTGATTAAGGCCTTCTGGAGATCAGCAAAGGAGCAATACTTTGCTGGGATGGTTGAAGATAATGCTGGCTGGCTGCAACGAGTTCCAGGTCTTTAGCAGGATGCTCCTCTCCTTAGGGGTCTTGGCTCCAACAGCGATCTCACAAATGGCTGCAGTAGTCCTTTTATCCCAGATTTGAGCTGGTGGCACCCCAAGACCACCACAGGCAGGTAAGGATCTACTCCCATTCAGACTAGCAGGGGCGTTCAAATCACAGACAGCCTCTGGCCGCTACATCAGCCCAGCAAAAGACCCACTTTCAGCCAGGAACCAGGCAATCCCAACCCCCACATCTGACCACAAACACACCATGCCGCTTTACCCGGAAATTGCATGCCATTGCCCAGGAAAAGGCTTCCCATATATGGCAAATTGGGCCCAGAGACTGCTGGAAGAAGGGCACAATCCAAATTGGCCAAATGACAAGGCAAAATCTGCCCATTTTGAACTATATTGTACTGTAAATGGTATTATGCGGTAAAATGCAACTGTGCATGCAAGAATGTAAAACATGGTAGAAAAATATCTGCTTCCACGAACAGATCTTGAACACATCACGCAAGTCACCATAAGGTTACTAGAAGAAGAAAGGGGATACAAGTATCCCCACCACACTTCACTGTAAGGTGATGTATGCAATACAGAGGGTGTAGAGCACTGGAATGTATACATCACTGCGCTGAGCATGACAATCGGGGTATGTCCCGCTGCCGGCAAAGGGTTCTTAGGAGATGGTGCTCTACTGTCCTGGCGAGGTAAAAGCGGGGTTGGGCAAGAACCAGTATCATCCAGGCGCTGGGATAGTAAGATGGTTAGTTGTTTAGTTAATTTGGAGTTAGTTGTCAAAAAATGTCAAGTCTTCTCACTTGTTTGTTGTGATGGTTAAAACACAAGAGCCGACACGTGTTTCGGCCCAACAAGGGTCTTTTTCAAGGCGCGTGGGAGAAAGGTAACGTAGTAGAGCTCTTGATGAGGCTCTGGTTGATTGACACCTCATTGGCCTGTTTGGCCTATGCATGAAGACGAGCGGTCACTGCGATCTTTCAAATTTTTTGAACACCAACTCAAAATTAACCAAACATCTGATGTATGCAGTGTGAAACAGGGGATTTCGTATTGGGGCGGGGGCAGAATCCCCCTGCACAGATAGCCATACGGACTGAACAGTGCACCAAAAACAGATGAGCCAAGCACAGTATAGTAAAGTAAAAAGGCTGGGTGGGGGCGGGGGGCGGGACATAGATGTCCAAATCGGGAAAGCAGCAAAAAGAAAAGGTTTCCCCAACACCAGCCATAACGCCAATTTTGTGAATGTTTTCATCTATGGTCACCTGCCGGGCTCCCTCTATAGGTCAGAGATTTGCGGTGCAGCGTGGGGAGTGGTTACATATAATCAGACACCGATTTTAGTCCTAGCCTTACTGCTCCCACTGAAGCCAAACACCTGGAATTGCAATCAACATATAGATCAAAACAACCTATGTGGCATGTTGCTAGGTCTGGGGCTACGCTAATGTCGGGACTCTGGGCTAGCTAGCCTTTTGGTTGTAGCCCCTGAGCTTCTATCCGGGGCTACAACCAAAAGACCAAGGGCTATAGCCCCCCCCTACCCCTAGCGACACCTCCGACAGGCCTGTTAAAGATAAATAATTATTAGTATAACGTTATGCAGCAGCACGGTTACTCATCAGTGCATGTTTGCCAAGTGGAAACACTGGTTCCATGTGATCATTACGAATCAAATATTAACAAACTTTAACAAATTATAAATAATGAAAAAATATTTTATTTTTTAATTTGGGGGTCTCCCGTAGCCCCGTTTACCTAGCTTTATTACCCCCCCCCCACCCCAAAGCTGCTCCTGACCAGTTTTATTCCCTTAATCCACCCCCTCATATATAACTTTTAACAGAGGGTTCTTTATAATAGTGATTTGTTAACATCACTGTACACTGGAAAACACCAGCCTGCATTTTATACTACGTCCTTCTGTATAGGCTCATCACCATCTTCCAGAAATAGTGACAATACCCGCATACCTGAATTGGCGGAGGGCATGGCTAACGTAGATTTGCATTTCAGGTCTAATAGTATTTAAATCTGTTTGATCTATACTATTCAAACGCAAATGGTTAATGAGCTCAGAATAGTTAGTCATGGTAGATGTCACTCTTGAACATCATTAGTTGTTAAATGAGGATAATATCTTGATTTAATTCTTGTAGAATGCCTTTGATGTGTATTTTAGACCTTGCAAATCAATTTAAAGTCTATTATGTAACATTTTAAATGCTTTGGCATCGAGTCAAATGGTGTAATGATTGAATTGTCAGTATGATAACAGCAATGCCAAACATTCGAGAACTTTAAATAAAAACTGGTCACGGTATATTGAATGACAATACATAACCCGTCATGATAGGTTATGACAGAAGTTTGAATCTGCGACTACTTTCATGGCAGGCCTGAATTAATGATTGTAGAGCCAGCAAGACAAAATGTATGCCTGCCGTCCACCTGGAATTGTATCGGTGTTTGATCTAGCACATTTGTCAATTAAAGCTCATTTAGGTAACTGAAAATCAAAACCACCACAAGCAACAAACTCATCATGGGAGCACCACATCAGAATACGGAACAAATGGGTTGGACTGGATAGAACGCTGCAAGCACTCCATGCACGCAGCGCTACCTGTGCAGCGTTCCATAAGGGGTCGTGCGTCTTCCCAGCTTCAAACTGCTCCAACGTGTAGATGTGGGTCCTCTTGTCCTTCGCATGGTCCTTCAAGGTATTTTTAGCCCAATCATAAGCACCTTGGAATAAAAGGAGAAAATACATCTATTGCAAAAGACTTGGTACTCTGGATTCAGAATAACCAGTATAGATCTTTCCAAACATTAGAGAGCATTAATTTTAAAATCAATACATCACACACTGGCTCGGAGTTGGATATTACTAAAGACACTATACCCAAGGGGCATTCTTAAGAAAAGGAAAAATAGCGAATGCACAAACGGGGAGAGGTATACAAACAGATCAATATGATAAAGCCGAGAAAGTGAGGAAGGCAATGGGGGAATGGAGGCGGTGGGTGAACATTTGCAAATGTGGAAGTTGAACTTGTTTTATTCCCCGAGGATCCAGCTACAAGACAAGTAATACATGCAGTCGCACACACATGCACCATTCAAACCTTTGGCGGCCAGCCAGTCTGTGCAGATAGCCACAGATAGGTGTGTGGGCACATACTGGGGGTGCATATTCCACATGTTATCCAGACATTGTTAGGGGGAAATGTTAGAGACCCTCAGCACTTTTGCTGGAATAGCGGATCTTTTTGATTTTTAACCTCCTGAGATTAGAGCTTTTTGCCACTTGTGCGTGCGTTTTTCTCTGACTGGGATTTCTTTTAACTGTGTTTAATGGAGGCTGGTAAACTCCATAGTGACACATAGCACCCTCTGTGCAGTGCCACTGAAGTCCCTTGTACTTCATTTAATATATAAATACCTTTTCTTGGGTGAGCAACCTTCCCAAGAATAGTAAGATAAGTTACCTTACTTACCTTTTCCTTTGTTGGCTGGTGGATGTGATTATTGTTTACTACCTTTTCTGCAGGGTACTAACAGGCTGATTTCTTAGCTGCAGTACAGGACCCATGGGTGACCATTTTTTTCCAAAATGGCCCCAGTCTTCTTTATTTTGCCATTTCTTGTAAGTTCGTTCCTTCTGGGCTTTTACTCTGTTTGCATCAGATTTGAGTCCTTTGTGTGCTTTGTCTTTGGCGGACTTTATCCCTGAAGCCCGCCCAGGCTCAAGTTTGTCTGGAAAGACAGGAAGTGCGGGAGGGTCCCAAAACTTTGCTGTCCTTTGTCTCTAGGTGTGCCTGACTGAAACCAGTTCTGACTGGCCGGCTGGCTGTCCTGGAAGACAGCCACCCCCCGGGTGGGATGTCGCATAAAAGGCAAGGCTTTTGGGACTACAGGCAGAGTCGACCACTGGAACAAGAAATCAGACCCAGAGGATGAGCAGTGACGCCAGCAGATCCTTCCAGGACCGCAGAAGCGCCAGTGAAGCCTTGCAGCTGTGCTGACCCAGTTTTCGTCGACAGGGAAGATCCGTGCAGGACGACTTCCTCCTCCCTTTGGCTGGTGGGACCAACTAGCCCGAGACCCACTTCATTTTGGCTCATTCCCCGACTTGCTGCCCATGGACCCCTGACCATCGAGTGCATCGTCTTCCAAAAAACTAATCCAGCAGAAACTACAGAAGCAGGATATCTTCGTCCAGAGTCCCCTCACCAGAGCCCAGGACTGAGGAAAATCCAACCAGAGGTATCTGTTCATTCTTGGCGCTGGGGAAAAAAAAGGCACCAAAACCACAAAGAGCAGCTGAATTGTGTGGAACCCATTGCTGCCGAGTCCCTCTCAGGTGCTTCCGCAGAAGCCTGGCAGACGTCCTCCCCTTTTGTCACCATGACCAAGGACCAGAAAGGGATCCAGCTGGAACCCCTTATTCAATTCTAAGGAACTGTGGGCTTGGAGTATGTTAGGGAGAATGCTAATTTCTGTGCCATTAACCTTGAAGAACCCCTGCTCGTTTGCTGGACTTGTGTTTCTTACTGTTTAATGGTGGTAGACTCCATAGGCATCTGCTTTTTGCATTGTCCTTTCGTGCAGTGCCACACTCAAATGTTTTACTACTACATTTTCTTGGGTGAACTACTGTTCCCAAGAATAGTAAGATGACCCCTTACTTACCTATTCTTTTCTATGTCCAGCACACACCACCCTATGTGGAGTACTGGGTGGGGCGGTTACATATCTCACACCTCGTGTAACGTTGTGTCACTGCCTCACTTAAATGACTGTTGGCAGTCTTTTTTACTACCTTTTGCCATGCATCTGCAGGCTGATAGCTCAGCTGCAGTACAGCACCGAAGCGTGACCATTTTCTCAAAATGGCCCAGTCTTCTTTTTTTGCCATTTCTTGTCAGTTAGTTTTTTCTGGCCTTTTAATCTGTTTGAATTGGGTTGGAGTCCTTTGTGCATTTTGCCTTTGGCGGGCCTCAGCCCTGAAGCCTGCCCAGGCGCCACTTTGTCTCGAAAGGCAAGTAGTGAGGGAGGGTCCTGAAACTTCCCTGTCCTTTGTCTCTAAGTGTGCCTGAGTGAAATCAGTTCTGATTGGCCCGCCAGCTGTTCAGGAGGATAGCCACCTTGCTGGGTGATTGACAGCCTAGGGCTGTGAATGAATGGGTACTTGTTAAAAGGTGAGGTTTTTTGGACTAGAGCCAGAGTCGATCACTGAGGACAACATCCGATGAATACGTGAAGAGACGTCAGCAGCACCCTCCTGGACCGCAAAGTGCCTGGTAAAGTCCTGCAGTTGTGCTGACCCAGTTTTCGTTTTGGACTGGGAAGACCCACACGGGACTTCCTTCCTTCCTTGGGGCTGGTGGGACCAACAAGTCTCAAGACAAACTCCATTTTGCCGCAACCCCCCCGACTTGCTGTGATTTTCCAAGGCTGCAGAATCTCAATATCCAGGGACCCCTGACCATCATCGAGTGCATTATCTTCGGAAGGGCGAATACGGTGAACATTTTGTGGGCATCCAGAGGACCCTACAGAAGCAGGAAATCTTCATCCAGAGTCCCCTCACCAGAGTCCAGGCCGAGGGATCAAGTAACTTCTAACCAGAGCTGTTCATTCTTTGGCACTGAGAAAAAGGCACCAAAACCACAGACGCTGAATCAAGGAAAATCCATTGCTGCAGATTCCCTCTCGAGTGCTGCCACAGGACCCCACCAGACGTCCATCCTTTCGTCACCACGACCAAGGGTCTGCATCACTGCAACAAGAAGGCATCCAACTGGAATAAATTCTTCAGTTCACAGGTACTGTGGGGCTTGGGGTACATCAACATTTTGGCATTTGTGGGGCTTCCTACCTTGGGGAGTGCTATTTTACACTCTTCTGAGTTGACTGCAACTCACCCGCACTGGCCTCCCAGTTTGTGCTTCTTCAAAGTGCCTCCTCTTGAGCTCCTGTGATTTTTCTACTGAACTACTGACTATTTTAAAACATTGTTCTAAGAAGAGAGCATCATAAATTTGAACTGGCCCATTGACTTTGGCTGGACTGGCACCCTAAAGGCCGCTTCTGAACATATTGGCGATGGCAGTGCTTGTTCCCTTACAGGCTTTAATTGTTGAACACTATCATTGCTGGGATAAAAGACTGCCTACATCCCTCTGGGAGGATCTAACTGTTTTTATAGAATACCAAGTATGTTCCAATCGGACCCTAACCGTTCCCTCCTTAATAACTCAATACTGTAAAGGTGATACAAAATAAGTGTTATACTGACCTCAAACGACGTCACCCTTGGTGCTGGAAAGTGTATAACATGTGAAAGAGTTACTCACTTGCTTTAGTTCTCTTTTTTTAACCAAATCCTAACTTGGGATTAATGTTACTATTAGTTGCTGCTTTTTAAAGAATGCTTTAAATATCTTTGTGTATATATAAATATGTATTTATTACTATAACTTTAAGTATACAAGTGTTTACTTGGATACCTGTATTTACTGATGTCAGTGTACAGCTCTACAACTCAAATTACTTGTCTTACGCTAACCCTGGCTGCTTAGTCACACTACCAACGTGTGCATTAAAGCCCTGCATTAAAAGGTGGGTTACCTAATACAAGAGAGAAGTCTAGTGGTGTCCCACACCTGTTAGACTGCATCAATTCTTACTGAACAGGGTAAGTGCTTTCTGGCTTGGGAACTACTATTTTCACCCATCTAGAGTTGATTGACCCTATCTCACCTGTGCAGGCCTTTCAGCTTGTACTGCTCTTGAGCTTGTGTGATTTTTCAAAGAACTCCTGACTGTTTGATTAACAATTTCTAAGAAAAGCTGCATCAGAACTGGAACTGTTCCATTGACTTTGGCTGTCCTGGTTTTCTAATGGCTCCTCTTTTTAACCCTATTGGCTTTGGCAGTGCGTGTTGCCTGGCAGGTTTTAATTGTCGACACTATTATTGCTGGGATAAAAGACTGCCTACATCCCTCTGGGGAGAAACTATCTATTGAACCAGTTGAAAGTGTGTTGTACTTAAACTCTAACCATTTTCCCTCCCAAACACAATTTTGTAATGGTGAACAAAAATAAGTGCCAATATGGACCTTGATTGATGTCACTCCGTGTGCTAGAACACGTTTAGCATAGAAAGATATTACTCACCTGCATTATTGGTTCTTGTTTAAATGAATTTTATCTTCCATTGAATGTTACTATTAGTTGCTACTTTTCTTTAAAGAATGCTTAATTTGACATGTGTAAATATAAATAAATATCTGTGTGCAAGTGTTTACTTGGTGCCTTGCGTTTGCTGATTTCATTGTACTACTCCACGGCTCACATTACCCCTCCTAAAATGAGCCTGGCTGATCAGTCACTCTACCAACTTGTGTAGAACAGGCCTATATTAAGAGGTGGATGCCTTTTTCCAAGAGATAAGTATTGTGAAGTCCCACACCAGTTGGACTTTACAAAATCTTACCTAACAGACAGGTCATCTCCCCAGCACACAGGCGCACCCTGCCAGAGCTCTTTCTGAGCTCAAGGTCAAAGCACATTTAGGCAGTGGTCCTTTCAGTAGAGACACTTGCATCCCCATGGAAAGCTGGATGGTATATGATAGGGGAAAAGGGCAACAAATGCAAGGGGCAAAAAGGGACTCGATCCAACAATATGGGGAACCATTAATGAGCGCCCATCAAAGACGTATACAGCGACAACTCAAACCATGTACAAGATCCTAAACGAAAATACATTTTTTAAATGAGTTTCAGCCAACATCCCAGACCAGAGACATTTAAATCATGATGGAATGCAATGTTTTCCCCGAGCAGGCAAGACGGCTCTATTAGCACCTCCTAAATGGTGGCAATGATGCTGTGCTGCAATGGCTCGAGACAGAATTATGGATCAGTAACCCGTTCCCTGACTCAGAGCCTGTAGGTGAAGTCCATTAATTAGAAACGAGAACCTGCCCACACATACTACAAATAAAACTGACTATTCATGGACGATACTCTAACCTCAGGTAGACCCCATCATAAGTTAGTTCTGGCAAATCTGAACGACTGGAGAGCATCATGTACTAACAGACATTCCCACGCAAAACCAAGGCAGCCATTGTACTAGCGCCATCCAGAACAAACAGCCTTTATCAGGGACTTTAGGAATATTTCGTGAACCGGCATGAAGGAGTCCAAATTAGAGCAGCTAAACTTCTGAGATACCAAAAATGGGAATACATCAGCTTTGCCCTTCCAACAGCTCCCAGTCACGTGGCGTATACAAATGAAAACCCTCTATTGCCCACCCCTCCATCCACGGCAAGAGCCCAGAATCCACCATGAGAAAATGTATCCACTGCAAGCCGACCAGGGCATCAAATTGCAGAGCCACAGTGCCAGGTTTTGATCTGAAAAGTCAGAGGATCTTCCTTTTTGTTGCTATCAACCAAGCGCTAAACAGAGATGTCCAAGCATAGATCACCTAGCCTTCAGAAAACCTAGCTATTCATTTACAAAACCACAAAATGAAACCAGTGTGGCAGCCTGTCCAGACCAAATCAAAGCATCCTGAACAAACAACCATCATGTATTCCGGCCAAAAGGCACTCTGGAATCAGACACAGCAGGAGGGTGAAACTCTACGATGGACGTGGAATGGTTAAAAGGGTACAGCAGACAACAAACAAAATAAGGAAAGGTCTACACAATTGTATTTGTAAAACTACACACTTTACAACTATACTATATATTAAAAACAAATGCAGCAATGAACATGCAGTTCTAACATAAGAATAGGGTTATAGTTACAGTGTTTCGGACTGCCATTCAACATTTGAGTGAATCTGATTGACAGCTTGATTGACTCAAATGTTTATGGGCTCAGTCCTTGAGCCAAAAACAAGTCTAAGATTTTTCAAACTACAAAATGTTAGTCCACTCTAAACGCAAAAGGAAAGCTCTGCAGTTCTAGGAAAGCAGAACGGACAATGTTTCTAGTGATCGAACCTACCACAGTGGCACCCAATAGTCATTGCTGAAGTTTACCTTCAGTTCAAAACTGAGCCATGCGTTGCAGCTTCCCGAGTCCGCACAAGTTGAGGTTTAGCAAAGGCTTAAAAACTCCATGTTCATCCATAGGCCAAAGACTATGGAAAGGCCTCCAGTTTTTTTTTTAAAAGGAGCAGTTTCCGTGGACAGCAAAACTCTTGCAACAACAAAGAAGAAGCAGGGAGGGTGACCCGAGGACCCTGGATGATGGAGGGACACTAACCTGATTCTGGGGTATGGTACAGGTAACTAAGCACACGTGGTATTCAAAAGTAAGCATATGATTCGGCAGAGCACCAGGAGGCGAGGTTGATATCAACTGTGACTGTATAAGGACTAAATAAATAATTGCATTTTATTTTACACATTCTGCCTAACTTGTGTGAAGAGTGTTCAGTGTGTGCTTCTCTGAACCCTTCACCACTCCACTCACACTTTCCCCAAGTCTAAGCCTTGCTGTAGTCACACTACCCAGATACAGCTTGGCTAGACATTATGGTCTTTCCTGGTTCACAAGAATAGCGTGGTCTCTCGGTCCGGTCCACAGGCCGGATTCTGAGAATTCATCTCAACACCTGCCCGTGTCAAGCACATGAGCATTTATTTATTTTTTATTGAATTAGCTGCTTAAATCAACCTTTCCATTTTATAACAAAAGAAATGATTACCTTCTACTGTGTCATATTTCTTGTTGTAGAAACAGAAGTTGTCAGCCAGTTCCCTCCGCACCATTGCTTCTTCGATGAAGCCTTCCACAGATTCCTTGAACCTGCTGCGATACTTCCGAACTTCTAGGATGGCACGCTGGACCGACACCTGACCTAGGAAGGATTTTTGAAAATAAAAATTAGCAATTGCCCAACTTCCTTTGAAATAAGCTCCTCACCTACCGATGCAAAGGACCAACTTGGTACATACAGAATACTGTTAAAGCAGATTTTGCACAACAAGCCTAGGGCGGGGCAAAAGCACCCAGACAAAAAGAAAGCCACACCTCTTAAAGGTAGGTAGAACAGCAGAGCTATCACGCTTAACTCTCAGGAAGGGGTAGCAGGCGGACACGAAACATAGGTACAATTAGTCCACACACTTATCCTTCGAAATTACCCCACACTTAAGTACTGAAAAATATATCATTTACACAACTACCCCTTCAAAATAAGAAGTTGCATATAGCAGCATATTATAAAGACATTAAACGTCGTTGAGGACTCTCCTAACCTATACTTCAGCGTAGGCCCACAACATAGTGATGGTGGGGGGCAGGAGGAGGACCAAATTCTAAACAGTAAAAAATCTCTAGTACCTGATAAGCCTGGCTACCCTACCACTCTAGCAAAGCCTTGAGTGGTACAGGTTTGTACTAGAAGTTGGAGCCCTGTACACCAAAGGGACAGTTTTATAAAGTCCTACCACAGGTGGACTTAAGAAAAACTCCAACAATGTTCTACATTGTTCTAATTGTAGATGCATGGTCTACAATTAACACAACAAAAATCACAGTTAAATGCTAAAAACTCAGTACTTGGTCCAGAACTCCAGGATTCCTTGCTGGGTACAGAAAATGTCCTGGGGCAGGTATATACTCCCGAAGTAACTTTAGGAGAGTGCATAGGAGAGTGCAAGAGTGAGTAGAATGTTCAACAGGAAATAATGGGACAAAGTCAGTAGGCTGTCTGTGTGTTTGCAGAAAACGAAGACATGTCTCCACTATACACTACAGGTGCAGATTCAACAGCAAACGACTCCAGCGAAGACCAGAGGAGACCCCCCAATGAAGAAATCCCAGAAGATGCAGCAAGAAGGACCTCCAATAGGAGATGCAGCATTGACTTGCATCCCGAAAAGTCTTACCCTCAGACCAGTGGGAGCCACGAGGGCGGGTATAGCGAAAAAGTGTCCACCTCAGGACCCAACGGTAGGTGCCCACAGTGTTGGTGTAGAGAACGACAGAAAGGTGAAACAACCCCAGAATTACAGAGCCTCTTCAGAATTACAGAGCCTCTTTAGGTGCCGTTTGTTAGGCAGAATTGCATGCAGTACCCTATGGGACCACTACACACAATTAGGATTACAGGTGTTAGCCAAACCAACCTTTGGTATAAGTCTGTACCACATAGTTTTTGGTTGCGAGCTGAGCAGACAGGCTTATCTCAAGAGTGAATGTGAGCAGTACAAGTAATTACACAGAGGTCTTTCAATCACAGTGGTTCAAGTAGAAACTTATACTCAAGGTTTCTTGGTAAAACGCTGATTAATTTATTACACAATCATTTAGAAAACATTTCACTATAAGGAGACAACTTAATATTATATACCAGTACACTTCAATACAAAGATTGTGAGACAGTTTGAGCTCCCCTGAAATAGGAGCCAAATGGCAGTTCAGTTACTTAGAAGTGAACAAAAGGGACAAGGTAAGTAGAATAGATCACATATACTTGTTAGACAGTGCAAATAGTTTCGGTTCACCAGAAGAGTTCAATTCAAGTCAATCGGCCAGGCCAAAGTCAATGGGCTAGTGTTCTGGAGAGTAAAGAGCAGTTCTGGCATCAAACAGTCAACTCTTTGCCAAAGTTCTCAGAAGTAGTTTAGGCGAAAAGGAATCATATGTCGGGTCACAAGCTGATTAGGCCTGTAAGTTGGGAAAGTTTCACAAACTTTCACCGCAAGAGTGGCGTTCTCAATCGGGTTGGCACAGTAGCTTAGTATGAAGAACAAAATGTAACTGAAGACGTTGGTTCCTGGCAGGTCCTGCAGATCTCACTGTTCCTGGGCCTCAGTCGTGGGGACAAGAGGGAGGACTCCTGCACTGCACAGTCGAAAAAGCAAACAAGATGGAGTCACTTCAGTTCCAGTAGCTGTAGATTCAAGCACACAAGCTGGTATCCCTCTCCCTGGTTAATCCTAACCAGCCTTGAGAATGGTATCCAGGTGGCTTACGAGTTGATTGGTCCCACCAACTCAAAGGAAGAAGTCGCCTTGAAGAGGCGTCTGTCGGACCTGCAGCAGGGCTTCACCGGGTAAACCAACGGTCCAGGAGTTGCAGCAGCCGTCCTCTTCCAGCTCTTCTTCGGTTCTTTCGTTCCAGTGGTCGTCTCTGCTTTCCAGTCCAAGAGACTCGCCTTTTAAAGAGTTTTCTTCCTTTCATTCCAGCCTAGCTGTCACTCACCCAGCAGGGTGGCTGTCTATGCCGGACAGTCAGCCAGCCAATCACGCCAGAGTGCATTTGGGTCTCCTAGGAGACTAAACACGGAGTTTCGGGCACCTCCCTCACTTCCTGCCCACCCCAGTCATTCAGACGCCAGAGGCGGTCTTCCGTCCTGAAACCCGCCAAAGGCATAGCAATGGACCAAACCTGGTTTGGCGCGCAGAGACAAACACTAGAAGGACCTTTCCAAAAGGAAACGGCGAAAAAAGAAGACCAGGACCCGTTTAAACAAAGGGGTTTAAGGCGCCGTCTTGAAAAACGTGACTCCCGTGATTTTTAGCTACCGGTGTTCGTGGTCGTGAAAAATCATGGTAGTTTGTTGTAAAACCACTTCCACCAGCCTTTTCAATAGGAAAGGGGAGCATTTGACTTCTACATGAGTATTTAGACACAGGGGATACTATGTAACCCCTCCAGCACTCCATTGTAAGATTGTGTGTGCTGGGTCTAGGAATTTGGAAAGACTAGTCAAGTCAATTTCACTTTACATTCTCTGGAAAACAGTAGTTTATCCCAGACAAGGTATTTAAACCTTTTGGAAGTCTAAAAAGACATCCCTGTGTCACTGCACTGAGGGTGCTGTGTAACACACATGAAAAGATTCCTATGGAATCATCTTAAAACTCCATAATCAAAGAACACAAGAGTAAAACATACATCAGAAGTGGGGGGGAAAAAAGGCTGACACTCTTTCCAGGAAAAAAAATCAAGTCCTCAAAATCCAGCAAAGTTGCTGGGGGTCTCTAAGGTGGAGGAAATTAGCACATTTATGAGAATTCTCCCTAACACGGTTTACAATGATCCATCTCAGAGAGACTTGAACCGTGGGCCAATGAAGACCGTGACACCAACACCACCACATGGCCTTCCCACATCTGGGCCTCTCAAGCCTGACATAAAAAAGCCAGAGAGGAAGACAGCACTGTTTAGAATATTATCCCAGAAGGGGGATAACTGATGGGTTTTCCCAGGAAGCAGATATGGCAGGGTAGGAATGTCCCACTATCCCTTCAGAGACAGTAACAAGGCGGGAGAACGTGGCAGTAAGACCACCAGTAGACTTTCCCAGCACAGAAGGCCTAACTCAACACACAGGTGGCATTAGCAGGAAGATGCAGGAGGTCCGGGTAGAATTCTAGCAGCAGAAAATGTCAAACCAGCTATATGCCCAGACCACTGCATCCTGTAAGGGCAGCCAGATGACGGCCCTTAACATGCATCAACGATGGGAAATCACCCAGCAGGTAAGTTACCCTGCTTCTTTGGAAATTTCCAAACAAGAGAGCCAGGAGGGACTGGGCTTCCTCTAAAGTGCCCATGGCAAAGGGGCAGACTAAGGCCTGCCCACTAATCACAACAAGGGGCTTGGCATAAAGGGGTCAGGTGGTCAACCAATGATGCAAGAGGAACAGCTCAGGGATATGCACTGGTCTAAACCCGTAGAAAACAAAATGGAGGTTGCCATGTGTGGTCACAAAGAGCTCAAATGTGCACAACAGCCAGTTGTAGGCCTACCTTGTGGTTCCCTAGAAAAAAGGAAGCCTTAAAATATTAAATGGGTGAAAGAAGGAATTCTAAAATGCTTGGGTACCTCAATGGTTAAACAAAAAGTGCATTGGGCTACCAAAAGCAATAAAATGACTTACACCCTGGTTAGGCTCAAACTAAATTGAAGCTGCCACCAGCCTGCTCCCTAGAACCAGTGTAGGGTGATGGAATCCCCCCGAGGGCACATATGGGACATGGGAACTGACAAAGGAAGGGTATTCGTCCCTCCACACTCAAAGGTAGAGCCAGCCCCATTGAGGCTAGGGAGGTGAACCCACTGCGCAAAATCCTGCGCTAGGGGTCTGGACAAGTGGAACCTCTCCGGCAAAGACTCCCCCTTAAGGGACAAGGACTTTCATTCCCATGAGGAACTACCTAGACCAAGCATCATATCAGCATATATGGGATGCCTGCTATGAAGAATAATGTGTACTCCTTATATTTGGCTGCAGACAATGCTGAAGCGAACCAGTCATCAAAAGGAAAATAGGTCTATACGCTGGAGTGTAGGCGAGTCCAATAACGGGGAAGCTGTTGGCAGAAGGAGAAGAGAAATCCTGTGCACGGTTGGGACGCTCACCACGATACGGTTGTGGTGGCAAGACACCCGGCTAACAGCGCCATGGTTGTAAATGTCCAGAACAAAAGGAGTTATTTTAACGAAAATGATTTTTTTTCTCCTGCTGAAATTACTGGCAACCCGATCCTCCCCACCCCCTTACTTATCTGTGGCCAGCACACCTCGTTGTGTGCTGCCGACTCCCTGCGATGCCAGTTCCCTTCACTTCTGTGGATAAGAACCGGCGCCGCAGGGTCAGTTTTTTTTTTTTTTTGTTTTTCAACTTTGTTCCTTAGGGAGCGTGGGACACCCCTGCAACCCCCAATGCCATTACAGAGAACAAGGGTGCTGGGGACACCCCCGCTTTCCTTGTTCGCTATAAAGTCTTGGTGTGGTAGAATTCGGCAAAATGTTCTGGTGTATGCAATTTTGGTACAGCCGAAATTGGAACAATTCTACCATTCAGTGTTTATTACCGCCCTTTCATACAGATACCCGACACCAAGATCATCATAACCAGGAAGCGTTAACAGCTTCCAACTGCATAGACCACAGCAGCCTGCAGGGAAGCCGAGAACGGAACACCAGCGAAACCAAAGACAGAAGCCAGACAACAAAGTTGATTACCCGAGCGACTGCTAAGCCCTGCAAGGTTCCCCCCTGCATACACGAAAGTACTGAGGAGGCCACTGGGGCAACAGTAGATGAGTGGGGAAACTCGTCCAGTCATATGGATAAGATACGAACGCTAAAGCAGCCTAACTGGAGTTGTGAGAAGCCAAGAAAGAATTAAACAGAATAGAAGGAATGAACGCTCACCAAAGTGAAACCATGGGGAGAGGTTGCTCAGCGCATTCTTGTTTGGGTTGTTTCGGTCAGTACCAAAGAACTTCAGTCTCTCTGCTAT
This sequence comes from Ambystoma mexicanum, assembly GCF_040938575.1. Classification (NCBI taxonomy): domain Eukaryota; kingdom Metazoa; phylum Chordata; class Amphibia; order Caudata; family Ambystomatidae; genus Ambystoma; species Ambystoma mexicanum. The sequence goes on along the minus strand of NC_090932.1, from coordinate 69,336,763 downwards.
AAAAGACTTCAGCACCCCCATTCCAGCTTTGGTGCCAGGCTTTGCCCAGTCCACTTCGCCAACGGTTCGGTCCACCTGCAGGTTGGCGATGCACGCATCCCAGTCGATTGGCTGAAAAGTTCCATTTGGACAGAAACAGAGAAGGATAAAGTCATTGAGTAGAAAGCATTCATAGCAGACTCAAAGAAAGCTTTCACAGATCTTTGAACAGTAGTTGCAGCTCAAACTGACGGATTTTCAGCTTGAATGCATATCAACAGGAGAGAATTAGGCTATAGATACACTGGCCAAGGGGGAGGCATTCACAGGTAACAAAAGTAAAGTCTCAAAAACATGAAGTCACTGCCAAGACACTGGCAAAGCCCCACCACAAACTTGGAGAGGGCACCTTTCTGCCCAGGTCACCTGTAAACCAGCCTGTACTGCTCCCAGCTGAAATGCTGGAAACAGAACCCTTTGGCCCGTTCTCTATGACCAATGTGTCCTCCCCCTCCCCCAAGTACTATATGCATCTATCAAAGTCAGTTATGTGGGCGTTCCCACGACTGGCCAACATGGTTTAGAAATTCTTGAAATGTGCTCATAATTCAACACAAATATCCAAATGGCATACTAGACATTCCAGCGCCACCCAACCCCTTCGTCTCATTGCTAGAAATGATGCTAGGAAAATCATTACAATTAACCAGGAGTAACAATATGCTGTCGAGACAGCTCAGCGAGTTGAACGCTTGCTGCTGCCAACTGTGTGCGATCTGCAGACCGGAGGTCCGAATTCCAGCAAAGCCAACCCAGCATTTCATCCTTCCAAGATCGATATGAGAGTATCAACCTCATTGGATGATAACTGTATGTAAATGTTCCATGTGCAGCGCTTTGGCACAAGTGCAATATAAATAACAAATCATTATCACTATTAAGAGGTACACCTTCTATCCGCCATCAATTGTGCCCCAAGGCTGATGCCTTACCTCTCCCTGGAACTTGCTTTCGTGAGGGTGCACCAGCACCGGGGGGAATTCCGTCAGAAATTCTGAGACTTTATCATGGATCTTGTTCCTAATCGTCCGGGCGCCGTATTCCTGTTTGACGGAGGCCACCCAGCATGGAACTATGTTGTGTGCATCAACCTGGAAACGACAGATGCAGCGGTGAGAGGATGCTGGTGGGTAGATCACACACATATTCCAACAAGATACAGAAGCCCACCAAGGTTCACAAATGGGGATTGCCACAACATCTCACACGCCCAGGACCATCTGCCCAGCATGGAACTATGTTGTGTGCATCAACCTGGAAAGGACAGATGCAGCGGTGAGAGGATGCTGGTGGGTAGATCACACACATATTCCAACAAGATACAGAAGCCCACCAAGGTTCACAAATGGGGATTGCCACAACATCTCACACGCCCAGGACCATCTGCCCAGCATGGAACTATGTTGTGTGCATCAACCTGGAAACGACAGATGCAGCGGTGAGAGGATGCTGGTGGGTAGATCACACACACATATATTCCAACAAGATATAGAAGCCCACCAAGGTTCACAAATGGGGATTGTCACAACATCTCACACGCCCAGGACCATCTGCCCAGCATGGAACTATGTTGTGTGCATCAACCTGGAAACGACAGATGCAGCGGTGAGAGGATGCTGGTGGGTAGATCACACACACATATATTCCAACAAGATATAGAAGCCCACCAAGGTTCACAAATGGGGATTGTCACAACATCTCACACGCCCAGGACCATCTGCCCAGCATGGAACTATGTTGTGTGCATCAACCTGGAAACGACAGATGCAGCGGTGAGAGGATGCTGGTGGGTAGATCACACACATATTCCAACAAGATATAGAAGCCCACCAAGGTTCACAAATGGGGATTGCCACAACATCTCACACGCCCAGGACCATCTGCCCAGCATGGAACTATGTTGTGTGCATCAACCTGGAAACGACAGATGCAGCGGTGAGAGGATGCTGGTGGGTAGATCACACACATATTCCAACAAGATATAGAAACCCACCAAGATTCACAAATGGGGATTGCCACAACATCTCACACGCCCAGGACCATCTGCCCAGCATGGAACTATGTTGTGTGCATCAACCTGGAAACGACAGATGCAGCGGTGAGAGGATGCTGGTGGGTAGATCACACACATATATTCCAACAAGATATAGAAGCCCACCAAGGTTCACAAATGGGGATTGTCACAACATCTCACACACCCAGGACCATCTGCCCAGCATGGAACTATGTTGTGTGCATCAACCTGGAAACGACAGATGCAGCGGTGAGAGGATGCTGGTGGGTAGATCACACACATATTCCAACAAGATATAGAAGCCCACCAAGATTCACAAATGGGGATTGTCACAACATCTCACACGCCCAGGACTATCTGAAGAGTAGGAACTGCAGAGAAGAAAAGGGGAAGGAACCAGACGTGGTGGGTAGAAGATGCCCAATGACCAGGATCCCTTTTAGACAGAAACATTTTAAGCCAATAATGTTCCCAGTCATAACCAGGTGGAGTGACCTCCTTTGGAAACAGAACATCTGCACAGTTGGGGCATGACCACAGGCCACTCCCTTTCTGCACTAGGCAGAGTATGTGTGTCACTACAGACACAGAACGCAAAGCCATTCCTGTACACTGCTCAGTACCTGGTCGCGAGCTAATTCAGGGACAAAAAATGAAGAGGTGAAAAAGCTTTCCAGTGGAGGACCACAGGAGCTGCTGGCACATCAGCAAGTAGGGGCTACCCCTAATTACAGCGCTGCCAGGGGTAGTCTACAAAAATTGTCCCCACTGTATTTGATTATCCGTAGTTCAGGAAGAAAGGAAAAATGGCTTATAGTGGCTTTGTGCATCTACATGGATATCACTCTGGGTAGCACCAAGCGTGATATCCATCATGTTGATGGCACATGGTGCATCACCATGCATGCTCCCACGCGACATGCAAGCCATGAAACATTTCTACAATGAGAAAAAGAAGAATTAATGACGAATTATCCTTTTGAAAACGGTCTCGATTTCTAAGGTGGTAGTGCACAACGAAACAAAATGGTTTGCTTTTGACATTCATAAATGAATCATGTGTTTCAGTACATTGAAATCAGAGGGCTCTCTTAAAAGTCGATTAAGAGGGCCATGTATCCGATTTCCCCATCGGCAAACAGATTTAATTTCACACGACAGGTTTTTAGAACATTTCTCCTTGCAAGTCAAAAGGAAGCCCAGGTGGTATTTTAGTTCAAGCTGCCTTAGGCTTCAGGTAAAAGCCAACTATGTCCCAGCTCCTGTTCATTAAAGATTCCTGCTGCTCTACAAGTGCTTCGGTGGATCATCAAAGCACCACAATTTCACGGAAAAACCTTCAGTAAGTACAGTTAGGGTTCTCTAAGCGCATTTAGTAATCTAAAGCTTCTGAAATGCTACCCTATCAGTTTAATTATTTACTTTGACAAGAAGCAGAAGAACGCCAAGTCAGTCTGCAAATACCTGGCGATGGTGAGATCTATGCACTTACGCGTCAGGTGAGAAACATTGCCGCCAATTAGATTTATTTTCCCAGTCTTTGCTCGAATCCTGGTGCTTATATCTGGGTTGCCTGTCACCTCAGCACAGGAAGGCATTGGACACTTTTCTGAGCAGAAAGTGGTTTCCATGAATTCTAAAGGATGCTTTTATACTTCCCAGATTTTCTCACTGCAGATTTCTAGACACAAGGCCTGCTTCAAGGAGCCAGCGGCCCCTTGCCTGCCTTTTATCAGAGGGGAGTGCTGCACAATAGCAAGAGTGCATGAATGGTGCTCTGCAGCATAGCTATGGTGGCAGCAACCTGCAAACACACGAGTGAGGGATCCAGCAGTCAGGAAACCGGTCCGATTAGGTTGCCCACATCCAGTCTGGTGCCACACCCATCCTTCCAAATCAGTCTCCAAGACCAAAGATTGCGCCCGAAAAAATACCACGGTTCCCTTACTGATGTGGGGAAGAGTGCAGGTAAAACAAAACAGTTGCAGATCGCTGAGCCCAGAGGCAGTTTAGCACATTGCGAAGTATACAAACATGCCTCCGACGCAGTCGCTCCCAGCCATGGTGCAGATCAGATGATCTGTGAATTCATTAGATAGCGGGTAAAAAAGGGGGGAGGAATATATTACACAATCATAAAAGCTGGTTTAGGCTTTTATTTATTGTTTTACATATACCCATTCACTACGTTCTCCCTTACTTTTATTTATTTATTTAAATGGTGTGTATTTTACTTTTTGATGGAAAGTTAAAGATTTGTTTTAATCATATCAATTCAGCATATGAAAATCTCTTCCAGATGCTCAGTAAAACAAACGAGAACCAAGTGATCGGAGGGGGGGGGGGGGGGAAATCAGGGGAGAGCCAACTGTGCATGTCCTTCCTCTCCAATACTCAACGCCTCCGCCTCTTCCACACCTGAGGTAGGTTACCACCTAGTCCTCTGCTCAATGCCGCAAACATTGATCTCTTTTCCCGGCACTAGTAGTTCAGCTTCTCATGGCCCATCCTTTAAAATACACTAAACAAACAGTATGTATATTTTTGTCTACACATTCTCCTGGGCATATTGTGGGCAATGGAACTCGGATGGCTACTGGCAGGTTCTTTGGTGAGGGGTGTGAGGAAATCAAACCAAAGAGGAGGGAAAACGGGGCGTCTACAAAGATGGACCAAAACACAATCAATTGTTAAAATTAGCAGAGCAGTCAGGCTTCAATTTTAGGAGGGGGTTGCCTGGCAGCTAAGTGCAGTTAGGAACAAAAGATTACGCAAGAGAAAAATGCAGATACATTGAAAAATACACACTATCATGGTATTACAGACAATCAACATGAAGTACTAGGCAATGTAAAAGAGCTAGGCAGTAATTATACAAAACATTAAAAGGGCTTTCGGCAAGACACCAAATATCAGGATCTATTGACCCTCCATGATGTCTGCATGCACAGCTTCCCTCTGTGCACCGCACGGAAGACCATTAGCAGCGCACAGACAATGACCACCTTCTCAAGCACTAATGATGCACAAGCCAGAGTGGTTACCTGCCATATGCTTTTTCTGTTAAGAAAGCTACATTATACGAGCTAGTCTTGATATTCTGCTCTAGCACAACCAGATTACCCCAACTACGATAGTGTGGTTTTATTCATTTGCCATGTAAACTGTTAGGTAAGAATTTGATTTGTAGAGTCCAACTTGTGGGGCACTTTACAAGACTTCTCTTGGTATTAGGTAACCCACCTTTTAATTTGAGGCCTGTACTGCATAGGTTAGTAGTGTGACTGAGCAGCCAGGCTTATCCTAAGAGGGGTAATGTGAGCTGCACAATGAAATTAGTAAATACAGGCATCCAAGTGAACACCAAAAACTTTATAGTATAAATATGTATTCATATGTACACACAAGGATAGACAATCTTTAAAACACAGCAACTAATAGTAACATTAATCCCCAAAGTTAGGATTCAATTTCAACAAGAGCAATAATGCAGGTGAGTAACTTTTCATATGTTATACCTATTCCAGCATATTGAGTGATGTCATTTGAGCTTAGAAAGAACAATTATTTGTGATCACCATTGCAATAGAGTTATAATGAGGGAAAAGTTAGTCAGATCAGAACATACTTTGTACTTTGAAAAACAGTTAGATTCTTCCAAAGGGATGTAGGCAGTCTTTTATCCCAGCAATAATAGTGTTCAACTTTTAAAACTTGTAAGGAACCACGCACTGCCAATGCCAATAGGTTCAGAAGGGGGCCTTTAGGGAGCCAGGACAGCCAAAGTCAAAGGGCCTCATTACACGGTAGGCGGTAAGGGTTAACGGTCACCGGTAAGGGTACCGGTGACCGTTAACCCTTACCGCCTTATTACGAGGTCCCTTTGTGGGTTGGTACTTTAACGCCTGCTTTTAGCAGGCGTTAAAAAACGAACCCGCAAAGGAACCTTGGTGCGAATTACGGTACCGCAATTTGCGGTACCGTAATTAGCGCCTTCCCCATTACCATTATGCCCTATGGGGCAAAAATGGGAATTGATATTGATTGTTTATTTATATAGCGCCTATACACAGTGTGTTTCAAAGCGCTTCAAGGTGGGAGGGAACATAAGAAAAATAGAGTAACATTCAATAAAAGACCTTGAAACAATACAGAATGTGAAAAATAACTATCGTAATAGGCCTGACAACATTTCTGATAGTGCAAGTGCATAGACAAATAAGGCAAGAGGGAAAGGAAAAGGAAGGAGGACAAAACAAGCAGTAACATTACTATGCCTGACGGCAATTGATGTAGTGCAGGAGGTGAACAAGAGGAGGAGTGGGAGGCGGGGTGGATAAGAGGGGAGAAAGGGAATAACAGACACGCTACGATGCAAATTTGTCAGCGACAAATTAATAGAGATGGGGAGGGGGAGGAAGGAGAAGACAAGGAGGGGAGACAGACAAGCTGATATCAAAGTCTGGGGTGGGGAACAATGATCAGAGTAAGTGCTAAGTGGGGGGGGGGGGGGGAGTAAGAGGAGCGAGAAAGATAGTGGGCTGAGGTGTAAGAAGGTGGAGAAAAGGAAAAACGATGGGTGGGGGGGTAAGGGGTAGAAAGGAGGTTCGGGGGTTAGGGGGGGGCACACAGACACTCACGGGAGGTTTAGGGGGCACACAGACACTTGCGGGGGTCGGCGATCCGGCGTACCGCGGTGGACAGCGGTAGGCAGGGCCTTGTGAGAAGGGCCAGCCAAGGCTGCCGGCCTCCCCATTGGCCCAGATGATAAGGGCAGCAACCAATCCCACATCCCCAGCAGCACCATGCCTAGCACTCTGGTGCAGGCACTGAAGACAGCCATCTTGGAATGGCGGAATCCAACAAAGTAACAAGTATGGCAATTGACTACACATGAAAAACGGAGCATTATGTAGGATCCCAATGCATTTAAATACATACTGGTGCTAAGTGCCAATGCAGGCTGAGTCCAAAACACAATTTAGGTCCAGTTTCAGGCGTCGCCGCTCGCCGCTTCTTTAAGCCCAAAAGTGTGGGGCTTACCTTAGATTAGTGTCCGCACTGCGAGTGCAAGTGAAAGTCATGGCAGGAGAAGGTGAAAAGAGCTGCAACTGCTCCGGCGGCCACAGCAGTGAATGGGGAAGGGCCTTGGTGAATGGGGAATTACCGCTCCCGCTCACCTTGGAGTAGGGCGGTAATTCCGCCATCCACCAAGGCGGACATGGTAAAATACCGGCGGCAACCATGGCGCTAATAGCGCCATGGTTACCGCCTACCGTGTAATGAGGCCCATGTCTAGTTCAAAGTTCTGATGGTCTCTTCTTGGAAGAGGTTTTTAAAAAGTCAGTAGAAAATCACAGAAGCTCAAGAGGAACCACCTTGAAGCACAAGCTGGGAGGCCAGTGCAAGCGAGTTGAGGTCAACTCAAGAGGGTAAAATAGTACTCCCCAAGCTAGGAAGCACCACAAATGGCAAAAGGTAGATGTATCTCAAGCCCCACAGTACCTCTGAACTGAAAAATTTGTTCCAGATGGATGCCTTCCTGTTGCAGTGTGGCAAACCCTTGTTCCTGGTCCTTGGTCGTGGTGATAAAAGGGAGGATGTCTGGAATGCTTCTGCAGCAACACTCGAGAGAGGGCCTCAGCAGCAATGGGTTGTCCTTGATTCAGCTGCCTTTTTTGGTTTTGGCGCCAAAGAAGAATGAACAGCTACTTGATCCCCCGGGGGACGCTGGATGAAGATTTCCTGCTCCTGTAGGGTTCTCTGGATGCCCACGAAGTTTGGGCCGGATTCGCACTTCCAAAGACAATGCACTCTATGATGGTCAGGGGACCCCAGGCATTGGGATTCTGCAGCCTTGGAAAGTCACAGCAAGTTGGGGGTTGCGCCAAAATGAAGCTCATCTCATGGCTAGTTGGTCCCAGGGAGGAAGCTGTCCCGTACAGGTCTTCCCAGTTGAAACGAAAATGGGGTCTGCAGGGCTTCACTGGGCACTTCAGGAGGGCGCTGCAGGAGTCTTCATGCCTTCGTCGGATGTTGTCTTCCAATGGTCGACTGCCTTTATTCCAAAAATCCTCAACCTGTGCGCAAGTTCCCATTCATTCACAGCCCTAGGCTGTCAATCACAAAGCAGGGTGGCTGTCCTCACGAACAGCCAGCCGGCCAACCAGAACTGGTTTCACTCAGGCACACCTAGAGATAAATGACAGGGATGTTGGGACCCTCTCTAACTTCCTGACGTTACAGACACACGGAGCCTGGGCGGGCTTCAGACCTGAAGGCCACCAAAGGCAACTTGCACAAAAGGACTCAGAGTAAAAGCCCAGAAGAATGGACAATAATGGGAAAAAAAAGACGGCAAGGGTCATTTTGGGAAAATGGTCACCCTTGGGTGCTGTACTGCAGCCGAGGAATCAGCTTGCAGATACATGTCACCAGGTAGTAAAAAAGAAACCACAAGTTAGTGTAACAGAATGTAACATGGGAAGTGGGATAAAGGAGTGACTATGTAACCCCCCCAGCACTCCACATAGGGTGGTGTGTGTGCTGGAGCCACAAAAGAAAATAAGTAAGACGGAGTCCTCTTACTATTCTTGGAAACAGTAGTTTACCCAAGAAAACTTAGTTAAGCATTAAGGGACTACTCAGTGGCACTGCACAAAAGGTGCGGTGTGCCAATACAAAAAGCAGATGCCTATGGAGTTTACCAGACTCCATTAAACAGTAACACACACATAAATCCTAGTCAGAAAAAGCATGTGTGGAAAAAAAAAAAGTGCTACTCACTCAGGCGTTAAAAAGCCCAGAGTCCAGCAAAAGAGTTGGGGGGTCTCTAAGGTTAAAGGTAATTGGCACAGAAATGAAAATTCTCCCCAACATACGTTTTGGGAAGGCAGCTTAAATGCTCACCATCTGAATTCTGCAGTGTTATCATTACCCTGCAAGGGGAGTGCTGGATTGCAATATGAAAAGGATTATGGGCATGGAAATAGTCTGCACATACATAGGGCAAAAGCTAATCAGAAAGGTACAATACTTTTTGTATACTTATACTGGGTGTTCTCGTTACGGTCACTAACAAAATCCCAAAGGGTGCCCGAGCTACAGAGGGGTAGACTGACAGTCCCCAAGCCCTAGGCGACTGAAAGGAGGCCTCCTGATCCAGGCTTCACCACCTTTGATCTGGTAAGGGAGCTACTGTCATCTTCAGGGTTTCACGTACAATGCAAGTCAATGGCTATACGGGCGGTTACAATGGATTTCCAACCAAACAAGCACTTAACCCCTTCCCTCTTCGTTCTCTCTCTCTCTGCACTTGCACGTTCTGAAGGCTCACAGGACCGCCCCTTCCCTATTCATCAGTTTAAGCTAATTGCCTTTGTTCCCATGTTACCCTCCCCTTTGCCCTGTGGCCACTTTGGAACACAATTTGATGTCTAAGTGCACAATAATCAATACTAGGGTGGATTTTGGAAGACCAGCCTATTATGGAGAACAGGAAAGACACTGAAGTCTAGCCAAACCCAATCGGTGTAGGCAACTGGGCTGTAAGAGTGGTCCAGGGCTACAATGAGCACACTGAACACCAACAATAATTCCAGACAGACATGCCATACTCCATAATTTATTAGGCTTTAAAATACACACTAAGAAAATGACCCCTCTAGGCAAATATTGCCACACTGACTATAAGCAAATACATATATGTGTCACCCTTTGGAGAATATGGCGAGCATTTGAGTCCATAAACAGTGTAACACAGATAAGTAGCTGGATGCATAAAGTTCAGTAGAAACACTTGAGAGCAACCATAAACAGGTCCGCAATACCCAAGACGGACTGGGGCCTTAGGCCCTTAAGCGAGTTCCAAAGTTATACTTTTCACGAAGGTTACCATGTGATGTATAGAGAGAGTAAAAAACCGGTTTACTTGTTCAAACCTCCTCCCACCCCCCCCCCCCCCCCCGATTCAGATTTTTCCAGAGACCACTACGGAGGGTCCGTATTCAGTTGGGGACATGTTTTTCTGCGCTTGGTCTGGTCGAGGCAGGCCGAGGGTTTCCGGGTGCAGAGGTCACTTACGGCATCAGGATTTAAGTTTCACTCCACCGCAGTGCTTGAATCTCAGCTCCAGGGACCTTCCAGCTGAACACCTTTGGGGAGAAAAGATGAATGCTTCTGCAGAGCAGGCCACCGCAGCGACAGGCAATCTTCAGTAGGGCTATACCGGTAGAATTACCTTGAGCCTCCTCATTTAATCAGAATAATCCTGACCGGTTGAAGTAAACATTAATCGTCCTGCAGCACACTTGGCAAACAATCGAGTGGTGTTGCGGGCCAGAGCCAAGCCGCTTTGTATGGACTCTGGTGAATGGGTGAAGGCCAGTCCAGTGGGTCTCACCCCTGTTACCAAGGATTGGTCTGTGGACATCACATTCGAACAGGAAAGGTTGTTCGCCTCTCCTCACCAGACTACTACACTGAACTATAAGTGAGTTTACTCGCTGTGCGTGAACAGAGTTGCAGGCTATCATTTTACACATATGAGAAAGTCCAGTTGTTTTGAGATACACTTCTTTATCAGCAAACATGAGCCGTGTTATGTATCATTTACATGCAGTTCATCTGCAGTTTTCTTTTCATTTCCAAAGTGCAGCTAAGCATTCTTGTGGGGCGTGCAGTCTGCCTGCATGGAAAAGAAAAGTGTGCAATTGCAGTAGGTCACAAACATTTTGTTTAAGAAATACATGTCCAGGTTTTCAAAGGGTAGGGGGGGGCTTAACTAAGAATGCACCCAAGATTTAAATTGTTTGTACATGTTCTCTGGGGCCTCTTAAGATGATTGACGGATTCCATGGAACAGCAGTTTCCCAGCTCTTTTTGTTCCTGCAGATCCGGCTGAAGATGCCGGTCAGCCCATTTCAAAATGTTATTGGGGCGGGGGGGGGGGGGGGGGACGGGGGACTCTTCCTTACAGCTGCAAAAAACAGCCTGCATACGTCAACAAACCTAGTCTATGATTTTCAAACACAAAAAAGCAGTGGGAAAATTAAGTATTTTCCTTTGGTACAAACAGTTGCAGGTTGTGCAGTTTTGCATCCTAGAATAGTACATACCAGAGCACAAAATCTATAAATTATAAGGAGTTCAGTCAGTGCAGCATAGGTAAACCACTTTGGTTGGATGAGGCGTCTGTGCGGTTTGTAAATTATGATTATACAAATTATAATTTAGATTGTAATGAATTATAGTAGAGAATGGTTCCTACTCGGCATCTTCAGTTGGTCAAGTGGCACAGCGAGTAGAGCGCTCGCTTTGACATCGGTGCAGAGCCTGCTAACGCAGGTTCGAATCCCGGCGCGGCCAAACTCAGCCTTTCATCCTTCTGAGGTCGATAAATGAGCACCACACACCGTGGGTAATAATAAGCAGCGCTCAGTAGCGCTATATAAATGCCAAATTATTATCATCATCATCATCAATATTGCAATGGCTGAAGACCCTGGTGGTTTTATCATGGAATTTGAAGAGTATAAGCCACACCTTGACCTTCACTAATCCTCCAAATATTTACTGCCCCACCACACAGAATAGCTGAAAACGGGGTGAAAATGGTCTGCGATTATTGAGCACTATGGCCAGCAAATACACATTTGGAGCGAAAGCCTAAAATGTGTGAAGACTCATGCTTCCTTAGAACGGCACATCACCAGCCTCAGCATTTGTTTTCAGGTGTGCAAATGATCAAGGGATGTTTACTGTCCTCCTCTGCACAGCAGAACAAAGAAAATCAGCCAACTTGCAAGGTGAAACCCGAATTGCCCACTTAAGCAAATCAAATATGCTTTCTTTGAAGGAGTAGCAGCCCCCCACCCCCCCCCCAATGGCTCGGAAGATTATTTCAATAGAAAGGGTTAAAGATCCTGCCACTCTTACCTCACCCAGATGTTCTTTCAGTGTAGGGCTTCTTTTCTCTGGTGATGTGTTCAGTCAAGCTCCAATGGGCACTCAGTGCAGCCAAAGTGCACCCAGTAAATGAAGACCGGTATTTGCTTTTCCCAATTAACAGTCTTGAGCTACAAAGGGCCCATTTTGTCATAAAACATGTATATAAAAAGGAGGCGCTCCTAGTGCCGTTTGTGGTGCGAGTCGGTTAAGAAAAGTCTACAATGGTCACAAAATATTATTTAAAGTTACTTTAATATGCGTGCTATACCGCGATAAACATGCGTGCTACACCGCGATAAACAATCATTTGGGTAGAAGGTTATCATACCGTCCAAACATACATACTGTGACACCCCGAATTCTTTAGTGCACAAAGAAAGGAGCAGGCTCAGCACAGCTTCTGTTGATGCAAGAAGGTTGAAAATGCAGCAACAAGTCATCTTGTTACCCAAGTTGAAGATCCGCCATGTTCCAAGGATGCACTCAGAACGGTGGCGGCTGCAGTGAGGCAGCCCAGGAGAGAGCTGGCCAGTCCATTGGTTGATCCAGGGATACTTCCAAAAGTTCAGAAGGCACGGATACTCTCGCCGGGGTAGAAACTCATTTCCCCACCAGCCCAGCGGTCGAGGCACCGACCAGGGTCTCCCGTTTCCGCAAAGTAAATTATTTTGTGGTAATTTGCTTGGTTTAAATAAATTCGAAATTACTTCAAAATCAGGTATGCATTTGTGGGTAAAAATGTAAAAAAAGGGGTCTGGGGGAACCCCCATAAAAACAAGCAAGTTACCACAAATTAATCTACTTTGTGGAAATGTCATGGAATCCCGATGAGGGCCTTCTTGAGGTCAGGACAGAGGAGCAGGGCTTCCCAGGGACAGCACTCGAGTCAATGCTGGTCAGATTCAGGGGTCGTCTGCAGACTGCACTTCTTCGTAGAAGTCTTGACTCCAACAATGATCTATCGAATGGGGGAGTTCACCCAAGCCCACCAATGGCAAGGATCTGCACCATTCAAACTGGCAGTAGCTATATAATCATGGATAGCCACTGGCTACAACATAATCCAGCAACAGGCATCAGGAATGTGGACTAGGACTAGACAGTCCCAGCCCCCTCCTCCGGCCACAAACCCAAACCGCCCGCTAGCCTGCAAAAGCCACAGCTTTCGTCAGGAAAGGTAATTCCAAAGAAGGAATATCCTGACCTGAGAAGGTAAGAAGATGGACAAAGAATACATGAAAAAAGTCTTGTGGCACAGCCATTTTAGGATGATAGCCACCTTTAGTAGCCATTTGCAGTAAAAGCAAAAGTGCATGAGTAACATGTTCAGAAAATTTTAAAAATAACATTGCTGCTACCTGGTGCTGGTCTTAGGCACATTGTAAAAGTAACAAAAGCGATTATATAAAAAGATTGCAAAGTATCTTTAACTGTAAGGCGATATGTGCAATTGTAACAATACAATGAATACAATACAATGTCTCGGGAGGATAGCTCAGGAGCAATGTGCTTGCCTTGGAAGCAAGACGACACAGAGCACCACAGGTTCAATCCCCGGGTCCGCGCTTAGAAACCTCTGGGTATTAAGCGCGTTATAAATAACTTATCATATCATAATTCACAAAGAGTCTTTGTTTGATAGTCATAGGGACTAGTCAGTTTCCCGGTAAGAATGAGCTAACAGGAAGTAGGACATAAGGCTTTATTTCCCTCCAGAAAGTCAGAACAGGGTTCAAAACAAAGCAAAAAGTTACAAAGGTTATTTCTGGCATTTTCCTCCCATAGACTTCCAACACCTTCTGCCGTACAACATGTTCCAATTATTTTAGGCCATCTTTAGGTGCTATCAGCCTGCTCCAAGCACCCCCATGCAGACTACCACTTTAGCATCTGCAAACTCTTTACCCCGCGAAAAAAAGTTTGGTTTAGGCCTCCTGAAAAAGGAGGACTATTCATTTGTCTCCAAGTAGGATATTTTGGTAAGTTATGTAGAGTTCTCCAGTAGATCACAACATAAAACTGAATGAACAAATAAACTGGCCCCAGGGATGCAGGCATGTGGGTCATCGATGAAAGGACGCAATCTAAAACTAACTAGTTCTAGAAATGCACCAGAGGGGCTTGTGTGTGAAACCATATGACTTTACAAGTTTTTCTTTGGCACAGCAGACATCCAGGCGAGTTCCTTAGTTTGCATACTGGACTTGAGACATACACTCGCCCCATGGGGACAGTTGACATATTTATTAGTGCTTTCAGTAAAATGGAGCATGTCACCATAAGCACACTTCGTATTTGGTGTAATGCTGCCACCCAATGCAAGCCATGCACAATGAAACTTGGGTTTCCGTTTGTTTGCAGTAAATGTCAAAGAAATGTTTCAAACATCCCCATACTAGCCAGCAAGGTGAAGTACCATGCAAATCTTCTTGCCGATGCAAATGGGCTAGCATATCTTCCGAGTCCTGCACAGTTCACACACACACACTTGCTCAATAACAGTTAAATGCCAGTGATGTAGAGAGAATGGACGGCTACGTTATCAGGATTTGCTACAATGTATCACACACAGCTTATCGGAATCATGTCCTAACAGTGGGAGTTGAATCATGTGCTCTGCCATTCATACTCCCCATAATCCTACTCTTAGTTGCAGGCCCTGAAGCACCAATGGGCCATGCCATAGCAAATCCCAGTCAGATAACACGAAATGCAACATACTTTCATAGTCCCAGAATCATGGTTAAAATTATATAGCTGGGCCTATTCTTTCCTTGCAATAAATGGGATACTTTATGAAGGAATGTGCATGGTTTCTTCACCAAAAACAGAACAAAGTGATACCGCAGGTAGCGAGACAGGTAATTCCACAGAGACCTACATCATAAATACATCTAGGTTTTCTTCAACTGTATTCTATGGGGCAAAGAATCAGGTTCTGTACACGTAGGGTTGCTGTGTGCTTAGAATCCCCAAATAAACTGTGTTCCTACTGCACATAAGGTAGGTTGCTCGCCAGATTTCTACCCACCGTACAACTTGGGCATGGACACGTGCATGTACACAAAGGATGGGTGACATCGTACAAAATCACGTTTCATTTGTACCAAATTACTGTTCTGAAGTGAAGGTAAATCAAAGGTCAACTTAAAACAGAGGCCTTCATGAAACACCAGCGACTAAAGGGCAGTAGTCGATTAAAGTCGCACACATTATCGGAGATTGCATTACAACAGGTGAACATCCCTTTAAAATATGGACGATTGCGTGTGGCAGATCAATGATAACACTAATACTGCATTTCGACTCCCACAGCATTCCTATTGCGCAAGAGGATTTATTTATTTATTTATGCAACCCTGCGCCAGCTTTGGCCTCAGGACACTGATCACGCAACAAATACTCACGGCAAGCGCATACCTGCACGAAAGGAACATCCTCCGGGAGAAGTTCCTTCACGTCCTGCACCCACTGCATTGGCACGCGCAACGGGGAGAAGTCGGTGACCACGCCCCCAATGGCGTGCTCTTTAATAAAGCCGGGGAGCACATCTTTGGCAAAGCCAATCAGCAGGTGGAAAGGGATGTTTAACCTCTTGCACTCCTAAACGGACAGACCACCACACAGGGAGAAAAGAAAAAAAAATAAAGGGAAAGGTGAGCAAAGGAAGCAACTTTCTTCAGAGACAAAGCACAGTACATGCAAGTTAGGAAGATTCCCAGTAATGGGACTACACAGGTGGATGGAACAGAGATCTTGAATTAGAAAAAAAAGCTATATAACGGGTATGCAACCTTTAGCTCTCTAGAGGTTTTGGACTACAGTTCCCATCAGGACTAACCAGTATAGTCAATGATGAGGGATCATGGGAGTTGTAGTCCAAAACATCTGGAGAGCCCCAGATTGCCGACCCCCTGCTATATGAAAAAGTTCTTCGCAGTTAACGGTCTTGTGAAGACTTCCATGTCTTGAAACTGCCCAGGTAGACCATGTTGCAGTTTTCCTCCTCGCCAAGCACGCTCCTGATGCAGCTCTCCTCACACAGTCACCCAAAGCTCATTAGCATAACATGTCATCACTTGAAAGGGTTCTCAGGGTCGCCCAGGAAGCAGGTCTAACTAAGTAAGTTTTAAGGGCCTTAGGCTTTCTAAGGGACACTCTCTGCGGTTTGATACAGCTTTCTGAACCCTGCATATTTTGCTGTTTAATACCTTGGCACAATGCAGCCAGGGTACAAATTTAAGGCAGCATGTTTGCTCACACCAAATAATGAAAATAAAAAGAAGTGATCATTTCTTTGAAATGACGGCACATGCCTCAATGTCAAGTTTGCTCTTATTTTAGAGGAGAATAGGTTGGCCAGCTGGGCAGGGCATAGCATTCCCACTGAATATGAAAGGGAAAATCAATTTGTCTCAGATTGGAAATAAGCAGGTGTGTCAGAGTTGAAGTCTGCTTGCTTTTTGTTAGGTAAGATTTTTTTGTGATAAATTTTCCTGACCTGTGTCAACCACAGAACTTTTAGCTTGGACTGGGGGATTATTTCTCCTTGCCCCTAGGTGAAAGAATCTTTTTCCCTGCTCACCTAGTCCTACTTTTTTTTTTATTTTTGTTTATGGGTGACCTTTTAGGTCTCCATAGTCTTTGGTTGGAGTTATAGTTTCCTATAACGTTTGGGTTTAGGCTGGGTTGTCTCTTTGGGCTTCCTTGTTAATTTCCCTTTAATGTACTTGGGTTAACTACCGTTTCATCCCCTTTACATTTTATATAGTGAGCCAGCCCACCCCACCTTATGTGGAGTGGGGGGGGGCACTGTATCCCCTTTCTTACTTACATGGTAACATTGTTACAATTGCAAGTTTACTTGAATGGTTGGTGGCAGTGGTTCGATCGTAGTGACTTTTAGTCCTTTTTTACTCGAAGGCTGTGAAATCAGCCTCGGTAATGCACAGAAGGGACACCATTTTGCTGAAAAGGCGGCTCCTTTTTTCACCATTTCACGTATACTTGTTGTTTCAGGTCTTCCCCCTACGATTCTAGGCAGGAACAACCTCAGTGGGACTTTTTGTCTCTGCGAGAATCCTTTGCATTTCACGCCCAGGCTCCAGAGTGTCCGAGGGCAGGAAGCGAGGGGAGCAGGGGTGTCCTCAACTCTGCAGCTCTTTGTCTTTCACCTTGGCTGAAAGGAACCCAGTCTCAATAGGCGGCTGGCTGTCCCGATTGGACAAACAGATCACCCCTTTCTGTAAACTGCAGGGAGAAATTGCAGAAGTTGTGCTGTAGTACCCGATAAATACTCCGAACCCGAAAGCTGCTGACAAGTCTACCACTGCCGCTGAATCCGAAGAGGAGATGAATAAGACGCCTGTAGTGATTTTCCAGCGACCAGTGAGCCTGCTGTGTTACCAAAGCCTGATGTAATCCTTCTTTCCAATAGCCATGGGGGTACCGAATGAGATGCCTCCTACCCAGAGGCTGGTGAGATCCAGACCTGCATTTTGAGCCACCCCACGATGTTCTGCGACTTTGCTGGGCTGCAAACCTCCAATATCCTGGGACCTCGAGCCTGAGTGCAGTGCATGTCTTCCGAAGTTCGAATCCATCCGAAATTTGGTGGACTCCTGATGGATCTCCAGAGACACAAGTCGAATCCCCGAAGTCCCCTCACCAGAGTGCAGGACCGAGAGAGTGAATAGAGTCCGACCAGTGACATTCGTTCTTCATCAGGCTGCTGTAAAAAGGCACCAAATCCACAGAGCCACGGGACTCCGCGAAGAAAACTTTGCTGGAAGCCTCCTCGGACGACTGCTGCAAGTTCCTATCCAGTGTCCATTTCCTTCTTCTCCAGACCAAGAATATAGGGATCTGGAATTGTGCTACTGCATCCTGAAGGCATCCACTCCGAAGCGGTTATTTTCTCCTAAGGTATTGTGTGGGTTTGGGTAATACTGTATGTGCATCCTGTGAGGCTGAATGAAACGAAATCATATCTTATTCATATCGCGCTTGTACACAAGTGTTTCAGAGCGTGACCAGGCAAAAAGGGAGGTTAACAAAGGAGAACAAAAAAGAAAACAGCGATCTTACTAGGCCCACTGACATTTAAGAAACCACAAGTGCATGGAAAAGTGAAAAGGTGCATGGAAGGTGGTGGGGGGAGAGAGAGTGGAACATGCGGAGCAGAGGGTACAAAATAGAATAAATATTAAATAAAATAAATAAAGAAGGGCGATAAACCATGGTAGTGCAGCCAGCAAGTGGCAGGTGAAAGTTAGTCAGATAAGGTATATCTGATACGTGCAGGAGAAAAGTGGGAGGGGGACTGTATGGGTACGGATACAGAACCCTAGTGCAGAGTGTGGCCTGGAGGCAGTACAGGAGGGTGGCAGGGTGAGCAGGTACCTGGGCCCGAATGACAGAGGGTGGCCAGGTGCACGATGCCAAGAGAAGAAACAGATCAACAGGGGAGAAAGGGGGCAAATGCAGAGGTAAAGAGGAAAGTCTCAAGATGCTTCCGGAACCAGACATTACCTCAAGTTTCAAGGCAGCCGGGAGGTTGTTCCAAAGGGAGGCACAAGCCGAAGACAGATCTACCCCCAGCTCGTTTCTTAGCAAAACAAATAACCCTGAGGGAGTTAGAAGTAGAGGAGCGAAGCGCTCGAGAGGGGAGGTATTTATGGAGGGATAGGTGAAGGTATTTTGGACCCAGGTCCCAGAAAGCCTTGTGGACAATGCAGGGGGTTCTAAATGTAATCCTTGCATCCACTGGGAGCCAATGAAGAGATTTCAGGGCTGGGGAGATACGATCCTAGGGCTTGAGGCCAAGGACAAGTCTTGCAGTCCTGTTCTGGATTAGTTGTAAAGAGCAGAGAGTGGAGGCAGGTAGATTTAGAAAGAGGCTGTTACAGTAAATCCAGTCTGGAGAGAACCAGAGCTTGGGAGACAGTGAGCTTCTGAGGGAAAGAGAGGAAAGGCAGAGTACACCTATAAGGAGGTGCAATAAAAAGTGACTTTATAGAGATGTGTGCGGAGAAGGAAAGTGTAGAGTCAAAGATAACACTGAGATTCTTAGCCGCGCAGGTGGGGGCAGGAGGAAGGCCAGCCAGAGAGTGAGTGGGTGATTTGTGTGGTATGGAGTTTGTCCATACCACTTGCACAGGCCTAATGCTGGTTCACATATAGGGAACCTTCTGTGAAGTCTCTGAACACTAACTAACTCTGAAGCTAATAGGATTTCCTCTGGAACTTGACTTTCCTGCAACAGAACCCTATCCTGACCTGCCTGCAGCTGGCACCCAGACCAATAGGGTTCCTCTTAGGACTCTGAGAAAACTCATGCTATAGACCAGGGAAGGACTTTATAAGATAAGGATTCTGCCTTAAAGTATAACAAGTGTAAAAGTACTTACTTGCTAAAGAGTTTAGTCTGGTAACCATCTCTGTGAAAGAAGAAGTTACAAAGTGTCATTAGGTTTATGCTTTCCTTGGAGTTGCATTCTGCCCCTCTACAAAGTATACAAGTTAACTTTGAATGGCGTTTCCCCCTTCTGAAAAGTAATAGGTATTGGTACTGTTTTAGTATTCTTTACTGGAGGAGTGTAAAAGCTCACCATAGGGTCTACCTACCTTGAATAACATTGTGTCATTCTCAAAGTATATCATAGGGATTAGCTTTACCTGGTCTGCTTTGTAAAGATCGAAAACAGTCTTGGAGTTAATACTTGTCTTAGGAGTTGCTTGTAGCCCCTCTAAAAGTATATAGGTCTTACTCACCTTGATTAGCTGCTGCTCTTCTAAACTTGTAACCCCGGGTTCTGCTTCCCTACATTTTTTTGGTGATATTCTAAAATAGTCTCATAAAGTGCTTACTTACCATAGGAATTGTGTATAACTAACTTTTATATAGCAGTTATTTACCAATCGGTCACTACTTACTTACCCAAGAATTATCTTTTCTTCTTAGATTTACATAAACCTTTTATTTTTACAACAGAGTGTTTAAGTGTTTCTTTGGACCATATGTACGCTACAATTTCTTTGGACCAAGCTACAGCCCCCTCTCCCTGCAAAGATAAGCCTGGCTGCTCTCTCAACGCTACCAACATTCTCAGGTGGTACAGCCCCATACTAATAGTGTAGCTTATGTACTGCCTCAGATGTATGGTTTTATGAAGCCCTTAGTTGGACTTTAGAAAAACTGTCCTAACACTTTCCATTCCGGAGCCCGGCCTCCACTGCAGCTCTATTTTTATTTTGCCAGTCACACTGGTGAACAGCAGACTTCACAATTGGGAAAGTGGGGACAGGGGGCAGGGGTGGTGCAGTGTTTGGTTCAGGAGCTAGTGCTCAAAGTGTGTCACGAAATATGTCTGCCCTGTTCTAGGTCATCCATGCCATGTTGGGCCTTCCCTCCAAGTACCCAATCACATTTTATTTGGATCATGCTACCTTTGCGGTTACCCAGGACTATTTCCCTGGTATTCTAGGCTATGCCAGATTTTGTAAATTGGTTGTACTATACTACTCTAGGTTATATTTTTGCTATGCTTTTTTAACTTTGGTATGTTGTGTTATGAGGAATCATGTTATGTTAAGCTACTGGGGGGGCAGGTTATGCAAGGTCTCCTAGAATCTATGTTTTGTTCCCAAATACATCTTTGTCTGAACTTTTTATTTACATGGAATTCTGCATATTGATGCACACCTTACCTTTGATTTTAGGGAGGAAGCATATGCAAACACTTCCCAATTAGCCCTGTTAGCCCCGTTGGACTCACACTTCTGACCACACGCACAAACACACGTTCTAGATATAGGACAATCGGGTACAAAGGATTCTCTTCAACCCTTGGTGCCCTGTACCTCAAACAGCTCGTTAAAAAGACTCACACATGAAGCCGGAAACCACTGAGCTGCATTATTCTGCATTGAGAACTTCAGTGCTTCTTTTCCAGTCTGCTTCCCCGTGGTAGGCAACTTATCAACTGCATTCATCTCCAAGGAAGCGCCAGCACTCAAGGAATCCTCAAAAGCACCCTCAATGTTATGGCTGTGGAAAGAGATCCAACTGGACTTCCTCTTGGGGACACACAAAGCCTCCACAACCCCCACTATCCCCTACATCTGCAAGAGACACATTTTCCTTATGCAATTGGGACCTCAGCATCATGCTTACTTTTTTGTAGCCCTGACCAGATTTATTGTAAGGGATGTCTTTATCACCACTTGCTTGCTTAACGCCTTTTCTTTTGGTGGCATCCGTTACTCGTTAAGGCGACAAGTACATGGGGCATTGCCATCTTTGTATGCGCTGCAAGCCTCCACTCTGTATCCTCGATCACCACGTTGAACCTGTAGTGGTCGGGTCCCATGCTTGATAGTCAAGCAGTTGAGCATGGGGCCTACAGGGTGTGATGGGTAGACTGCCGATGGCAGCGGTATTCAGCAAGACTTTGCACTGCCTGGACACATCCAACCATCTCCATGCCCCACATCAGTAGGCCATTAAACTATGCAACAGACAATATGGTCATTATTCAAACCCCTCGCAATGCTACATACCAGAGCTTGGCCCACAAAGCCTCAAGCTTATAGGTTCCCAATACATAAAATTGATGAGAGAATAATTTGTCCGGACTGTCAATACAATAGCAACACTGCACAGGTCTGGATTACGCAGCCAAAAACTGCAAGGGAAGGGATCTACCTTTACGAAATTGGGAGTCTTCCAATCTAATGTATTATCTGGTCACATATACAGCACTTCCATCCATCTTGCATAATTTGTGCAGTGGAAATTGCATGTTTCACCACAATTACAGAGCCACAACTCTATCATACACAGATTTGAAACTCAATCAACTTTTTTACAATATCTTTAAAAGGTTCACACTACTCCAGACAAGCATGAACATGGGCACCACCATCAGCCTTATTGTACTGTCAGTTTAGCTGGACTTACCTCTTCGACTTCCTTCAGTCCTTTCAACATGAAACCAAAGTGCCGAATGGTTGCGTCTAGGAACTTTGGGACGAGGCAAAAGCAAACATGAAGAGGGAGCTTCTCTTTGAGAGCCAGTCGCTGTGCGTACAGAAATGCCCAATTATCTATGGAAACAGGTGAAAAAGAATTGAAAAGACAAACAGTGACGGGTTCAAAATGGTCTGTCACTCAAGAGGCAATTGTACTGGACAGGCAAGGGTAAAATAGTGACAATGTAGGGTCTCGCTGCCATGACTAGCCAAGGAAATGAGTAGACAGGGTGGGCTTGGCTGTGCTATTCGGCTGTTATGTACTAGCTTACTAGAATGGGTGGGTGAAGGGGATTTAAAGGTGGTGGTACACTTGGAGAATTGAGACAACGGGAGGTGTTGCAGACAACACACATGCAAGTCAATTGGATTGGATCAAAGTGAGAGGGCTAGACGAGAGTTATTGGGTGCATGTGCCAAAGTTCACCCACTCATCCCTAGGATTAATCTTACAGATACTGTACACCTCATTTGCAACCAACCAGAGTTGAACAAACAAGGAGAGGTCGAGTATTAAGTGTATGCCATCCATTACAATAAAAACAACACTTGCAGTGAAGCACTCCTGAAAATGCCACACGGAATCCACCAAAAAACACAATTAGGTTTTTAACCGATTTGTTCAACCCCTGCCGGCGATTCCAGAACAACAAAAGAAGAAAAACACCAAATGACCCCCATCATGATCCACATGTAGAGAAGGGCAGCATAAGAGCTTTAAAAACGATGTGTTGTTGAGCCACACACTGTGTTAGCCTGTATGACAGACTGCTCAACCTCCCTTTCAGTGGCTGAGAAGTGTGCATTGGCATCAAAGTGGACATGTGAGGAGACCAGGTCAGAAAACCCTGCTTGGGCTAAGCACAACACCACCCCTGGAGATGCAGCATTCCATGTCATGCCAGATGCTCTCAAGGTGCCCAGGTTGGGCAAACATTTGTGACAATCTTTGATGTGAAATTTAGGAGCACCTTAACTAGTGTTTATCCACCCAACTCTTCCAACACAGTAGTACATGGCGTTAACCCTACATACGCCCATGGCTAGACCACGAATTGTACGTACCTTCCACCCTCTGGTCACGAGACATCCAGTAGACTATGCCCATTGCGTCTTCCTTGAGAGAGTTATTTTCACTGGATATCAGGCGCACCCTTTTCTTATTGAACTTGAACTCCATCACCGAAGATGCAGCTTTTAACCTGGAGCTCTTCACGGCCTCCAACAGGTCCATACTCGCAGCTACACTAGGCTCCTCCAACTTCTGTTGGCTTCCAGTATCCAAGGGCTCTCCATCACCCTTCTTAGAAGTCTTAGAGGTCTTAGAAGTGTTTTTATCCTCTGCTTTGTGCTTGCTTTTTGCCTTTGATAACACATCACCACTTCCAGCAACACTTTCCTCCTGTATCTTTTTCTTTTTGGCAGCAACGTCATTGGATTTCCCACCGCCCTTCGCCGCCGTCTGCCCAATGTTTTTATTTTCCGATTTGCGCTTGACAGGGGCGACTTGAGGAGGCTTGCCCGTAGGCTTTGGTTTGGACTCACTCTTCTGAGCCTTTTTGGGCTTTTCACCTACAGCCTCATCCCCACTTAATTTGGTTTTCTTTTCATTCTGTGACATGCCGGGGCCTTGGTTGGTGCGCAGGCAATATGCAGTAAAGCACAGAAGTCTTTTGGGGAAAGGAACAACGTTGCTTTGATGAAAATCTGATATCCCAAGATATTTCAGCTGTGAAATCCAGTAACTGTCGAAGAAAGAAAACAGGCAATTACCAACAAATAAAAAAGTAATATGAAATAGGTTGATAGTCATAATTATCCTCATGAAATAGTGGCCCAACTAATTTCTACATCTTGAAGCAAGGGAGCGGGCGGGGGGTGGAATATAACATTAATAAAACAGTCACTTACCAAGAACCAAGATCTCTTAGTGTCCTTCTCAAACGGAAACCACGTCGGAGGGATGAGAAGGTTTGACAGACTAGCACAATCAACGGCTAGTTATGGTTTCCCCCAAGGGACTAACGTGAATTGACCTATGCAGGTGGCACCCCAACAACACCTCATGTTCTGGCAAAGTACGTTGGCCTATACATGTTTGCTGGGGAGAGTATATAAGGAAATGTTCACATAACAGGGCTGATAAGTCTTCTGTGAAGGTTAAGGACATTGATGTGGTTTGGATAAAGGCTAGTTTACAGTCTTCATGATTATACTAGTTAGGTTCCCATGTGGTGCAAAATAAGTGTATATGCAACTAGGTTATTAGTAATCCAGAGCAGGGCTCAAAATGTGCATTCGCCACTGGCTAGTGAGAATTGAATTGGCTAGTAAGAAATGGTGTGCTGTGTGTATGTGTATAATGGAGGCGACAATTGACTTTATGGCCGACTAATAACCTGTAAATTGCTATTTGTACCCCTGCTCTAGAGTGACTTTGGGGCCCATCTCTACTGAAATGGGAGTTAGTCTTCCAAAGGGATCAATGGGACAGGCATAGATCAGCTTCTTATTAGCTTTGATTAGCTTGGTGTGGATACTATTCCAGAGTAGTTATGGACAAACTTCATAAAATGTAACCATGATGACATCTAACCTTCTTGCCGTGATTTTTCCTATCTTGCGAGTACATGTGATGCTAGGCCATTAGGATTTGTACGGCACACCACTGCAATTTGTATGGTCTCCAAGTGCTCTGGTGGATCTGAACGAGTGGGTACGTTTTGGTTAGTTGAGAGAAGGGAATAGCGAGACTGCAGTGGTTTGTATTGAAAGTGTATATTGGAGGTACCCTGAGTTCTGAATGCATGACAACTTTATAGGCGAGGCGTGTTGGTCATATCGAGGACTGTGTCCGGAGAGGAAACCTCACGCTTGTGTGGGTGTGCATTGGCCGGGGGCCCGAGTGTGTCAGTTGGTTCAAGTGATCTAGAGCTCTGCTGTTAAGTCTAGGAAGTGGGCCTTTTAAAAACCATGTGTGGAAATTGAGGTTTAGGTCTATAAGAAGAATCTGTAGGACCAACCACCAACTCTCTTGAATGCAAGCGCATTAGGTCACTGTTGGCTGCAGCGAGAGGTATAGAGCTTGTTCATGGTTGTAGTGAGCTTAAGTCCTCCTGTATTTTTGATATTAAATAGAAGGCATTTTCTTAAAATGTCAGTGGTGACTGAAAAGGTTGACGTGTTCTAGCCATTGGTATCCTTCTCCGTGTGCCATTCCATTATGACATGTCAGGGTTGGCAATTTAGGGGACCTGGTAGCACTTTGGCTCCTGCTTCTAGCCTAGGAGAGCCTGGTTAGGTTGAAACCAACAGCTACCAGAAGCTGTGTTTGGCTCCCCAGGCCAGCTGGTGCCTTACAAACATGCATGTGGAAAATTAACTATGAGTTTTTGAAAATGCTAAAGAAGAATTAGGACACATCTAGTACACATTCAAACATAAGGGATAAAATGTTTCAGTGTGCATCTTATGTGGAAGTTAGATTTGCGGTGTGCTGTGCACTCATTCCTGGTTCCCCAGTGGTAGCTCTTACCTACTTGGTGATGCCAGACACCCAGGAGATGGTTTTAGCTTCTGCTCATTGAATCTTCATTTCAAACCCTGCATGTGCTTGTGGGAGTTGTTAGATTTTGAAGTGCTGTTTGAGTGTTGGCTAGGTTTTTAGATTTCTCCTTAATTTCAAGCGGTCCTGTAATGTGCAGATTACCCTGGGGTTCAAAGTTTGATCACTCAGCAGCTCTCCGTTGAATGTCTTTGTTAATATTAGGGCAGGATTTATGTATCTTGGTTAGGTCTCTGGTTGGTAATGTGATTTTTGCTTTGAATTAATTCTACTCTTTGTCTTTGGAGGGCTCTCTGGGCGAAGCAGAGTGCCTTGAAGTCGAATATTTTTCACTGGTAGCGTCACAATGCTCTAAGAACTGGGGTTATATGCTTTCTCCTGTTAAGCCGGAGTAATAGTCTTGCAGGCGTGGCTTAGATCAGTGTTTTTTAGGTTGCCTGGCTAACCTACATACATGCGGTTGGCATAATCTATTCTTGAGAACCAGAGAAATGATGACAGGGTTAAAAAAATGCTACAGTGTGGAGCTGTGAGACCCATATTTTAGCCCATTAGAGCCAGCGTTGCTTAACAGCTACCAGAAGATACCAATGCATCAGCGCTTTATTGTGCCGACAAAAAAACACCAGATACCAAAATGCCTCTTTTTTCATATTTCAGTGCAGTTATATTTGGGGGTGGGTATGGGAGTGGGGTGGGGTCTCCCCCCCACATAGAACTGTGCAAATAAAAAAAATCTGCATTTTGGCATTCAACATTTTTTTGTCACAATAATCACACAGATCCAATACTTTGACTCCTCTGGCCGAATGGTGCCATGGCCGAATGGTGCCCTGCACACATACCTTTGCAGGGCTTGAGATTGGAATTTGTGGAGCAAGAGCTGGAAGTAGCTCCTGGGTGTCAGGAATTTCCTCTGACCAGGAGTTACTCATCGTGACCCAGGAGCTTCTAAAGACCATCTTTGTGAATGGAGTGCTGAAAAGATGGTGGAAATTGCATTTTAAGTACACCAGATTCACAACCACACTGCGCATACACGTTAAGTTTAGATGAATGGAATATTTTAATGAAGGTGAAAACAGCCGACACGTGTTTCGACCACAAGGTCTTCTTCCAGGCTCGACTGTGCTCTGTTCTCCCACTTTTGGGAACTAAAGTCTACTGTTTTCAGTAAATTATATTAGCCAAAATTGTGTAGCTCTCAACTCAGACGTACCTGGCAGCTCGGTCTGCATCAACTCAACTAAACTAACGTGTATGCGCAGTGTGCTTTTAAATCTGTTGTACTCCATTCCTTGTTGTTTACTCTGGGCATAGGGTCCAAATCACCACAACCGCCCGCTGCATCTTCATTAGAGAAACAAACAATTGTCAACCTTGAGTTAGAGGGTTAATATTTACATAGCTCAAGTTATAGCATTGACAAGCCCTTTGTGGTTCCAGTCTTATGCCATACATTTATTGTTGGAACTTGCATTTTATTCTGCCAAAATGTGATATACACCTAAAAATTAACATTCTTTGCCCTCTTTCTATTGGGTGTGTTGCCATGTTTCTGTACTCGATTGCTGCCTAGGTCTGGTGAATTCTCTGCCTCTTGCCATGTTGCTGTACATGTCTTCACTTATCTTCTCTTTAAAATTGCTTTCCCTTTTGTTTCTTTTCTGACAGTTCTTTCTTGTTACTGCTACCTCAACTATTCTTTACCTAGATGAGCTATGAAGTGGCGGAAGAAGGACAGAGACGCATACCTTGCAATTTAAGGACTTAAATAAATAAATATAATGGTGCAAACTGCGGGTTTGCCCTACCTAACACAAACTAACTAGGGTGCTCCTCAGTAAGTCAAAAAGAAAGATCTGCCCTCGTTCCAAAGCTAGTCTGTCGCTACCAGTATCAAAATCAACTACGGCACAGGAGGACGACTCCTGTGGTCTGCTTTCCAGCGCAGACACTTTAGTAACTTATTCGTAGCTAGTTCTTGGTAACTACTTCAACCAGTGCATACATAAGGTGTGTGTTTACTTTTCTCTAACTCGCGGAAATAAATGTGAATACGTAGTATGTAACAAATCAAACTTCAAAATTAGATGCAACTATAACGGTGTCCAGTACATGCGACGATACAGGCTTTAAACGTCCTCGAGGTTTACTAGTGCATCTGAAAATTCCCAGACACAGTCAGTGTCAGATATTTATATGGCACCAATTGGCTTGATGAGCATTTTTTGGCAAATTGCCATTTATACTTTGAGCAATAACCACTCCCAACTCCTATAAGATATGTGGAAAATGCAAGTTTCTATGCATTGACGCAATCAGGACATCGATCTAATCTTAGCTGGGTGCTTGTATTAAAAGTCGCAATATCTAAAAATAAACACATTCCTGTTATTTATTCTGTGTGTCAATCATACGTTTTCCCCAAATCTTATCATAAAGACAAACGTGCGCACATCCTTATAAACCATTAATGTGCACACATCTATAAATAGCAATCACTGAACAGGAGCCACCCAAAGAATGATGCAAAAACAACCCCTTCAAAATAAAGCTTCAAAAGAAGATTGTTAGATTGTATGTTCTATAATTCAACTCCATACAAAATGATGCATTGATAAAAAAAGCTGGTATAGGGAGAAGAGAAAACCACTTTAACCTACCCAGAACAAGAACCTATGCAATTCTTAAACCCGCCACCTGAATTGGGTGTCTAGGAGTCCCTTAGGGAACCCTCGCCGCCCTACAACCCAAGTGCAGTGTGGCTGAGAGGAAGTGGAGGGCTTCGGGCACATCCTCAGACAAATTGGCCTGCCGCCTGCTTCAAAGGCAATACAGACTCTCTGTCCTCTCCAAGAAGAGGTCCACATTCAAGCATGTGTCTCTCCGGCCTCTAACAACACGGCCAAACTTTAAAATCTGCAAGGAGCTGGCCAATCCTACTGCAGTCTCCACCTCTCCTCTTCCCTCCCAGGCCCTCTGTTTGGCTCTTGCTTCTCATTTCACCACAAACTCAGGACATCCTGTCCTCGCTTTCCTCTTCCTCTTTCAGGCCCCCTTTGGCTGCCCCTCCCTCTCCTCTTGCTTTTTCCTCCTTCTCTCTGACAACACCTGACAATGTCTCTAGACAAGTCCAATCTATGAAAGTGTCATCCAAACAGGTGCTCCCCTGCTCTTCCACAACCATCAAGGCAGCATTGCTACCCTTGCTCCAGCCGTAGGCAATTTCTGCAATTACTCTTTCACTACAGAATCTTTCCCAACTCTCCTCAAGCACTCCCTTCTAAACCCCCTCCTAAAAAAAAAACCTTCTGCCAATCCTACATGTCTGGCAAACTATCGCCCGATTTCTACCACTCCTTTCCTGGGCAAACTCCTGGAAAAGCTGCCCATCTCCCAGCTTACTCTCCACACTGAATCTGTTGGTTGTCTCTATGATAATCAATCTGGCTTCAGAGCAGCCAGAGGCACGGAAACTGCTCTCCTGAACACCCGTGAAGATCTGCTCTCTAATCTCGAGTCTAGCTCTCCCCCTGTCCTCATCCGCCTTGACCTTTCCTCTGCTTTTGACATGGTCAATCTTGCCATCCCGATCAGTCGACTCTGCAAGAACCTGGGCACCACGGATCAGGATCTGGTGTGGCTGACCTCTTTCCTCCTGGATCGGCCCTCCCAGGTCCAACTTGGGTCATTTCTCTCCACCACCTCTCTCTCCACATGTGGTGTCCCCCAGGGCTCTATTCTCTCACCCCAATTATTATTATTATTATTATTATTAAGGCCCAAGCTCCCGGTTTCACTCTCCAACTCTGGCTGCCCTCATTGGGTCCTCTACTCTCACCTTCCTACGAGGCAAAAAACCTTGGTGTCATCTTGGACTCCACACTCTCCTTCTCTCCTCACATCACGAACCTTGCCAAGGCGGCCCACTTCCAGCTTCACCTCCTCAGAAGTATTCTACCATTCCTCTCCTTCCCCCAGAAGCTCGCCGTCTCCAGAGCCCTGGGTCTCTCTAGGCTGGACTACTGCAACAGTCTCTTTCTCAATCTGCCTAACTCTACTTTTTGCTCCCTGCAACTAATCCAGAACAGGACTGAGACACTTATCCTTGGCCTCAAGCCCAGGGACCATATCTCCAGCCCTGAAATCTCTCCACTGGCTCCCGGTAGCTCGAAGGATCAAGTTCAAGACCCTCTGCATCGTCCACAAGGCTTTCTGGGGCCAGGCCCCTCACTACATCCAACTCTCTCTGCCAAAATATCTTCCTTCTAGAGCACTTTGCTCAGCTACCTCCAACTCTCTGAAGGTCAGACGCTTCTCAAAGCAGAGAGTGCAGGCAGGGGGGTAGAACTCTCCTCTGCAGGTGCCTCCCTCTGGAACGGCTTCCATGCCCCTCTCAGACTTGAGCCAAACCACTTTGAAGTTCCGCAAGCGGCTCAAGACCTTCCTTTTCTCCTCCTCTGCCTTCTCTCTCCCACGTTCTTGCTAACTTACCTGTCTGCCGCGCCAACTGGTTGCTTGGCTACCCTCAGAGTCTCACTGTATAACAGGCTCCTCCATGACCAGTCCTCCTTGCACTGTATCCTGGCCTACCACACAATAAGGGGATGTAACTGTAACCCCTACAGCCACCCTAGGTCCTTGCACTTACCCAGAGCCATGCTGCCCTGGCTGCACTTACTCATAGCCATGCTGCCCTGATCGCACTGCCTCCCTTCCCTACCACTTGCACTTCTCATGTCGCACTTACACGATCCGAATGACACAAGGCGTAGTAGGATCATCTGCCTTGTCTTCTTTGTTTTGTGGCCCTAGAAACACTTGTGTACAGGAGCGTTATAAATGTCATATCATACCATAATAGAACAGCCAAGCCACAAACACATGGATGTCATTCGTAGGCCCTCGGGCATTGCCCATGGCATGTTCAGCTGCCATTAACATATAGGCTCCCTTACAGTATTCATCGCCCCCTGTCTCACAGTACCTCCATATTGGCACAATGTTCGGATACGGCACAAGACAGCCTGGTTCTCCATAAACAAAGTGCATGCTCCTACATGTAGAATAACCTTGAGAAGCTCTACTGGGCCACATGGGCTTCTCAGTTTCACTCACTGTTGGTTCTCCCAGTGAATAAGAGGGCAACATATTTGGAGTACATTCACTAGCAGTCCGACGCCTGCATGCGCACATTTTCAAAGATATGCTACCATGCTTTGTGCAAAAAATACCAACGACAAACACCCAGCCTGTATCAAATATTCATGCAGGTGGAGAGGATTGAATTCCCATGTATTCATTTTTTCTTAAAAACAATGTTTATAGGGTGGTCCATGCTCCAGTCGTGCAGCGATCCATTGGTCAAAAAAGCATAATAGACCACCTACTGCCCTCTACCACTCTGGCATATAGAGAATGATGGAATGCTCTTACCAATGTAACTGTAATGTTGACTCTGCACTAACCCAATATCCTTGCTATACTGTATACTAAACCACCATGTAAATCTCTCAGGATAGATATGACTGTACACTGAAATCGAAATATACCTCCTAATGTATTAATGAATGTATCTTCAAGCAAATCTCCTTGTAATACCGCCACGATGCCGCTGGCGCTTTATATATCCAAATAAATAAAAAATACTGCAGAGCCCATTATAGTTATATGCAAAGTAAGGTGATATTGGTGCATACGAATAAGGAGCCTGCAGTGTACAATTCATAACCCCCGTTTCAAGGGCATAAAATACAGTTAAGGTACGTTTGCTGCCCCTCCATAGAACTACATCCAGTTGAGTAGACGGAAAACATGGACAGAATGCATTGCCCATAATGCCTTCAACTAATGAAACAAGCCCTGAGGAAGGCTGAGCCCAAGTAACAGGCACATACAGCCGAAACCAAGTTGGCTTTCTGATAGCAAGACAGTGTGAAATGGTTAGCAACTTTATGAACTACCAATTTAATTAAGTTATTTTGCATTTTTAAAGCACTCACGCAGCCCGTGGGCATCGAGGCGCTGTTACAGGAATTGTTTGTGTTTAGTTGCGTATTTATAACGCGCTTAAAAACCCAGCGGTTTCTAAGTGGGGACCCGGAAATCGAACCTGTGTTGCTTCGTGTCCCGCTTCCAAGGCGAGCATGTTGCCGCTGAGCTATCCTCCCGGGTGTAAAATTGTATTTCCCCTTCTCTTGTTTGCTTCACTGCGATGATGGGTTCACCCTCAATGTTACGACTGTAGCTTTGATATGTATTGGAATAGCTTTTCTGAATGAATTTTGTATAGTACTTTGATACTTTAAGATGTGTGGAATATAGATTTGGTTTTCTAGTGGAGAGTCCTTTTTTAATTTACCCTAGTTCGCATATAACAATACTAGGATCTGTAAAAACTCTCTAAAAAGGCAGGCAGAATTCATAGGGTTAGAATTGAAGCTGCCATGGGCGTACACGACAGCAGAGAACCGCTTGTTTATGATTTAGGGGGCAAAAAAGGCATTGTAACCCGGCACCAGCAAACTATGCCTTTTTCGCATCGCTGACAAAAAAACCTAGTATAAGGATTTGTTGAGCAGGAGAAGTGGGGTACCGGAGAACTATAAAGGGGAGCAATATATATTAGAGCTATGCCCATACTGGAGGGTAGTTGTCCATCGTGCCCCCACACAGAAGGGAATACCCAAGAGCCTTGCAACGCTGGGTACACCCGTGCAGTTGGGCATAGCATGCACAAGGGCCTTGCCCAGTGGAAAATGCACACAAAAAAAATACTTGCACATTGAGTTCAATAGAGTACACCTAGGGAAAAGGAAGGCGCCAGGGGGAAACACACTGAACGTATTCGCAGTCGGGAAGACTGGTTGACGATGGAGAATGGCAAAGAGGCTTTTCAGTTTAGGCCACTAGAAGTGAGAAATGCCATCACCCCCTCTTTCTGTCTGACACAATGTGGCTCAGATGCTTAGACATGCCAGCGAGGGAGTCTGTGCCCGGTGTAGGAGCACCTGTGAGGATGGGGTCTTGCTTAGAATATGGTTGTGCCTGCGTGACTGGGAGCAGGTGAACTCATGCATGCTGACATATTGTTTGAGTGGATGATACGTGTGCCTGCACAACATGTTCCAGTAGAGACAACTCAGATGGGCTGCTGCATGTACGTGCCAGTGGGTCCCTGCCTTCATAGTTACATAAGGAAGAGGATTACTTACCTGTAGGACCCCCCCCCCCCCGTCCCCCAAATGCCTGTGGTTCTGGTCTAAGGAATCTACATCATCTTAATTTGCTACATAACTGGTAGCCAGAGTATGGAATCAAGAATCTTGCCTGGGAAGGGGGCAAGCAAAAAATGTGTTACCCCTGCTGGTGCCAGTGGTCTAGTATGCCTCGAGAACGGCTGCGTACTCTTGGAGCCTGGGAGTGATGCAGAGCTCCGTCCTCCACACAGGGTGGAGGGCAGTGCTTAAAGTGGGCCGGGGCCTGCCGGGGCCGGGCCTCGGCAGTCTCCAAAAAGTGGGACTGAGCCGGGGCCCTGCCGGGGCCCCGTCCTACCGCAACATTGGCGGGATGCATTATCCCGTCGCGGCCGCAGCCGCCACGGGATAATGCGCCTGCAATGAAGTCAGGCAAGCTGACCAAAATGGCAGCCAGCCACAGCGACGCTGTGACTGGCTGCCACTTCCGTCAGTCATAGTAACTGCCTCTGGTGACCCCTCGCGCGAGAGGTCACCAGAGGCGGTTACTGTCCCTTTGTTTCCCCAGGTCGCCGAGGCGTCTTTAACCCTCGGCGAACCTGGGGATTCCTCGACATATTTCGAGGTTTATAAAAGATGGCTTTGAAAGTACACATTTCAAGCCATCTTTTATAAAGCTTTGCCGACGGACAATTTTGCCCGTAGTCAAAGCTTTATAAAAGACGGCTTGAATTGTGTACTTTCAAAGCCATCTTTTATAAACCTGAAATGTTAGGAAAGATGGCCTGAAAACTAGGCAAATCGTAGGGTATACACACAAATATATATAAATGTTATATATCTGTGTGCGTACCTTACTATGGTTTGTGTACTATGCAAGCCATCTTTTATAAACGTAGAAATATGTTACATATTCTACGTTTATAAAAGATGGCTTGCATAGTACACAAACCATAGTAAGGTACGCACACAATTATATAACATTTATATATATTTGTGTGCATACCCTACGGTTTGCATACTTTTAGGCCACGCCCCTCCCACAAGCCACGCCCCCAAACGAGCCCCCCCCCCCCTCGATTTCTTACCCCACTTAAAGCCCTGGTGGAGGGGTAATGATGCCGCATAAGGCAGTGTTCCGCTGCCAACGTTCTCCCTGCCCAACATCGGTGCAGTAGCCACACTGCCCTTGTTGGCATGGAAAAATGTGCAAAGTACAGAAGTATGCTGGAGTTGCATGTGCTGGAGTGGTCTGGCTTGGACCCAAGGAGCTGCAGAGTGTTGTGTTCTCCATGCCGGAGTCGCAACGAGTCATGCTCGGACTATAAACTACGCAGGCTGAGGCCTGCAGACCATGACGAGGTGAGCCGAGGCCTGCAGACCGTGGTCGAGGTGAGCGGGAATGGTACGGAGCGGCATTCCACTACTTTTCTTTTTTTTCCCCTGCTAACAGTTCCGGAATGGTTACAAAAAGTAGTGGAACTGTACTTTGTGAAGGTAATTCACACTTCACTACTTTACCATCTAATATCAGTTAAGGCTAAACTGAAATCTTTTTGAACATGATTGGCTGCCAACCCGCATGGTTGCACACAATGAAAAAAAGTGTCCCTTTCTGCCTACTTTGTCCCCCCCACCGGGTCGCAGTTCCACTCCTTTTTTTGGTACTCTTCTACCACTGCCCGCAGAGTGGCGAGGCGATACATGGAAGATGAACTGGCTATTTGGGATGAAAGTACTTTGTGGTCCAGAGCAAGCCTGCGGTGGATGGGCAGGTAGGTGACATGAGATGTACAACAGTGATTTAAATGGGCAGGTACTTGCCGGTCCTGAGTACCTGCACTTCTTTAGTATCAGTGCTTCTCAGCAAGAAGCCAATGCATTCAATGAAGGAGTACCCGCACTTCTGAGCAGTAAGCAGGTACTCTGGGATAGCGAGTACTGGGCAGCACTTTTTCAGTTTTTTCATTCCAAGCAATGGACGTACTCTAACATGCTGCGTGTCTCTTGGCGAGTGAATGTCCCAGGAGAGACAGTTGAGAGATGGGCTGCTAGGGCATGGATGCTCGGGTTGGGACTTGTCTAAAGACTTGCTGGGTATCTGTACCACCTCAATAAAGATGTAACCGGGGGTCTTACCTGATGCTCCAGGGCAAGGCTATTTTCGTGAAAAGTCCCAATGCTCACAACCTAGAATGTTTTTTATTTTTAGCCGTCGGCGGTTCCCAGCCACCACCCCCCCTCCGGAAACCAAAACTCTACGCCCCTACCTGTTCTATGGAGTTAGAATCATCTTCATTTGCAACAGCTGACATGCATGGACTCCATAATCAGCAACAAAGGGACATGCAATCACCCCTCTTTATATCTGGCAAAGCCTCCTTGATGTGTTAACGAATGCTGGCATGCAATGAACCGCCAGGCAGGGTTCACCATCCCCTGCATGTTGCGATGCACAGCAGCAGGCGCGCAAAGCACTCACCTGGCTCCCCGCTGCACGCACCAAGCCGTTCTCCCTGCCGCTGCGCCAGCCACTCTTACATAAACCTCCCAGGCTGGCCACTTGCATAACAGCAGCACTCGGAGCGCTGTGGCGGGACAAGCCCAACCGCCTCAGGAAATAAGCCTGAAAGATACCACCATCCCAAACGACGGCGATGGGGCACAACGGAAGCACTTTCTGCATTACAAAAACACGCTGCATCACACAGCTTGTACCGCATCAGGTGCGCCAAGCACTCACCTGGCTCGCCGCTGCATGCACCAGGCCGTTCTCCTTGCTGCTGCGCCAGCCACTCTTACATAAACCTCCCAGGCTGGCCGCCAGGCCACTTGCATAACAGCAGCACTCGGAGAGCTGTGGCGGGACAAGCCCAACCGCCTCAGGAAACAAGCCTGAAAGATACCACCATCCCAAACGACGGCGATGGGGCACAACGGAAGCACTTTCTGCATTACAAAAACACGCTGCATCACACAGCTTGTACCGCATCAGGTGCGCCAAGCACTCACCTGGCTCGCCGCTGCATGCACCAGGCCGTTCTCCTTGCTGCTGCGCCAGCCACTCTTACATAAACCTCCCAGGCTGGCCGCCAGGCCACTTGCATAACAGCAGCACTCGGAGAGCTGTGGCGGGACAAGCCCAACCGCCTCAGGAAACAAGCCTGAAAGATACCACCATCCCAAACGACGGCGATGGGGCACAACGGAAGCACTTTCTGCATTAAATAAAAAAAAAAAACACGCTGCATCACACAGCTTGTACCGCGCCTGGCAATCAAAGCTCTCACCTGGATCGCCACTGCATGCGCCAGCCACTCTTACATAAACCTCCCACGCTGCCCAGCCACTTGCATAACAGCAGCACTCGGAAAGCTGTAGCGAGACAAGCCCAACCGCCTCACGAAAGACGACTAAAAGTTATCAAACATTCTAAACGACGTTCATAGGCCATAAAGGAAACATGTATTCATTTATTTGCAATGGTGCTCTGTCATCAATATTGTTTCACAAAATAGACACACTTCGCTTTTAATTAATATTTCTAGCTTCGTGTGAATAGCAGCATTTGTGTATACCATTTTGACTACGTGTGATCACAATCATAGCTCCCAACCTTTTTTGTCACCAAGGCGGGTGAAAACACCCGATTTTCTTTTTGGCGGGTGAGAGGCCCATAGAAGTGAATGGGCGTATGAGGAGCTTGGCGGGTGATTCATCAGCTTTCAAGGCGGGTGACACCCGCCAAAAGCGGGTGAGTTGAGAGCTATGTCACAATAGGTTTTCATTTCAGGACTAATTTGATATGTTTTGTTTGTTTGTTTATTTAATATGGCGCGCAAAACCCAGAGGTAACAGGGTGCAACAGAGAACAGAATATAAGATTACATAAAAACTTGGTTACAGGGTAAGGCACGATTGAGTAGAGAGCAGTGCATTACATTACGTGAAGTCTGTTGGGAGGGCATATGTACAAATATACATTAGCAATTTACATATCAGCAGGTCAGTTTATATACATATATACAGTCAGGTTGGCTAGGGATTGCTGTTACAATGCGGGGTTCAGTCAAGGGGGTAGTTGGATCGTAGCCAGGTGAGAGTGTTTCGCCTAAAGCTATGGTACGTTTGGTCGGTTCTGATGTTGAGTGGGAGAGCATTCCAGTGTTGGGCTGCCATGACAGGGAAACTCTTACTGCCCGTTTTCTTTTGTCTGAATTTGGTTACCTGTAGGCAGTAAGAGTTGGTTGTTCTGGTGGGTCGGGTGGAGGTTCTTTTTACTATTCTGGTTGTGAGGTATGGGGGGCTGCGATGTTTAAGTATTTGAAGGCGAGTGATGCCGTTTTAAGTGAGATGCGGTCGCAGATTTTGAGCCATTTGTGTTCTCTTCTTTTGTTGGATATGTGTTCCTTGTGTGGTAGGTTAAGGGCTGTTCTGAGTGCGTTATTTTGCAGTGTTTGAAGTTTGTAGGTAATGTATTTGTTGGCTCCTAGGTACATAGCATTACAATATTCGAGTCTGGATAGTATTAGGGCGTTGGCGATGATGATGCAACTTGCTTGGGAGAGGAATGCTCTACTTGCCCTGATTAGTTTGCATGTAAAGGCGGTAGAGGATGCTAGAGAGTTTACTTGTTTTTTTAGTGACAAGGCTGAGTCAAGGTGGAAGCCTAGGATTTTCACTGATTTGGCGATTGTGATGGAGTTGCTGTCAATGTTAAATGCCTTATAGCCGGAGCTGAGTTTTTTTAGGTTGGTGTTGGAGCCGAGGAGCAGGATTTCGGTTTTCTCATCATTCACGCATAGGCCATGTGTGGCCATCCATGCCTGAATGATGAGGTATATTTTGTTTACCAAGGCCGTATCTGAGTCAAAGTTGCCCAAGAGGGGTATGAGGATCTGGGTGCCTTTAGTATATTTGACACCCAGTCTATCCAACTTGTCAAATAGGGGCTTGGTAAAGATATTGTAGAGGGTCGGGGAGACGCAGGAGCCCTGGGGTACACCGCAGGTTATTTTGATAGGGTCTGCTGATGCTGCTGAGGAGAAGACTCTCATGGTTTGATTGTCCAAGAATGATTGGATCCAGGCTATAGCCTCTTTTGAGAAGTGGGCAGCTGAGGCCAGGTGTTCGCACAGGATTGTGTGATCTACCAGGTCGAAGGCTGCCGACAGATCGAGGAGGAGTAGCATGCCGGTATTTCCTTTGTCATTAATCTCATTGATCTGGGTTTTAAGATCGATTAAGGCAGTCTCCGTGCCGTGCAGCGGTCTGAATCCAGATTGGCGGGTGCCTAGGAGTTTGTGCATTTCTAGATATTGCTGGATTTGCAGGTATGCTACTCTGTCAATTATTTTTAGCAGGAATGGCACCGTGGTGATGGGCCTGTAATTAGTGGGGATAGCGGGGTCTAGGGTTTGCTTCTTGAGGAGCGGCAGAACCCAAGATTCTTTGAGATTGCTTGGTATGGTGTTGGAGGAGAAGAATGCATTGATTAGTTTGGTTATAAAGGGGGCCAAGTCCCTGGCTGCATCCTTTATTATCTGGGGTGGGCAATTGTCGCCTTTACAGTTGGATGGTTTGAGTGAGGCGATGACCCTTTCTGTTTCTGGAATGGAAATTTTAGCGAAACTGAAGAGATTAGGGCAAGGTGGGTTTGCTATTTTGGCCTGGTTGTACGGAGAAGGTGCGTTGGTGGTTAGAGAGTCTTTTTTTAGTGTGATTTTGGTTTGTAGCATTTTGATTTTATTGGTTAGGGCGTTTTGGACGCTGGTACACCATTGTTTGTCTTTTGTTATGTTAACTGGTGGGGGAATGGGGGATTCCAGTTCCCTTAGAATGGCAAATAGTTCCCTGGTGTTGGAACTGGATTTTTCAATTCTTTCATTAAATGGGTTCTTTTTTGTATTTGTTTGCAAAGATCCTTCAGAAACTTTATTTTGCTCAAAGGAAGTTGAAGAGAAGACTGGAGAGTGTCTATCTGTAAACCTAAGAATTCTGTAATGTGAGTTGGGTGAACATGAGATTTATTCCAGTTGATGACAAACCCATACATGCCAACCCTCCTGATTTAGGTGGGAGACTCCCGATTTTTCAACTAAAAATAGCGCTATTTTTTACTGTCTCCCGCCTAAAATAACTATATCGCCAATGTAATCCTATGGTAAAGTTACACTCTTCCGATTTCTGTGGGGCAGTCCCCCTCTCAGTGGCTTCAGAATGTTGGCATGTTTGCAAACCCCAAGATCTAAAGGAGCTGTACAATGATATGAAGATGAGGAGTCGCTAGAGATTGGGCTTTGCGATATTAAGACGATGTTGTCTAGATAAATGATCAGGGGAATTCCTGTCGCTCTTAGAGCTGCAACTACTGGTCTCATCACTTTGGTGAAACACCAGGGAGCGGATGACAGACCAAACGGGAGAGCAACAAATCTCCATTTCTTGTTGTCCCAAATAGATTGAAGGAAATGTGTGTGCGGGGCCATGAATACTGTGAATAGGAATGGTCAGATATGCACCCTTTAGATCCAACCTGGTAGTCCAGTCTCCTGGAAGAAGGGTGTCTCTCAGTAGATGTATAACTCCCACCTTGAAATGGTTGTATTGTAAGAACCTATTGAAAACCTAGGTTGATGACTGGACGGAACACCACCTTGACTAATAAGATATTGCTGACGAAACCTGGAGTGCTTATGGGGATCTGTTTGATCACACTTTCCTGATGAGATCCAAAATCTCCTTATGTAATACATGTGTATTCCCTCAGGACAAAACAATGGGTTTGGGTAGAGTAAGCTGAATCTGATGTTTGCAAATAGAATGTGGAAGCTCTAAATTGTCTATAAAACCCACGTATCTCTCTTGTTTTGCACCACAAATGGAAAAACTCAGCTAACCTGCCCCCTATCTTTTCCAGGAAAAAAAGACAGAAGATGTGGAAATGGTTGTACCTCTATTTTATCTTTGGCGTTGAAACCCCCTGTTGTTTTTTTACCTCAATCTTCACACTTTTCCATGTTCAGGGTAGAACGTGGAGAGTAAGAGTTCTTCATGAGTCTGCTGGAAAGGACGTGTCTGACTATGGGGCCTTTGAAATGGATGGCCCGAGTGAAGACACAGACAACAGATTCAATATTCAAACAAAAACACTTTAACTTAAATGCCAGGATGGAAAAACGCCTAACTTGCCCTATACTAAGGTGGGATTTCCCTACCTAAATAAGCTAAGGAAAGTCTCAGTCAAACGTTTCAACTTAGTAATCTGTCTGTGTCCAAAACCTATCCTTGCTCTCACCACCAAAACTATATGTGTAGGGATGTCAGCAACGAAAGAAACAGTGCAGTGTTCAAAATAAGGATCTGAGCTTCTTCCAGCTCACAGCTTTCATTCAACTCCCTTGCCCAAATGTAAGACAGTTCCACACAAGCCTTCCCCAAGGTCCAAGTACCACAATTTTTCCAAGTAATACAGTTCAAATATTAACAAATCTTGAGGTTCCGCTCTCAAATGAACATAGGTAGTTCTTAAAGTATTGAGGTTCCCTTTCCCAAAACTTTGATTTCTTCCCAAAAATGTTCCTCCGTGTGTGTTCATGCCAGTTTTTCCTGAATTTTGCATTCAACTTCGCCCTTTCCTTGGCTCAATTTTTAAAGTTCCATTCAATTTGGGATGCACCACACATTGGTTTTGCTTAATTGTGAAATACTGCTTGTTTTAAAATTCACCATGTATCAGACTCCTTCACTTTGGAATTCAAAGATTTACTTAGTTTCAAAGATATTCTAATCACTTCGAAATTCACCATGTATTAGATTCACTCACTTTAGAATTCAACATATAGTAGATTTACTTAGTTTAAAAGTTCCATTCACTTTGGATGTCAATTTTCAGTAGTTTACTCAATTTCAGAAATATGTATTCTGTTCAGCATTCAATAAACGTTAATGGGGTTGAGAGGCCTTTTCTATTCAGCCCAATGTTAGCAGAGTTCGACGTTTATTTATTTGACTTCAGTTGAAATCCCCAGCACTTGGAGACTTTCGAAAACGTATTCCCTGCGACTACTCTGAAACAAAGTATTTGTTAACAATGGGAACTTCACGCACCAGGTTTCTCTTTTGTTTAGAAACTCACTGGTCGCCATGATAGCTATTCCAACAGCAGAGGATACACGCCCTTTGACTCTGGCCTCCAGGGGTCCAAATCCTACCACTCAGACACTCCTGTGTCATCAGCTTCACACAGAGGAACCAGCACTGATGATGCAAGGGAAAGGGACAGCCTCTCCACACAGCTCCCTTCCCGGCCCATAGTCTGCTCCACGGAGCCCCAGCTCCCATGCCACACTGCCTGGGACCCTCTCTGCATGCAATCCCCAGCATCCTGTGCATGGCAGACTGGCCCACAGCAGTTTCCTTCCAAAGTTCACCTCTCTTCGAACATGGTTTCCTGCTGCTCCTCTTGCTGCCCCTCTGGCTGCCTCTTCTCACAGTGTTGCTTTCTTCTCCTCCCTTACAGGTTGCAGGTGTGCTTCAATTGACTTTGCCTGACCATGGTTAAGGGGACATGCCTGACCCTCACAACATCCTACAGTCATCGTCCTAGTTCCAGTACCAGAGTGGTGAAAAGGTATAGTGTTCATCACTTTCAGCTGCCTCATCCTCGTCTCAGTACTTTTAATTGGCACATGAGGAAAATGGGAGAAACCTGAGTTATAATAACACATAAAGGGCGGGTGGGTTAGGTTGGTTTTCAGTCGGAAAAGGGGATACCATGTCTCACCTAAGGGCACCCCACTCCCAATCCTCAAAGACCATCCAACCAGGTGATCCTCCCTTGCATCTTCACCCCTAGGTTCAGGATCCAAGAGTGATGGTCTTTCCCTGGCCACCTGCACAGAGGATTCAAGAGGAGTAGGCGTGGGAATACCCTCAGGTTTCTCACACCGGACAAATGACCCATGCCTTTTCTGGCCCATCCAAAAGCACCATTATACATAAGATTGCTGTACCCCGTACAAAATCTAACTCCACAGTTCGAGGCAGACCATAAATACGTATACACAAAGGAGGAAGAGTGTAAAACCTTAGTCTGTTAGATTGCTCATCTGTCTGAGAGGAGATGATTAATGGTCACCCATACCTTTAAGTCCTGACAATAATGGACTAGGATTGTAACACAAATTTAACATTAGATCTTTTTAATTTTCATATATTCAAAAATCAATAAAAGATTGTTAGAACAACTTGTTTAAAAACACTTTGTGCCGCCCAAGATTATGACCCACATGGTGGGTATAGCACCTACTGGGAAAATTATACCACGAACAATTTACAACATCAGAGATTTCACAGACACATAACATTTAACATCTGCTAAACATTTACACAACGTGTCGATTATCAACATATCCCGACATGTTTCTGTTCTTCAAGCTTCCAAACGCTAGAACTTTCTTCAGGGGAGAACCTTATTTCATAAGTTTTCACCATCATGTGATCCTGAGTACCCTGGAGCGATAATCCATCCAAAAGCACAACACCCAAAAGCATTTTTAATGGAGGATTGAGTCTTATCTAGGATAGTATAAGTCTCCACATATTTCAGTACATAATTAAATGGTTGCAAAGTAGAAGGGAACCTGCTTCAACTACCGGTACTCTAGAAGCTAGATCTGCTAGCTTAGAATCCAAAGCCAAAAAAACTTTTTTTCTGCGCTCTGCAGCGATGGCAGAGTTGGCATTACCCAGGAAGAAAATAGCATGTTGAGCCCATTCCCTAAGAGGAATTGGATCCACACAACTCCCCTTTTCCATAGCATCTCCGCTAAATCAAACATTTTAGTTAGAGGGCCTGAAATATCTAGCACCTTATATTGACACAATCGGAGTGACCTATACAGGCCTTTTTTGAGGTCTTTATCAGACTTGGCAAGAAAGGTGATCAGTTGGGGATCTAAATCAGTAACTGTGAAGTGATCTTTTGAGTTGTAGAAGGCCGAGGGCAATCTGATCCAAGCTTATATTTCTCTTCTCTTTGAAGAGGCTTTCTTAGTCTTGTGTCTAAATATTTAGCCACATAGGGCAAGGGAGTCCACTTTCTGAACCTGGGGTGAGTTACATTTGGATGGATCAAACAAAAGATGACCCAGTGAATCTACTAATCCCTCAATGGCCTCAGATGCTTCAAAGTTAGGGGAATCATGTCCCTCACCTATAAGAGGCACACATTGACATTTCTGCCGTTCATGACCCTCTGAAACCCAAAACAGGTCTGAGGAATAAAACACTTCATCTGCCTTTCTCTCTGAGGACAAAGAAAGGGCGACTTCACGTTTCTTGGAGGAAACATTCTCTTTTTTTTAATTAGAAGCAGAGCCTTTCTGTAACTCATTTCTTTTTCTTTTTTTAGGCACACTTGTTAATCTTTTTACACATTGCACCTTTTGGGGGACTTTGTATGGTTTTTCAATCATGGATTCCTCTCGTC
This sequence comes from Ambystoma mexicanum, assembly GCF_040938575.1. Classification (NCBI taxonomy): domain Eukaryota; kingdom Metazoa; phylum Chordata; class Amphibia; order Caudata; family Ambystomatidae; genus Ambystoma; species Ambystoma mexicanum. Next base: position 69,293,474 of record NC_090932.1, on the reverse strand, counting down.
CGGATAGCTCAGCCAAATTAAATTATTCCTCAACTTCCGGAGAGGGCAGCACTTTATTGCATTTCTTAATCTTTAAACTAACAATTATATAGACAACCACTTAACTTGCTGGCAACTTGCAGCAAAGAAGAAGAAGTGATCTGGCAGTTTATCTTATTTATACACTGTTAACGAGTTTGCAGCACACCTGGGACAGCTCTTGTCACATACTGTTTTCTTAATTTTTCCTTTTCAAAGTTAACCCTTTAATCTTTGCTGCTGGCAGTTGTGAGAAACCTAAAGGTGTCTCCCTGACTAGTCCCAGGGGATCTGTCACCCTGGTGGCCAGGACATGGCATTCGCTATTGGATCCAGTTCCTGGGGATGGACCAGTGAGGGAGGATCACCTGGGTGGGGAGTCCTTGGGAGGTGGAAGTGGGACACGACGGGTGAGATGCGGTATTACCCTTCTTCTAAGACTTTTTCCCCATCCTGCTATGTAGGATACTCAGAAACTCTACCTCCTCCGCCTTTTATGACACAAACACTTTCTCTCGACACAAAAGACAATGGACTAACGCTAAAGCCGTTTACCTGACATGTCCCAACCCAAGTGTCAGGCAAAGTCAGGCAATTGACCAGAACCAAACACACACCTGATGGCCCTTTTTCTTCCCCATAGGGATGGTGGAGCACGCAAGCACAAGACAAACAAGGCAGACCGCACGACGAGAGAGCTATCCCGGTGCAGCTATTCAAGAGGAGGAGAAAGGCGGTGGGAATCAAAGGCGCGACAAGGACAGAAGAAACCTTGCCCTTTTCGTGACCCAGACCCGCGAAACCTCCATGAAAGGAATCGTAAGACCGTGAACAATAGTCAGCGTGTGTTGTAACAGATATCAACAGTACACAGAGCATGCCTATGCTGATAAGCAGGACAGAGAGAGATGCCTGCTACCGTGGTACCATTCTTGACTCCAGATACAAGAAAGACCAGGCGGTTCATCACAGCCGGTGAGTCGAGGGGAGAGCTGATAAGAAACTGAACTGTGTTGAACGAAAACCGTAAAGTAGCAACTTAAGCTAAGTTCAAAGAATTGTTAAACATTAAGGGAAAACCAGCTGCAGAAAGGTCCAGCAACACGTGGGTGTATACTCGAGGGACTCTGGCTGATCCCGCGTTTGGTTGAAACTACTGATACCAGAAGGCTTTGGGAAAGCCGCAAGCAAAAGGTTCAAAGGGGCCATACAGGGGTCTAGCAAAATCCTCTGTACAATCGAAAGTCTTTGACCAACAAACCATTGGAAAGCTGAGGGAGATGAATCCCGCTTAGTGAGAAAGGAGATGGAATTGTATAGTTGGCAAGAGTAAACTTGACAGAGGGATGCCGACAGGAAGGGGTGAAGCATAATGCCCTAAAGAACATTGTGATGACAAGAGTGAACCAGACAGAGGGATGTCCACAGTGCATTGTTTAAAAAGACATTAAGACTTCTGAATGCAGCAGGTGAACACGTTTTTTTGTGAAAAGCCGTAGTGAACCCGACCGAGGGAGGCTGACATTCGAGAGGGGTCTGAACCTGGAAGAGGGGACCCAGGGGTGGAGAAGCATAACCCTAAGTATGAACGGAAAGGACACAGTCCTTTCTATGCTCCACTCTGCTATATCTGATACTCTTGATGTTCTTGCCCCTGTCATGAGGATCCGCTTGAAGCCCAAAGCCAAGTGCAATTCCTGGTGCGACTCAGACCTCATCACCCTTAAACGCAAGTGCAGGGTGGCTTAGAGGAAATGGTATGCTTCCTGTACATCCTCTGACAAACTGGCCTGCTGCCTGCTCCAAAGGCAATACCGGCTCTCTGTCGGCACCAAGAAGAGAGCCCTCATCCAAGCCTGCGTCTCTGCGGCATCCAACAACTCGGCCGAACTCTTTAAAATCTGCAAGGAGCTGGCCAATCCTGCTCAAGTCTCTACCTCATCTGTCCCCTCCCAGGCCCTCTGCACGGCCCCGACTTCATCTCTAAAACTCAGGACATCCTGTCCTCTCTCTCTTCCTCTCCTCCTCCTACCTCTACTCCAATCTCTTCCTCTGGCCCTTGTGTGGCCACCTCTCTTCCCTCCTTCTCTGCCTTTCCCCTGTTCTCCCCAGACGAGGTTTCTAGACAAGTTCGATCTATGAAAGTCTCATCAAAACAGGTTCTCCCATGTTCCTCTAAAAGCACCTTGGCTCCTGCTTTGGCTGACTTCTGCAACAACTCCTTTGCCACTGGAATCTTCCCTTTCCCCCTGAAGCACTACCTTGTGTACCCTCTTCTTAAGAAACCCTCAGCCGACCCCTCCTGCCCTGATAACTACCACCCAATCTCCACCACTCCTTTCCTGGGCAAACTCCTGGAAAAGCTGCCCATCTCCCAGCTTAATCGTCAGACTGAATTGGTTGGTTGTCTCCATGACCATCAGTCTGGCTTCAAAGCTGCCAGAAGCACGGAAACTGCTCTCCTGAACATCCGTGAAGACCTGCTCTCCTCCCTTGACTCCAATACCCCATGTGTCCTCATCTTCCTTGATCTCTCTTCTGACTTTGACACGGTCAACCATGCTATCCTGCTCAACGGTCTCCGTGATAACCTGTGTATCACCAATAAGGCCCTGGCTTGGCTGATCTCTTTCCACTCAGATCGACCCTCCCAGGTGCAACTTGGGTACCTCCTCACCTCTATCTCTACCTCTACCTGTGGTGTTCCCCAGGGGTCTAACCTCTCTCCCTGGCTGTTCAACCAATACCTGGCACTTCTTGCCCACTGCATTGCTGCTCTGTGCCCCAAATTTCAGTGCTATGCGGATGACACTCAGATCATTTTCAAGCTCCCTTGCGTCACCTCTTCTCCTTCTCTCATCTCTGACTGTGGAGTGGTGTGCCGCCAATGATCTCTGCCTTAGTGCCAGTAAGACTGAGATTCTCCTCATCGGCACACCTGCTCCCTCCTTTCCTGTCGCTCTCTAGCCGGCCTTTTTTGGCCCTCTTCCTTTTCCCATTTGTGAGGCTAAATACCTCAGGGTCAACTTCGACTCCACTCTCTCCTTCTCTCCTCACATCTCTGATGTCTCTAAGATGTCACACTGCCAGCTGTACCTCCTCAGAGGTATTGTTCCTTTCCTCTCCTTCCCCCAGAAGCTCACTTTCTCCAGACCTCTGGTTCTCTCTAGTCTGGACTACTGCAACAGCCTTTTAAAAAAAAATCTGCCTGATGTCTACTTTCCGCCCTCTGCAACTCATCCAGAACAGGACTGAAAGACTTGTCCTTGCAGGGATCGTATCTCTGCAGGACTGAAATCTCTGCACTGGATCCCAGTGGCTGTGAGGATTAAGTTCAAAACCCTCTGCATTGTTCTGGGGCCTGGGGCCTCATTACCTCCATCTCTTTCTTCCTAAATATCTTCCTTCTCAAGCTCTTCACACACCCGCCTCCAACTCCCTCAGGGCCAGTCGCTTCTCCAAGCAACGAGTTGTTGGTAGATCTCTTTCTTTGGCTGGGGCCTCCCTCTGGAACAGCCTCCCTGCCTCCCTGAAACTTGAGGAGAACCATCTCCGGTTCCGGAAGCACCTCAAGACCTCCCTCTTTGCTTCTGCTATCTCTCCGCCTCTCCCCTGCTGAACTCCTGACTAAAACTGCACTGGTCACCTGGCTACCTTCTGATCTCGGGCCCAGGTCCCCTCTCCCACCAGCTGCACTCCTGCACTGCCTCCCAGGCAACCCCTGCACTTGGGGGCTGTTTCTAAATACCTACAGTCCCCACCAGCTCTTGACACTTAATGTCTACACATAGCCCTGCAGTTGCCACTAGCTGGCCGCACTTTTACCTACTGTTTCTATTTATTTTACTGTTGAACCTATGTATTGCACTGCTCCCTATCCCTCCCTCCCCCGCACTTTCCCTTTCCCTCCTCCCCTGCACTTGCGCAATCTCAAATTCACCTGGCCTAGTAATACCGTTGTCTCTGTCTTCCCTCTGTTCCCCCTCCCTTGCCTCGTCACGCTTTGAAACACTTGTGTATAGGCGAGTTATAAATGCCATATCATATCATAACTTTTGTTTATTATTTTTGAACACATCAGGCCCTCGGAGGCAAGGGACTTTTTGATGGAAAAGAGACTTCACCAACTTATGTCCTGATAGTTGAGAACTGAACAGTCGTCTCGTGCTGGGAAAGCTCGAGTGTGTGCTGTGCTCATGAGTCCTGCCTTGTCCCGTTCTCAAAACATGGGGAAGGGAGACCCCCGGCTACCACCAGCTGACTTATTATTTGTGAACATTTCTTTCTTTCTTGTGAATCCTATCCCACACTCTTTTCTATTCAGTAGTAAGGACTGGAAACAGTTTTTTTTAGCATAGGCCCTTTTTATTTGACAAGACGCCACCAGGACTGCCTTATTTTTCATTTGATGGTCGTAGCTTGCTCCCATCTTAGCTTTAAGTTTAGATTGGGTGTTTTCCAACCTATATGCAGTTTAATAAACACTCTTGAACTGTGATCACTTGTGTCTGTATTCGCTGTTGCCACATGAGTTCCTTACACAGTGCTGTAAAGAAGTTGAATGCAAAATTGCAGCCTCTGTGTCTTGACCTAAAATTCATACCTCTCAGCCTTTCAGGGCTACCAAGTTTTTGGTTTTTGTATGTGTGACATTTACATGCTTACAATGTATTTATGTGTGACATTTCTATATTTTGTGTGTGGCATTTTGAGTGATACTTAAAGGGGATTGGGCAGAAGCCCCCTAGAACCACCAGTCAAACAGAATGTTGCAGAGAGCAGTTGGTTTGCTGTGTTTGTGGCAGTAGACGTGAGGAATGGAGTGCCCAGGCTACAGATAAGGACTATGAAACGGCATCTTGGATAAGGAAAGGTCACTGATGAAGAGCAAATGTATTCCAGGGAACCTCTGGTTGCACCCTGACATACGCCACGCGACACACAGTCCAAAGAGCTGGGTTACCATGGCAACCCAATGTCTCTATCCAGCGCTGCATGACAGTGCTCCCGAGACCTGCAGAAGCGGTATGCAACCGATGCCTGCAGTGTGTGCAATCAACCATTAAAAACTGCAAACAACTAAGATGGGGCCTGATTTTATCATCGGCTGCCTTTCGATCGAGTGGCTGCAGCTCTGTGGAGCGGACTAAGGGCCGGGAAGGGAGCCATGTGGAGAGGCTGTCCCTTTCTCTTGCATAATCACAGACAGGTCAGTCCTGCCGTATCTACATGTGGTTGGGGAACTGTGCGCACTGGGGTCCCTGCCCCTTGTGAAGCCGTTTTAGAGTTCACCTTAGTTCAATCACTGTCTTTGTTTCAGGCATGTTGCAACCCTACTGGTCGGCTTGCTGAGGGACAGACACACACACACACACACACACACACAGTTGACACAAGTACTTCCACCCGATGGACAAGGTAAGCACAGGTTTGTTCCTATATGTTGAAGGCACTTTGCTGGACTATAGTTAGCGTTCCTGTTTTAGTTTTTTGTTTTTTGTTTACTCCGGGATGTTTTTCCAGTGCTTTCAAAACATTTCCGAAATTGTGTTTATCAGTGTTTTCCTGTTTGCCCCTTTCAAAAAATAACAGACAACTGTTTTTTCAGGTGTAAACACAGACATGTTCTTTTATTGTTTCATTGCGTGTATATGTTGGGTAATCTCTCCGTGCAAGATGTTCCACACAATTTCATGTTCTTCCCGTAATCTGTTGCATTCCTACAAGTCAAAATTATTGTAATAAATCATGCAATACTTCTTCAAGGACTCTTTGCCCATCCTTGCCCTTTCTTTTCTTCCCATGAAGACTTTTATTTGGGAAAACGCCCTTTCCAAATTGGCACTGGACATGGGCAGGGCCAAAATATCTAACACGCAAGCTGATAAATCTGGCCACTGCTGGCGCTTTCCCACCCAATACTCATGCACCTGAAGATGAAGATTCTCAGGCACAGGCTCTGCCAAATAGGCATTAAACTGGGTGCACACAGTCTCAGTGTCTTTAAAATGGTGGAAAATAAATGCATACTTTTCAAAGTGTGGACTGAATTCTTTTTTGCGGAAGGGATCAAGTACTTGCATGGCATGCCACAAAGAGGCTTCACTCACTTCGAATTACATGGTGGCTGATGGGATATTCCGGCGCTGCATTGCTCGCCATTTTTCGTGCATTGTTGCGTAGAATATCCTAAACTTCTCCTCAACAGTCCTTTGTTTGCCAAGTGGCAGACATTCCAAAAGTGCACATGTTACAGGGCCAAAGTCACTGAAAGTGTCACCCAGCGTTCTTTGAAAAAGGAGTTTGACCTCCACACTAATGACATTGTACACCTGATAAACATATGTGTTTTCAGATTCCAACCTCTTCATTATATCAACTACAGCGGTCATGTTCTCTTGCAAAAATCTGAGAACATAGTAAACTGCACTTTTCTTTGCCTCACTATCAATGTGCGTCCTCAGATCCTCACATTTCTTGCCTGAGGCATCATCATGAAGGAGAAAATCGGTAAAAGGTCACCACTTCAATAGTATGGCATTCACTGCCTCTAATACAGAGAACCACCGGCTAAAGGAGACAGTTGGGATAGCCTTTTCTTTCATGCCATACAAAGTGCAACATGATAGGTATTTGCGTTTCAGTTCACATGCATATCTAAATAGTGCACCAGAATGGACCACAAAGTCAACTACACCTGTAATCAATTCTGAGGACTTTAAAGCTGCTTTTAAAACTCCATCAAGTAAGTGGCAGGGGTCTTGCATGGGGAAGGCCTTGAAATCGGCATTGTCCTTGGACAGATCATCTCATAACTTTATCATATATCATATAACTTGCCGAATCACTACAAATGCCCACTACATGTCTCCAGTCCTTCCCAAACTTGCCGAGGACTTTCTGGAGTAATGCCGCCACTGAAACTGCATTGCAAGTTTCAACCACCTCTAATTCTGGCATGATAGTACGGCGCACCCATCCACTTTTTGGGTCACAAATGTGAAGAGGACTGCCACTGCTGGATCACCGTTTATCACAGGCTTTTCATTGACGGTGATTGAAATGTTTACGTCGCCTTGGACTAACTCTTTGATGTGGACAATGTCTGTCATAAAAACCTCAGGTAGGTATTTCTCATACATTTGCATGGATTCGGGGTAATGTGCCATGCTTATTATCTTCATTTGCTAGATAGGGCACTCTCAACAGCAAACCGCTATATGGGTCGCACTTGAACCAGGCTAAGCTACACGCTTCTTACCGCTCACATCTACTATGTGTAATTGTATAACATGCTTACCGCTAAGACATTAACCATAGTAGCTATGTTGTCATCACAACTACTGCTCACACTCCTTAGTTATATGCCCATCTTTTGTATACTACCCTGCGTATTATTTTGCACTTATTACCCAGTCTCCAAACCCATGGATTCTATTTTGTGTCACAGAGGCTCTACCGCACGCCTAACCATGATACATACTCTCCCACTTTCAAATGACATCAGGCCTTCTAAATTCTTACAACCATGTCTTAACTTTGGATTACATCACCCCCTGAGACTCCACACCCTGACCCCTAACATGGAACGGACAAAACAGTATACCAGTCCACCCTGCCCACAAGCAACAATATCTGTAGCACCTGCCCCTTTGCCACCAACTAATTGCATACCCCACCTAGACCAACCCCAAGGATTCAGAGCCTCTCCAACAGCTCTGAGAAACTATAAACCGAGCTCCAGATCCATAGACATACCCGCCTCTGGAGGTATCTCTACTGCTTGCCCTCTCCCCATTGGAAACCTCAGACTAGGCTCCAGATCCAGTGGCCACCACTTAACACAACCTAACAAAACCCTATCTACATCAGCCACCAAGCCAAACTCCACGTCTACTAGACGGGCTAAGAATCATAAGCTGAAATCGCCTACACCCCTCGCTAACACTATTAAAGTGGGACTCATTACTGCGAGATCGCTCCAAGTGCATGCATTGGGCATAGTAGACATCATAACATCACATGACCTTGACTTTATTGCCATCACAGAAACATGGCTAAATACAGCTTCAGGTCCTTCTCTAGCACTAGCTATCCCAGAGAACTACTCCATTTTACGCTCAGACAGGGAGGGCAATACCTCAAAGGGAGGAGGAATCGCCATTGTTCACAATACGAAACTTGATCTACGAATGGCTAACAAATGCCATCTACCATCAGCGGAACTACTATCAGTGAAATTAGCCACATCCTCAACATCTACCATCACACTACACCTGATCTACCGACCCCCAGGACCAACTTCCGCATTCGAAAAGGACATTTCACATTTATTATCTACGAATACCAAAAGAATCTCCCAAGTCATTATCTTAGGAGACTTCAATCTAGGCCTTCCCGACCCAAAAGATACCAAAGCTACTTCACTTAAGGACACCATATCTGAGTTAGGTTTCTCACACTGTATCAACAACCCCACTCACAACAAAGGAAGAATATTAGACTGGTTAGCAGACCACAACTGTAAGATCAACATACTCGCTAACTCACCATGTGCATGGACCGATCATCACCTAATCACCTTCGCCATCAATAAGACAGCACACACCACTCTACAAACACAAGTGCCTGCCATGATGGCGAGAAGCAAGCAGAACCTCACACTTGAGAACTTATTGCCCCTGCTTAAACCTATCACCCATCTAGACAACCGGCATTCAGACCCTTCTACTCAATTGAACATTTACAATGATACTTTACTCAATGCCATCAATGCCTTAGCTCCACTTAAATTCCAAAAACCCAAACCTCACACTCACATTAATAAATGGTACACCCCCCAACTCAAAAATCTAAGGAAAATAAAAAGAACAGCAGAATCCACTTGGAGAAAATAACCATCAGAGTCCAACAAGGTCGTCTTAACAGAAGCCTCAACTATCTACAAGGCAGCTATCGCCCAGGCCAAAAAAGATAACTTCAATGACCGTATAGCTAAAGCTACATCCAGTACTAAGGAATTATTTAATATACTGAAAGAACTAGAAACTCCTGCCCCGGAACCTGACACCTGCACCAAAGATATTTCTTTGTGCTCGAACATTCAGAAGGCGCTCCAAGATAAAATCAGCCTACTCCTAGACAAAATTCAATCTAAAAAAAGCCTTACTGATACTGCTGCCCGTCAAGACATACCGCCTTACCCAGTAATTAATATACTGCAAGTTACCTTCAAACCTCTCTCCATCAAAGAAGTTGAATCAATCATACTCAAACTTACACCATCTAAGTGCCAGGGTGACATTTGTCCCGCGCCGCTCATCAAAGAGGCAGCAGCGGAACTTGCCCCAATCTTTACCACATTCATTAACGCCTCATTTAACACAAATGCTGTACCCAATAATCTTAAAGATGCCTGGGTACTCCCCCTACTAAAGAAACCCACCTTGACCCCAATAACCCATCTAACTACAGACCCATCACTACAGTCCCTTTTCCATGGAAAATTCTGGACTGGGCAGCACATCTCCAGATACAGCAATGCCTGGAATCAAACAATCTGCTAGGACTAAGACAGTAAGGATTCAGACCTAGACACGGGACAGAGACTGCACTTATTGATTTCCAATCCCAAATTCAGATCTTAAAAGACAAGGGCAAATCAGTCCTACTTCTACTACTCGACCTTCCTACGGCCTTTGACCTGGTGAACCATAAAATCCTATGCAAACACCTGTCTTCTGCTGCACACTTCTCGGACCAAGCTAATGCGTGTATTGAATCCTTCCTCAGCAACAGACCCATGAGAGTCTTCTCCCCTTCCGCCTCCTCTCCAGCTTCCCCTGTGACTTGCGGGGTACCACAAGGATCATGCGTCTACCCTACCCTCTACAATGTGTTCACCAAGCCTCTTTATGATGTACTTGACCATCTGGGTATTATGTACGCCAATTATGCAGATGATACCCAGATACTCATACCTGTCACTGGTGACCACATTGCAGAGAGTAAGTCACTTAATGACATTTATAGTACCATACAAAGCTGGATGGCGAAGCACGGTCTTTGTCTTAACGACAATAAGACCGAGCTACTCATTCTGGGCTCTCCCACCAAACAGAACAATCTAGGGCCTTTGTTCTCATCTTTTAACATTGATGGAAACATCATAAAAGTAGCAAAGGACATTAGGAATCTACATTGACTCTGCCCTCACATTTATTACACAAACCAATGCACCAGCCTCCGCGACGGCATTGACCTGCAAGCTCATCACAGCCTGCCGACCCTACCTGACATCGACAAATTGTACCTCAATAGCAAGAGCATTCGTTTTATCTAAACTTGACTACTGTAATGCACTATACACACATCTCAGCAGAACATCAACAAAATTCAAATCATGCAAAATAATGCTGTCAGAGCGGCTTGTAACATCCTCAGAAAGCATCCCATCACATCCACCAGACAAGCCATAAAGTGGCTCAATATTAAGCAAAGGATAGATCTTAAGCCACTTTCAATCACTCATAAGTGCCTCTATAACCAGGCACCAACCTACCTAGTGGACACTTTTTCACGCAACAACCCGTTGCGACCCACCAGAACTGGCCAAGTACATAGTGTCTCCATCCCACGTTTCAAACAACAACGGGGAGGCGGAGTCAGCTTCCCAGTCCTTGCGGCTAAGAAGTGGAATAAAATCTCCCCATCCACATCAGAGAAGAACCCTCATTCATTCGCACAATTTCGCTCAAAGGTAAAAAGCTGGTTCCAGGTACAGGACAACAACCAGTCAACTAAGCCAAACTAACCTACCTTACTTCCTTTAGCATTGTTAATACCTGCCTCTATCTCTTTACCATTTGCTCACCTACACTGTCAGCACACCGTATTACACGTAAGGATCAATTCTCTGCACTGGTTGTGCATTCATGCATACCTAGTCATGCACGCTCATCATGTAAAATTATGACTGTTTTCTGACTACAAACATTGTTAATGACGCACCCCCCAGGAACATTGGGATTTTGTAACTTCATGTCTATGCAGTTTGATTTGTTGTATACACCTGTATAGTCCTTATCTATGCAACCTGTAATTTCATAAAGGCTACTGTATATTACATAATTTCTGTAACTTGTAAGACTAGCGCCCAGCTGCCTCAGGGCTTGGTTGTGCTTTACAAATAAATAAATACAAAAACAAATACAATGTGGCTGCTGAGGCCCGTCTGCGGAGAAGATTACCAATCGGGCCATCTGCCTGGTGCAAGCTGGTTCCTGCCTACACTAAGGCGCGCTCAAATTCAGGTGCCACATCTTTTTCCTCATCGCGTTTTCTTTTAAAATGCTTTAGTGTCCCCGTAAGGGACATTTGGCACAGATCACTTTCAAATTTTGGCAGATCTTTCAACCTTAAGTGGGTCTTTGAAGAAACATGCTCAGCGATTCCGCTTGAAGTCTTTCCATTTACTAATGAAATTGTCACTCTGCAAGCCTTGCCGATGGGGAATTTCAATGGCTACTGTTTGGCTTCTTCAGTCCAGTGACTACTATTCTGATTGCTTGATGGAGCCAACCTTCTGAAATCCAGTTTTGTTTGCTGCAAGGTAAAAACCATATTAACACAACACTGGCAGGTTGTAAAAGAGTTACAGTGTGCACTGCATGTCCAAGTTACTTTATGTTTAAAAAAAATAAACCTGAGGACTCTGCCGGGTAAAACACATAGATCACAAGTATTTCTGCAGCTAAGGTCAGTCCGTCCAATTAGAAGGCAGGCAAGAAACTGCTAATGATGGCCCATTAGTCACTGAATGGTTTGTTGCCTGCATTCTGATGGGAGGGGAGGAGCAGTGGGGTGTGGGGAGTGGATGTGCATTGTAGGCAGCTTTGCCTCTCTTCAGGTGTGCAAGTGTCGTCTCACTTTGAAACAAGAGCCAAAATGCCCCCATGTGAGCAAAGCACTGACAGCAGCCAGCACGTTGCCACTTGCTATTGCCTCCCGACCTCCAGAGACCTCTTCTTTTGCCACTCACCGTCAGTCACCAGAGGACCCAGCCTGCAGCCTGACCCCGGCCGCCTGTCCAGTATCAGAGGTAAGTGTGCTGCCAGTGGCGATTATTTATGGAGCTTCCGAGCAGCGGTCACATTTCTGTCTGAGCACTGGAGTTAAGCAGCTGTGGGGAGACCACTCCACGGATTTGCCCTGGGGTGGACTGGGGGCACAGGGGCACGGGAGCAGGTGAGGGGACGACCATGTCGCTTTGTTTTATGGAAAGTCTGACATCGGTTTACATAGTAAATTAGCTAAAAGGCCTTCGGAGGCACGCAGGGCGGTGGGCGGCGTGTGTTTACAGAGCTCCACAGTCCCTTTCACCTGTCATTGTGCCCATTGTGCATCCATCCCCGATGTTACGTCCGTAGCTGACGTGCGCATGAGCGAGCCTCGTTCTGGCCACGCATGCGCGTTACAAATAAAGACGGTCCGGAAGGCAGATGATGCCAGGACCCTGGAACGACAAGACGCGTGTGCTGCATTCTCATTGTATTTATGCGTGTGAGTGTGTAGTACAGGGCGGCCCGATAACGGGAAGCCCCACAACACTGGCGACAAGGGCGGCACACGGAGAGAAACGCTCGGCACACAAATGTGTGCCAGCAAGGGTATTTCATCTCACGTGTGACACGAACCTCACACGAGTGATGGCGGCCATTTTGTTTTTTGTGATTATGGCAGTTGTGGCCCGCGAGGGTGCTCATGCGCTGTCTGGTCACTGAGGCAAACGAACCCTACATTTTTGGACACCCTGCAGTTGTCCCAGGAGGGATGACTGCGATTTCTGCCTAACCAAACGTCAGAACAGGCGGCAAAGAAAGAAGAGACACCTCACATCATCACAGTGGCTCTACCCAAGAAGTCAGGCACGTCGGACACGAAGATAGCCAGGTTTGCGGCCTCTGTCAAGGAGTGAGGTGCCTGTGCGACCTGTGAACATGACGGACAATGATGGAGAAGCCCCTGCGGCGGCGGGAGTGGTGAGAAGGCAGCATGGCTTATTGCAACCAATGCAAGAATTTGACACCCCAGGTCCACCCTCGGAATTGGGCCCAAGATGGCTTTTGTGGATTAAGAAACTTGACATGTTTTTCGCCGCCACGGGAGAAACAAATGATGACGCCAAAGTGGCAACGCTTTTATATTCCGCAGGCACGGAGGTACTACGCATATATGAATCTCTCAATTTACCTGTGGTAACATATGCGGCCGTTAAGACAGCACTGAAAGATCACTTCATACCACTCTCCAACGTCGACTTTGACAGATTTGTCATGTGTGGAGAAAAGCAGCATGAAGAGGAGTCACTTGATCAATTTTGTGCACGGCTGAGACAGCTAGCCACCACGTGCAGATGGACGGATGCGGATTTAATGGTCCGCCATCAACTGATCCAAGGGTGCAGACCGGCAAACTACGGAGACAGGTTTTAAGAGAGCCAGGCATGTCGCTAACACAGATTCTGGACAGTGGAAGAGTCTATGAACTTGCTGAGAGTAGAGGAGCCAAGATGGACGCAGCTACACGCTCAGTCAAGCACAAGGAAGCGTTTGCAGTTGGAAGACAATCTCAGACTAAGTCAAGGTGGAGCCAAAAGAGGAAGGAGTCTACAACAACTCAAAGCAATGCGGTCATCTGCCAATATTGTGGATACGACCTGCCGCATGCAGAGTAATGTCCAGCGAAATCGAGGACTTGTGGGCGATGCAACATGCCGGGGCACTATGCCCGAATGTGCAGAGCTGCTGCCCCAGTTGCCACACAGCGAGGACCCCCAAGGGTGAGTGGTGGATACAGAAAACAACGCAGCGTTGCTGCCATGGAACAGGAGGTCCAAAATTACAATATTGCAGAGGAGGAGCAAGAAGATGAAGAAGTTTTCTTCATCTTGAACTTAGCTACTGGGACAAAGAAGCGCAGACAGCCGACAAGTGTTGTAGATATTCAAGGGGTCCCCACGCAGGTACTCATGGACACAGGAGCCTCGGTATGCGTGTTGGCCACTGAACATTATGAGGCCATTCCAGGTCCCCCTCCATTGGACCGGTCAACGGCGAAAAAATTTTCACGTTTGGGGGTGACACTCCCCTTCCCATCAAAGGGGTATTCGTAGCTCCTGTAACACGTGAAGGAAAACATATCAAGGCAAGATTTTTTGTCACAGATGTCAGTCCACGGTCTTTGTTGAGTTGTGTGGCCTCGGAGGCACTTGACCTGGTTCAGTTTGCGTTTGCAGTGTATCAAGGGGATGTAAATTCACTGCTGGAGCGTTTTGAGAGCATATTTCAAGGAATTGTCCGGCAGAAAGCAGAACCCGTACGGCTCCACATCGATGAAACCATTCGCCCGACTGCACTAAAACACAGACGTAATTCCGTTCCACCTTCGGGCTCAGGTTGAAGAGGAGCTCAAAGTTTTGATTAACATGGCAATTATTGAGAAGGTAGAAGGGCCGACACCATGGGTCTCGCCAATCGTGGTGGCACTGAAGCCCAAACAACCGAGCAAGGTGCGCATATGCGTGGACATGAGGTTGCCCAATGCGGCCATTAAGCGAGAACGACACTTGACTCCTACGATAGATGATATCATCAATGAACTGCAAGGTGCGAAAATATTCTCAAAACTAGACCTAAGAGCAGGATATCACCAGCTGGAATTGCATGCAGACTCAAGATACATTACTACGTTTACAACGCATGAGGGTCTGTATCAATTCAAACGCCTCAGTTTTGGAATATCATCGGCCGTGGAGGTTTTTGAAAATGCCATCGGAGGCGCATTAGCAGGTCTAAAGGGAGTGATAAACATGAGTGACGATATCCTGGTGTTCGCAACTACGCACTCTGAACACATGAAACGTCTAGAAGCTACTTTACAGAGACTGAAAGACCTGGGACTCACCTTACATCGTGAGAAATGTGAATTCTTCAAGGATCGCATTGGGTTCTTTGGGTTTATATTTATGGAAATGGCGTATCCCCAGACCCGGAAAAGGTCAGAGACATCCGTGAGGCTGTGGCGCCCCAGTCACCGACAGAACTCCGCAGTGTTCTGGGGATGGTCAATTATTGCGGCCGTTTCATCAAGGGGCTGGCATCCGTTTCGGAACCGCTCCGAGCCCTCACAAAAAACGATGCAGTTTGGGTCTGGGGCATCAGAGAACAGGATGCGTTCAGTGTAATAAAGAGGGCATTATCCGACCAGGACACGGTGGCGTATTTTGACCCGGCAGCTGAATCTGAGGTGGTTGTGGATGCAAGTCCCGTGGTTCTGGGGGCGGTATTGATGCAAAGGGATGTGAGAGGTGAAATGATACCCATTGCATATGCGAGCAAAGCCCTAACTAACACCGAAAGAAGATATTTCCAGATAGAAAGGGAGGCCCTTGCCATTTTATGGGGCTGCAAGCACTTCAGACTGTATATCCTTGGGAAACCAGTCACCATCATCACTGATCACAAACCCCTTCTCCCAATCCTGGCAGGTGTATCTTCGAAACCGCCTCCCAGGATAGAGCGGTGGATGCTCGCACTCATAGAATATGGAGTCAAGTTGGTGTATCGGCCAGGGACGAACAACCCGGCGGACTATTTGTCGCGTCATCCCAACATGGTGAGGGAAGAGGATCAAGGAGATGTGACAGAGTGCCAGGAATTTGTTCGCAACATTGTGGCATGTGCCATGCCGGTGGCGTTAGACAGAGAAGTGATGGCCCGAGAATCAGCAGATGATGAGGTATTTCAGATCATAAAAGAGGCTATTCTGAGTGGTGACTGGAAAGGGGTCCTGCAGCACCATACAAGAAGAGAAGACAGAGCACAGAGAGACCTGCAGGCATTGTGGAAAATCCGTGACAAGCTGTCCATGTTGGAAGACGGATTGCTATTGAAGGGTCGACAAATTGTTGTGCCACAGTCGTTGAGAACAAAAGTCATAGAGCTAGCACACAACGGACACCAGGGAGTGGCCAAGACGAAGGCAAGGCTACGGACAAAGGTATGGTTTCCTGACCTGGAGGCCCGTGTTGAGCTGCATGTGAAGAGATGCCTACCGTGCCAGGCTGCAAGCCCAGTGGAAAGAGCACCACCGATCAACTCAATGGAGCGGAGCGAGACGCCATGGGGTACGATACATACCGACTTTGGGTCCACCGGGAGGGGATGTATTTCCTAGTGGCAGGGGATCAATGGTCAAGATATCCTGAAATGGAGCTAGTTGATTCAACTGCCACAGACCATGCTATCCTCGCTTTGGATAAAATGTTTGCCACGCATGTCCTCACTGAAATTGAATGCTCTGACAACGGGCCGCCATTCACAGGAAACAAATTCTCTCAGTACTTACGTGAGAAGGGCATTCAACATCGGAAGGTATCGCTGCTTTGGCCCAGGGCCAATGGAGAGGCCGAGCGGTTCATGAGGACCCGCCAGCAGTGGAATGGAACTAAAAAGAACCCTGTTTGAATTTCTCTGAGAATATCGGACGACTCCGCATCAATCCACCGGCGTAGCTCCCGCGGAGGCGTTGTTTGGGCGCTGCCTGAGGGGACTCATTCCGAAGGCAGAAGGTCGTGAACCAGGGGTCATTGACAATGACAGGGTAAGACAAGAACGAGAAGCTCATAATGCCAAAGAGAGCGAGAGAAGAGGACTGCAGGAAAAGGAAATAATGGTGGGAGACTCTGTGCTGGTACGCAACCGAAGACCCGAAGGGAAACTGTCGCTACCATATGAACCCCAACCGTCGGTTGTTACTCATGTCAAGGGATCTAAGATCACTGCGGCGAATGCGAGAGGAACCATCACCCGCAATCAATCGTTTTTCAAGAAGATTCACAGCCCCTCACGAGATGATGTTCTGACGAGACCAGCACCACAAGATGAAGAGGCGGAGGTTCCCGACGGTAACCCACTACCGGACACATCCTGCACAGTCGGGACCCCACCGCCGGCAGAGCGGCGGTACCCGGCGCGACTAGGCCGCGCCTTACCTGTTCGGCTCAAAGACTACGTCCTAGATTCAGGGGACTGAACAGGTGACTGTATCAGGCTTGTTATCCATTGTTGGAACTCTGTTGTATTTGCACATGTTTTATGTAAGTTGTATCTGTGCTGTTCTTTTGTTTAAAGAAAAAAAGGGATGTTACGTCCGTAGCTGACGTGCGCATGCGCAAACCTTGTTCTGGCCACGCATGCGCGTTACAAATAAAGACGGTCCGGAAGGCGGATTCTGCGGGACCCTGGAACGACAAGACGCGTGTGCTGCAGTCTCATTGTATGTATGCGTGTGAGTGTTTAGTACAGGGCGGCCCGATGCATGGGAAGCCCCACAACACCTGAGAGCCGATGACAGGGAGCCCTCGCCCCAATGGCCGCTAATAAGGCCACTTACACAGAGCAAAGAGGCTGTGAAGGGTCTGGAGGCCTCGTGTGCCAGTGGGACTGAGGAACCACTGCTGTGGGTGGGTCAGAGAGAGGGGAGAGTGTGAGGTGGAGGAGCAAGGGGCAGTCTAGGTTGGCCAACTGTCCCGCAGTTTGCAGAGTGGCTGTGCAGGACGCAGGTTGTCCCGACTTGCAGCTGCACCTGAGGACTTCTTCTCCCTGGAGAGAACTCTATTGAGAACCCTTAAAATGGGCTCCTCCCGCAAAGGCCAGCCCCATGGCAATGAGGAGAGCCGGCAGCCCTTCTTTCTTAGCAAAGTAGGCTTGCTGTCTGACGAGACCTTAGCCACGGGAGCAACTGGGTGTAAGAGCAGTCTCTTGAGGTCACATCCTTGCAACTTATTACCTTTAGGCTGTTATCTTCATATTCAATGACACCCATAAAGTCGAAAGGATTGATGTCCGAGTACAGAGGGGATGTGAGGAGGTGCAACCTGTGGGCGTTTTGACCTTTGCCCACCCATAGCCATGGGAACACATCTGACAGTTTCCCATTCACAACTTGCCCCTCCCCGACCAAAACAAATCCCCCCCCACATCTCTGAGCTAGCTCTGTGTGCAATAGTGGTAAACTATGGACTTTTATGGGGCTGCCTTTGTTATGTCTAAACAGTCATCTGAAGGGCAATGGCTTGATTGCAGCTGTAAATCAACTCTAGCTTTAATAATGTTTAACTGTGCCTTCAGGCAGTGGATTTGTAACCAATGTGTGTCCTTACAAATGTTGCCTACACTGAATTTCTTTTAAAGAAACAGCACTGGCAAAGCCTACAATTTTGGCTCTTTTATATGCATTTTCCATATCCTATAGCTTTGCCAATACTTGCTTCCTTTCAGTCAAAACGCTGCCATTTTAAAGCTGTTTTTCCCTACTATGCAAATCCAGAAATATCCCTTCCTTTAGCTTCATCTTGGATTCTAACAATGTACCTTTAGAGTCCTCTTTGGATAACAGCACCTGGAAAGGACTCTGAAAGTTGGCAGAGCCTGCAAAATGTGCCTGAAATAACAGAGCACAAAAGATCTCCTAAAGCCCACAGTTCCTCACATATCATAAACAGTATATCCGTATTGTATAAGCACCTAAAATTCAAACAATAAATAACTCCAAGCAAACCTACCACCGCTAACAATCAGCCCCCACAAAGCCCTCAATCGAACTCGAAATAGACCACCTTCACACCTCCCACTATCCTCCTCATTGTGAAGGCGAAAGCATCATACCAACAATCAACCTACACGCGTTCCAGCTCTTCATTTAGGCTCACAAAGCAAGGAAATGTTAAGGCCTCTCTGGAAAATGTACACTGTGAACACAGTTACTGAGCAGTGATGGTGTCCACCGCCTGATAGGCGTGAAGCTGGCACAAGCCAGTGACAAGTTCAGCACCATAGGAAGAGCAGTGAGGCACCTAACATGAAAAGTAGGCCCAGAAGATGCAGCAAAACAACAGCTTCCCACCCAACGGTATGAACTTTATTTTATGTTTGTTTTGTGCTGCAGCCCATAAAAGAAAAGTATACATGCCTTCACAACGTACACAGCAAACACAGGCCGAGTAACAAGGGGATTTAACTTGACCAACAAAAAGCCCATCAAGCAGCGCATGGTCAGGGGCAGCACTTCACAGGGTCGGGATCATGCTTCCCAAATAAACTGTGTTACTGAACAATTGTGCATGAGCAACTCTCTATACAAATCAGATAATCAGCTAACTGGACAATATACCTTTGAGAATAGTGGAACACTTATCCCAGGCACTTAGTTTCAGTAAAACAAACCTCTCGGTTCCCAGGAGGGGAGGGGTGAGCCATAATAATGTGTGAAGTGAATTAATGCGAATAATGTGTGAAGTGAATTTCTTCGACTGCTCAAGAAATACTTGTGATCTATGTGTCTTATCCGGCAGAGTCCTCAGGTTTATTTTTTTAAAACATAAAGTAATTTGGACATGTAGTGCACACTGTAACTCTTTTTTTTTACCTTGCAGCAAACAAAACTAGATTTGAGAAGGTTGGCTCCATCTATCAAATCAGAATAGTAGTCACTGGAATGAAGAAGCCAAACTATAGCCACCTAAATTCACCCAAGGTAAGTTTACACATTATTTTGTCCAGCCATATTCACGTGACCAAGCACTTCCTGTTGTGTTGTGATATATTTTGCTGTTATCTACATTACTGCATGGCAGTTCTTCTCTAGCCATAAAAGACAGGAGCCAAATAGCGAACATTAGTGGCTTCATGTGTCATCACCAGGTGACATTATGTTAGCTGAGGTCGACTGATGTTTTTTAAAATTCATTTTATTTAATTATTTTCAGACATCTCGGAGAAAGCAATGCACTTTTGGTCCAAAAATACCTACAAAATCTAACATAGCGCAGGGCATAGGCCCTTGACATTGGGGTGAGAGAATGTGACCTGAAGACCAGATGATGTCGGGGAAGGTACTGAGACTGAATTTGAAGGACAAAGTTAATGTCATGCTTCTTCTAAATTTAAGTTGTCTCCTCTTGTAATTGTTCCAATAGACTTCTCTGACATCGAGCAATGCTGCACAAAACCAAGACCATTGAGCATTATGCGCGGGAACACAAAGATTTTACAGTCGAAGAACACAATGGAAATAAATTGTTAATTTGAAAGGCTTGCAGAGTAACAGTTTCATTAGTAAATGGAAAGGCTTCAAGCGGATTCGCTGAGCATGTTTCTTCAAAGACCCACTTAAGGTTGAAAGATCCGCCAAAATTTGAAAGTGGTCTGTGGCAAATGCCCCTTACGGATACACTGACGCGTTTTAAAAGAAAAGGCGATGGGAGACCGCCAGGGGGCGTGGAGCATGCTGGACATGTGAGACCAGCGCTCCGCCACCACCGCAGGGCCTAGCAATCTGAGCCAATCCCCGGCCGGGAGTTTGGAGTAACCCCGACGGGAACGTGCGCCCCTGCGGCAGCGGGCCAACGAATCGAGTGCCCTTCCGAGAGCGGACACAGCCTGGCCCCGATTTGAGGCCCCGCTCGCTGAGCAACAGAGAGGACGCCGTGCAGCGGAGCCACTGGGGACGTCACATCTCGCGGTGCCCTGGGCCTCGGCTGGCCCCGCCGTGGAGCCCGGAGTCGCCAGTCATCGCCTCTGTAGCCGCGGCCTGCGCCCATGGCATCGAGAGGAGGACGCCGGAGAACGCCCCCCATCATGCGTGGGCGCCGAGAGGGCCCTGGAGCTCTGCCCCGGTGGTGTCTGAACTTCGAGCGGGGCTGGGGGCAAGTGGAGCGTCCTGGTGGGAGCCCCCCACCACCAAGAACCGCTCCTGTGTGGGGCCTCCCTGGGAAATTACCACCAGCAGCAAATCAGGACTCCGGGAGCTCCCCGACCCATCCCCCGCTCACGGAGGCCTACTAAAAAAGGGGCCTCCAGTGATGGGGTCCGAGCCCAAAATGGACGTGTGGCGGCCCCCAACGGCCCCAAGAAGGTGAGGAGCGCAGGGGGGAGAACTGATACCCGAGACTCGGCGGACTGTGTTTGACCCCCCCCGGCGCCATCCGGGCACGGACCAGCGCAACTCATCCCGTAAAAGCTGGCACAGCCATCCCCCCTGGAGTACAGTGGTCCCCCTGGATATTTCAGTCATGACGCCTCTGGGGAAACAGGCCCCAATCACAATCTCAGCCACCCCCGTGAGGACCTGAGCCATCGCCGGGCCCCCCCCCACGTGCGAGCTTACCACCGCGGAAGTGGGGAGGGCCCAAGACGACCAGAGGGAACATCAAGGCATTAAGGCAGGGTGAGAGGCGCCCCCGCCCTCACCCATACTCCAAAGTGCACCCAGAGACCGGAGCCCTGGAACCGACCCAGCCAACATGCGCAATCCGCTCCCTCCAGCGCTTCCGCCGGTCTAACGTACCCCTCGGCGAACCACACAGAGTCACCATGCCGTCGAGTGCCGACCCCCCCCCTCCTGCAGTGCTAACGAAGGACAACCTCAAGAACATCCTCCAGGAGATAAAAGCGATTCGAACGGACATACAAGCCTCTATAGTCGATCTCAGGGGGAGAGTGGAGACGCTTGAGGAAAAAATGGAGGGAATGGAAAACAACCACCTCCAAGTGGACCTGTTAGATATGAAATACGAAGCGAGGCTAACGGACCTAGAAATCAGAGAGGAGGACATAGCCCTGAAAATGGTTGACCTAGAGAACAGAAAACGCCGAAACAACCTGTGCATTATGGGTGTGACTCAACAGAGAGGCGAGACTGCCACAGACGTGGGGAGAAAGGTTCAGGGCCTCATCAACCAACTCTTCACTCTCGAGGGGGGCAAGGAAATCCAGCTGGAAAGAGCTCACCAAGAAGGAGGTGGAGCGAGGGGCAGCCCAAGGTCCATAGTTGTGCGCTTCCTCCGCTACAGAGAAAAAATGGAGGTCCTCGAGAAAGCGAGAAGGCTGGAGAGTTTCTTGTTCGAAGGAGACACAGTGAGGATTTTCCAGGACCTCTCGGCTTTCACTCTTACCCGCAGAAGAGAGTGCCGGCCACTCACCCAGTGGCTCACCAGTCAGGACATAAGATAAAGGTGGTCCTTCTCATTCGCCTTGTCCTTCGAGCGCTCAGGAGTGGACTATAGAGTGACCAGCGGCAAGGAAGCATCCCAAGTGCTGCAGGTACTCAAAGGGGATACCCCAGAGGAAGGAAACGAGATGGAGGTGCAGGAGCCTCGGAGCGCCAGGAGGGAGCCAGAGGGCCCCTGGTCCACAAAGAAGAAGATAAAGGGCCGAAGGAAATTCAAGAAACTAAACACCCCCACAACGGAAGCTGAAGGGGACTAAGTGGTCAGAGGCTCACTATTAGAGAAACCGAGAGATTCAATCAAACAGCCCCGGCCGGGGACGCCGAGCTTAACAAGGGATCAGCGGTGGATGGATGTGCATTCACCCTGGTGGCTTGCCCGTTGGCAGGCGTCGTGATAAAAAGGGGGAGGGGGAAGGAGGGAAGGGAAGGAGTTGGGGTTGGGGATTTGGGGGACCCACACAGTCTCAAAACAGCATTGGAAGGCGGCAGCAAGCACAGATCCGGGAAGACGATACACACAAGACAAGGACCCAATGGCAGACAATGAGAATAGGGGCCGGGCTGAGTCACTGAGAATTGGTTCACTCAATGTAAAGGGTCTGAACTACCCAGTAAAGCGCTCCCTCTTGGGGAGGGAAATGAAGAATGCTAAAATAGATGTCCTCTTCGTCCAGGAAACTAGAACAGTCACGGGAGAGGAGAGGGACATCCCGGGAGCACACGTGGGTCAGACCTTCTGGGCATCCGCTCCCACGAAACGGAGTGGAGTCGGGATCATCCTGCAGAGAAACCACAGACTCACAGAGGTAACCAGGTGGGGGAGGGAGGACGGTAGAGCCATGATTATATCGGGTGACTTGCACAACTCCAGGGTCTCCCTACTAGCTATCTACTGTCCTAACGTGGGACAGGTTGATTTTTTCAAAGAGGCAATGAGAGAGATAATGGCCAGGGCAGAGGGGCTCCTAATACTGGGTGGAGACTTTAAAATGTGGGCAAATCGGGAATTAGATCATAGTGGAGGGGCCATCCCGCTAGGCAGCAGAGGGGGTAGACCCCAGGGGAAATTCCGGGAGCTGATGTGGGGCTATGGGCTCGTGGACACATGGAGGGAATTGCATCCGGAGGGAAAGGGATACACCTTTTACTCAGCGGTCCATGGCACCAGAACGAGAATAGATTACCTTTTCATGGGGCACCAGAACTTGAGCCGAGTGGAGTCCTGCAATCCGCCCGGTTAGCTGGTCGGACCAAGATATGGTCTGGGCAAATATTAGTGTATCAGGTCTGAAGCCCAGAGAATCCCTGTGGAAATGCAATGACCACCTTCTAAGGGATGTGGTCTTCAAGGAGGAGATGGAGAAGGCGATCAATGAATATTTCGAACTGAACAACACGGGCAAAGTCAACATAGAGACAGTTTGCGAGGCTGCAAAGGCGACCTGGAGGGGTATACTGATTAGAGAGGGGGCTTCAAAAAAAAGGACCAGGACTCTCCTGGATCTTAGGCTGCGGGCGGAGATAATAGCATTGGAGGGATCTGAAGGGAAGAGTGACGAAGAGAGGGCCAGGGACTTGGGGGATGCAAGAGAGAAAAGGCAAGAACTGAGAGCATTGGAGATGGGGAAAATTGTAGCGGGCCTCCAACACCTGCGTCAAAGGTATTACAAAAAAGGAGATAAGGCCGACGCCATGCTGGTGGCCAAACTCCGGGGCCAACGGAGAGATGGATGGGTATCAAGGATCTCAAGCAGGGATGAGGGGGCAAAATGGAGGGAATGGAAAACAACCACCTCCAAGTGGACCTGTTAGATATGAAATACGAAGCGAGGCTAACGGACCTAGAAATCAGAGAGGAGGACATAGCCCTGAAAATGGACGACCTAGAGAACAGAAAACGCCGAAACAACCTGCGCATTATGGGTGTGACTCAACAGAGAGGCGAGACTGCCACAGACGTGGGGAGAAAGGTTCAGGGCCTCATCAACCAACTCTTCACACTCGAGGGGGGCAAGGAAATCCAGCTGGAAAGAGCTCACCAAGAAGGAGGTGGAGCGAGGGGCAGCCCAAGGTCCATAGTTGTGCGCTTCCTCCGCTACAGAGAAAAAATGGAGGTCCTCGAGAAAGCGAGAAGGCTGGAGAGTTTCTTGTTCGAAGGAGACACAGTGAGGATTTTCCAGGACCTCTCGGCTTTCACTCTTACCCGCAGAAGAGAGTGCCGGCCACTCACCCAGTGGCTCACCAGTCAGGACATAAGATAAAGGTGGTCCTTCTCATTCGCCTTGTCCTTCGAGCGCTCAGGAGTGGACTATAGAGTGACCAGCGGCAAGGAAGCATCCCAAGTGCTGCAGGTACTCAAAGGGGATACCCCAGAGGAAGGAAACGAGATGGAGGTGCAGGAGCCTCGGAGCGCCAGGAGGGAGCCAGAGGGCCCCTGGTCCACAAAGAAGAAGATAAAGGGCCGAAGGAAATTCAAGAAACTAAACACCCCCACAACGGAAGCTGAAGGGGACTAAGTGGTCAGAGGCTCACTATTAGAGAAACCGAGAGATTCAATCAAACAGCCCCGGCCGGGGACGCCGAGCTTAACAAGGGATCAGCGGTGGATGGACGTGCATTCACCCTGGTGGCTTGCCCGTTGGCAGGCGTCGTGATAAAAAGGGGGAGGGGGAAGGAGGGAAGGGAAGGAGTTGGGGTTGGGGATTTGGGGGACCCACACAGTCTCAAAACAGCATTGGAAGGCGGCAGCAAGCACAGATCCGGGAAGACGATACACACAAGACAAGGACCCAATGGCAGACAATGAGAATAGGGGCCGGGCTGAGTCACTGAGAATTGGTTCACTCAATGTAAAGGGTCTGAACTACCCAGTAAAGCGCTCCCTCTTGGGGAGGGAAATGAAGAATGCTAAAATAGATGTCCTCTTCGTCCAGGAAACTAGAACAGTCACGGGAGAGGAGAGGGACATCCCGGGAGCACACGTGGGTCAGACCTTCTGGGCATCCGCTCCCACGAAACGGATTGGAGTCGGGATCATCCTGCAGAGAAACCACAGACTCACAGAGGTAACCAGGTGGGGGAGGGAGGACGGTAGAGCCATGATTATATCGGGTGACTTGCACAACTCCAGGGTCTCCCTACTAGCTATCTACTGTCCTAACGTGGGACAGGTTGATTTTTTCAAAGAGGCAATGAGAGAGATAATGGCCAGGGCAGAGGGGCTCCTAATACTGGGTGGAGACTTTAAAATGTGGGCAAATCGGGAATTAGATCATAGTGGAGGGGCCATCCCGCTAGGCAGCAGAGGGGGTAGACCCCAGGGGAAATTCCGGGAGCTGATGTGGGGCTATGGGCTCGTGGACACATGGAGGGAATTGCATCCGAAGGGAAAGGGATACACCTTTTACTCAGCGGTCCATGGCACCAGAACGAGAATAGATTACCTTTTCATGGGGCACCAGAACTTGAGCCGAGTGGAGTCCTGCATCATCCGCCCGGTTAGCTGGTCGGACCAAGATATGGTCTGGGCAAATATTAGTGTATCAGGTCTGAAGCCCAGAGAATCCCTGTGGAAATGCAATGACCACCTTCTAAAGGATGTGGTCTTCAAGGAGGAGATGGAGAAGGCGATCAATGAATATTTCGAACTGAACAACACGGGCGAAGTCAACATAGAGACAGTTTGCGAGGCTGCAAAGGCGACCTGGAGGGGTATACTGATTAGAGAGGGGGCTTCAAAAAAAAGGACCAGGACCCTCCTGGATCTTAGGCTGCGGGCGGAGATAATAGCATTGGAGGGATCTGAAGGGAAGAGTGACGAAGAGAGGGCCAGGGACTTGGGGGATGCAAGAGAGAAAAGGCAAGAACTGAGAGCATTGGAGATGGGGAAAATTGTAGCGGGCCTCCAACACCTGCGTCAAAGGTATTACAAAAAAGGAGATAAGGCCGACGCCATGCTGGTGGCCAAACTCCAGGGCCAACGGAGAGATGGATGGGTATCAAGGATCTCAAGCAGGGATGAGGGGGCAAAAACGGATCCCGAGGGAATAGTGGAGGAATTTGCGGGGTATTATGAGACTCTCTATGGGAGGGAAGGAGAAGTGGAGGCGGAGGCACTGGGAGCATACCTCGGAGAAGTAACACTACCTGTGATGGACCCCACGGAAGCATTAGCTTTAGACGCCCCAATAACGAGCGAGGAGGTACTCAAGGCAATATCGGGTCTTAAGCTGGGCAGGGCCCCCGGGGAGGACGGATTCACTGCAGGCTTCTATAAGGCCTTTGGAGGCCTACTAGCGGGGTTCCTGGCGGGCCTATTCACAAATATCATGAGGACCGGGAGTGCACCCCCTTCGTTTGGCAAAGCGCTGATGACAGTGATCCCAAAGGAGGGCAAAGATCCAGCAGACTGTCGGTCGTATAGACCAATTTCCCTCCTGAATGTGGACGCTAAACTGTTCACCAGGATCATAGCCACGAGACTAGACAGCCATATGCCGGTACTCATCCATTCTGACCAGGTGGGCTTCATACAGGGGAGACAGGGGGCGGACACCCTCCGAAAAACCCTGCCCCTCATGAGGGAAGCGGCCCTGAAGGGAGACAACCCTGTCCTGGTGGCCATCGACGCCGAAAAGGCGTTCAACAGGGTGGATTGGGAGTTTCTACATGGAGTCCTTGTCAAACTGGGCTTCTGCAAGGGAATCAGGTGAGCCATTAAGGCCCTATACACAGACCCGTCTGCTAGAGTCACGGTAAATGGTCGCCTGTCATGAACATTTAGCCTTCAAAGGGGGACGAGGCAGGGCTGCCCCTTCTCCCCAATCCTGTTCGCCATGACCATGGAAATACTCGCGGAGTACATCAGATGTGCCCCGATGGTCCGCGATATTGATGTTGGAGGTCGGACATTCAAGCTCGGCCTCTATGCAGATGACATACTGCTCCTCCTGAGGGAACCAACTAGCTCTGTCCCGGCTGCCATCCGGGTTATTGAACGGTTTGGCCAATTCTCAGGCTTCAGGATAAATATAGGGAAGTCTATGATCTTCCCCTTTGCCCCAGATGCAGACAGGGACCTGACGGAACTGTCCCCCCTGGGTTTTCAAATCTGTACCGAAGGGATCAAATACCTGGGGATTAACATCGTCCGGCCCCATGAAGACCTAAGCCAGGCAAATTACCCCCCGCTGTTAGACAACTTATTCAAAGATATAGAGACATGGGGTAGGGGGCAAATCTTGTGGATGGGAAGGATAAACCCCGTAAAGATGAACATCCTCCCCAGGGCCCTGTACTTTTTCCAGATGCTCCCTTTAGAAGCCCCAGAAGCACTCCTTAAATAAGCTAAAAAACGCATAACGCAATTTGTATGGCAAGGCCAGAAACCCAGAATAGGTTATGAAACACTTACCCTCCCCAAGGATAGAGGGCGGGTCGGCCTCCCAGACTTACGAACCTACCACAGAGCAGCCCAGCTCAGAACCCTGGCCCCCCACCTCAGAGAGGACCCCAACAAACAATGGGTCTTCCTTGAAAACTCCCTCCTGAGCCCTGTCACAGTGGGTGAGTGGTTATGGGTCCCGATGAAAAAGCTCCCAAGGAGAATTAGGGAACACCCAATATTGGTAACAATGTGGAAGGCGCTGGAGGGTAAGGGACATGGTGAGAAGGTGACCACCTGGCCCTCCCCATGAGTCACATCTGGTCTACACCAGTTCTAGAGGAAATCCCAGGCCACGAACACTACCAGCCCTGGTTTGACGCGGGCTTATGCAGAGTTGGTCAGTTGGTCCGGGAGGAGTCCTTTATAAGTATCCAGGAGCTTGAAGAATCCTTGGGAATAGGCAGGCTCTCCCCACTCCTCTACCTGAGACTTAAGGGAATCCTAATGAAAGCAAATCTAAAGCCCAAATTACAAAGAAAACTCACCCCGGTTGAGAAAATCTTAGACACCCAGGTAGTAATGAAAGGCCTCATCTCACTCCTTTACTCTGCCCTTTTAACTCCCCGGGAGGGGACCACCAAAAGCCTCAGAGGGAAATGGGAAAGAGACTTGGGTTGCAGGATCGAAGACGGTCTCTGGGGGCGTCTCTGTAGTAGATCATTTAAGACCTCGATTTCCTGCCAATACCAAACCCATGCTGTTAAACTCTTGCACAGATGGCAGTATGACCCGATCACACTTTCTAGGATGTTCCCAGATGTAATCCCCCTTTGCTGGCACGGGTGTGGGGAAAAGGCAAACTACTGGCAAATGTGGTGCACATGCGGAAAGGTCCAAACCTATTGGGCCGAAGTCCTCAGCTGGCTGAAAGAGGCGGGAGAAGGTGTGCTCCCACTGGACCCGATGTTGATACTGTTTGGCCTGCAGCATAGGGATGACCACTGGGAAAAATTACCGGATCTCTCACACTCCCTTCTTTTGGCAGCCAGAGCGGCTCGCGCAAGAACATGGAAGAGGCCCGCCCTCCCCACGAAGAAAGAATGGGTGATGATAGCCAAAGACATATTCCTTATGGAAAGACTGACAGCGACCTTACATGGTTCAAGCACCCAAATAGAGACAGACTGGCTACAATTTCAAGAGGTGTTTGGCAATACACAGGCCACGTCCTGAGACCCTCAAGTGCCCTTGGCCCGGCCCAAAAACAAGCCCTGATAAGGAACGAATGGCCCTAGAACTTGGAAAGCCGGTTGAACACTGGCGGAAAAAACCCGGATCGACGCTGCCCTATGCCGCATCACTTCTATAAGTAGACTCCATCGCTTGAGACACTGTATGAGGTGGGTGGGAGGGGGCGGGGGAGTATAAACGCAGAGAATAATGGTCTACAGTTTGACTTGTTGAGGGTGATTGCCCAAATCTTGTGATTTGTGTACCTATGCTGTTTTCGAAAAATCAATAAAAATTGAATAAAAAAAAAAAAAAAAAAAGAAAACGCGATGTGGAAAAAGATGTGGCACATGAATTTGAACACGCCGTAGTGTAGGCAGGAACCAGCTTGCACCAGGCAGATGACCCAATTTGTATTCTTTTCCACAGACGGGCACGAGCAGCCACAACATTACCCCGATCCACGCAAATGTACGAGAAATAACTACTTGAGGTTTTTATGACAGACATTGCCCAGATCAAAGAGTTAGTCGAAGGTGACCAAGGCGACGTAAACATTTCAAGCACCGTCGATGAAACGCCCGAGATGCATGGTGATCCGGCAGTGGCAGTCCTCTTCACTTTTTGTGACCCAAAAAGTGGATGGGTGCGCCATACTATCATGGTAGATTTAGAGGTGATTGAAAGTTGCAATGCAGTTTCAGTGGCGGCATTACTCCAGAAAGTCTTCAGCAAGTTTGGGAAGGACTGGAGAGATGCAGTGTGCGTTTGTAGTGATTCGGCAAGTTATATGATAAAATTATGCAGTGATCTGTCCAACGGCAATGCCGATTTCAAGACCTTCCCCATGCGAGACCCCTGCTACTTACCTGATGGAGTTTTAAAAGCAGCTTTAAAGTCCTCAGAATTGATTACAGGTGTAGTTGACTTTGTGGTCCATTCTGGTGCGCTATTTAGATATGCATGTGAACTGAAACGCAAATACCTATCATTTTGCACATTGTATGGCATGAAAGAAAAGGTCATCCCAACTGTCTCCTTTAGCCGGTGGTTCTCTGTATTAGAGGCAGTGAATGCCATACTATTGATGTGGCGACCTTTTACCGATTTTCTCTTTCGTGATGATGCATCAGGCAGGAAATGTGAGTATCTGAGGGCGCACATTGATAGTGAGGCGAAGAAAAGTACAGTTTACTATGTTCTCAGATTTTTGACAGAGAACATGACCGCTGTAGTTGATATAATTAAAAGGTTGGAATCAGAAAACACTTATGTTTACCAAGTGTACAATGTCATTGTTGTGGAGGTCAAACTCTTATTTGAAAGAAAGCTGGGTGACACTTTCAGTGACTTTGGCCCTCTAACATGTGCACTTTTGGAATGTCTAGGAAGTTTAGGATATTCTATGCAACAATGCATGAAAAATGGCGAGCAATGCTGCGTCGAAACATCCCATCAGCCGCCATCTAATTCGAAGTGAGTGAAGCCTCTTTGTGGCATGCCATGCAAGTACTTGATCCATTCCGCAAAAAAGGGTTTAGTCCAAACTTTGAAACGTATGCATTTATTTTTAACCATTTTAAAGACACTGAGACTGTGGAGCCAGTTTAATGTGTATTTGACAGATCCTGTGCCTGAGAATATGCATCTTGAGGTACATGAGAATTGGGTGGGAAAGCGCCAGCAGTGGCCAGATTTATCCTTAGATATTTTGGCCCTGCCGTGTCAAATGCCAATGTGGAAAGGTTGTTTTCCCAAATAAAAGTCTTTATGGGAAGAAAAGAAAAGGCAAGGATGGGCAAAGAGTCCTTGAAGAGGTATTACATAATTTATTACAATCATTTGGACTTGTAGGAATGCAACAGATTACTGGAAGAACATGAAATTGTTTAGAACATGCACGGAGAGATTACCCAACATATACACGCAATTAAACAATAAAAGAACATGTCTGTGTTTACACCTGAAAAAACAGTTGTCTGTGATTTTTTGAAAGGGGCAAACAGGAAAACACTGATAAACACAATTTCGGAAATGTTTTGAAAGCACTGGAAAAACATCCCGGAGTAAATAAAAAACAAAAACCTAAAACAGGAACGCTAACTATAGTCCAGCAAAGTGCCTTCAACATATAGGAACAAACCTGTGCTTACCTTGTCCATCGGGTGGAAGTACTTGTGTCAACTGTGTGTGTGTGTGTCTGTCCCTCAGCAAGCCGACCAGTAGGTTGCAACATGCCTGAAACAAAGACAGTGATTGAACTAAGGTGAACTCTAAAACGGCTTCACAAGGGGCAGGGACCCCAGTGCGCACAGTTCCCCAACCACATGTAGATACGGCAGGACTAAACCTGTCTGTGATTATGCAAGAGAAAGGGACAGCCTCTCCACATGGCTGCCTTCCCGGCCCTTAGTCCGCTCCACAGAGCTGCAGCCATTCGATCGAAAGGCAGCCGATGATAAAATCGGGTCCCATCTTAGTTGTTTGCAGTTTTTAATGGTTGATTGCACAAACTGCAGGCATCGGTTGCATACCGCTTCTGCAAGTCTTGTAGCCTGGGCACTCCATTCCTCACGTCTACTGCCACAAACACAGCAAACCAACTGCTCTCTGCAACATTCTGTTTGACTGGTGGTTCTAGGGGGCTTCTGCCCAATCCCCTTTAAGTATCACTCAAAATGCCACACACAAAATATAGAAATGTCACACATAAATACATTGTAAGCATGTAAATGTCACACATACAAAAACCGAAAACTTGGCAGCCCTGAAAGGCTGAGAGGTATGAATTTTAGGTCAAGACACAGAGGCTGCAATTTTGCATTCAACTTCTTTACTGCACTGTGTAAGGAACTCATGTGGCAACAACGAATACAGACACAAGTGATCACAGTTCAAGAGTGTTTATTAAACTGCATATAGGTTGGAAAACACCCAATCTAAACTTAAAGCTAAGATGGGAGCAAGCTACGACCATCAAATGAAAAATAAGGCAGTCCTGGTGGCGTCTTGTCAAATAAAAAGGGCCTATACTAAAAAAAACTGTTTCCAGTCCTTACTACTGAATAGAAAAGAGTGTGGGATAGGATTCACAAGAAAGAAAGAAATGTTCACAAATAATAAGTCAGCTGGTGGTAGCCGGGGGTCTCCCTTCCCCATGTTTTGAGAACGGGACAAGGCAGGACTCATGAGCACAGCACACACTCGAGCTTTCCCAGCACGAGACGACTGTTCAGTTCTCAACTATCAGGACATAAGTTGGTGAAGTCTCTTTTCCATCAAAAAGTCCCTTGCCTCCGAGGGCCTGATGTGTTCAAAAATAATAAACAAAAGTTATGATATGATATGGCATTTATAACTCGCCTATACACAAGTGTTTCAAAGCGTGACGAGGCAAGTGAGGGGGAACAGAGGGAAGACAGAGACAACGGTCTTACTAGGCCAGGTGAATTTGAGATTGCGCAAGTGCAGGGGAGGAGGGAAAGGGAAAGTGCGGGGGAGGGAGGGATAGGGAGCAGTGCAATACATAGGTTCAACAGTAAAATAAATAAAATAAATAGAAACAGTAGGTAAAAGTGCGGCCAGCTGGTGGCAACTGCAGGGCCATGTGTAGACATTAAGTGTCAAGAGCTGGTGGTGACTGTAGGTATTTAGAAACAGCCCCCAAGTGCAGGGGTTGCCTGGGAGGCAGTGCAGGAGTGCAGCTGGTGGGAGAGGGGACCTGGGCCCGAGATCAGAAGGTAGCCAGGTGACCAGTGCAGTTTTAGTCAGGAGTTCAGCAGGGGAGAGGCGGAGAGATAGCAGAAGCAAAGAGGGAGGTCTTGAGGTGCTTCCGGAACCGGAGAAGGTTCTCCTCAAGTTTCAGGGAGGCAGGGATGCTGTTCCAGAGGGAGGCCCCAGCCAAAGAAAGAGATCTACCAACAACTCGTTGCTTGGAGAAGCGACTGGCCCTGAGGGAGTTGGAGGCGGGTGTGTGAAGAGCTTGAGAAGGAAGATATTTAGGAAGAAAGAGATGGAGGTAATGAGGCCCCAGGCCCCAGAACAATGCAGAGGGTTTTGAACTTAATCCTCACAGCCACTGGGATCCAGTGCAGAGATTTCAGTCCTGCAGAGATACGATCCCTGCAAGGACAAGTCTTTCAGTCCTGTTCTGGATGAGTTGCAGAGGGCGGAAAGTAGACATCAGGCAGATTTTATTTTTAAAAGGCTGTTGCAGTAGTCCAGACTAGAGAGAACCAGAGGTCTGGAGACAGTGAGCTTCTGGGGGAAGGAGAGGAAAGGAACAATACCTCTGAGGAGGTACAGCTGGCAGTGTGACATCTTAGAGACATCAGAGATGTGAGGAGAGAAGGAGAGAGTGGAGTCGAAGTTGACCCTGAGGTATTTAGCCTCACAAATGGGAGAAGGAAGAGGGCCAAAAGAGGCCGGCTAGAGAGCGACAGGAAAGGAGGGAGCAGGTGTGCCGATGAGGAGAATCTCAGTCTTACTGGCATTAAGGCAGAGATCATTGGCGGCACACCACTCCACAGTCAGAGATGAGAGAAGGAGAAGAGGTGACGCAAGGGAGCTTGAAAATGATCTGAGTGTCATCCGCATAGCACTGAAATTTGGGGCACAGAGCAGCAATGCAGTGGGCAAGAAGTGCCAGGTATTGGTTGAACAGCCAGGGAGAGAGGTTAGACCCCTGGGGAACACCACAGGTAGAGGTAGAGATAGAGGTGAGGAGGTACCCAAGTTGCACCTGGGAGGGTCGATCTGAGTGGAAAAAGATCAGCCAAGCCAGGGCCTTATTGGTGATACACAGGTTATCACGGAGACCGTTGAGCAGGATAGCATGGTTGACCATGTCAAAGTCAGAAGAGAGATCAAGGAAGATGAGGACACATGGGGTATTGGAGTCAAGGGAGGAGAGCAGGTCTTCGCGGATGTTCAGGAGAGCAGTTTCCGTGCTTCTGGCAGCTCTGAAGCCAGATTGATGGTCATGGAGACAATCAACCAATTCAGTCTGACGATTAAGCTGGGAGATGGGCAGCTTTTCCAGGAGTTTGCCCAGGAAAGGAGTGGTGGAGATTGGGTGGTAGTTATCAGGGCTGAGGGTTTCTTAAGAAGAGGGTACACAAGGTAGTGCTTCAGGGGGAAAGGGAAGATTCCAGTGGCAAAGGAGTTGTTGCAGAAGTCAGCCAAAGCAGGAGCCAAGGTGCTTTTAGAGGAACATGGGAGAACCTGTTTTGATGAGACTTTCATAGATCGAACTTGTCTAGAAACCTCGTCTGGGGAGAACAGGGGAAAGGCAGAGAAGGAGGGAAGAGAGGTGGCCACAGAAGGGCCAGAGGAAGAGATTGGAGTAAAGGTAGGAGGAGGAGAGGAAGAGAGAGAGGACAAAAGCAGTTGTCTGTGATTTTTTGAAAGGGGCAAATGGGAAAACACGGATAAACACAGATTCTGACATTTTTTGAAAACACTACATATAATGGATTCTAATAATGTAGAATGCATAAGGCCATAATGCGGTGCTGACTTGGTTTAATATCAACTACTTTAGGAAACCATGTGATCATAAAACGGCACTCATTTAAGCAATATTGCACAGCACAATATATTGAAAATGTGACAACTATTGCAATGGCAACAAACGGATGTGTACCTTATTTACAGAATACTGTATTTAGGTGAATAAGATAAGGCAAGCATGTAGATCTTTTGTAGCACAGGCACTTTATCATCTTTAAGGAATATATGTCTGTATTGTCATATGCACTATGCATTATATTTAAAACTGCATAAGGAGATTATGCAGCATTGATTTGGAATAACATCAACCACATTGGCAGATAGTTGCCTTAGGTAATCACTTTATTCCAAGATGGCGCTCACTACAGCAACACTGAATTGTGTAAGAATTATGGTAATGGTAGAAGGACTAGTCCCCCTAATGTCTCTGTCTAATATAAAAGAATGTTCACTATCAGATGCACCTCCTCAGAAGAATTCTCCCTTTCCTTACCTTCCCCATAAACTCAATATCCTCTCTACGCTGGACTACTGCAACAGCCTCTTCCTCAATCTTCCTTTATCCTCCCTTTGCTCTTTTCAACTAATCCAGAATAGGACTGCAAGACGTATCCTTGGCCTCAAGCCCAGGGACTGCATCTCTCCAGCCCTAAAATCAGTCCGCTGGCTCCTCGTTGTTGCTAGTGAAGTGGGAGAATGGAAGAACAGGCTCCCGCCCTTCCCCTCTCGCGCCTGGCCTAGAGGATCACGGCCTAGACACCCGCCACGAGAGGAGTTTGCCTATCTACCAGACGACCAAATACCCTGGTACAGGAACATACGAATGTGTCCATCTACCTGCCCAGCAGCCCGCCTTGTCCATGCCGACACCTGCGGCACGGATCAACTCGACTAAACCTACACGTCGTTAGAGATGCCATGACGACCTAGCCAACGGTCAGCACACCTGTGCAAACATGCACACCGGACACTCCCACACCAATCCACACGAAGAATATATTCAGTGCTATGACGTAGGCGACAGACATACTCACGGACGTGCATCTTTATTATTTTCCACATAGGCTCTCAAAATGCAGAAACGCAAGACGCATCATGAACTTATATAAAAAGGCTTGCTGACGCTTCTGATAAGAGCCATGTACCATAATGAAGAATACAACGGGGACACGATACTGAGGATAAAGCAATATGATACCGTAACCTAAAGCGCCCTGCATCAAGCGGTTCCACCTATGCACCAGGCCCAAGTAGGCCGCAAGCAAAAACTTCCATGAACATTGAATGAGCAAGAACTGGGTTGCTGACCCTGCAAAATGAGCCCGGCGAAAGCACACCGCCAAGGGCACGATGTTGCAATCTCGCACGCTGCAAGCCAACGCCAAGGTCGCACCTGCAAGATAAACCAGGCACACAGTAGGAAAAACAATATTAATTGTGTTGAATTTTGCCTCAAACACGGTCCCACCTCACGTGACAAAGCCAAACCTGACAAGATGCCAATCCCAGGAGGAAGGAGACGCCTGAATCCCACGTTTCAAGACACAGGCAGATACAATTAAAAGACTCATTGGACATCTGCAGCAGTGGGAGTATTCGATCTCCCAACATATGAATAAATCCTCACATTGTTTACACCTACCCATATTAAAACATTGTTGCAAATGACAGGTGCACCGCGAGCTGGGAACAGCGATAGTCCCATACTGGGAGGCTCGCGAGCGGACCAATTAGAACATGGGGTTCTTATCACTGACGCCATTCACATTGACCAACCCTCAGAGGTCCTCATGTAACAATTTTCATGTATCAAATTTAAGGGACAGCCCAGGTATACCACCTGACTAACCCTCAGCCACTAACACCGTTCTCTATATGTGCGCTATACTAACCCTACCACTCGAGTAACCAATCCAGAGTGGAGATAGGTTTTTTGCTAAACTTTCCAAGTGACGCAAGTAGCGCGTCATACTAAGGTGAAAAGGGCCTGCGAGCCCCACGATTGTGTGTGTGTCAGGACGGACGCGTACGCTCCTTGACCCATCCCTGCCGTTTTGTCTAATAAACAGCAGAGTCACCTTGCTTCTTGCGTGTGTCTCATACTCTATCTCTTTTGGGATATACGGGAGGAGTTGGGGCCTCCCTGCCCGGAGGTCTGCGGACGGCCCGGCCGACCCCGGCAGAATTTCCCCCCGACAAGTTGGAGGCACTGCTGAGATCTGTTTAAGATCTGCTTTTTTATTTTTACTTTTTCCAGGTAATCGCGTTGCGAGGAGGCCCGGCGGCGCGGCCCCCTCTGCCGTTGCCCCCTTCTGAGGACTACAGGTTCATCGCAGAGCTGCGAGAAGACCGGACAGCGCAATCCGGATATTGGCCCTCGGGAACCGGTTGAGAAGTATCCCGCCCGCGGTTGGCGAGTGTCCAGACGTGGTCCAGACGAGGGGAGGTGGCGAGCCGCTTGGAGGGGTGCACGCAGTCGAGCGGCCCCGCATCAAGAGAACTTGGTGAGCATGCCCCGCACAACAAGCAATGTGAAATTGTGAGGGAGGGGGGAGGAATTAAATACGGGAGGTGGGAGGTGTTGCACTGGTGCGCGGCGAAGGTTTGACAATTTTGTGTTGGCAATGGAATGAATGGTAGCCGAACGAGTGCGAGAGCAGTCGGCTACGTTACGCGAGAGAGGGGGGTGGAGCACGAAAACTTCACGTGCGGCCGCTCGTAGACACTGATTGGCCTAGGTCGCGACTACGTGTAAGGGTGTGTGTGTGTGTGGTTTCCTACGATTTGGCATTTATTGATCAATGAGTAGATGAGGATCCCTATTGTTCGAGCAAGAAACTCGATAGGTAGATGACGTTTCCCTGTAGGCGGTAGCTAGTTAGTTGCCCAATACGGAAGATAATTGGCTGGTTAAGCCCTCCTGTCGAGGGGCGTATCACACGCGAGGCGACGCAGTGTGCGCAGTCCGATTATATTATTGATTACCTTGTTCCAGGAGTGACAGGAAGACAGCTGTGAGGTTAATGGGGGTAGATTGCAAGTGTATTTTGAACTTAAAGTATATATGAAGAACTTACCAGTAGCTCGAAGAGATCGGTGACGTCACCAGTAGGGCTTTCATAGGATATCCCGAACTCGAACCCGGCATACAGCCCTCCACCATATGTGGCTCATAGGAAGATGCCAGCAGGGGAGGGGAGGACTGGAGAAGAACAAACTGTGGAAATAGGAAATGATGAGTGGGTAGCTGCACAGATACTATTAAAATTACGAGGTTCATTAACAGGAGAAGAGAAGGAGGTAGTAAGGAAAACAGACAAGGATAATACCAGGGAGAGTGAAATGAGGGGGGAAGAGCTGTTACGACAAAAGGAAGAGATTTTGGAGGAACGACTAGCAGAGTTAAGGGATGAGCAGAATGAACTGATCAAACAGCTCGAGAGGGAGGAAAGAGAGAGAGCGAGGAAAAGGAAAGAAGGTAAGAACGAATTGGAAAAAATAAGGGAACGAACTGAGGAGCAAAGGAGAGAAGCTGAAAGGGTAAAAGCAGCAGCAGAAAGGGTATGAAGAGCAGTGCTGCGAGAAAAGAAAGGGGAAGAAGAAGAGAAAGAAAGAAAAATGGCAATGTGGAAGAGGAGATTACTATCAGAAACAACTAAGAAATACGAAGAAGGGAGTGTGATAGAGAGTATATTAGAAAGGGAAAGGGTGAAATGGGAAAGGAAGAAAGAGGATGAAAGAATACTGGAACAGATGAGTAGTGAAGTAATGGAGGAATTAAAAAGGAAAATGGAGGAAAATGGTAGGGAGATGGAGGAGAGAAATGAAGGAGAAAGAGAAGATAGGAGAAGGGAGAGTGAAGTATGGGGGGATGTATATAGAGACATAGAAGTAGCAACAACATCAGCGCAAAGGGGAGCGGTTGATAAAGGAGAAAAAGGAGAACTGGACCTAATAGACTTACAAACAGTAACAATCAAGGGGAAAAAGACAGAGTGGGGGGTGCCATTTATGACTGACTTTTGTAGTGAGGAAGAAGAAGGAGTGGAGAAGGAAGGAAGAAACAGTGAAAGGGAAAGCCTAGATAAACTATACATCACCCGGACCAATACAGACTCACCATGGATCCGTAGGAGAAAGGATGAGCTGGAGAGAAGTGAGGAGGGAGAGCAAGGAATAGCGGAAAGACAGACACATGAGGCTGCACCGTCCCCATCACGCCCTCTCCCATCGCACCCTACATGCTCAACCACCTCACGCTCGTTACGCACAATAAAACATGCACCCTTCACAGACGAACTGACACCCTATGCATGTCGGCTTAGGGACCTCCCTAGACGCAGGCAGGAAAGACGAATACACATGCCCACATTAAATACAGGAAATTATGGAAGAAGGGGAAAAGATAGAGAAGAAAGAGTTACGAGCAGGGGAAATACGGATGAAATTGACGATGTAGAAGAAAGGGAAGAAGAGGAAGGGTGTGAGGACTCGATTTTATGGAACACAAAGGGTAAAACGAGACATAACGTAATGCTACTTCTGGAGAGGGGAGGGGTTAGACCACAGTATGTCCCTTGGAAGCATACAGACAAAGAAAATATAAAATGCAGGCTCCCATTATTAAGTGTAGGTGCGGGTAAGTGGATATATGAAATGGAAAAACACACCGCAGGACAGAAACTGGCAGTAGGAGATGTAAAGGGCCTTCTAATATCGATATTAGGGGATGCAGCGGATGACATTTGGAAGAGAGCGGGATTCCCTGGGGTAACAATAACAAACACATTGCATGATGGGGCACCATTCGCAAACTGCAGACATGCACTATGGCAGGGACTGAGGGTACAGTACCCAGACACATCAGACATAGGAGCAATTACCTCCCGCAAGATGCGTGAGAACGAAGATCCTGTTGATTATATCCAGGAAATCCAAGAGAAGTGGCGCATGGAAACTAGAGAACAATGGGACAAAACACCAGCAATATTTTATCATATACTAGTACAAGGGCTCCCAGAAGGAGTTCAGAAACAACTAAAGAAAGTAGTGGGAATGGAAGCAAAAGCATGGCCAGAAATACAACTGACTATAGTGCATCATTGCAGGACATGGCAAGGAAAAATTAAACAAAAGGAAGAGGACAGGAAAATGAAAGAGGCTAAACTAGTACAGAAAAAGCTTACTAAATACACAATGGAAGGGGCACTAATAACTACGCCTACAACAATGACCCAAAGCCCCACACAAGTAGTGGCTGCACAAGATTCCTCCCAAATACCACCTTCACAGACTATAACACAACAGGTGCCGCCACTCCAACCATACACGACCAACATGGGAGGAGGATACCCAATGCCAGCAGCTGGGTATTATAATTATAACAGGGGGAGAGGAGGAACTATGAGAGGGAGAGGATACGGATATAACACCCAATAGCAGGTGGGAGGACTTAGAAATTCCTACCCCACAGGGCAACCAGTATACCAGGACAACACAGGGAGCTTTCCATGGCAGAGTAGGGAACCACCGGTATGTTGGAGTTGTGGATTATTAGGGCACATGTCACGCACGTGTAGAGTTAGACCAGGAACACCATCATGGAGTGAACAGGGACAACCAAGGCCCTCACAGGAACAGCAGGGCATACAGCAACAGCAGACGTTGCAACAGGGAAATGAACAGCAACAACTAATAACGCAACAACAGCCACAGACACATTCACTGCCACAACAACAGGTAGCGATAACACAACAACCCCAAGTACAACAAACACAACTGGGTAGGGTGACGGTCCTGGGGCACAAACCTTACACAGGAAATGGCCAATCGTTGTACCCTCAATAGGACAGCCCACAGACGGCCTTGGTGTGTCCCATCCTGTCAGTAACACCTAATAGTGCGGAGGAACCACGCATAGAGGTAACGATAGGTGACAAAAAGTTATCATTCCTTGTTGACACCGGGGCGACCCGGTCTTGCATAAGGGAAGGTAAATTTAAGATGTCAGGCGAAGCCATGAACACCCAAGGATTCTCTGGGGCTAGAGGGTTGGTTCCTTTTACTGATAACATTCCCTTATCTATAGGAGATTATGACCTGTCAGTTCCACTTCTATATTATAGTGCCTCACCAGTAAATATACTGGGGAGAGACATAATGAACAGGTTAAATATGACGATCTCCTTTACTGAGGACGGCATAATTTGCTCTACTCCAGGGATTAACATGCTCACAGCACGACAGATTATGCAAGCATATTGCGGACAGACAGCGATTAGGGCGGAGCCAGTAGATGGCAAACTCTTCCAGTACGGGACAGACATGGCATTTGCATGGATGCCAGGGATAGAAGGAAAAATCTGGAGGAGGCCAGCAGCCTATCTGTTCAGACCAGAAACACCAGTTAATGAACCAGAAGGAAAGGTGGTTCCAGTGGACATTGAGAGCATTATAGCAACAGCTGATTACATTGCTGTACATGCCCAAGACCGAGAAGGAAGAGCATGGAGGGCAGTGATAGCACTAGCAGAAGGATGTAGACTCA
Source organism: Ambystoma mexicanum (assembly GCF_040938575.1). Lineage (NCBI taxonomy): Eukaryota > Metazoa > Chordata > Amphibia > Caudata > Ambystomatidae > Ambystoma > Ambystoma mexicanum. Next base: position 69,252,711 of record NC_090932.1, on the reverse strand, counting down.
CCCAGGTGTCAGATGAGGAGCTGTTCTCAGAAGAAAAGGAGGAAGGTGAAATGGTGTTTATGATGAGTGTGGAAATATGGCTAAGAGTGGCGTACAAACAAGTAGCACAGAAAATTGCAATGGCACTTGACGCACCCGCATGCACCCCAGTCCCCTTCTTTAAGGAGGATATGACAAAGGTACCCACATCATTGTGGACTACTAGCCCCTATGACGTGGGGTGCATAAAAAGTATAGGGGGAGTAAGGATAAAATTGAAAAATGGTGCAATACTCCCCAGAGTGAAACAGTACCCACTATCAAAAGAGGCAGATGAGGGCATATATGAAACCATAACGGCCCTTATAAATAATGGCATATTGGTCCCCTCAGAATCACCATGTAACACGGCTGTATACCCAGTGCCCAAGGCCAAAGGGGGGTCTTGGCGCTTCATACAGGATCTCAGGCCCTTGAACAACATAGTAGAAGCAGAATATCCCATAGCAGCAAACCCGGCCACAATATTGTGTGGCATTCCAGCAGAAGCATCACGATTTACAGTGATCGACCTTAAAAATGCTTTTTTCTCAATACCATTGCACCCAGACTCACAAGATCTGACAAGCTTCACGTACAGAAACACAAAGTGGAAACACACCAGATTGCCACAAGGGTATTGCAAATCACCCTCAATTTTCAACAGAGTAATACAGATGGATTTGGGTAACATTGAAGTGGAAAGCACAGTGTTGCAGCATGTGGATGACATAATAATTTGCAGTACAAACGAAAGAACATGCAGAAAGGACTCATTAAAGATGTTGACAATATTGGCTGAGAAAGGTTACAAGGTAGACATGGAAAAGCTACAGTACTGTCAAGAACAGGTACTTTACATTGGTCAGCTCATATCCCAACATGGAAGAAAGATTGCACCACAAAGAGCACAGGCCATTTCAAACACTCCAGTACCACAAACAGTGAGGGAACTGCAGCAGTTCCTGGGGCTGTGCAACTACTGTAGAGCATGGGTATTTGATTACAGTTCATACATAGGACCCCTGCTTGAGGCGTTAAAGGAAGCTAATAAAGGGGAGAAAAAGCTGGGGTGGATGATAGAAATGAAAGAGGCTTTTGGTGAATTGAAAGATGCGATATCAACTGCTCCGGTACTGGCATCCCCAGACTATGAGCGACAATTTTTTATATTTTCACATTGCGACTCAGCAGTAATGAAAGCAGTGTTGGCTCAAAAAACAAGCCTGGGATACAAACAAGTAGCATTTTACACTGGCCACTTAGATCCTGTGATGTTAGGTCATTTCCCTTGCGAACAAGGTCTCGCCGCAGCTGCTTTTGCGGTAGAAAAAGCATCAGCAATAACCATGGGGTGCCCAACTACACTGTTTGTGGAACATGCACTATTTGCAATATTGAATAAACCTAAGTCCACCCTAACCACGCAGAGGGCATCAGGTTATGAGATCATCCTATCCAGAGCTGAACTATCAATTGTTAGATGTAGCACGGTCAGCCCTGCAAGGTTCCTAGCAGAAGTACTTGAGGAAGGAGATTATGCCCACGATTGTACGCAAATAACTGAAATGTACTCATGTACTAGAAAGGTTGAAGAAAACGCACTAGAGGGAGGTGAGCTCCTGTTCATTGATGGGTCATCAACTATCGACCAAAGGGATGGTATAAGGAGGACTGGGGCAGTAGTGGTGAAAATGATGGAGGTACCGGTGTGTGTGGCAATGAAATGTGTACAATTACCACAGCATTATTCTGCTCAAGCAGCAGAATTGATTGCACTGATCTTGGCGTTGAGGGAAAGCTTTGACAAACGAGTGACCATATACTCCGACAGTGCGTATGTTACATCCACTGTCCACTCAGGGCTGTTGAAATGGAGAAGAAGAGGGTTTAGGAGAGCCGATGGCACTCCAGTGCAACATGCCCTCCTATTGGCTGAACTAATTGAAGCAATAAATGACCCCCAAGAATTAGCTTTGGTCAAATGCACCACACACACCAATGATGAAGACCACATCTCAAAAGGGAATGCAGCAGCAGACGCACATGCGAAGTATGCTGCATACTTTGGTGAGATATGGAACCCCACAGAGTCACAGAGAGGGAGAGGGAGCGGAATGGCTAAGGAGATGTTGATAAGAGAAGGGTACACCCATCTCCCAGCCACACAGATTATGGAGCTACAAGCGGCCGCACCAATGGCCGAAAAAGAAATATGGGTAAAAAGAGGATGCACAATGTCACCAACCGACGCACTATGGCGCCAGGGTGACACTGGAAAGGTTGTAATACCATTGGCACTTTTGAACACCGCCCTGAGCCAACTACATTACCCAGCCCACACAGGCAAGGAAGTAATTGCAGCACGAATTAGGGAAGACTGGTTCTGCCCCGAGTTAAATTCTCATGTGTCAAATTTTATCAGCAATTGTCTCACATGTCAACAGTTTACGGCCGGCCACACTCTGAAGGTGATAAGAGGTACTATACCCCGGCCAGAGGGACCGTTCCGGCATCTCCATATTGACTATGTTGATATGATCAACGTATGCCAAGGAAATAGGTATATGATTGTAGTAGTATGCCCATTTTCAAGATGGATTGAAGCAGGGCCCTGTTCACACCCAGATGCATTTAGAGCAGCTAAATTCCTAGTGAGGGAGGTCTTCCCCAGGTGGGGAGTGTGTGAGGTATTAAGGTCAGACAATGGCCAACATTTCGCAAACGAAATGTTCCAGCACATTACATCCTTGCTGAACATCAAGCATAAATTTGCATGCGCATAACACCTACAGGCCAACGGTATATGTGAACGCCTGAATGGCCTACTAAAGGAGGCAATTGCAAAGATACAGCAAACAACAAAGAAGAGTTGGTTGTATTGCCTTCTATTAGCCCTATTTGAGCTAAGGAATAGACCAGGGTCCGACCACCACCTCACCCCTCACGAGGTGGTTACCGGACGTCAAATGCGCCTTCCCCTAACGCCAACATCGAGAGCATTTACCGACCACGAGAGTACTGCGAGTGTTCTTGGTGATGAAATGTACCAATATGTGTCTTCTTTGATTACTAGTGTAGTGTTTGTGTCTCAACAGCTCGAGCGCACGTGGGGCGGGTCTAACAGCAATCAACAAGAAGACGTGGATAAAGAATTGGAAAAGGAAAGACTGTGCAAAGTTGCTAAAGGTGACCATGTACTTCTTCGCAATTTCAACAGAAAGTGGAACAGTCCACGATTCACTGGCCCCCATCTGGTAGAGGAGGTATCAACGAGAGCAGTAAAACTACAGGACAAACGTGCCTGGAACCACCTACACGACGTAAAGATCTACAAACTCCAGACCCGCCACAGCGCCACCGACAGGGCCACTGGAAGAACAACGACAGCGTCACCAACGGAGGAAGAGACTTCTACCACAACTAACGGCCTAAGTGTCCCTATACCCTGCCACCCCCCAGATTCCCCAGAGACAACTATTAGAAAAGAAAGGGGTGATCCCTTTACCGCCCACCCCATGGTTACACGATCAAAGGGTAAAGAGACTTCCGCCAGCTGAACCCCAAACCCTCTTCCCATTGACCCCCTGCCCACCGTAGTAACAATTGAACTGACGGACACTGTTTTTGCACATATACACATGTAAACACCTGAATGTTCTCTTTCTTTTCTCTCGCACATGCAGGTAAAGCGTATTATTGTACTGTTAAGAAAGTAGATAACTAACTAATTCACTGCCCAGGAGTAGATGGTACCCTCAGACGATAATTACCTGGAAGAATTGTCACACCAATTTGTATATGAAATAAAACGGCCAACGTACCTGAAAGGAAGGAGGGTATGTGTCTACTACACAGCATTCCTCTTGGCCATAGAACATTCAATGCCCCACCTCCAACCATACTTGCCTCCCCTAAGAGATAGATTGCTTAGATTGGCGTGGGAACAGCTCTTCGCCTGGGCAAAGAATGACTACTTGATAGGGAGAGCTTAATAACAATAACTAACCTTAATAACGAGCATATTAAGAATTTTCAGGCGGGCAACTGTAACGTCGCAAGAATAAGCTGCCGGACTGCAGCAAGGTAAGAGCAAAATGCCGGTGAAATTAGCATTTGTAATAAAATTGATAGGGATTTTAATGATCACCGGGTTCTTGGCTGCCTCTGTATGGCAGTACAGCTATGCTATTGATATTATTGCTGTACCCAAACCTAATATACCCCCACCCCCAGCTGCAACAGGTGTTATGTCAGGTGGTACTAGTAAAACCCCACACCAGGAAAATAGAGTTAAACGCAGCACATACTCAGATAATAAAGGCATTGACAACTATGTACAAGATTCAGCACACGTCTCTAACAACATGTGGTACCAACACATGACCAAAATAGGCAAGCAGACAACAGAAGACAGCTGCTACGTTTGCTCATTAATCCCATACGCCATGAGCGCTTCTCGAACATTTGTTGCTACGGAGATAGATGGAAAAACAGCACGATGTATAATATACCTGGCACTGTTCCAGACGAAAGGAAGATTTCAAGGGACAGTGGTGCATCTGGTGTGGAAAACACGAGATACATACCCATATGAAAACAACTTCCTCAAGACTTATTTGAGTTACCACAAGAGCAGTTTACATGCTGAAGGATTCAAATACATAACAAGTGGTCCTGAAAAAGGAGAAACAAAGAAGGTAACACTGCAGTACCTACCATGTGATTGGTACGCCACTGAAGTCCCTGGTATAAACGGATGTTGGGAAAGACCACTGATGATAATAACAGGGAAGGTGTACATGGACAACAAATGGGACATAGGAGTGGTTGGCAGCAACATGGTAACAAGAGAAAATATTTCAACTATTGATGGACATAACCATAGATGTTGGATGACTTGGATCAAGTATGTACCCATGCTCACGTGGATGGAGAAGGATGAAGACCCAATAACAATACTGCCTTTAACTGCGCCTAAGGTATGCTACCAACATAAAGGAGAGGTGGATGTAGGATACAATACCAACTGTGAAAGCGTGATGGAGTTACCTGAGGGGGGAGCAGGAACAGCAGTAGTAATGGACCATTACTGGGCCTGTGGAGACAAGGCGTATCACACACTGACCCCTTTGTGGAATGGTGTATGCACTATAGTACACGTTAATGTACCATCACTAGTGGTACCCCAGAAGCATGTGAATGTGGCGAATTTCCCCAAGATGGATGAAGGAAACAAAAGGAAGAAGAGATCTGCACAGCCTCGGAAAGGGCCAGAGAACAGACGCAACGGCAACAACACTGTCCTCAACAGAAGGAAAAGACAAGGAGAACCTCTGACAGGAAATTACCTGTGGGGAAGGTCGGAAACAGCACTGACCTCAATACCGCCGGAACACAGACTATTCAGCAGAGCAGCTATGTTCTTCTCCTCAATAATACATCCTGGACTGCAAGCTTACGCAAACGCAAAATGGCTCCAGATAACTAGGTGGGAACTAATGATGACAATTAACTCTACAGTAAATGGATTCAACGCAATAAAAGAGGAATTGCGAGCAGTAAGAATGGTTGCACTACAGAACAGATATGTACTGGACCTCCTCACAGCAATGGAAGGAGGAGTTTGCGCAAAGATAGGACAATCATGCTGCACATTCATTCCTGCTAACGATGCTGACAATGGTACACTCACGGAAGCTGTATCACAATTGGCCCAGATGCACTCAAAAATGATGGATGAAAGTAAAGGTGTGAAAAGGGATGAGAGCTGGTTTTCAATATTATGGTCATGGATGCCATCTTGGCTGTCAGATGGACTGAAGATTATAGTGGGATGTACTATTTTGGCTGGAGCTGCACTGATCATAATAAGATTTTGGAAGGCCCGTAAGGCACGCACCACAGACGAGATGATCGAAATGGTTGGTATACACCTTTTGATGCCAACAGATGACGGCCAACACACAGGCACAATCATAAAAGAGAGAGAGAAGTTGCGCAACCAGATCATCACCAACCACCTGGACCCACCATCTGTGAAGCTCGAAAACCCAAAAAACCCAAGGAGCTACATAGGGAAATGGGTATACTGCACTCCTGGAGGAACCTGTGAATATATGTATTGGTCATTTGAAGACCATGTTAACCACTATGGACATTTGGGAGGAATACCTAAAATATGGAGAGTAAGAGGAGATAAAGAAAAGGATATGTTTGTGGTCGACAAGTCGACCAGAGGGGGGACTGAAGTGGGAGAATGGAAGAACAGGCTCCCGCCCTTCCCCTCTCGCGCCTGGCCTAGAGGATCACGGCCTAGACACCCGCCACGAGAGGAGTTTGCCTATCTACCAGACGACCAAATACCCTGGTACAGGAACATACGGATGTGTCCATCTACCTGCCCAGCAGCCCGCCCTGTCCATGCCGACACCTGTGGCACGGATCAACTCGACTAAACCTACACGTCGTTAGAGATGCCATGACGACCTAGCCAACGGTCAGCACACCTGTGCAAACATGCACACCAGACACTCCCACACCAATCCACACGAAGAATATATTCAGTGCTATGACGTAGGCGACAGACATACTCACGGACGTGCATCTTTATTATTTTCCACATAAGCTCTCAAAATGCAGAAACGCAAGACGCATCATGAACTTATATAAAAAGGCTTGCTGACGCTTCTTCTAAGAGCCATGTACCATAATGAAGAATACAACGGGGACACGATACTGAGGATAAAGCAATATGAAACCGTAACCTAAAGCGCCCTGCATCAAGCGGTTCCACCTATGCACCAGGCCCAAGTAGGCCGCAAGCAAAAACTTCCATGAACATTGAATGAGCAAGAACTAGGTTGCTGACCCTGCAAAATGAGCCCGGCGAAAGCACACCGCCAAGGGCACGATGTTGCAATCTCGCACGCTGCAAGCCAACGCCAAGGTCGCACCTGCAAGATAAACCAGGCACACAGTAGGAAAAACAATATTAATTGTGTTGAATTTTGCCTCAAACACGGTCCCACCTCACGTGACAAAGCCAAACCTGACAAGATGCCAAGCCCAGGAGGAAGGAGACGCCTGAATCCCACGTTTCAAGACACAGGCAGATACAATTAAAATACTCATTGGACATCTGCAGCAGTGGGAGTATTCGATCTCCCAACATATGAATAAATCCTCACATTGTTTACACCTACCCATATTAAAACATTGTTGCAAATGACAGGTGCACCGCAAGCTGGGAACAGCGATAGTCCCAGACTGGGAGGCTCGCGAGCGGACCAATTAGAACATGGGGTTCTTATCACTGACGCCATTCACATTGACCAATCCTCAGAGGTCCTCATGTAACAATTTTCATGTATCAAATTTAAGGGACAGCCCAGGTATACCACCTGACTAACCCTCAGCCACTAACACCGTTCTCTATATGTGCGCTATACTAACCCTACCACTCGAGTAACCAATCCAGAGTGGAGATAGGTTTTTTGCTAAACTTTCCAAGTGACGCAAGTAGCGCGTCATACTAAGGTGAAAAGGGCCTGCGAGCCCCACGATTGTGTGTGTGTAGGACGGACGCGTACGCTCCTTGACCCATCCCTGCCGTTTTGTCTAATAAACAGCAGAGTCACCTTGCTTCTTGCGTGTGTCTCATACTCTATCTCTTTTGGGATATACGGGAGGAGTTGGGGCCTCCCTGCCCGGAGGTCTGCGGACGGCCCGGCCGACCCCGGCAGAATTTCCCCCCGACACTAGGATCAAGTTCAAGACCCTTTGCATCATCCACAAGGATTTCTGGGGACTGGGACCATGCTATATCCAACTCTCTCTCCCTAAATCCCTCCCTGCCAGAGCCCTTTGGTCTTCTATCTCCAACTCTCTGCAGATCAGAGCCTTCTCTAAGCAGAGAGTGTGGGGTAGATCTCTCTTTGCAGGAGGCTCCCTCTGGAATGGTCGCTCTGCACCTCTCAGGCTTGAGCCAGATCTCCTTAAGTTCCCGAAGTTCTTCAAGACCCTCCTTTTCTCTTCTTCCTTCCCTCTCCTCTGCTAACACTCCCATCAGCCGCTGTGACTGGCCGCCTGTTTCATTCTGAGTTTTACAGGGCACCATCCTCCCGCCCAGTCCACCCCTCTCCTTACACTTAGCATGTGGACCCTCACCCCCTGCACTCCATACTGTTCCCTGGCACTTGCCCTCCTGGGATCCCCCTAGCACATGCCTAGCCCCCGTGGCCCTCTTCCCCCTCCTCCCTCATGTCCCCTTTCACTTGCACTCTCTCCACTTTACCCTTCACTTCCCTTCCCACCCTAGCACTTCGCATTTCAAGAAGGCTGGCACTCCCACCGCCCCCACACTCGCACGTCTTCTTACTGAACCTGCATGATCCGAGTGTCAGAAGGCCTAGTAGGACCGTTATTGTTATCGTTCTCCCTTGTCCCCCCTGCCCTTTTGTTTTCTGGCTCCTTGAAACACCATTTGTTGTATAGGCGCCTTACACATATCCAATAAATAAATAAATAACAATGAATAAAATGAACATAGCTACAATTACTCACCCAACTCTGAAACGCATTAGTTGTTTGTCTTTTTTGTTTTCTGCACACCATTATCTCTGCAGTCCTGGAATGACAATTGAAGAGCAATGAAGAAAAATCGATGTGCCTGCCGTGTATTCTTCGGTAAATGATTGATACCAAGAGGAACCCTGTGAGTGCAAGGCCTGTGATGGGGAGGGTCTCTGTGTTTTTGGTACACAGATCATACATACAAACACACATATACATATATATCACACAGCCCATGGTAGCAGCCGTGTAGTTATGGTTAAGTTGCTAAACTCATAGGAAGAGCACTTATTTCGGTAGCTTATAACTTCGCTCCCCCTCAACGACCAGCTCTGAATCTTTTCACCATGTTGGGCAATGTTTCGTGCAGGGGGGGGTCAAAGTTATAGCGGGGGTTCCAACATTTTTTTTTCCATAGACTGAATGGGGAAAAACTTTGCGCACGGCTACAGCCCAAACGGCTGGACGGATTTTCACCAAATTGGCGGCAGGAGCAGGGGCTTTGGCCAGAAAGCGTGCTTTTGTGTGTTTGGTGGAAATCTGACTGGTCCTTTTGTTGCAAAGAACTGAAATGTACGTCCCAGAAAATGAGTGATATCCCAGTTCACTCCGCAGACAGAAGTTTGATTGGCTGGCGGTACGGCGTGCTGTCGGAGAAGTTTGGACGCGGCCGATGGTTGGCTGGAGGGAAGCATGGTGTGCGGTAAAATTTTTTGCGAAAGCCGCCATGGTGTATCGGTGGACAATGCGGCCGCGGAAGGGTCTGGAAAATGTACTGTATGGAATGTGTTTGCGGCAATAAGGGAGGGAACGGTTGGGGGAGTGAGAAGTGGTTCATGTCACACAGTTAGGTAGGTGGAAGAAGACGGAGGAGTGCCTGCAGTTTTTGCGCGTACTGCGTCAAGTCGCGGGTATCTAGACAGGTGAGTACTTTGTGTGGTGATTGGAGGCAGGTGTTGTAACGGCCCGATAGCTTGTGCCACGACCTGTTTGTGCAGACCTCTTTCCATGGTGAGTGCTGGTATAGCAATTTTAGAAGTGGAATGAAGTGCACATGACATTGGTTGCAAACCGATTGTGGGTAGTTTGGCAGTGACACAATAGTTTGGGAATGGCAGTAGGTACAGCCATGATATGTGAATGAAAGTGCAGAGGAGTGCAGGAGAGAGTGTTTTCTTTCTACATTATGGTAAGTGGTGCAATTTGTTGCTGCATAGTTACATGCCGGTGCACAGATTGGGTAGGAGTGCTGGTGGTAGTGGTGTGTAGGTGGATAGTCGAAGATGGTGACATGGTGCAATGGATGGTGCCATTCTGTAGCAGTGAGAGTGTTGAAGGCCTAGACTGATGGGTGCATGGCCAAAGGCCGTAGGCCTAAGGCCCTGCACTCAATAGGCTAGGAGTTTTCCGATACACCTGATAGTACTGCATTTTGGATTGTGCAGCAGTTAGCGGGTGGTGACTTGTAAATAGTGGGTGTAGAGCATATTTCAGATGCAATAGAGCAGGAGAAGTGAGCTGCCATGTGTACATGTTTGGATTTGCAGGTAAGTACAGTTATAACAGGGTAACGTTTTTGATGTGTACTTGGCGATGGTGTTGTGATAAGTAATGCAGTGTGGGAACTGGGTGCTGGGTTTGCATACTGTTAGTATGGAAGAGGATATGGTAGAAGTGCACCTTGACTATGCTTGGTTACTATGGCGTCTGCTGAATTGTTGAAGTAGAGCCAATGTGGTGAAAAAGTTGCGGTTAGGTTGCTAGTGACACTATACTATGTGAATGGGTGCGGGTAGGGGTGGTGGAGGCTGTGGTATGTTTGTGGATTGTTCGGATCGCAATCTGTTTTCATGATTGGGTGCAATGCAGAGGTTCAGTATATGATTGGTGGGTGCGTCTACAGGTTGGGTAAGAGTGCTGGTGGCAGTGGTGTGTATGTGGATCAGTGTAGTTAGTGATATGGTCACATGCATGGTGGCATTACATTGCGGTGCCTGTGTTCAAGGCCTAGCCTATTGGGTGAATGGCCGAAGGACGTATGCCATGAATTGAAGAGCCTAGCCCTTGAGGAAACCTATGCCCCTAATGCAATTTTGACTTTGTATCTGGTAGAGGGTGGTGACCTGTAAAGAATGGTTGTGGAGGCACATTTCAGATGCCATAGAGCAGCAGAAGTGAGGTGGCAGGTGTCTATGTTTGGTTCCACCAGTGAGATTGCTGGTAGGAGATGGTAAGGTTTTGCATGTGTGATTGGAGATGGTGTAATGAAAAGTCACACAGTGTGGGTACTGGGTGCAGTGTGTGCATACTGGCAGCATGGCAGAGGGTATGGTTGAAGTGTAGTTTGTATGGGTTCTAAACTATGCTGTGTGCAGATTTGTTGAAGTAGGGCCAATGTTGTGAAAATGTTGTGGTTAGGTTGGTAGTGACATACTATTTTGTGAATGGCAGCGGGTAGGGGTGTTGGAGGCTGTGCTATGTTTGAGGATGCCGCTAATTGTGTCCTGGTTTCGTGAATGGGTGTTTTATGGTGTGAGGGAGTTGGGTTGAAGTGCTGCTACGTATGTTAGGTTTATGCACAATGTAAGCTGCCCACATGGTCGCATGCATGGATTCATAGTGTTGTGCTGGGTGTGGGCAAGGGTGGACTGTTGTGTGCATGGCGAAAGGTGTGCTGTGTGCGCTGCAGGATCATTGTGGATGCTGAAATAGGGCATCCCGTAAGAAATGTTTCCGGTGGAGGGGCTTTGGAAGGAAAAGGAACGTGATCTCAGAGTGTTTAACAGGAAATATGGGGTTGTGTACAGAAATGATAGTGTGCAATGCCGAGGTTCAGTATGAGATTTGTGCAGGCGTTTTTGAAATTGTATATTCGCCAATAGGCAGCACTAAGTTAGTGTTGGAAAGTTTGAGCGCAAAGGGAAGAAGTATTGTGTCTGTTTTACTGGAGCGTGGCCCTAGCTGTAGCTGGAAATGTGCACGTGCCATATCATGGCCTTCTGAGCATGGAGGCTTCGCAAATGGAACTGTGGGGATTCTCCAATGAGGAATCGAGTGTGTGGTTCACCGGAAGGGGCATTGACATACTCACCCAAAGTGTAGAGAGGTTTGCAGAGATGGACAGACAGTGAGTGGTTATAGTCGGTCATACCTTTGTGCACAATCTCCACAGTTATGCTGTGGAAAGAGTCTCCGATACTGACTTTCAGTTGGAAGGAGTGCAGGCTTTTTGGTGCACAGTTTATGAGTGGGGTTTCGGGTGCATGGATCTCCTTTGCAAATGTGTGGCCTCTGTTGGTACTGTAGATGTGGTGGTCGTGCATTTTGGAGGACTACATTTGGCGCACATGTCGTGCTCTCGTTTGCTGGCTTACTTAAAAAAGTGGATGACAGCTGTGATGCAGATGTTTCCTACTGCAAAGGTGATTTTCTCATCGATGACACCAAGAGGACAATGGGAGAATGCCGGTGTAAATTGTGCACAGCAAGAGGTCGGGAGATGTTGGATAAATAGAAGCATGTGTGACTTTATGTGCAGTGCTGGGATATTCTGCACGCACTATGAAAGCATTAATAACCAGCCCGATTTCCAGTGTTTTCAAGAAAATTGAATTTTTTTACCTCCATTGGCAATGCTGTTGTGTTTGCCACTCTGCACGAAATGTTCCAGAGAATTCTGTAGAAATGTGAGATAAGCATTCCTCTTCAGTCGAGAAAAATGTGAAGAGCAGAAGCAAACAGACAGTGAGCAGAAGAGAGAAAAATAAGGAAAGAAAACGTTATGAATGCACGTATATAACAAAAACTCGATAAAAAGAAAAAAAAGATATAAGTGTTTTTAGAGACAATCCTGAAGACACAATCCCCACCCATGTTTCACCCCCCCAATCCCTAAAACTCCCCCAACACTCCCTGAACCCCCTCCTCCTCCAGTACCTAGCATGGTAATGTCACGGATTCCGCGACACTTTGAGGATTAGATGTGGCATTTCAGGCTCTTTTTAGGATAACACCTATGGCACTGGCCATGTGGAGGCTAAGCCATTGGCCAATGTGGTGGCTGGTTGTGGTGTGTACATAAACACTGTGACAGAAGGTCTGTTTGTACCGATAAATGTAGGAGGCTATGGTGAAAGTGTGCAAGGTAAGGTGCATGCATTGTATTTTTATGCATGCATTGCATGCACTTGCTTAACATTGCTAATATACATTCCCTGCTGCTTTTGTGGGTTCACATTTCCGACATTTGTAGTGCATGCATTACAGTGCGAAGAGCATATTCTGAAGTTTACAAGGTACGTGGCAGGCATCATGTTGTTATGAATGCAGTGTGTGTATTATATGATATGATGTGCTATGGTATTTTGTGCCATTTGTATCGCGCCTACATACAAGTGTGTGAAGGCGCGCCGAGGAAAGGGAGGTGGAACGGAGGCCACACAGAGACATTGATTCCTCTAGGACAGCTGACATTGAGAGTGCGCAAGTGAATGGGAAGGGGGAGGGCAAAGTGCAGTACATGGGAACAATAAAAAATCTAAATTCATGCAACTACGGCCGGTGCTGGCAAGTGCAAGGATAAGTGTAGACATGAAGTGGTGGCTGCACTGTTAGGGTTATAGAAAACAGTCCCCAAGTGCGGGAGTTGGTAGAAAGACAGTGGAGGGGTGGAACTGTAGGGAGGGAGGTGGCCTGGGGCACAGATTATAGGGTGGGTAGGAAAGCAGTGCACCATACCTTTCAGCCAGGAAGTGAGTAGGGTAGAGGAGGGGAAAAATAAGAAGCACATGGAAAGGTTTTCAGGTGCTTTCAGACCCTGCGATGCTTCTCCTCAAGGTCCAGGGAGACAGAGAGCGTGTTCCACAGGGAGGCCGCAGCAGAAGAAACTCATCTACCACCATGTGGTTACGTGTAGAAGCAACTGACCCTGAGGCAGTACGAGGCGGATGAGGGAAGAGCTGGAGCAAGCAGATATTTAGGAAGTCACAGTGCAAAGTATTGAAGTCCAGGGACCAGAAGGCCTTCTGCATAATGCACGGGGCTTTTAGTTTATTGTTCGCAGCCACTGTGAGGTATTGCAGACATTTTAGTCTAGCAGAGATATGATCGCTGGCGTTCAGGCCAAGGACAAGTTGAGCACTCCTCTTACAGATGAGTTGCTGAGGGTGCAGAGTGGAAGCTGGCAGATTTAAAAAGAACCTGTGGCAACAGTGCAGCGTACACAGCACCACAGCTGTGCAGACACTGAACCTTTGGAAAGTGACTGTAGGTTGCTAAAATAGATACATTTAGTGGTGGCTTTAGTGCCTTCTTTTTATGAGTTATGTAGTAGGTGCGTTAGTGGGGAACAATTTTCGTAGCATTGATGGAAGAAAATAACAGAGTTCCTGTTTCGCTAATATAGTGTATGATATGGGTAAACGAAAACATTGCACGCACATACAAACAAATTGCCACTTTATGTAAGGAGATGGGAGGAACATCAGTATGCTTTTTAAACACGTAGTGGACACTTAGAGGCAGATATCGTGCGCAGAGCCACTTATAACAGAGTTGTGAAAATACTGCAAAAAATCTGTTCATACCTTTCTTTTGTGGTGATGGGTGCTTATGTGGATGAATGTGCATGCATAACTCATGCAATGTTTCACTGAAGCTTCCACTGGATGTGCTTTCCAATAACAGGCTGATTTTGTAACGGTAGATATGAAGCCTTGTGGAGAACTGACATTGTAAGATGCTGAAGTCTTGGAGGGCATTGGTGGATGCGTGTGTGAGTACTTAGCAATACCTAATAAGCGCGTGGTGGGAAGAGTATAGTGGAAAGGTCATGATTTACTGGGGCACGCCCTTATGATACTTTGTGCGTCACATATGCTACATTCTGCGCTTTTGAACATGCTGGCCATTGGAAATGTGATTGTTGCAGTTGTCCAATCAGGTGGTTAGAGGGTGCGTCACAGGAAACGGTGGCCATATTTTGTTTCATTACTCTGTGTACTGAGACAGGCAGAGATGGCCAGACGTACAGTTTTCATAGTGGGTGATCGCTTTGTGCTAGATCTGCTCCAGTATGCCGTGGAAAGAGGCCTTAATGGCAGTTTGAATTTGGACAAAGTGGAGACTTTGTGGTGCGGTGTCGCTGTCCGTACTTTCAACCATTTGCTTGGAGAATGTCGACAAGTGGCCAGTTTAGGTACTGTACACGCTGAGGGAGTGCATTATGGAACATTGCTTTCGAGTTCCGTAGCTTGTGCAAGTGTGTACCGTCAACTCAAAAAGATGATGGCAGAAGAGCAGCCACTGTGAAGGTGCTTTTCTCATGTATACCACCAAGTCCACTATAAAACTATCCCAATTAATGTTGTCGGCAGCCAGAGGTGGGAAGGCGTCTTATCAACAGAAGCATGTGTAACTTTCTGCGTGCTGCTGGGATGTACCCCTGTGACAATGACAACATTGGTGATCGATATGTGCACCTTCTCAATGGAAATGGCATGTCTTTGTCGACCAGTGGCAATGATATTTGGTTTTCCAATTTACAAGCTGCACTGAAGACGGTATTGTAAAAATGTGAGGCGCAGTGCAACAAATAAAAACAATTATAAAAGCCTGAAAAAATAGTTATTAATGTAGAAGTTGTTTAGAAACATAAAAACAAAACAGCTATTTTCAGAGCCACCACTACAAAGGACATCCCCTACCCTGGTTGACATTTATTCCTCTACTCCCGCGCGCACACACCTGGAAAAGTCAGCGGAAATCATGACAGTTGCAGGGTTCTACGTCTAACATATGCCCCTTTTGCACATGGCCACCTTACATTTGGGACTGTGGAGGACACGAGATTGCGCAATAATCTTTCTGGGTGTGGAGTGCACGCACAGACTGTGGTATATGGTATATTTGTTGACCTAATTGCAGAGGGTGAGCTTATGGCTGTGTGTTGTACAAGCCGCAGGTAATGCTTCTGTTTCCGATCTCCTGCATAATTGTGTATCCCATTATGCAGACACCCATGTAGGCGTGTTATTTTTTATTTGGTCTGGAAATGGAGAAAGTGCGGTACATTGTGAAGAAGTGTATTTATGTCTTTTTACAACTTGTGTCATTGTCGTACTGTACAAATGGTAATCTATCGTTTCACAGCACAAATAGTTTTCCCCACAAATAGCGTTCCTGTTGATATTACTGCATCTGTGAATTGTACACGCTCGACATACATTGCCTTGCTGCCCTTTTTGGAAGTATAGGAATAATGTTTGTGCTTGCTGCTCCCCACTTGCGCTCTTCAAAACGCGCGGCAACACGCAGAACCATCTGTTGCAACAGCCACACTTTTCTACCTGTTTCAACTGCAGTGTTTTCCATTGAGCATACAATTGTGTGGGGGGGATACGATGCGCGTCGCTCTGCCTCCCTTCATTGGCACTTACATTGCGACACTCTGAAAGGAGCTTTATATCATAATCAGCCACAAAAAACATTGCTAAATTGCACATTAGTGAAGGTGTGGTACTACAAACATAGCATCATTGTTAAATACACTATGCTAAAGCAACGTTATGTTTATAGTGCCCTAATAAAAATCTATGAAATTCACTAACAAAAAACGCTGTTAAAGGGACGTTACACTAGCAAAAACCTATGAAATTCAATTGAAAAACATTGTTACAGAGACGTTATGGTTACACGTAAAACCGAAAAACCGCAGAAATTTGCCAGTTATCGTAAGCTAAGCAACCATTACTTGTGGTACCACTGTGCACTGCAAGGACTAACACCCATGACATCAAAGATGACATCACAAATGTCATTGATGACATGACTGATGACATCACATGTGTATTTAGTTTTCATGAAAAGCCTCCACAAGGCATTAGCATTGTACTGTTGGAATAAAATGATCAGAGATCATTGGAAGAACTATTATGGCATACACAGTTCATTAACCAATGCATTTCTATAAACAGCATTGCATTAGAGAGTTCTTTCCAGTACATGAACCAACTCATGTACAAAAATAGGTACTGTCTGCAGCATGCATCATACAGATGCACTATTCAAAATCTTCCCATGTTGGACAGTGAAAAGATGGATGATTTTTTTTC
The DNA here is from genome assembly GCF_040938575.1 of Ambystoma mexicanum. Classification (NCBI taxonomy): domain Eukaryota; kingdom Metazoa; phylum Chordata; class Amphibia; order Caudata; family Ambystomatidae; genus Ambystoma; species Ambystoma mexicanum. The sequence continues at coordinate 69,236,008 of NC_090932.1, read as the reverse complement.
AAAGTTTTGTGTACTGTGCAAAATGTACTAAGTAGCTAAGAATGCCTCACTATCGTTTCACAGCACAAACAGTTTTCCCCACAAATAGCGTTCCTGTTGATATTACTACATCTGTGAATTGTGCACGCTCTACACACATTGCCTTGCTGCCCTTTTCGGAAGTATAGGAATAATGTTTGTGCTTGCTGCTGCACACTTGGCTCTTCAAAACGCACTACAACACGCAGAAACATCTGTTGCAACAGCCACACATTTCTACCTGTTTCCACTGCAGTGTTTTCCATTGAGCATACAATTGTGTGGTGGGGATACGACGCGCGTCACTCTGCCTCCCTTCATTGGCACTTACATTGTGACACTCTGAAAGGAGCTTTATATCATAATCAGCCACAAAAACATTGCTAAATTGCACATTGGTGAAGGTGTGGTACTACAAACATAGCATCATTGTAACGTTATGTTTATAGTGCCCTGATAAAAATCTATGAAGTTCACTACCAAAAATGTTGTTAAAGGGACGTTATGGTTAAGTTACACTAGCAAAAACCTATGAAATTCAATTGAAAAACATTGTTACAGAGACGTTATGGTTACACGTAAAACCGAAAAACCGCAGAAATTTGCCAGTTATCGTAAGCTAAGCAACCATTACTTGCGGTATCACTGTGCACTGCAAGGACTAACACCCATGACATCAAAGATGACATCACAAATGTCATTGATGACATGACTGATGACATCACATGTGTATTTAGTTTTCATGAAAAGCCTCCACAAGGCATTAGCATTGTACTGTTGGAATAAAATGATCAGAGATCATTGGAAGAACTATTATGGCATACACAGTTCATTAACCAATGCATTTCTATAAACAGCATTGCATTAGAGAGTTCTTTCCAGTACATGAACCAACTCATGTACAAACATAGGCACTGTCTGCAGCATGCATCATACAGATGCACTATTCAAAATCTTCCCATGTTGGACAGTGAAATGATGGATGATTTCATTTCAAATGTACTAAGTAGCTAAGAATGCCTCACTTACTACATAATGGTATTATTATACACAAATTATAAAGAGACGACAACGCATACAAATATGAGCATCTACAAGGACAGTACAGTTAGCAACACAGTAGCAGTACTACCAGAAAGTGTTCACACCCTAACTGATTATCTTCATGCACAGAAATGCTTGCTGTGTTTCAAGCTTACTTCTTGCCCCATGTATATGTATGATATCATGTGCCTGAACCCTAAGGAAAGTAGTGTAAAACCAAATGAGAAAGGTAAGGTCAACAAATATAGTACCTTTTCAATGTTTAGTTCCTGACTCCAAGTGAAGAAAAGCACCAGGTGTACATATGAAACTGACCAAAAGAATATGGAGCCACACATGTGATGTCATCAGTCATGTCATCAATGACATTTGTGATGTCATCTTTGATGTCATGGGTGTTAGTCCTTTCAGTGCACAGTGGTAGCGCGAGTTATGGTTGCTTTGCTCACCATAACTGGCGAATTTCTGGGGTTTATCGGTTCTACCTGTTACCATAACGTCCCTGTAACAACGTTTTTCCATTGAATTTCATAGGTTTTTGCTAGTGCAACTTAACCAGGGACGTTATGGTCTCACAAGCGCAGAATGTGGCACATGCCTTTCTCCAAGTACTGCCAGGGCCGCGCCCCAGTAAAGCAGGAGGAGTCCTTCTTCCTATTGGCGATCTTTCCTCTGACGCACACCCTGAGCAGCACCTGATAGGACAATCGCTACAGTCCCATTTCCATAGGCCAGCATGGTGAGGGGCGTCGAATGTGGCATGTGTGGGTCCCCAAGTACGCCGAGGGCTGGTCCCCAGTGTAGCAGGAGTCCCTCTTCCTATTGCCGCACATCCTAAGCAACTCATTGGACAATCCCCACAGTTCAATTTTTGAGGCTGCCACCCACATAATCCCCGCATATTGCTTTCATGCTGCGTGCGGGTGTGGGGGAATAACTTGCAACCAGGGCAGGGGGAATTTGTGGTAAGGGGTGACTCTTAAAAGAGTCTGTTGTTTTTTTTGTGTAGATCCTTCTGCAAAACACATTTTTTTGTCTGTCTTTAGTAGCTTTTGTGTTTTCTTCTGCGCACATTAGTTCAGTAAACTCTTCACCGCATCCTGTAGACGAGCAAACAAAACTGCATTGCCAATGGATGACAACCAAATGCCATTTTCTTGGAAATGCTCTGCATTTTCACAAGTAATTAGGTCATTGTTGCAGAAGAACATTCCACGGGCGGACAAAAAAGTGTACATGCTTCTGTTGATGAGACACATTCCTTCGTCTGGCGCCGAACAACATCCATGATCAGTAGGCCATACTCTTCGCGATATTATAGATGAGAAAATCACCTTGACGGTGGGAAAAAGTATCCGACATCCAGCAACCTCCTCAGTCTACGGAACAAATCTAAGCAAGGCAGGTAACCCATATGCATGCCGCTGTAATGAATTACGATAACATCTACTACTGGAAACGTGCGAGATATTTGCAAACTGCATGCATATTTAAGAAATTGCACTCATACAACAGCGTTCCACAATGCGTCCACTCCTTCCAAACCAAAATTGCTGTCAACGTTTCCTTGTAGGGCATAGTTGTGCAGATCTATTACAAAGGGATCGCCTACCGTCAACACAATATGTTTTGCCATGTCAGCCACCCTCAGTATGCAGAGTAACCACACCCACACTACCTGATTGGCTAATCTCACACTGCCATGGCAATTGGGCATTGTGGTGTATAGTACAGATTTTGGCACGTGCGCCTCCCAAAGTAGTGCATCGGCTGCACCCCTGTAAAACTGGAGCAGTCCTTCTTCCCTTTGCACTATCTTCTCTGCAGCTCTACTTCATTGGGTTATTGGTAAATGGGCACAGACGCATCCACCAATTGCATTAAAGATGCCATCATCGAACACTGTCACTCCTGTACACACTTGAAATGTACCGTTACACACTTACTGTACACATTTCGTTCCATTCCAAAGCACGTCCACTACAAAGTTCAATGAAAGTATGCACGATTTCTCCATCTGCATACATCCACATAGCCACCCAGGATGTGGCACGTGCAAACCTGAAAGTATCGCGTAATCCACTACCTTTTTACTTTTTGCTGATAGTGAAGGTGGTGGGGAGAGGGGGGTGGTAAACAATATGAAACTGGATAGGGGATTCAGTCTTCCAGCGTAGATGTATAAAGTGTACTTTTTTTTTGTTACGTGCGTGCAAGCAATTCCTTTTTATTTTCTCTTTATATGCTTTTCTGTTTGCCTCTCACATTTTTACAACATTCTGGTCAATGCTTCTTGCACAGTGTAAAACAAAATGGCATTGCCAATGCCGCTCAAATAAATGCAATTTCTACGGAACAACTGCATATTTTGCGGTGACATGATCTCATAGTGGGTGAAGTACATGCCAGAAGTCTTCCGACCTCTGGCTGGGGACAAATTACACCGTCATGGACCCATACTGCTCTTGGTGTTATGCATGAGAAAACCACCTTACCAGTAGGAAAAATGCACATTACTGCGGTCAGCAACCTCTTCAGGAGACGGATTAATCATCCACAGAACATGTAACTCAAATGTGCATTTCCATAGTGCACCACAACACAGTCCACGTTTGTGACGGATGCCACATATCGGCAAAGGCGAACCATCCTGCCGAAACTGCAGTCACCCTGACAGGCACAGAAAGCATCCACTCCTTCCAACCGGAAGTTACCAGCAACACCTCTTTGCACGCAACACCTGTGCAGATGGTGCACAAAGGTATCTCAGATGATAAGCTTTGTGCATCTCTCCATGTCGACAACTCATGACCCAGTATTGGGACGAAATGGTACCGCCCCTTCCTATAAACCATGTCCTAAACTCCTAATTGCCTATTTCCCACAATTCCATTTCCATTCCCACCCTGTTCATAAAGGTAGGAGGTGCACGTGCGCTTTCCCAGCTACAGTGAGGGCCACGGCGCAGTAAAGCTATGACAGTACTTCTTCACTTTGCACTGTCACTTTTTGCAGCACTCCCCCAATTTGGTGCTGTCACATTTCAAAACACGCATGCACCAATCACATACAAAACCTATGCATTTCACACTGTCATTTCTAAACACCACTCCTTATTTACCGTTAAACACTCTCAGTACATGTTCCGTTTGATTGCAAAGCCCCTCCACCAGAAACTTCTGCTAAAGAATGCCCGATTGCAGCATCCACAAACATCCTAACACACACCCAGCACACCTTTGGCTATGCACACAACATTGCAACCCTTTCCACACCCACCACAACACTATACATCCAAGCAAGCGACCATGTGGGCACCTAACATTATGCACATACGTAGCAGCACTTCTACCCAACTCCCCCAAACCATAAAACACCCATTCCCGAAAATGTGTCACACTTAGCAGAAGCTACAAACATAGCGCAGCCTGCACCACCCCTACACACTACCATTCACACGCTATTGTGTCACTGCCAACCTATGCACCGCAGCTTCACAACATTTGGCCTGCTTCAATAAATCTGCACACAGCAGAGTAACCAACCACATATAAGCTGTCCTTCAACCATGCCCACTTCCATACTCACATTACGTATGCATTGCACCCTGTGGCCACACTACACCACTTTTCACTGCAGCATCTGCTGCTGCACACCAAATACTGTAGCATGTTACAACTATCACCACAACCATAGAATACACAATACATGCTTTGCAACTCACTTGTGCTGCTGTAGCACGTCGATAATGTGTTCCACACGCATTCTCCAAAGATCATCACCCTGTGCCTCACACACTGCCAAATCTGCATTGCTCACTGGGTCTGCTCCTTGCACACATTCCTCCCAGTGTAATTCAACAATACATGTCCGCATATTACCAACCATCACTATGCACATATGCATCACTGGCACCAGCACTCCTAACAAGACCCATTTCCCTGTTTACTCCGTGGACAGAAGTGTCATTGGATCACGGTACGGCGTCGTGTGGGAAAAGTTTGGACGTGGCTGGTGGTTGGCAGAAGGGAAGCATGCTGTGCGTCAACATTTTTTGGGAAAGCCGCCATGGTGTATTGAAGGACAGTGCGGCGGCGGAAGAATCTGAAAAATGTACCGTACGTATTGTGTTGGCAGCAATAAGGGAGTGAATGGCTGGGGGAGTGAGAAGTGGTTCATGTGACATATGTAGGCGAGTATTTTCTGTGGGGATTGGAGGCAGCTGACGTAATGGTCCCATAGATTCTGCCATGACCTGTTTGTGGCAAACTCTTTTCGTGGTTTGTGGTGGCAGTTCATTTGCAGATGGGGAGTGAATTTCACATGACATAGATTGGGTGGGAGCGCGGGTGGCGGTGCGCTGCGGATGGAATGCGGTAGTTGGGCACATGGAGGCATGCATAGGTGATTGAAGGTGCAGTGGGTCTGTGGAAGGAATACACTATTGGGTGCATGGCCGAAACCCTTAGCCCGTAGGCTGTAGTACATGTACTGAGGAGCGTAGGGCTGAAACATACACACCGCAGGAAGGCATGTTTGACTCTGCATCCGGTACAGGGGGGTGCTTGCATAATGTGGTGTGTGCAGATTGGTTGCAGTAGCGTTAGTGGTGCAAACTGAATGTCTGTAGGTTGGCAGTGACACAGTACCTTGTGAATGGGCATGGGTATGCCCATAGTATGTGAATGAATGTGCATAGGGGTGCAGGAGACAGTGTTTTCTTGGGATGCACATTTCAGTATTTTACAAATAAATTACTTGTCGGATTTCCACCAAAGACCCAAAACCACACTTTCTGGCCCAATCCCCTGCTCCTGGTGCAAATATGGTGAAAATCCATCCAACCGTTCTGGCTGTAGCCGTGCGCAAAGTTTTTCCCCATTCAGTCCATGGAGCAAAAAAATGTTTGGGAACCCCTCTATGACTTTGCCACCCGCCCACTAAACCTCACCCAACTTGGCAAAATAATTTAGAGCCGCCCATATACTTTCTTTTGCAAACTTTGGTCAGGATTCGTCCAGGGGGAGCAAAGTTATGAGCCACCGAAAAAGTGCTCTTCCTATGAGTTTAGCAACTTAACTATAACTACAGGGCCGCTAAAAAAAATAAATAAGATCAGGCGATACAGTAAGGTGTTAGCAAGGACATGGGTGTGTCGCATAATAGTATTTAAGAAATTATATATAAACCCACCCTTCTTCTTTTCTTTAATATTTTTCCTAGCTTTTACCCCTGCCCCCTTCTGCCCCATTATGCTGCGTCTCTTTGTCGGGTGTCTCACTCTTCCTAAGAATGCACTGCTCTTTTTCTTTCTCTTGCCCCTTCCCTGGTCCCCCATTTTTTTTGTCTAAATACAGATGTTGATAGCCCTCATTTCCCCATAGTTTGTTGGACTGGGCTGGGAGCATAGTCCCCTTATGGTGTCTTGGGAACGTTTATGGACTTGATGCTCTTAAAAGGGCATGTGACGTTTGATGGTGTGGTAAAAATGTGGTGGTAACAGAATGAATCACTTTTACCACACCACCAAATTTAACTTGCGAGGTAAAGCGCAGAAGAAACATTCCAGCACTTCTCTAGAGGTATGTCTATCAATTTACCACCAAAAAATGTCAGAATTACCACTGGCATAAATTCCAACACACCCAAATGGGGTCCTATGGGACACCAAAATAGGAAATATCACCATCTTGGAATACAGAGGATTTACCTCCAGGTCCACGGTGGTAACACAGCGGTACGAGCAATTCCTTTTGGCGAATTTGCCACCGGGGTGGATAGTTTGTCTTCCTATTTTATTGACGGTATCCATTGATCCGGTGGGGGACGTTTATTGGCACTTGGTGTATATATAGTTACATGTGTGTTAATGTTTGTGCCTGGTATTTGCTCTGTGTTTAATACATAGAATGCTAGTAAACATTGGAGAGAGAATCTGAACTATGGACAGATGGGGAAAGGCAAAGAACTCCTGGATATGCAGTCAGGTTTCCCACTGGAGGGATGCCGCATAGAGCCAAATCTTTCCAGAGCAATACAGCCTCTGTCCTGAAATCTCTGCTGGAATCTCCATGCTGGAATCTCCGTGCTGGAATCTCTGTGCTGGAATCTCCAGGCTGGCATCTCCATGCTGAAATCTCTGTGCTGGAATCTCTGTACTGGAATCTCCGTGCTGGAATCTCTGTGCTGGAATCTCTGTTATGGAATCTCTGTGCTGCAATCTCCCTGCTGGAATCTCCGTGCTGGAATCTCCATGCTGGAATCTCCATGCTGGAATCTCCGTACTGGAATCTCTGTGCTGGAATCTCCAGGCTGGCATCTTCATGCTGAAATCTCCGTGCTGGAATCTCTGTACTGGAATCTCCGTGCTGGAATCTCCGTGCTGGAATCTCTGTGCTGGAATCTCTGTGCTGCAATCTCCCTACTGGAATCTCCGTGCTGGAATCTCCATGCTGGAATCTCCGTACTGGAATCTCTGTGCTGGAATCACCGTGCTGGAATCTCCGTGCTGGAATCTCCATACTGGAATCTCTGTGCTGGAATTTCCGTTTTGGAATCTCTTTCACAAAAGCCAATTGAAAGGGGCAGCTGGAGTAGGTTTTGCATTGTGGGCCCTATGGTACAAACAATCAGAAGGGTTACACGTGGAACACTCCCTTATGGGTCCAGTAGCAGAGCTCTGGCATTGCCTTTATCAGGCGGGATTAACGCATGCTGCCCTGGAGTTTCCTTTGCATTCAGGGACTTTTAGTCCTGCATTTATAATGTGAAACAATACAACTACATGTACCATATATGACAATGTGCCCAATTCAGGAGATGGTCATGAAGCGCTGTTTTGCATTATGGGACTTAGAGTCCTGAATCTACAATGGAATGAAAAGAAACGCACGCATTGTCAAAGTCAACAGTTTTATCTTTAGGGATAGGCATTTTCCCGGCACTGGTATAATGGTACTATGCAACCAAAAGATGGAAACAGCCTTCAAATGGTGGGAGTACCTGCTATGGCATCACATGGCAAATGTCTAGCTAAAACCTGTAAATGAGCAAAAGCCATTGGCTTTGGCAATGCTTGTTTTCAGCAGGCATTCAATTCAAGAAACAGTTGCAAGGACCACATATTGCTTAAACATCAAGTGGCTAAAGGCCACTCACTTAAGACGTTTTTATTGCACCAGGAGCGAAATTACAGCTGTGCTTCAGCCATTGACTTTCAGAAAACTGCTTACAAATAATGATGGCATTCCCATAAAAACCCATAGCTGGATGTTACTGCATGATAGAGGTAGCTTAAAGAAATAGCAGGAGGGCGTGTTTTTTGGTGTGAAGGATGGGTGGTGAGTGGCAGGGCCATTTGGGATTAGCATGGCCACGGGCGGTCAAGGGGTGGGTAGACAACCAAAAACACACAGGCGGTGTAACACTGTGGAAGGCAAAAAGTCTGAGCACTGCTGAGCCATAGACAGGCTTTGTGTCCTTAAGCACTTTGTACACAAGCACAAGCCTAGGGTTCTGGTACAAACACAATCCTTTTGGTATGCATGACATAAATGAGGACCCTTGTTTTTGCTGGCTTCTCATGGAGCTTATTTCAAACTTGGCAAATTCGAATTTCTGACGTGCCAAATGTTTGTTGGGGGCCTAGGGAAGGAAATAAGTAGAAGGGCTTTGCTGTCTGTGTTTACTTGGGCATGGCTTCAGCATGCCTTGGCTCACCTTGAGATGAGTAGATTCCAGACATACCCCCTGGTGCGGCAAACACCTCTCTCTCTCGCTGTCTGTCCTTTCGGCGCTACACCCCATGGAGCACAGTTGAGTTCCATGTTAATTCAGTCCCATTTTACACACAGCTCCCCATCTTTTCCTTGTAATGCCTTCCTGAGCCTCTTATCTATCCTCCGCCCTCATCCCAACTATTTACCCGACTTTGCTCCTCCCTATTTATTTATTTATTTCGTTATTGGATATTTGAATCAAGCGCCACAAGGCAAAAAGGAGGGGGGAGGGGAAAAGATAACAATAACGGTCTCACTAGGCCTTGCGACATTCAGATTGTGCAAGTTGTATCATACTCCTCCGTTGCCCCCTTGATGGGGAAAGTGCTTCAATGCCATAAACCAAGACAGGAGGCGCTATGCAGATGCCAGATGACATAACATATCTAATCTCTCTCTGATCTGAACTTCTATGCCAAATAGTTTGGGCTTTTTCGGTGGTGCTAAAACTCTAGGTATTAGTCAAAACAAAAAACAGAACTGGACTGCCATTTCCTGAATGGAATGGGGCATGTATGGGTTTTAGAAAGCAAAGAAAACAGGGCTGTAAGATCCTTTCAGAGCTGACACGGTGCCGCAAAAGGCTGCACCACGCTGTTGTAAAGAAGGTATGTCAGATTAGCATCTTGGGAGGGGGCGCTGACCAATCAGGCTGCTTGGAATGCCGGCAGTATTGCATGGTACAAGGCCACATTCCGAGTAGCCTATGTGGTCTGCGTCCCTTCCCCTTCCCTGATCCCCATTCACAACTTAGCACCCGTGTAGTTCCCTTCATGGGTGCTAATGGTGCCTTTTTTTCACACAAAAAAAGAAACCTACCTTTGCTGCGCTTTCTGTACGGTGCAGTGCTGGTCTGAGGGAAGTCTGTTTTCATGTTTATGATGTCACAGTCATCAACGTGAAAAACTGACTTTGCTGACAACAGCACTATGTGGTGCTGGGGTGCGCAACAAAGGTACGTTTATAATAATTGATTTGTAAAAGCACTCTTAGCACCCATGGTGAGAGCTACACGGGTGCTAGTAAAGATTGGAGCTACACGGGTGCTATGGGCAATGTTAACCGAGGCAGCGGGCTGACACTGTCTGTAACGACATCGCGGCCCTCGTTAAGGGACCCTGCTTCGCTCGGGCCCAGATCTTGGGTGGTGGGCCATCACCGACATGGCCAGCCTGCCGCCTTGGTTAATATTGCCTGATTACATATAATAAAAGGCAATGGAAAGAGGTAGGCATATATTGAGCTCTGGAATCTGGTAGGTTAATAACTCTATAAAAAGAATATATCAAGGCAGATGTGAAGAAAAGCTGTCCACGTACCAGCTTAGACTTCAGGCCTTTATGATGCATTCACGTCACCATATTTTCACGTTCTCACTTTTCCTTCTGTCTTTCAATCTCGTAGCATTAACTTCATCATAACAAGGGGGGGACCCACTATACCTGGCTTTTTCCTACCCCATATTCTCCTCTCCTGCCTCCCCTTGACCCCAACCCCAACCATAAGCTACCCTTAACCACATCTCACCTTCACATTGTGAAGATACAGCCAAAGTAAATGTCTGACAAAGTGAATGGCCCTCATTCCGAGTTAGGACTACACCATGGAGTAAATAGCTCCATGGTTGGCAACCATGGAGCTATTTACTCCATGGAATACCGGCATGGTGAATGGAGTAATTACCGGTCCATTCCAAGGTTGGATGGACCGGTAATTCCCCATTCACCATAGCCCTTCCCCATCCCCATTTCTGCCCCCATAGGGCTCAATGGGAATGGGGAAGGAGGTAATTACGGCACCGTAAATTACGGTGCCGTAATTTACTCCAAGGTCACTTTGCGGGTCCCGTAATTTACTCCTGCTAAAAGCAGGAGGTAAAGAGGGACCCGCAAAATGAACTCGGAATACGGAGGTAAGGGATTACCGCCATCGGTGCCCTTACAGGCGCCGGTAATCCCTTACCTCCAACCTCGGAATGACCCCCAATGTCTGGCGAAGTAGAAGAGGTAAGCGCTAGCAAAGTTTTCTGGGCAAAGTAAAGGGAGCTACCATGCCTACCCCACAACATAAAACATAATTACATTAAAAAAACAGAAAATGCTCTCCAAGAAAGCTATCCATTGTGTCACTGGGACACTTTCCCTGGCTATTCCTTACCAGGCTATTGTCTAAAATGTCTGGACTTTCCAGGTTTCCAAAAATGGCAGATACCTTTTGCGTTAAGGTACTAGGTGAGAAAGCGGGTCTAATGGGCTCAGTGCTGGCACTGGCATTGCTTGTGTAACACAGGCTTGAATATAGCAAGAGTCCTGGGTAAAGGATACGTCCCGAACTCTGGTTCAAACGTTAAGGTTATACAGGTGATCAGTCAAGCTGCGGTTATGTAGCGATGTACACTGCCTGTGATGGAAGAATATGTTTATACGCAACAAATAAGCACACTAAAGGGGCTCATTGGAAGAGTGGCAGTGCAGTACAATAGGGTGGTAATTTAAGTACCGCCACTTTCATCACACTTCCATACAAGTTTGGTCGTAATGTGGAGGAGATGCTTCCAGCGCTTGGCTGGAGGCATTTCCTCCACATTAGCGCCATAACCTAGAGGAAGTAGTCTGATGAAATTGAGCCCACCATCCTCTGTGGAAATTCCTGAAAAATCCCAAAGGAGTATTACAGACTCTGGAAACTGGGATACACACCCACATTCTGTCACTTGTGATCCGGCAAATTTTGACCAATTACAAGTGTCGGTAACAGTAATCAAATTTTACTGGAATATATATCATACATTTGTGGGGTGTAATCAAAGGCCCCAAACCAACAAAGGGCCCACTGGGAAACTGATCTGCAAGCATTAAGAAACCTGCACGCTGAAAAATTGGGCATATTTAGGCAGGCTTTGCGGGTGTCTTTCTGCAGGGGAAATCCACAGAAGGCTAAAACAAAAATGTAATCCGAGTGGAGATTGAAAAAAGCACATCACATTGCGGGCAGAGAAATAAATGCAACCTTTTTTTCACTGAAACTGTCACCAATTCAGACCCACTGTTCAGCAGAAAAACAAACAGCAAGTAATTAAACGTTTATTTTGTTAATGACTGAAAGAAACAGCCCTGCAGTTTGAGCGCAAAAGCAAGGTGAACTCTAATTAGTAAAACACACCCTGTGTCAAAGAATAAAGGCTGATGTTAGAAAATGCAGTATGTGAGTTAATTCCAGCCAAGGCCAATGGGCAAAATACACAAGTGGCTTCCCCCATGGCCATCCTGGTTTGTACCTCCCAACAGTTTACAACTGCAATAAAATGTGTCCCGCCTGAAGTGTTGAAGTGTGTTGGAAAACAAACTTTCTTTAGTCTTGCTGTCTCTGCAGGACAATTGGCCCTGGCTGGTGTATGACCGGAATGTAGGGGGGAGGTGTGAAAACAGGGACTACAATCAACGGAAGCTGAAACTTTGAAAGAAATACAAGAAATAGAAGCCTTTCAGAATGGAATGATGGTCCCCTTCAGATAAGAGGACAGGCCTTGTGACATCACTCATTATCTGCTGTGGGATATCGCTGTGTAGCAAATACACCCCCCATTTATGATCGATCTTGCAGCTACCAACTTAAAACAACAAAGAGCATAATCAAAGAAAACAAATCCCTGGTCACAGGCTGGACAAGGGTGGCAAAAAGCACGGAGGAAGGGAAGCTCATATTTGCACATATGAAGATTTCCCTTAGTTTAAATGGACTACCACAAAAGTTGCTGTTTCTCAGAAACTACAAATCACACTATATCCATGTATGCTTTATTTTTTTTATGGCGATTTTGGTGATATAAAATTCCTCCAACTGCAATTTAGGGAATTGTAATGACTGGCTGAAAGGTGTTCCTGGCTGCTCTCAACCGGTTCCGAATTTGAGAGTTGGCAGTAATAAATGACATGTTCCTAACTATTATTCTTTTTGCAAAGTTGATGGAAAATTGCCAAAAGGGCGTGCAAAATGGTGCAGACCTGCCTGTCATTTTATTTAATTCCCCATGATTAGATGAAGTGGAAAATATATCAATTATGGAAGTTACTAGTAAATCATAAGGTTTTTGACATACAACTAGATTTTTGCCAACATTTGACATGAAAACAAAAGGGGATTGCAAATGGGAATTGCCACCTGCCCGCTCCAGGGAACTGCCCACTGTTGTAAACTTGATGGTGTTATCACTGGTAGATAAAGTGAATGCACTATGAGGACGGGAGAGAGCTGTTAAATTACCATCAAAAGAGCTGCTGAAACCTATCTGACAGCCACCAGGAAACACCAAAAGGAGATATGGCTCAGATTGCATCTGGGTGGAGCTGTCTAATGCTGGGAAGGCCTAAAAGCTGACTGGGTCTTATGGTGGAGAGCTGGGGGGGCATTCTTGAGATTGGAGGGACCAGACCCCTGCCCTATCTTTCCAGAGGGCCCTGAAATGCAGCTGGCTTTCCTGAACTTTAAACAGAGGTTTTCAATGTAGGTAGACTTGAGCCCTTTGTAACCAAAAGGTGGGGGAATCTGGTGGCCTTAAAACTTTTCCCGTTATAGTGGGTGGGGGGGGAGGAGGGCGGAGCCAAAAGTGTATATCTCCTTAGCCTATTTAACAACAAATATTAATTTAAGGAATTCCCCTTGGCGGACCACTATAGGGTATTTGTGTTAAAATTCGAAATTAACAAACCTCATTCCCGGTGTGCGCTGAAAACTATAGACTGTAATGTAATTGGTAATCTTATTTTGCCTGTTAAACCCTGACATCTTTTAGGAAGAAGGGTGTCTTTGTTCCTAAGCCAAAACTAAAAATAAAATTCATCCCAATTTTGACCATTCAGCATCCCCAACACAGGTCTTTAAGTGGAAGGGGGTCTGAAATCCAAAATTCTTCAATCATCCCAATTCATCTGTCCAGCTTCCCCAACACAGACCAAGGTAGGGGGGATCTGAAACCCCCACTTCTAAATCACCCTGGGTTTATTTTGAGAAAAACTGTGGGTGAAATAGTATTTGCCATATTCCTTTGTCCAAATCTCTAAACCAAGCTGCTAGACTTTTAAGCGCGCAGGAAAATCGAAATGGCACAGCACCACAGCACTACATCTGTAAATTGATTGTGTTCACTGACCAGCGCTAATTATTTCTTGAAGTGAAATCTGTAGAAAGAAAGTATTATAATTTGTGTTTTTCCCAACCCATTAGTGGGATTTATTTGTGTAACAAGAAGCTAATTGTGAGGAACCACAAAGAAGGTGGTGTGTGTAGTTTAGTGTGATTTCTATTACCTTTCCTGCACACCAGCTTGGTTCTTGGCACATTGGTATCTCAGGGGGAGGGATTCCAGGAGCATAATATGAGGCTGAGATAGGGCTGAATAAAGAACTAACATTACATTTTTTATTGTATGACACCTAAATTGGGGAGGGAGGGAACTCCCTGTGTTGAGGGTGGCCTCTCAATACACTGTTACACTCTGCTATTCTGTTTTAAAGATAAACAAATAAGTACTGTGCCATCTAGGAATGGTAATTAACAAGGACACTTCTAGGAGTCTACGGTAGGTTGTACTGCCTTGCGTTCCCATGAGAAAGTATCTATGGTACACTTGCTGATTCTGCCCCTGCACTGAAATCGGAGTGGGGGCTCCCATGCCAGATTATTTTACTGATTCCACATCCCGGATGCAAGCTCCTGCCAAATGTGTGTGTTACAAATCAATGATCAGTGTTTATAAGACAATGTTGTGAAGGCAACCGTTCATTGGATTTTGATCATAAGAGAACACGTGAACAAGTTTACAAGCAATATTCATATCTGTGATGTTTCATACACTGTACTTCGATATCTTAAAGTGTTTCCTGCCAGACAAAGGAACTGGTTGGTCTCGCATAAGACCACATGTTGTATCCCATAGTTATGGTTTCACTAATTGCACTTTGCAGCCAGCTTTGTGGAAGTCGTTAAGCCCCATATTATTAAAGCAATAGAACCTGAGGAGGCGGGCACTACTGATCTTGTAATGCCCCGGGGGGTCAGTTACAAGCCCAAGCAAAGCTCTTCCTTTTCATGGTGGCCAGTCGGAGAAAGGGAAGGAACTTGGATGGATGTGGTATGCAGAACGAGAGAGGGTATGTCTTTATCGGGCTGGTAATGACCCGGTGAGAGCCAATCAGATCAATTGTTACAATCTGATTGGTCCTCACCGGGTACAACATAAGTGTAAATTTCATGCAGGGGATGACCTACCTGTGCACTTACATGTTGTGGGGTCCCCTGCATTACATTTTACACAGTTATGGGGTGGAGTGGAGAAGGAAAGAGTAAAAGCACGGAAAATGTGCTTTCATGCTTACATTTTCCCCTCCGTCTTGTGAGAAAGTAAATGCAGCATGCAAATACGCTCTGCAGGCGGTGTTTTCTAATGGCTCCCCATGCACCCCTCCTGGTCTTCAGCATGTGAAAACCAAGGTAGATGCCATATAATATATTGTACCTACCTACATAACAAAGTAAGTACAATGTATTGAGTTATGTAATATCATGTATGGTACCTATTGTTGGGATGGAAATTAACCTCTCCCACCCCCCTAAGCGCTTTAGAGTGAGACAAATCCCATAACCACACTTGTGATGTACTAGGAGGAGGAGGGAGTGCTAAGGAACCCTGCACAAACACAATATTAAATATAAATGTGTAGATTTAGTGCGCGCATATAAGGAGGCACCATTTTTGTAATTATGGTAGGAACATTCTGCCCTGCATGGCTGTGTGGCAAATACAGATCTAACGCAGAAACCTGAACAGGCCTAACCTCTGCTGATAGAGAGACCCACAATGCTAGCTTCCATAGACACTTCCCTTTGTTCCATTACTGTTGCGAATACGTGTTATCCCAAGAAGGAATGCGCATTGCAAGGCCGCGAGACAGTACCAGGCGCCTTGCAATGCACGTTTATCACAGCCAGGCAAAAAGCAGACCTCCAACCCCCACCTAGCCCACCATGATTTATGACACCCACAACTGCCCCAGTCCGAGACCCCTGAATTCCACGATAGTATGTGACCTCAGACCACCAACCATAAACCCGGTGGTCATAAAAGATTAAAAAGAACATGACCGTTCCACCTTATTTCAAAATGACACACTTTGTAATGTGAGGTACAGGGAGGAATAAATTACAGCCCAAAGTGAGGGTGGAAACCTTGGGTGCGGAGAGTGCGATATGGAATGAGAGAAGAATGTGTGGGTCAGCGGGTTACTAAGCCTCCCCTTGTGCCAGACCCGAGGTTCCCAGGTGCACGCCATAATGATAGAGTAGCATTGTCTTACAATAGTAACTAATGAGGAACGTGACCATTATTCCCTGGAGACGATGAACCCAGCTGACCCCACGTGATGGAAGACAGACGGACGTGGCCGGGACCAATAAGTAGCCTGGTATCCCCTATGAAGCAGGCCATCGATTTATAGGGTCTCAGCAACCAGACACGCAGGTTTTCACTGCATTTGTGACATCAGAAGTGACGATGTGTTTCCTTTTAACCTTCTGCTTGTACTATTTTTTGTCAGAACGTTCTTGGGCAGCAGAGTTCTTTGCTGGCATGTGTCTTTTTTTGGTATTAATACTTGTTATCCTTGCAAGAAATCTCTTGGGCTTTTTTCCCTATTGGGTTATATTTCTTTCTGGTGTGAGCTTTCAGGGGCGTGCCTTCACCAGCTATATGATGCAGGTAAGTAAAATATATTTAGTTATGTTTAAAACCCCCAAACTTTTCATATGCTTATTTTCAGTGAAGAATTGTATAGTCACTGGTTATATGGACTGTGTTTACCAAGCTTCTGCTCTAGTTGGTGGTTGCTGAGCTCTTTACCCGAGGTAAGGTTTGTGCTCTTGGAGGGAAGGTTCAACCTTGTGGCCTTCACATTTTAAGCTTGAAAATTATGTATTTACTCCAGGGAAATACCTGCTGCCTGCCATTTGCCTCGAGGCCGTTCCTGGAGACCCCACTCCAGTCCTCACTTCAGCCTCTTGCCGGGGTCTCACTGCCATAGAGTCAGAGCTCAGTACCTTTACTGAGCTGAAAGCAGCACCTAACACTCTTAAAGCAAGCAAGCAGCAGGCATGTTTTCGTTCATTTTTTGAGTGCGCCTGCTTGTTTCTAAGACAGAATGCAATCGTCTCTACTGGCTCCATAGAGCTTGGGAATAGCAGTACTGTTACTGGTCTGAAGCAGAAGCCTATCCGTTTGTACCAGCATTTTGAGACAGTGGATCTCATTACCGGGCCGGTGGTAAGGGGTTAACAGCACTGGTAAGGATGCCGGTGCCGTTAACCCCCTACTGCCACATTCCGAGGTCCCTTAGTGGAAGCAGCTAAGGGACCAGGGAGCTAATAACGGTCCCGCTATTTGCGGGCCCGTTATTAGCTCCTTCCCCATTCCCATTGAGCCCTATGGGGGCTCGAATGGGAATGGGGAATGGTTTTCAGAATGGGGACTTACCGGGTCCTCCAAGGTTGGAATAACCCGGTAAGTCCACATTCCGACTACCCGGACCCGGACACGACTTTAGAGGCAGCCAAAGTCGTAATGACCCACAGTGTGTTGCAAGCTAGGTTAAAAAGACCAAGGGCAGGCATGTCAGTAAGGAGTTTGCAATGAGCAGTGAAAGGAAAATGACTGTTAAAGCCATGCTAAAGAGAGTGTTCCCAACACTTGGCTCATGTCGTCAATGATAAAACACCCTCTTGTTAATACATCATGGACTTCATTGTACATTTCTCTGCATTATTTTTCGGGGATGTAGGACTAATCTTTCAATTCAGTGGCTGGAGATTACCTTAAGAATCCCTCATCCCATCCCTCTTTCCGCTGCCAACCCACAATACCTTTCTTGAACTGGTGGAGCAGGGCGTCTACCTTTACTAATGCAGGATGCCCGGCATTGTGCCAGACAGATAAACTGCATTTCTGGGTGTACAGTCATGGGGGCCAAATCCCCCCGGCAAGAGTAATGCTCCTGCAGTGCCCTGTACCTGAACCCCATATTTCACAGTGACGTCAGGGACAGGTCTTTCCCTATATTCAGTGCACTGTTGAGTTGCCCTTACTTGGGACTTTGGGGGTCATTACAACCCTGGCAGTAGGGGGTTAACCGGGCTGGTAGAGCTGCTAGCCCTGTTAACCCCCTACCGCCTCATTACGATGTCCAGAAAGTAAAACCAGGTGTCCTTAGCGGGTCCCGCAAGCGGTCCACCATGCTAAAGGGCCCGTCATTAACAGGCCCGTTGTTAGCATGCTCCCCATTCCCATTGAGCCCTGTGGGGGCTCAAGTGGGAATGGGGATGTACTGGGTCTGGGTTCCCTGAGTGGGGAAATACCGGGCCCTCCAAGGTCAGAAGGGAACCCGGACCCGGTACCCGGTATGGGGGTAGCCATGCCGCAAATAGCGGCATGGCTACCTCCATACTCGGAATGACCCCCTTTGCCTTGAACCCTCATCTGTACAGAGTAGAGCGTGGGCGTGACGAAGAGCTGTTTGGTGACAACACAGTTGATGGAGAGAGCAGGGCAACCAGTCCGTTAACCAGTCCAGACTGTTCATAATATGTACACCATGATATCTAGAACCGCACAGATGTTTTGTTTGTGAATATGTTTATGCTGTAGAACGGGCGTGGCTATGGGGTTTGTGGGGAGCGGGAGCAGGCCAGCAGGGGCCATAGTTCCACACATTTGTTGCGTACACTTCGACCACTGGCCTGCACAGGTGCTGCTTCCGGTCTGGTGCCACTTTACCCTGACTGATGAAGGCAAAGAAAGGAGAGCAAACCAGTGGTATGTTGGACAACTTTTATTTTAGGTACTTCTGTTTACAGCCTGACGATTTTTATTTATTTATTATTATTATTATTATTATTTTTTTATTTTTATTTTTTTATTTTGACAATACTGCAACGACCTGACTCCTTTCCTGCAGTTTCTGTGCACGAAAGGGACCTGTATAGAGGATTGCCGAGGACTGCGGTCAGTGTCGGTCTGACAGTGTGAATGTGTTGTTATTTATATGGAAATAGTCCACGTTCCTTCAAGGCCAACACTTACTTTTGAAGGACGGCGAAGTAATGGGTGCATGTGCTGTGAGATGAACGCTAGGAAGATGTGCGCTTCCACCTTGTACCCAGACAACGAGGTGTCCTTCACTTCACAAATCTGGTATTTTCCACCAGGTGGCTAATTACACGTAAAGTTTGATAGCGGCTGTCTCCGGAGGATAGCTCAGGGGCAACGCCCTCACGTGGGCAACAAAACAACATAGGTTCGATCTCCTGGTCCGCGCATAGAAATCTCCAGCAATTAAGCGCGTTATTAATAACCAATTATAATCCCTCATAAATCTTTGTGAATGCGTATAGACAATGAACATATAGTGAATATTTTGCATGTATGTCTGCAATTTTTATTCTTGACACTTATACGCCACCTTGTGTTCATAAATGGGTATTGCACTCGCAGAAAATGCTCACCCTGGCATTAGCATATTTGTAATACAGTACCATCACCTTGTGTTTATGGAAAAGAAGTACATCCACAATAAACGGTTATGCATGAAGAGTTTGAACTCCACACTGCTTGTTGCCCTTAACCTTACCACACAGAAAGGTCAATTCTCAGATACGTGGTTTTTGGTTTGCGTGTGATTAAATGTCTGGACTCTGGACTTTATCCCCCAAAGAGGACCTGAGACATCCCTGGAGACTGGTCTGGCCCACTAGGAAGACCCCGGCCAGCACTGGTCATTCATAAAGCGTATCTGAAAGCCGCTAGTCACATGGCTTTCTGCGGTATTCTCCATTGTTGTTTCTGAGGAGAAACATTGCAGAGCATAATAGGGGAGGACTGCCCTCTACCTCCCAGAGAATGCAACTGCAGATAAAAACCTTCTCCGGGGAGTGGCAGAGAGAAAAAGAGGATTGTGAGTGGCCCCGCTCCCAGCAAAAAAGGACTAATGGTGATTGATTGGTATATATGGAGAGCCAGAACCCCGTCCTTGCTGAGAAGGAGAACGCGAGAAAGACAACTAGAGAGAAAGAGAGATATTGCGTATACATTTGGCTTGCATGGGAAAACACATATTCTGGGCTGCTGGCTTACTTTCTGAGAGACACAGGGAAGCAGAATACACTACCTGGTAATGCGCTCTATGTGGGAACCCTTAGTCTGCCTCTCTCCCATGGAAAAGGACCCCAGGACAGGGCTGCATGAGAGGTTCCCAAAGTGTTTCTTTTTGCGTTTCAGCATGCCAAGACCCCCAAACGATGCTTAATTGTTCTGCAACAGAGGTGCAGACAGGGACGTCATTTCACCAAAATGCCAGGGGTAGCGGAAGTGACATCACACGACCTTTGACCCCCTGGTGACATCACAGGAAGTGATGCCATTTGACCCCACCCCGAAGTGAAACCGCGGGATGTGATGGAACGTGACCTTTCACCCGTTGACAAAACAGGAAGTGCTATCACATAGCCGTGTACACTACAAAAAATATGGTTACGATATCACTATAATGTGATGTACATTCATACAAGAATGGATCGCCATATGCATCGTTAAGATCAGTGTGTATAGGCCCATATTACCAGAGTACTGTGAATGCAAGCAGGCCTCCATGGCCAAATAATAATGATGTGTTATTATATAGCACTTACGCTTAGGCGCTTTATATAGAAAAAATATACACCCAATATCACCCAACCTGTGTTGGTACTCATTTATCGACCTCAGTAGGATGAAAGGCTGAGTTGAGGCATTTAAGAACAGACTAAATCAGTGACTCACGCCCTGAAGTGTGCCTAAAATAAACCTTTAATGAGCCTAGCAATTATTGTATAGAATTCCAGAAGAACAAATTATTTGGTATTCCTAATCTTTCTTACTAAGGGTCAGTGCTGAAAGTGTTAGACTTGTGTCACTCCTTTTCTTCTTTTTCTTTTAAGGGGCTTTAACAAGAAAGCCAGTCACTCCAGAACTAAAGAGCCACATGGTGCTGGCCACAGCCCATGAGCTTGCATTACAAAAAAAAAGAAACTTTTTTTATCTTTTTTTTTTCTAGAGGTCGCAAGGGTGACCACAGAGGTTGCAAGGGAGACCTCAGAGGTTGCAGTTGCGACCTCTGGCGACCCCTAAATGATGTCCCTGGGTAGGTTGTAAACTTTTTGTGGTCTGTAGTAATCCGCGGAGACAGACAAAAGTTGAGGGCTGTAACTGCCCGCTCGGGAGCGGAAGAACAAATAGGACATTGTTTAGGACTTTTACTCAGAAAAACATTAGAAACAGGAGATGTTAGGTGTGTGTTATGTGTGCGTGAAGTATGAATGGTATTTTGTCTAGACTGACAGTATGCCATTAAATATTTAGATGTCAGGGTTTTCTTCATAAGAAAGGAGGGAATACCACCTCCCGGCCAATGGAGTCATCATCTTCTCCCGGCAGTCATCCCATCCCCCATGATCCTCTCCCATATTACCACCCCCAGGGTCAGGATCAGGCAGCGGCTGCTGTTTGCTGGCCATGTGGGAGGAGAACATCGCTGGGGAATCAATGATGACTCCACAGGAATCATCGCACTTCCACACACAGGAAGGGTGAAAGATATGCAAAGCTTTAGATGGCCCCTTAAACCTTGCTCCCTTGCTCCATGCAGTGCTGTTGCTTGGCAATGAAGGATGGGTAGTATCCCACTTCATGTAAGGGGGGGTACGTCCTGACCACCCCTGAGGAATGTCTTTGGTTGGGCTTGTGGGTTTCCTGGTCGTCTAGCGGCCTGAGACGGTTCCCACTCCAGGTGGGCCATAGTTGGTGTGTGCTGTGTGGTATGCAAGAGCATTGCATACTTGCTCCGGCTCCATGTTCTCCTGCTCTCAGCCTCTGGCTGCGCACACTTTGGGTCCTTCCCTAAAGGGTCTCCACAACCTTGCTGAGGGGGGGTCTGTATCCCCCCTCCTTGATAGGGTCATAATGCTGAACTTGTCACACACCTCCACTATTTCCTTTATGCTCTCTTCCTGTCCACTAGTTGACTTAGCCCTGCCCTCAGATTTTCCTGGTTCTGGGTCAAGTTTTGATGCCTGACCCTGAGATATCTTGAGGCAGTGATATGAGATATGCCCCCATTGCCAAGGGCATAGCAACAGGTTGCCTGATTCACCTTTGGGTAAATTAAGGCTCTTGTATGGCCTTGTTTCTGTTGGCAGAGGGAATCCATCCACTCCGGGAATCTGGGAAATCTACTTCCCAGTATCAGATCTTCTGGAAGATTTTTTATTATTAATCATCTGGTGATCATGGCTCCCGATCACTGCATGGATAGGGCCTTCACAGTATGCCAGACCACCCAATCTCCAGGAATAGAGCATTTTGCCACATTCTCCTCTTCCCAGGGATAAAGTATGGAGGATATTAGTTCCAGCTGGATGCCACTATTAATGCTACCAGAGTTCAGCAGGGTCCAAACCATCTTCTTGTGGACTCAAACTGGTATCCAGAAAGCCTCTCCTAGGATATCTTGTACACTGTGCCCCTGGAATTTACTCTGAGCCCAACACAGTGCCAAATGAACCAAACACTGTGCTTCCTGAGGTGGCTTCCTGCGGTATTAACACTTTGGGTGCCCGTGATGCATGGGGAATGAGAGAGTAGACATAGCAGCTCCCATTTGACCTCTGCTTCCCCACTGAGCACAGGTGACAATACCATAGTTTAGTCAATTCTGGATGGTGTACATCAGCCATCGCATCAAGCATGACCCCTTTGTATTGATCGTCCTCTGCTACTTTCTCAGCCCCTCTTTTCACTCTTGGCTTCCTCTGCCATGTGACTGTATCTACAACCCATATGTGTTCCATGTTTAATACATTTCTTGAGAATACCTCATTATGATCAGTCCCATAAAAAGAAAATCAACAAACCCCAAATGATCATTTTTTGTACTACACCCCCTTTATATGACCTACCCTTATATCCTTTTGTAGTAGACATATACACAACCCTGCACGAAATGCAACAAGTATACAAAACAGTATAATAATTACGCAACACTTGTGATGACGATTGTGATAGGACGCCCGCAGGGGGGGAGAAGAACAGGTTAAACATACAATATTCATGTAATTATGCCTATAAGGCATCATCATATAATCCTTCATCTTGCGCAATACAGTAACAATAGCTTGATACGAATAGATAAACATACTAATAAAAGGAATACACATTCTTTAATAAATTGAGAATCACTCCGATGGAGTTGAGATAGAACAGAGATTGAAAAGATATATAAAAAGTGTAAACGCAGTAATAAAAGAGATATGTATGAAAATAGTAGAATCCGTGTAAAAAGCAGAAAACAATTACTTCATGTCACCGAAAGAGAAGAGGGCAACAGAGGTGCTGTATGGGGAGCCCTTCCGACATCCTAGAGGTATACCCAATACTGAAATTCCTTCACTTTGACCACAAACGGAGTGGCATGATTTACCATGTACAGACAGTTATATAGCGGCTCACTCCATCTGCGGACAATGTTCTGCACAAAAACGGAGTTGCTGGGTTGCAATTTAAGAGGTGGCAAGGTTGCAGTTTCTGGTGCAGCACTGTTTTCGTCCTCTGTCCTTCTCGGTGTTATCTGTTGAGACAACAACTTTATTGTTTTAGTTAGCTGGCACAAATACATTCATCTCGCATTGTACACTGCATTATTGACTGGAGATGTGGTGTATCGGGATATACACGCTGCAGCGCCACCCACACCTTGGCCTTGATACCCTTAAAATAGGCACTGTCATGAAGGTCATTCCATAGTCTCACCCCGGGATTCCCAGATTTAGCCCAAGTGGCATCCATCAGATCATCCAAGATCGTGACGAACACACGCTTCACGGTGCCCACAGCCAGGCTAATCTGCTTCTGAAATACATAGATCTACTTTCCCGTCCCAGCTGTGAGGGACGGTAGTGTTTTTATTCAATTATTCCTATCCATTTGTGGCCTTGGTACATGCTGTGCTCTCCCTGGTCCTTTGTGGGCCAGCAGAAACTGTGCCCCTACCTTCTTTGTCACCTGCTTTTTTCCTACCTGCTTTCCCTTCAGAACCGCTATGCGCCCAAAGCAGTTCCTCAACCTAGGTCCCCACAAGCTCTCCACCCATGGAGATCTCGCAGGCAGAGCATCATCCCCCCTGCCTTCACCCTCCCCCCTCTCCTGCTCCTTCTCCTGCCTCATCAGCTGACTACACAGACTCATAGCTCCAACTCCCCAAGCGAGACCTCTCCTCACATTGCTTCTCAATAATAACATTCTTAATCATCTTACTGTAAATGCTAAACAAAATGTCTCCTGATTTCCACTCCTCTGTTTATGTGATTGCTCACTGCCCATCCTCCTGTACTACTCTCAATCTCGCTAATTCTATCTCTGCCATTCTTAAAACTTTTTACCTCTTCCTGTTCCTTCCGCTCTGTATTCTTCTGCTCTTGAGCTCCATCCGCTGCAGGCGCTATAGGGCTTGGGAGTTTTTGGCACTGGGCAGAAAAGGACTGAGAGGAATTCGACCACCCGCACTGTGGGTGTGCACTCGCCTGGGATTTTTTTGAAATTTTAAATGAAATTGAATGAAGGTATATTAGGCTCCGGAAAATGTGTGGGGCTGATCAACACACATTTTCCTATGCTCACTGCATGATACATACATAGACCCGTGAACTCTGGGTGGACACAGACTACTGGCGCTGTCCTCCCTGTTATATTTAGTTGGGATCTGACAGGTGGAGTACACAATGCATCTCCAGAAGGGGGAGGGCTAAACCTTCCTCCTGCCATGGCCAGCCTGATTAACTGACAAAGGCCCCATGGATCCACCTTGAGCCCTGCAGCTGGTGGCAGCAATTAACATAATTAACATACAAATACAATGTACTTCAAACAGGCCCACGTGGGGCCTGGCCACAGTGATTTACAAAGGAGACAGAGAACCCCAGCAACCTTTCACATGCAACTGTGTCAACCTGATGCCAGCTCTAGCTCTCGGGATCGATTGACATTGAAATGGCATGTCTGGGGTTGCATGTTCACAGAAGTCATGGCTGCAGGGGTACCCCATTCAGATGGTACAAGTATGTGGTTTGATGGAGCCAGAAAGTCTGTTCATGCTGCAGCTGAAAGGGAGACCAGCCACTTTAATCACCAACCACAGAGAGCCCCATTCCACACCAGACAGGAAGATGGGTGGGACATAGTATTACATGTTTTCACCCCTTTACCTTTTCTGTTGTAAAGGACTATGGTTATGGCCTCACCCATACAGGAGATTGTTGGTGGGGACACAGGATTGGTTCCTTAATGTAGGCTTAGCCGACACCAATCTGTGTGGCCCATTTGGCTTTAAAAGAGGGCCCAGCCCCTCTTTTGGCAGATCATCTAAAGGCTTCGCCCGAAGCAGAAGGAAGAACTCATCATTGGTCTCTGGCTGAAGGAACAGTCTGCCTTACATCTTCAGTCAGTGAAGAAAGGCCAGGACCTCCAAGATGGAAGCAAGATTCTGCCCCTAAAAATCTCCCAGGGAACAGAGGAAGAGACCAAATCCAGAGGACCCTTCAGCAGATCCAGAACCGGTACCCATCCAGCACACAGTGTGCCCTAGTAGGCTCTGCAGCACGCTTCCTAGGTGGAAAATGCCAGAGAGTCTCAGAACCCTAAACAAAGGACAAGGCAGCTGCCTGCAACACACTTCTCAGCTTTGGCTCATCCGCCTTAAAGGATGGCATGAGCCCAATGAAGAAACTAGGAAATGTGCCTCAATGAGCATCTACCGACATCCGCCTTTAAGGACATTTTAAGGACATTTTTGAGCCAGGAGAGTCCCTCGAGCTGCAACCGACTGCAACTCTGACTGTTGCTATGGCGCAGTCACTTAAAGTCATCTGAGACATCATGACCAGTGCTTCAGAACTGCTGACCAGCACTGAGACAACGATTCCTGATCCTGAGCCGCCATGTAAGCCAGCCTGCAGCCGCTCGTCCAGTGTTACTCGTCCAACTGGTTGCTGCCTGATACCCGCAGCTGTCTCCCATCTTGAACTCTGTCGCAGAAGCTGCAAAGCACCCTGAAACTGACTCAACCCTATCAGGCACTAAGAACACCTACCAGCTCAAGGTACGTTGTGGTTCTGTGTGTTTGGTGGAAATCCGACTAGTAGTTTTGTTGCAAAGAATTGAAATGTACGTCCCAAAAAATTAGTGATATCTGGGTCTGCTCCGTGGACCCATTTCCCTGTTCGCTCCGCAGACAGAATTGTCGTTGGCTTGCGTTACGGCGTGCTGTCTAGGAAGCGTTGTGTACGTCAACATTTTTTGGGAAATCCGCCATGGTGTATCAGAGGTCAGTGCGGCGGTGGAAGGGTTTGGAAAATGTACCGTACGGAATGCGTTGGCGGCAATAAGGGAGGTAACGTTGGGGGAGTGAGAAGTGCTTATTGTGACATATGTAGGTGAATACTGTGTGTGGTGATTGGAGGCAGCTGTAGTAACGTCCCCATAGCTTCTGCCGCAACCTGTTTGCAGAAACCTCTTTTCGTGGTGAGTGGTGGCAGGTGAATTGCAGAAGGGGAGTGATTTGCATATGACATAGGGTGGGAGGGAGCGCGGGTTGCTGTGCGATGCGGATGGAATGTGGTAGTTGGCGACTTGGTGGAATGCATGGGTGAATTAAGGTGCGGTGGGTCTGTGGAAGGGTTGGATTAATAGGTGCATGGGCAAAGGCCGTAGGCCGTAGCGTGTAGGGCATGCACTCAAGAGCGTAGGGCTGCAACATACCCGCCGCAGGAACTCTGCATTTGGTACAGGGTGGTGCTTGTATAGTGTGTTATGTGCAGATTGGTTACAGTAGGGCTAGTGTTGCGACCAGGATGTGGGTAGGTTGGCAGTGAGACAGTACTTTGTGAATGGAAGTGGGGACGCCCATAGTAAGTGAATGAAAGTGCACAGGGTTGCAGGAGCAGAGGCGTAGCCAGGATTGTCTAATTAGTGGGGCCTGAAGCTAATGTAGTTGGGCCCCCCGCAGTGACATTATCATCTGTAAATGCCCACGCAGTGCTGCTGAGTGGGCATTAACAGATTTTGGGTGGGCCTTGCACATTCAGGCCCTACCCTGTCTACGCCTCTGTGCAGGAGAGAGTGTTTTTTTTGCACATTATGTTCACTGTTACAGATTGTTGCTGCATAGCTGCATGGCGGCGTGCAGGTTGGGTAGGAGTGCTGGTGGCAGTGGCATTTATGTGGATGGTGGTAGTGGGTGCCATGGTGACATGCATGGTGGCATTACCTTGCTGTGGCTGTGTTCACGGCCTATGCTGTGTGCAGATTTCTTCAAGTAGGCCCAATGTTGGGAAAATGTTGTGGTAAGTGACACAATACTTTGTGAATTGGTGTGGGTAGTGGTGGCAGAGTCTGTGGTGTGTTTGTGGATTCTGGTAATTGCGACCTGTTTTCATGCATGGGTGTTTTGTTTGTGTTTAATGTTAGCTGCCCACATGGGCGTTATGTTAAGTGGTGCAATTTGGTATTGCTTAGCGCCATGGCGCTGTACAGGTTTGGTAGGAGTGCTGGTGGTGTGTATGAGGATTTCCGTACTTGCTGACTTGGTGACATGCATGGTGGCATGACCTTGCTGTGGCTGTGTTCAAGGCCTAGACTACTGGGTGCATGGCTGAAGGTCATGCACTCAAGAGCCTAGGCCTTGAGGACACCCATGGCAGTGATGCATTTTTCAATGTGTATCACTTAGAAGGTGGTGACATGTAAGGAATGGTTCTGGAGCACATTTCAGCTGTTATAGGCCAGTGTTGGAAACAGATTGTGGATAGGTTGGAAGTGGCACAATACTTTGTGAATGGAAGTGGGTAAGCCCATAGTATGTGATTGAAAGTGCACAGGGATGCAGGAAAGATTGTTTTGTTTGTACATTATGGTAACTGCTTCAATGTGTTGCTGCATAGCTCCATGGCAGTTTGCTGTGTTTTGGAGATGCTGCAGTGAAAGGTGTCGCAGTGTGGGCTCTGGGTGCAGTGTTTGCATACTGTCAGTATGGTAGAAGGTATGGGTGGAGTGCAGCTTATATGTGCTTGGATAGTGTCCTGTCTGCACAATGCCTGCAGTATGGGCAATGTTGTAAACATTTTGTGGTTACGTTGGCAGTGACACAATACCTTCTGAGTGGAATTTGTTAAGACAATAGTATGTGAATGAAAGGGCGTAGGGGTGCCAGAAACAGTGTAATGTTCATACATTATGGTAACTGTTGCATGTAACGCTGTGCATGTCCATTGCGATGTGGAGTTTGGTTAGGAGGGTTTATAGTGATAATTTCGAAAACAATAATGTTGAAAGTCATTATTTCGAGAAAAAAAATGTCGAAAAAGAAAGAAATGTCGAATTATTTGTTTCAATACTTTTTTTTTCGAAATGGGGGGGTTCCTCTCAACCCCCCCTTTTTTAATTTTCTGTTTTACCCATTTGTTTTTACTCCCGAACCCCAAAATAAATATATAATTTTAAAAAACAGAATTCGAAATTTTTTTTTTTGACATTTTATTTTCGACATTTTATTTTCGACATTTTTGTCATTCGGCATTATTTTTTCGAAATTATGACTGACCACCGGTTAGGAGTGCTGGTGCCAGTGGTGCGTTATGTGTATAGTGGTAGTTGGTGACATGCTGACATGCATGATTGCATTACGATGTAGGGAATGTGTGCAAGGAGCACACCCACTGGAGCAATGCAGGTTTGATAGTGTATGAGGCACAGGGTGGTGATCTTTGGAGAATGGGTGTGGAGCACATTGTCGACGTGCTATAGCAGTACAAGTGAATTGCAAAGTGTGTATTGTGCATTCCATGGTTGTGGTGATAGTTGCAACATTCTACAGTATTTTGTGTGTAGCAGGAGATGGTGCAGTGAGAAGTTGTGCAGCGTGGCCACAGGGTGCAGTGTGTATGTAATGGGAGTATGGAAGTGGGTATGGTTGAAGTGCAGTTTATATGTGGTTGGTTACTGTGCTGTGTGCAGATTTATTGAAATAGGCCCAATATTGTGCAGCTGTTGTGCATAGGTTGCCAGTGACACAATACTTTGTGAATAGCAGTGTGCTGGGGTAATGGAGGCTGTGGTATGTTTGTGGATTCTGCTAAGTGTGACATGTTTTCGTTAATGGGTGTTTTATGGTGTGGGGGAGTTGGGTGGAACTTCTGCTACGTATGTTATGTTTGTGCATAACGGTAGGTGTCCACATGGTCGATTGCTTAGATGCATAGTGTGGTAGTGGGTGTGGAAAGGGCTGCAATTGTGTGCGCATGGCCAAAAGTTTGCTGGGTTCATCTGAGGATCTTTGTGGATGCTGTAATCATGCATTATTTAGCAGACGTTTCTGGTGGAGGGGCTTTTCAATGAAACAGAACGTGTACTGAGAGTGTTCAACAGTAAATATGGAGTGCTGTACAGAAATGACAGTGTTCAATGCAGAGGTTTTGTATGTCATTGCTGCATGCTTGTTTGAAAATTTGACAGCACCCAATGGGTGAGTGCTGCAAAAAGTGACCGTGCATAGGGAAGAAGTATTGTCTTAGCTTTACTGGGCCGTGGCCCTCACTGTAGATGGGAAAGCGCATGTGCACATCCTGCCATTATGAGAAGGGTGGAAAGGGAAATGGAATTGTGGGAAATAGGCAATTATGAGTTTAGGGCGTGGTTCACAGGAAGGGGCGGTGCCATTTCATCGCAATACTGTGTCGTGAGGGTAGGCGAGATGGAGAGACGCACAGTGCTTATCGTCGGTGATACCTGTGTGCGCCATCTGCACAGGTGTTGTGTGCGAAGAGGTATTGCTGGTAATTTCGGGTTGGAAGGAGTGGATGCTCTCTGGGCCTGTCAGGGTGACTGCAGTTTCAGTGGGATGGGTCGCCTTTGCAGATATGTGGCATCAGTCACGAACGTTGACTTTCTCTTGCTGCACTATGGAAGTCTACATTTGGGTTACATGTCGTGTGGACGATTAATCTGTCACCTGGGGAGATTGCTGACCACAATGATGCGTATTTTCCCTACTGCAAAGATCGTTTACTCATGCATAACACCAAGAGGAGTTTGGGTTCATGACGGTGTAATTTGACCGTAGCCAGAGGTTGGAAGGTGTGCTATAAACAGAATCATGCGTGAGTTTATGGAGACTGCTGACCTGTTCTCCACCCACTATGAGATCATGAGGTCGCAAAATACGCAGTGGTTCTGTAGAAATGGCATTTATTTGAGCGCTATTGGCAATGTCATTTTCTTTTACACTTTGAAAGAAGCATTGACCAGAATGTGGTAAAAATGTGACAAGGGGCAAACAGAAATGCATATATAGAGAAAATAAAAACAAAAGTTGCTGGCACGCACGTCACAACAAAACAAAAAAAAACACCTCAATACATCTATGATGAAAGACTGAATCCTCTACCCAGTTTGATATTGTCTCATCAACAGAAGCATGTATACTTTTTTGTCCGCTCGTGGAATGTTCTTCTGCAACAATGACCGTATTAGTTGTCGAAATGCAGAGTGTTTCCAAGAAAATGGCATTTTTGTTGTCACCCATTGGCAATGCAGTTTTGTATGCTCGTCTACAGGCTGCGGTGAAGAGTTTACTGTACTAATGTGAGCAGAAGAACTCACAAAAGCTAATGAAAATGGAAAAAAAGGGGTTTCCGTGGAAGCATCTAAACAAAAAAAAATGACTGGCTCTTTGAAGAGTCGCCCTTTAACACAAACTACCAGTGCTTTAAGTGCCCCCGGTCCCACACAACATTGGCGGGACGCATTATCCCACTGTGGCCGCAGCCGCAACGGCAGATGCGCCCGCCATTATGTCAGGCACGCTGACAGAAGTGCCAGCCAGCCACAGCGACGCTGAAGCTGGCTGGCACTTCTGTCAGTCAGTGTAACTTCCTCTGATGACCTCTCATCAGGGTCATCAGAGGAAGTTACTGTCCCTTTGTTTGCCCTCCCCAGGTCACTGACCCTTGCAAACCCGCTGGCTCAGAACACATGTAAGGAAGGCGATGGCCCCAGTGTGACACATCAGGAAAGAGGGTTAGATGTGACACCAGGCGGTCTGCAATGCTGGAACAGAGGGAGAAGAGCTCACGGGTATATGGTGTGGATGGTTTATGGTCTTTCCATCGAAGGAAATGCATTGAAATGCATTTCCATCGATGGAAATCCATTGAATGCCATTGCATCGAAATGCTATCTTTTACATGCACTGGTTTCAATGGAAATGCACTTTTAGATGTCAAAAGTAGCATTACAATGCTTTTATTTTCTACATTAAAACGTTACATGGAGCTGTCCAGTGCTGAAATTTCGGCAGTGGCCAGCTCCTTGTAACGTTTTAATGTTTCTTTTGTATATTGGGGGGGGCAGCCTCCCCAACCCCCACACCCACCCCCCTAACCCTAACCCTAACCCTAATCCTTAATATAACCCTAGCCCCAACCCTAACCCCTAACCCAAACCCTAACCCTAATCTAACACTTAATCTAACACTAGCCCCAACCCTAACCCTAACCCAAACCCTAACCCCAAACCTCAAACCCTAACCCTAAACCTAACCCAAACCCTAACCCTAACCCCTAACCCTAGTTTCGAATATACCATTGAATTATAGTCAATGAAAAGGCATTTCGATGGAGATGCTTTTCATTGGATATAATTCGATGGTAAGGCATTAGATGAAACTGAATTCGATGGACTAATCAGATACTGGTGTGGGTCCATGTCAGACAAGTTGGCTTGGCTTTTAGGGAGCTAGTGGGGCTTAGCCATGTGCTTGGAGTGTGTAGGCAGCCACATCCCATTCACAAGATGCAGGGTCCGGGGCCTACGTGGGGATTACGCACGTGTTTCCATTAGGGACGAAATGCAAGGTCTTGCTGGTCTCAGCACAGAATGCCAGGGGAAGGAAGATGGAATGTAAGACCCCCAACCCCATCAGTAGAAGACACTACTGGATAGAAGGCGATGGGGGAGAGTGTCCTATGCTTAAGGAAATCAACCTGGACACGCAAGAGGCTCTTGTTGGCCCCGGTGTCCAAGTGTCAACCCTCTCATGGGTGGGTGAGGTTGCTCTGGCCTAGGTTATGGAGCAAACTGTCAACTCGAGCAGTGTCCTCCTAGGGATGTGGCTGTGTGGAGTAATAATGTTTGGAGCACCCCTGGGTTCCAGAACTTCTCAGTTACCCACCAGGGGAGCACAGGCCGCAGTGTCTATGGTTGCAAGCCATATAGTTCTTAATCAAGTTCGGAGTGGACACTGAGTTACTTACGCTGGGTTTTCTCTTGATTCAGTGACTGCTGTGGGATGCCCTCCCACAGCAAAATGGAGGCACATGCTTTAAGTATTTAATAGAGAAAATATATTGAGCGGCAGCTCATACTCCAATATCCTACCATGGAGGTCCCACAACACATATGATGATTAACCACCCTGTTCCTATTGAATGTCAAAGGGCAGCTTAGCCCACTCTTGATTGGCTCCCAGGAGAAAAAGACCGATATTGAAAGAATAGCAGCTGAAAGGGAGGTTCCGTCGATTCAGGAGACCCTCTACCACAGGCTGCATTATGTGATGAATCTGATGATGTAATCACTTGTTTCTCAGAGGGGCTTCTCCTCATGTGGCCAGGGGACAGCAGCCGCTACCTGATCCTTACCTTGGGGGTGGCTGTGCGAGGGAGGATCACATGGGAGGAGGTGACCCTAATGGGGGAAAGTTGACATCATCACACGAGACATGGTATCCCCCTTTCCCTTTTAGGAATGTTCCCTCTATTCCTCATGCCTTAATGGCATACTGTGGTAAACCCTTTCTACAGACCACAAGACCTACTAATGGCATTTTTCAATGCTCCATGAGTAAGCTACCAAGAACTGCCTATCAATCCCATATGCACAGAAGTACAGGGACGAGGATACCGAATAGAGTAATGAAGAACACTCTTCAAACCTCCCCCAAATCTACTAATGACATTTTTCAATACTCCAAGATTAAGCTACCTATCAAACCCATATGCATAGAAACACTAGGATGAGGCAACTGAACAGAGTAATGAAGATCAATGAGTCTGTGGCGCACATCACACACTCCTGTGTTTGCAAACCTGTGATAGATCCCAACCAGCATGGAGAGCAGAGACTCTGCCTCGGA
Source organism: Ambystoma mexicanum (assembly GCF_040938575.1). NCBI lineage: Eukaryota > Metazoa > Chordata > Amphibia > Caudata > Ambystomatidae > Ambystoma > Ambystoma mexicanum. The sequence goes on along the minus strand of NC_090932.1, from coordinate 69,202,851 downwards.
AAGCTTTGTCCTCTTGTTGTGGTCCAAGGAATAACTGAGCCACAAAGCAGACCGTGGATCCAACCGTGTCAGGGGACAGTGATGGAAGGAAGACTGCAGATGCTGGCTTGCCACATCAGAGCTGCAACAGGAAGTAGAGGGAAGTCTGCCAGATGGCTGTGGGAGCCGAGCAGCAGCACCAAAGCCACCTGAACACAGCAAGGCGGGAGACACAAGGGATATGCGAGCAGCCAAGCAAAGCCAATGAGTCCATGTATGGAAAGCGGGACCCTGGAATGCTGCAACCCATTTACTTTGGAATAGCTAGAGAACACCAAAGAAAGCCAGTGAGTCCCGAGAAGGGAATCTGGGACACCGGGGTGCTCCAGAAATGTTATCATGGACAGATGAAAGCAAGTGAATGAAAGGGAATTTGAGACTCAATGCCTTCAGAATAATAACAAAGTGAATGTGAGAAATATACACAAGGTGAATGCAAGGAAACATCAAGTTTGCTAGTGTGTAAAGTGAATCACTTGAGAAAAGCCCTGGCAGGAACCTATACCAGAAAAAGAGGAAATGGAGTCAAAAGGCTACCCTGACCCAAGACGGGAAAGGAGGTCACAACATTTGCAGCGAAGCTAGGTAATGGCTAGCTTATTAAGACAAACACCATTAAAGACGGCGAGAGTATCAAGAAAAAACAAGTTTATTTAACACTAACACGATAAACATATTTTCAGAAAACAAGACATATTTTCAAAAAGGGTGCTATTGCATTCAGGATGTGCAACCGTGAGCACATAAATATCTGCTATTTCGTGGGTTAGTAGGCAGAGTGAAAACTTAGTACATGTATTGCTTGGAATCACAATACGATCGTTTTGAACCTATACCAACTAAAGTCAAGTTTGCAAGTATATAAAAGGAACCCCTCAGGAAACGCCCTGGCAGGAGAGCATACCAGGCAAAGTCAAGTTTGCAAGTGTGTAAAGTGAATCACACGAGAACAGTCCTGGCAAGGGAGCACACCAGACAAAGCCAAGTCTAAGTTGTTTTGTTGACCTGAGAATCCCCCCCACCCCCCCAGGAAGACTCATACCCTTAGGAGTTTCTAAGTGTTTTAAAGAGACCTGGGGAAGGGAGGCAGCTCCCATGGAGTGAACTGTGAGGTCTCCTCTTGGGCTGTAAAGAACTTTGGTTGTGTAATTGATTCATTGTGTTGGTGAAGAGAAACCTGGGGAAGGGCGCCACCCCCTGGAACTGTGAACTTTTGTGTTGGAGTTACATTGTTCATTTGATCTTGAACATTTGTGCACTTTCAAGGCAAATACATTATCCTTATTACATTAGAGTTACTTCTAGAGGGTGAGGGCTAGGATAGGATTTCAGACACAGGACATTTTGACACAGGACAGGCCCTTTTTGGTTGAGGTAGGGAAATACCTGTTAGGGTAGGGATAGATAGGCATTTTCCAACCCTCGTTAACTTTGAATAACAGTTTATAAGCAAAACTATGAGCTCTCTGTGTCCGCCTCTCTCATTCCTGACTCCTTACAACTAGCTATTCCCCAGCAGCTAAACATGTGACTGGGTGGTTACGAGACCCTGCATCACTCAATTAAAATTCCTCCACAAGACTGCATGTCCCAAAAAAGCAACACGCCTCACTCACTACATAGGTCTCAACAGGAGTGTATGATACTCTGCCTCGCTCAGTAGAGATGCCCCTTAGTAAGCACAGGAGAACATATCAAATAACTTAATCTCATATAGAACTACTTGCCTCAGAATGCAGCCTGTCCCATACAGTAAAAACACCACCACAAGATTGAATGCCTAAACGTACATATCTGATTAAGTAGGATTACAGGGCACAGAAAGCCCTTAGCTTCCTTCAGGTCCAATAGGCCTATAGTGAAACACACCTGACACCCATCACAGGACTACAGGCCCAGTTTGCACTCTGCCTTGCCCACTATGGAGGAAACGCCTGACACACTAGTTGTTCAGAATGTACTCTGTCTAACCCAGTTTGAACAATTCCCCAAAGCAAAGATGTCACATGACCCCGAGTGCACTCTGAGCTGGGCTGTATCTGACAAGCGAACCTCAAGAGTGAAAACCAGGTTGGCGTCAAGGTGCAGTCTGTTTTCTACTCTCTACACCTGTTGAGCCTTGCCCTATCGTTCATACCATAAAAAGACCATGCAGCGGTAGTGGGAGCTTTAGTCGACTCCCGCCTGGTGTGGCCTGCTTGCAGGCATCCTGGAGAAACAGCTGACCAGACTCCAACGAGCACAGCATGCAGCAGTTTGGCTCATCTTTAAAGTCCTTAGAGCAACAGCCGTTTCAGCTCTGCATAGATTTTTACATTGGCTTCCGATGAAGGAACGAATACATTTTAAGATTCTATTTTAGATGTCTTCACAACCTTGCACCTTCATATCTGGCAGATGAACTGAGATGGTTCAGCCAAGCCTGGTGGTACCATCCTCCCGTCGCTCCTCAGAAGGAGATTGTTGGTTCTCGGTCTATGGCCCCAAACTGTGAAACACTCTGCCCTGGGATTTGCAAAGCATGTCAGAGCTAACGTGCTTCCCCAATTCCCTCAAAACCCACCAGTTCAAATAAGCACGTATCATTCTGGCACCTCTTGGAGAGTGTCGTCTACTTCGGGCAACCCCTGGAGATGATGATGTATGCTTGTCAGCTGCACCCAAATGCAGTTTAGTCTGCTAGGTATCTCTTTGCGCATTAAGAATACTTCAAAATTCAAAGTTCAATCTGCATCACTCAGTACAGATGCCTCCTTATCCCAGAATGCACTCTGCATCACTAAGTGTAGATACCTCCATGTCCCAGAATGCACTCTGCATCACTCAGTATTGAAGCCTCCATCTCCATCTCCCAGAATTCACTCTGCATCACACAATATAGATTCCCCCATGTCCCTGTGTGTGCTCTCCATCACTCAGTATAGATGCTCCAGTGTGGACTCTACATCGCCCAGTATAGGTGCCCCATGTCGTAGAATGCACTCTGCATCACTCAATATGAATGCCTCCATGCCCCAGAGTCCAATCTGAATCCCTCTGTATATAAAACACCATGACTGAGAGTGCACTCTGCATCATTCATTACAGGCTCCCCAGGCCCCCAGAGTTATTTCTGCATCTGTACAAATGTCACCATGACCCAGAGTGCACTCTCCATCACTCAGTATAGATCACTCCATGTCCCAGAATGCACTTTGCGTCACTCAGTATGGCTGCCTCCATGTCCCAGATTTCACTCTGCATCACTTTGTAGAATTGCCACTATGTCGCAGACTGCACATTGCATCACTCAGTACAGAGGTCTCCATGTCCCTTTGTGCACTCTGCATCACCAGTGTAGATACCTCCATGACCCAGAATGCCATCTGCATCACTCAATATAGTTGCATCCATGTCCCAGAGTTCACTCTGCATCACTCAGTATAGAGGACTCAATGTCTCAGAATTCACTCTGTATCACTCAGTATAGATTCTTCCATGTCCCGGAATGCACTCTGAATCACTCGGCATATATGCCCCATTCCCCAATGTGAACTCTGCATCACTGAGTATAAATGCCCCATTCCCCATGTGACCTCTGCATAACTCAGTATAGATGCCTCCATGTCCAAGAATACATTCTGTATCACCCAGTAGAGTTGCCTCAATATTTCAGAATACACCATGCATCACTCTGTATAGATGACTAGATGTTCCAGAATGATATGATATGATATGATATGGTATTTGTAACGCGCCTATACACAAGTGTTTCAAGGCGCGACGAGGCAGGGAGGGAGGGAAACAAGGGGAAGACAGACAAACGATCCTACTAGGCCAGGTGTCATTCAGATCGCGCAAGTGCAGAGGTAAGGGGAAAAGGAGAAAGTGCAGGGGGAGGAGGTGGGGGGAAAGTGCAGTACAAGGTAAGTAGCGTAATAAAATAAATAATAAATGATAAATAAAAAGGGCCAGCTGGTGGCAAGTGCGAGGTAAGTGCAGAGCAAGTGCTGGGAAGTGCTGGGAAGGGGGCTGTAGGGATACAGTGACAGTCCCACAGTGCAGGGGGAGCCAGGGGGGCAGTGCAAGTGGAGAGTGGCTGGGCCCTGGACCGAGGTCGCTGAGAGTGGCCCAGATGCAGGTTTAGTGCAGAATTCAGCGGGGAGTTAAGAAGGTTTAGCAGGGGAGAGGGAGAGAGAAGGCAGAAGCGAAGAGGAAGGTTTTGAGGTGCTTCCGGAACCGGAGATGGTTCTCCTCAAGTTTCAGGGAGGCAGGAAGGCTGTTCCAGAGGGAGGCCCCTGCTGCGGAGAGAGATCTACCCCCAGCTCGTTGCTTAGAGAAGCGGCTGACCATGAGGGAGTTGGAGACGGATGAGCGAAGGGCTCGTGAAGGAAGATATTTAGGAAGAGAGAGTTGAAGGTATTTAGGCCCCAGGCCCCAGAAGGCCTTGTGGACAATGCAGAGGGTTTTGAACTTAATCCTCGCAGCCACTGGGAGCCAGTGAAGAGATTTCAGTCCTGGAGAGATACGGTCCCTGGGCTTGAGGCCAAGGACAAGTCTCGCAGTTCTGTTCTGGATAAGTTGCAGAGGGCGGAGAGTGGAGGCAGGCAGATTAAGATAGAGGCTGTTGCAGTAGTCCAGCCTTGAGAGAACCAGGGCTCGGGAGACAGTGAGCTTCTGGGGGAAGGAGAGGAAGGGAAGAATACCTCTGAGGAGGTGCAGCTGGTAGTGTGACTTCTTAGAGACGTCAGATATATGAGGAGAGAAGGAGAGTGTGGAGTCGAAGATGACCCCGAGGTTTTTAGCCTTGCAGGTAGGGGCCGGAAGGGGGCCAAGGGAGGCCGGCCAGAGAGCTGCAGGGAAGGAGGGAGTGGGTGCGCCGATGAGTAGAATCTCAGTCTTACTGGCGTTAAGGCAGAGGTCATTGGCGGCACACCATTCCTGGATAGCAGACAGACAGTCAGAGATGAGGGAAGGAGAGGAGGAGGCCGAGGGTAGCCTGAAAATGAGCTGGGTATCGTCCGCATAGCACTGGAAGTGGGGGCAGAGAGCGGCGATGCGGTGGGCAAGGAGTGCCAGATACTGGTTGAAAAGCCAGGGAGAGAGGTTGGATCCCTGGGGGACACCACAGGTGGAGAAAAAGATGTCAGAGAGGAAGGAGCCCATTTGGACCTGGGAGGGTCGACCGGAAAGGAAAGAGGTCAGCCATGCCAGAGCCTGACCAGTGATACCCAGGTTATCACGGAGACGGTTGAGCAGGATGGCATGGTTGACAGTGTCAAAGGCAGAGGAGAGATCGAGCAGAATGAGAACACAGGGAGTGTTGGAATCGAGGTTCAGGAGCAGGTCCTCACGGATGTTCAGGAGAGCAGTTTCCGTGCTTCTGGCCGCTCTGAAGCCGGATTGATGGTCATGAAGATTACCAACAGATTCAGCATGGAGGTTAAGCTGGGAGATGGCCAGTTTCTCCAGGAGCTTGCCCAGGAAGGGAGTAATGGAGATTGGGCGATAGTTGGCCGGGCAGGAGGGGTCGGAAGAGGGTTTCTTGAGGAGGGGGTGCACAAGGGAGTGCTTGAGGGGGGATGGGAAGACTCCAGAGGCGAATGAGTGGTTGCAAAAGTCAGCCAGGGCAGGAGCCAGGGAGTCGATGTGGTCCTTGATGGTTTTGGAGGAACAGGGGTGAACCTGTTTAGACGAGGCTTTCATAGATCGGACTTGTCTGGAAACCTCATCAGCAGAAAAAGGTGGAAAAGCAGAGAAGGAGGGCGGAGGGGCGGCTGCAAGAGAGCAAGAGGAAGAGCCGGGAAGAGAGGGAGGGAGGAGAGAGGAGGAGAGCGAGGACAGGATGTCCTGAGTTTTTGAGATGAAGTGCGAGGCCAGTGCAGTGCAGAGGGCCTGGGAGGGGACAGGAGGGGTAGAGACTGCAGCAGGGTTGGCCAGCTCCTTGCAGATTTTAAAGAGTTCGGCCGAGTTTTTAGATGCCTCAGAGATGCGGGCTTGGATAAGGGCTCTCTTCTTGGTGAGAACGGAGAGCCGGTATTGCCTTTGGAGCAGGCGGCAGGCCAGTTTGTCAGAGGATGAACATGAAGCACGCCATTTCCTCTCTGCCACCCTGCACTTGCGTTTTAGGGTGACGAGATCCGAGTCGTACCAGGAGTTACATTTGGCTTTGGGCTTCAGGCGGATTCTCATGACAGGGGCAAGGATATCGAGAGTATCAGATATAGAGGAATAGAGCATGGAGAGGGCTGTGTCAGGGTGGAAGTCAGCCGAGGGGGGAGGAGGGGGCGAGAAGGTAGCAGCGAAAGCCTCAACTGACACGCGCTTCATGGGTCGGATGACCGAGAAGGTGGGTGGCAGTGAAGAGGGTGGCTTTGCCTGTGGGGTAGGGAGGGAGAGGTGGGAGGATAGGAGAAAGTGATCGCTCCAGGAGAGAGGAGTGGAGAGAGGGAGGGAGAGGGGAAGGTCAGAAGAGATCAGAGCATCAAGAATGCACTCTGCATCACTCAGTATAGATGCCTCCATGACCCAGAGTGCACCCTGCATGACTCAGTATAGATCCCTCCATGTCCAAGTGTGCATTAAGCATGACTCAGTATAGATGCCTCCATGTTCCAGAATGCACTTAGCATCACTAAATATAGGCTCCCCAGTCTACTGGTAATATTTCTGCATCACTCCGTACATATGTCACCATGATCCAAAGTGTACTCTGCATCACTCAGTATAGAGAACTCCATGTCCCAGAATGCTCTATGCGTGACTCAGTATAGGTGCCTCCATGTCCCAGAGTGCACTTTGGCAACTCAGTATGGATGCCTCCATGTCCCAGAGTGCACTGTGCATCACGTTGTAGCAATGTCACCATGTCCCAGAGTGCACATTGCATCACTCAGTATAGAGGTCTCCATGTCCCTTTGTGAACTCTGCATCAGTGTAGATGCACCATGACCCAGAATGCCCTCTGGATCACTCAGTATAGTTGCATCCATGTCCCAGAGTCCATTCTGCATCACTCAGTATAGATGACTCGATGTGTCAGAATTCATTCTCCAGCACTCAGTATAGATTCCCCCCAAGTCCCTGTATTCAGTTTGCATCACTCAGTATAGATTCCCCCATGTCCCTGTATGCACTCTGCATCACTTAGTATAGATGCCTCTTTTCCCAATGTGAACTCCGCATAACTCAGTATAGATGCCTCCATGTCCCAGAATGCACTCTGCATCACTCAATATGGACCCTGTCATGACCCAGAATGCACTGTGCACCACTCAGTATAGATACCTCCATCCCCCAGAATGCCCTCTGAATCACTCAGTATAGATGCCTCCATGACCCAGAGTACACTCTGCATCACTCAGTATAGGTTCCACAGTCCCCCAGAATTATTTTTGCACCCCTCTTTACATATGTCAGCATGACCCAGAGAGCACTCTGCATAACTCAGTATAGACACCTGCATGACACAGTATAGATGCCTCCAGGTCCCAGAATGCACTTTGTGTCACTCAGTGTTGGCTCCCCAGTCTCCCAGAATTATTTTTGCATCACTCTGTATATATGTCACCACGATGCAGAGTGTACTCTGCATCAATCAGTATAGATGCCTCCATGTCCCAGAATGCACTTTGCATCACTCAGTATGGGCTCCCCAGTCTCCCAGAATTATTTCTGCATCACTCTGTATATATGTCACCATGGCCCAGAGCGTACTCTGCATCACTCAGTATAGATGCCTCCATGTCCCATAATGCTCTCTGCATGACTCAGTATAGGTGCCTCCATGTCCCAGAATGGAATTTGGCCACTCAGTATGGATGCCTCTATGTCCCAGAGTGCACACTGTATAACTCAGTATAGAGGCCTCCATGTCCCTTTGTGCATTCTGCATCACCAGTGTAGATGCCTCCATAACCCAGAATGCCCTCTGGATCACTCAATATAGTTGCATCCATGTCCCAGAGTGCACTCTGCATCACTCAGTATAGATGACTCGATGTGCCAGAATTCATTCTGCATCAGTCATTAAAGATACCCCCCCCCGGCACCTACCCCCCATGTACCTGTATCCAGCCTGCATCACTCAGTATAGTTGCCCCATCCCCCAATGTGAAATCTGAATCACTCAGTATAGATGCCTCCATGTCCCAGAATGCATTCTGTATCACATGTTACAGTTGCCTCTATATTCTAGAATACACCATGCATCACTTTGTATAGATGTCTCCATGTTCCAGAATGCACTCTGCATCACTCAGTATAGATGCCTCCATGACCCAGAGTACACTCTGCATCACTCAGTATAGGTTCCACAGTCCCCCAGAATAATTTTTGCACCCCTCTTTACATATGTCAGCATGACCCAGCGAGCCCTCTGCATAACTCAGTATAGACACCTCCATGTCCCAGAATGCACTTTGCGTCACTCAGTGTTGGCTCCCCAGTCTCCCAGAATTATTTTTGCATCACTCTGTATATATGTCACCACGACACAGAGTGTACTCTGCATCACTCAGTATAGATGCCTCCATGTCACAGAATGCTCTCTGCATGACTCAGTATAGATGCCTCCATGTCTCAGAATGCACTTTGTCAACTCAGTATGGATGCCTCCATGCCCCAGAGTGCACTCTGCATCACTTTGTAGAAATGTCACCATGTCCCAGAGTGCACATTGCATCACTCAGTATAGAGGCCTCCATGTCCCAGAATGCACTTAGCATCACTAAGTATAGGCTCCCCAGTCTCTTAGAAATATTTCTGCATCACTCCGTACATATGTCACCATGACAAAAAGTGTACTCTGCATCACTCAGTATAGAGAACTCCATGTCCCTGAATGCTCTATGCATAACTCAGTATAGGTGCCTCCATGTCCCAGAATGCACTTTGGCAACTCAGTATGGATGCCTCCATGTCCCAGAGTGCACTGTGCATCACTTTGTAGCAATGTCATCATGCCCCAGAGTGCATATTGCATCACTCAGTATAGAGGCCTCCATGTCCTTTTGTGAACTCAATATAGACTCTGTCATGACCCAGAATGCACTGCGCACCACTCAGTATAGATACCTCCATGCCCCAGAATTCCCTCTGAATCACTCAGTGTAGATGCCTCCATATCCGAGAATGCATTCTGAATCACCCACTACAGTTGCCTCTAAATTCCAGAATACACCATGCATCACTCAGTATAGATGCCTCCATGACCCAGAGTGCACTCTGTATTACTCAGTATAGATGTCTCCATGTCCCAGTATGCACTCTGTATGACTCAGTATAGATGCCTCCATGTCCCAGAATGCACTTTGCATCACTCAGTATAGGCTCCCCAGTCTCCCAGAATTATTTCTGCATCACTCTGTATATATGTCACCATGGCCCAGAGCGTACTCTGCATCACTCAGTATAGATGCCTCCATGTCCCAGAATGCTCTCTGCAGGACTCAGTATAGATGCCTCCATGTCCCAGAATGGACTTTGGCCACTCAGTATGGATGCCTCCATGTCCCAGGGTGCACACTGCATCACCAGTGTAGATGCCTCCATGACCCAGAATGCCCTCTGGATCACTCAATATAGTTGCATCCATGTCCCAGAGTGCACTCTGCATCACTCAGTATAGATGACTCGATGTGCCAGAATTCATTCTGCATCAGTCAGTAAAGATCTCCCCCACCCCCCGGAACCCCTTCACTCCCCCATGTTCCTGTATCCAGCCTGCATCACTCGGTATAGTTGCCCCATCCCCCAATGTGAACTCTGAATCACTCAGTATAGATGCCTCCATGTCAGAGAATGCATTCTGTATCACCCATTACAGTGCCTCTATATTCTAGAATACACCATGCATCACTTTGTATAGATGTCTCCATGTTCCAGAATGCACTCTGCATCACTCAGTATAGAAGCCTCCATGACCCAGAGTGTGCTCTGCATCACTCAGAATAGTTGTCACCATGTCCCAGAACGCTCTCTGCATGACTCAGTACAGTTGCCACCATGTCCCAGAATGGACTTTGGCCACCCAGTATGGATGCTTCCATGTCCCAAATTGCACACTGCATCACTCAGTATAGAGGCATCCATGTCCCTTTGTGCACTCTGCATCACCAGTGTAGATGCCTCCATGCCCCAGAATGCCCTCTGGACCACTCAATATAGCTGACTTCATGTGCCAGAATTCATTCTGCATCAGTCAGTATAGATCCCCACCATGTCCCTATATTCAGTATGCATCACTTGGTATAGATGCCCCTTTCTCCAATGTGAACTCTTTAAAAAAAATACAAAAAATGGTTGTGTTTTTAGTACACAGGGTACCGTACACAAATAGAAAAACAATGTAATCAACATGCTCTAATTTCATATTAATTCATACAATGAGATCAACTTTCGCAATATCTCAAAAGATATAAAAACAAACCAATACAACCATCATGCACATGTGTAGATCTTCAATACCTAGTCTAAAATAGGGATATTATAGATTCAAGTTCTAAAAACTCTAAAGGTGAGTTTCCTTGTTCTGTTACTGCCTGCAAGTCTTCAAAACGTTTTAAAAGAAATGTTGACAGAGCCAATGTAGTCGATATGTGAGAGCCCGTCATAAATCCATCCCAAAGGCTGAAATGCTACACTTCTGACGTTGAGTGCACATTGGGACCCAAACATTGAAGCCTCCGTTTACATAAACGTGGGCATTCCATTACCTCATGATGTAAGGTTTCCAAATACTCTTTCTTGCTGAGTCTGCAGGTCCTGAGCGCCCTAGGAATCTCTCATTTCGGTTCAATCACCTCAGGTGTTGGTAAACAGTTTAGCCTCCATTTTAGGAACCAACCTCTTAATAGTTTGGACAGAAGTTTGCGAAGCTATGATCTACTACTTTTGGTGGGTGTATAGTGCATGCCTATGTTCTTATAAAGGTCTAATCTTTGCAAATCCTCAAGATCATGTATTCTGTCCCACTTTTTGATTTTTATTTCTATCACCATTTGTGAATCTGTGATAGACATTTCTGTTAATTCCATAAACCTTAAACACTCTTTATGAAGTTTTTGCAAGAATTTCGTAGAACCTTTCGCCATCATTTCTCGAAGGTGGAACGCGAGTGAACATTTCTAGAGTTTAAGATTTATTTGTTAATGAGAATGTTTTTTTCCATTAGCTGCGCCCACCAGGATACTAGACCCCTCTCCAGCCGAATAACACTAATGGGTACATAATTAGGTACAACTAAAACCTCCTTGAGAATCCGACCCTCAAGACCATGCAGACACTTTCTATTTGGAAACAAGATTAGTTCTGAACCATATAAACACTTGGGGGTGATCTTTAAGCGATAAAAGTCTGATAGCGGAATCAACGATAAAGGCACTAAATTTGCAATTAATAACTTTCAGTAGGGATATGCCCTACCTACCCTTCTCTTCCACTTTCACCTTATATTTAAGAAGAGCACGTTTTGTTGATAACACACATCCCAGATAGGTGAAAGATCCCACCTCACTCACTGCTGCCTCGTTAATAAACCATTTATGCATCTTCAATTTTCGTCTTTCTCTGACAATCATCACAAACGATTTGGTGGAATTTATCTCTAAGTAGATGTTCTTCAGAAAAATAGTAGCACCATTCAAGGAGCTTTGTAAAGACGAAGGGGTATAATCCATCAAGATTGGGTCATCAACATATCCAATACAGGACATATGCAGATTCCCACATTTCAGAGGGTATCCTCCCCATTGGTTACATTCAATCCATTAATCCACCAAATGCAGATTAAATAATGTTGGTGCTATAACGCAACATTGACATATACCTTGGCCTAAGGATATTTGACTAGACAATGTACCTGAGGTTTTAACCTGATCCTGGCAGAATTATTTGTGTACAACAACCAAACCATATGTAGTAGTCCAGGATCAATCCCCCACCCTGAAAGTTTGTACCACAGGCACGTTAAATTAACATTGACGAATGCGGAGGACAGATCCAAGACCGCCACGTAGATTACTCTTCCAGTACCCTCAGTGGCTAAAGACATACTTGCAGCGAGTGCCAAACCACTCTCTATTGTTCCGACACCCCTTCTGTATCCCGTCTGAAAGGAGGTAGACAAATTGATGCTTTCAGCCCAGTTTATTAATTCTTTTAATAGAATCAATGCCATAATTTTTGCTGAGGCAGCAAACAAAGAAATTGGGTGGTAGCTCGTTGGATCACTTCTTGCACCTTTTTTGTAAATCAGCACAATAATAGAGTTTGGTTCCAAGAAATGGGAGTTACTCCTTCTTGGACAACTTGCGTAAATATTCGGCCCATAACGTACTGTTGTTTCTCAGTAGTACATTGTTTATACCATCTGGCTGCAAGAACGTGATTTTTTTTTAGCTTACTAGTAAGTTCTTCAATCTCTATTCGATCTTGAACTTTTGAGTCCATAACTCCCCATTGCCAGAATATAAATGTGTCGTTGAGTGGTATATGCACAAAGTTGTGCTGAGAAGTGTTTGATCCAACCCCCCTCCATTACACAGCTTGATTGAGCCAGAAGTTGCTCATTCTCTTTTTTCTTCAAGGTCCACCAGATTTGTCTGACATCCTTCTTAGTGATGTCCGCGAGAAGCTCCTGGTTGATCGTTATATCATTTTATAATATATAGTGTTTTAACCAATTTCTGTTTTATTTTACACTTTTCTTTTTTTTCTTTCAAGTCAAGTGTTTTGAGAGAATTTACTTTTTTTAAGTCCCGCCGTAGCAGTCGCTTCCTAAAATGTATTGCCAGACCGTACTTGGACTCTCTATTCAGAACATAAACACGTTGCTTCCAACAATTTTTCATAAGGGAGACAATGAGTAACCTTCCTAATAGGGAATTAAATTCCACATTAAAATTGTACATGCCCTTCTCTTTCTCATTCAGGTTATTCCACCATATCACTAAAATCAAATTTACCTTGCCACTATTCTTACACATCTGCAATACTCTATTTCCTGTTGAGTTCGTAATCAGGCTGCTGCATCTATTTTCTAGCATCTAATGTAGTACATGACAGAGTTGGAGAGTGTTCCAAACCAGGTCAGGTCAGGCACAGACCCCTTCCTAAAAAGGAGTTGGCCTGAGGTTATTCTCCATTTCCAGGCACATAGAGTTGAAATCTCCTCCCACAATTATGGGGTTAGATTCAAACTCACCCGACCATTTAACCAATGTGTTTTCTTTGTCCTTTATGACATATTCAACCCCTATTCGAACAGGATTATAATAGATGTTGACTACTAGGATATGTGTCACCGAGGTCTTGTCTTTGTCCACAACCTCTATCACTAATACCGCCTCTGTGTTGGTCTTAATTTTTCTAATGGGCAGACATGCTTTTTATAGCAGTAATAATACCACCATAAGGTCTTCCCTTCAGCCCCTTTTTTGCCTTTTTCGCTGCTATAAAGTAGCCATCAATAACTGGGTTCACACTTAACCATGATTCTTGTGTTAACATTATATTGTATTGAGTGAACTTGACACTCATTTGAAAGCTCAAGAGACTATTCTATCCCTACGAATTTCAACAGAGTACTCTGTGATGTTTCTCTTTAAAACCCTGTTCTAAAACCTTAGGTCGTTCAGAGTGAGCAGGACAGTCAACCCCAATTGCGTGTTTCATTTCCAAAGCACACCCGGCTGCGTCTTCCGTATGTGTTAGTGCATTTTATGTTTGTGTACAAAGACGCAGACTTCGCAGACTTCGATCCCTTGTCTTCAGTCTTTTGGTTGTGTGGACCGTAATAGATTTCATTTCCTCTTTCGAGGAATTCATCCTGTTTTTCATGAACTAAGTTTCCTATCAATTTTGAATAAAAGTGAACAGCACATTTCCCTGGAAACATCCGGTCAAACAAATGAATAAAACGAATGTCAGAAGATGAAATTGATATGAAGTTAGGAATAGTAGCAAAAACGGACATCATTCTTGTCCTGCTAAGGGGGATATGTCTCTCCCCTTCAAACACTGTTTCAAAAATTATCGGTGGTAGCAGTTCTTGTTTACAGATAGTATCGGCCTTTCTAAGATGTCTACTTGGCTTGTCCACAGGTTGATGCAATATTGAAGCAATCGTGGTGCACAGTCCTTCCACCATGAGAGCCCTACATTTAGGGGCTACCTCCTTAACATGGTCCGTGTTATTATCCTGAGATGTTGGCACATAACACCTACTCGATTCCTGAGTACTTTCTGCAATTGCTCAGGACAAGCAGAGGCATTGGGCCTCATTACAATGAAGGCGCCCGTAATTAACGGTTCCGGTAAGGGACCGGCACCGTTCATTGCAGGCCGCCACATTACGAGGTCTGCCGCGGGTGTCGCTAAGGACGTCTGGTCAGACCAGTCAGCATGGCCCGGTAATTCCCTCTTTTCGGGACCCGGACCCGACATACCCTTCAATGTTCTTAGTTTTCCCACCGTCGGCTGATTCTCCATGCCGGACTTTGATAGGAGTGTATCCTGTAGCATTGATTCTAATTCATTCATTCTAGAATTTAAAGTTCTCGGTTCGTTGTCTACTAACAACGCCTTTAGTTCTCTGAGGACAGTGGTATTTTCCCTTATTTCCAAAAACAACAGTGTCATAGAGGTGCATAAAAGATTGTAGCACAATGTTCAGAGCTGCTAGGGGGCTGTTGGTAGCATTGGTAAGATCATGCCGGGACTCAGACAGGTGCGGCCGTCCTGCCGTGCTGGACACTTCTCACAATTCATCATCGTGAGTTGCATCTATCATTTCATCTCCCGTCTCCGGAGTAATACAGAGCTTGGGAGATGTGGTCAATCTTGATGAGGCTCCTTCAATCGCCTGATTTCATCCTCCAGGCGAATGCAGGCATCCGTGTGTGATAAGCTTGCTCTCCTCTCCACACCCAATTAAACCGGGCCTGAAATGTCAATACTTCCGCAAAAATCCGTTCCCGACCCCTCAAGAAGGGAGTCTGGTGTAGATGTATTTGTTTGGCTCATTTGGAGCACTTGGCTGTAAAGCTTTGATGGACCTTGTGAAAAACAGGTTGTGATAGTGATTCGCTGGTCGAAAACTCTTTTTGTTTAGCTGCGTGTAGTTTACTTATCATCTCTCTGTCTAAGGGCGTTTGGTTCGAACTACATAAAGTGTAGCGCCTCGGTTTTCCCCTCGTATTAAGGTAACCGCTGACTTTCCCGTGAGAAAAAGCAAAAGAGAAATGCTTTCAAGCGTTTGTGTAATATTACTGTAGAGGAACCACCATGCTCTACACACGCCACTACACGCCGCTCACCTGCGGACTGCAGACTGGGCTCACTTTACTGAGTGTAGATGCCTCCATATCCCAGAATAAAGTCTGCATCACTCAGTATAGATGCCTGCGTGTCCCAGAATAAAGTCTGCACCTCTCAGTATAGATGCCTCCATATCCCAGAATAAAGTCTGCACCTCTCAGTATAGATGCCTCCGTGTCCCAGAATAAAGTCTGCATCACTCAGTATAGATGCCTGCGTGTCCCAGAATAAAGTCTGCATCACTCAGTATAGATGCCTCCGTGTCCCAGAATAAAGTCTGCATCACTCAGTATAGATGCCTGCGTGTCCCAGAATAAAGTCTGCACCTCTCAGTATAGATGCCTCCATATCCCAGAATAAAGTCTGCACCTCTCAGTATAGATGCCTCCGTGTCCCAGAATAAAGTCTGCATCACTCAGTATAGATGCCTCCATATCCCAGAATAAAATCTGCATCACTCAGTATAGATGCCTGCGTGTCCCAGAATAAAGTCTGCACCTCTCAGTATAGATGCCTCCATATCCCAGAATAAAGTCTGCACCTCTCAGTATAGATGCCTCTGTGTCCCAGAATAAAGTCTGCACCTCTCAGTATAGATGCCTCCATATCCCAGAATAAAGTCTGCACCTCTCAGTATAGATGCCTCCGTGTCCCAGAATAAAGTCTGCATCACTCAGTATAGATGCCTCCATATCCCAGAATAAAATCTGCATCACTCAGTATAGATGCCTGCGTGTCCCAGAATAAAGTCTGCACCTCTCAGTATAGATGCCTCCATATCCCAGAATAAAGTCTGCACCTCTCAGTATAGATGCCTCCGTGTCCCAGAATAAAGTCTGCATCACTCAGTATAGATGCCTCCATATCCCAGAATAAAATCTGCATCACTCAGTATAGATGCCTCCATATCCCAGAATAAAGTCTGCACCTCTCAGTATAGATGCCTCCATATCCCAGAATAAAGTCTGCACCTCTCAGTATAGATGCCTCTGTGTCCCAGAATAAAGTCTGCACCTCTCAGTATAGATGCCTCCATATCCCAGAATAAAGTCTGCACCTCTCAGTATAGATGCCTCCATATCCCAGAATAAAGTCTGCACCTCTCAGTATAGATGCCTCCATATCCCAGAATAAAGTCTGCATCACTCAGTATAGATGCCTCTGTGTCCCAGAATAAAGTCTGCACCTCTCAGTATAGATGCCTCCATATCCCAGAATAAAGTCTGCATCACTCAGTATAGATGCCTCCGTGTCCCAGAATAAAGTCTGCATCACTCAGTATAGATGCCTCCATATCCCAGAATAAAGTCTGCATCACTCAGTATAGATGCCCCTGTGTCCCGAATAAAGTATGCATCACTCAGTATAGATGCCTCCATGTCCCAGAATAAAGTCTGCATCACTCAGTATAGATGCCTCTGTGTCCCAGAATAAAGTCTGCACCTCTCAGTATAGATGCCTCCATATCCCAGAATAAAGTCTGCACCTCTCAGTATAGATGCCTCCATATCCCAGAATAAAGTCTGCATCACTCAGTATAGATGCCTCCGTGTCCCAGAATAAAGTCTGCATCACTCAGTATAGATGCCTCCATATCCCAGAATAAAGTCTGCATCACTCAGTATAGATGCCCCTGTGTCCCAGAATAAAGTATGCATCACTCAGTATAGATGCCTGCGTGTCCCAGAATAAAGTCTGCACCACTCAGTATAGATGCCTCCATATCCCAGAATAAAGTCTGCTTCACTCAGTATAGATGCCTCCGTGTCCCAGAATAAAGTCTGCATCACTCAGTATAGATGCCTCCATATCCCAGAATAAAGTCTGCATCACTCAGTATAGATGCCCCTGTGTCCCAGAATAAAGTATGCATCACTCAGTATAGATGCCTCCATGTCCCAGAATAAAGTCTGCATCACTCAGTATAGATGCCTCCATATCCCAGAATAAAGTCTGCATCACTCAGTATAGATGCCTCTGTGTCCCAGAATAAAGTCTGCACCTATCAGTATAGATGCCTCCATATCCCAGAATAAAGTCTGCACCTCTCCGTATAGATGCCTCCATATCCCAGAATAAAGTCTGCATCACTCAGTATAGATGCCTCTGTGTCCCAGAATAAAGTCTGCACCTCTCAGTATAGATGCCTCCATATCCCAGAATAAAGTCTGCACCTCTCAGTATAGATGCCTCCATATCCCAGAATAAAGTCTGCATCACTCAGTATAGATGCCTCTGTGTCCCAGAATAAAGTCTGCATCACTCAGTATAGATGCCTCCATATCCCAGAATAAAGTCTGCATCACTCAGTATAGATGCCCCTGTGTCCCAGAATAAAGTATGCATCACTCAGTATAGATGCCTCCATGTCCCAGAATAAAGTCTGCATCACTCAGTATAGATGCCTCCATATCCCAGAATAAAGTCTGCATCACTCAGTATAGATGCCTCTGTGTCCCAGAATAAAGTCTGCACCTCTCAGTATAGATGCCTCCATATCCCAGAATAAAGTCTGCACCTCTCAGTATAGATGCCTCCATATCCCAGAATAAAGTCTGCATCACTCAGTATAGATGCCTCTGTGTCCCAGAATAAAGTCTGCATCACTCAGTATAGATGCCTCCGTGTCCCAGAATAAAGTCTGCATCACTCAATATCGATGCCTCCATGTCCCAGAATGCATTCTGTATCACCCGGTACAGTTGCCTCTATATCCCAGAATACATCATGCATCACTCAGTATAGATGTCTCTTTGTTCCAGAATGCACTTTGCATTACTTCGTAGACCTATCATTACGTCCCAGAGTGCACTCTGTATATCACTCAGTATAGATGACTCAATGGGGGTCATTACGAGTTTGGAGGCAGCCATGGTGCTATTAGCGCCATGGCTGCCTCCAAACTCGTGTCCGGGTTCTCAGAATGGGGACTTACCGGGTCATTCCAACCTTGGAGGACCCGGTAAGTCCCCATTCAGAAAACCATTCCCCATTCCCATTCGAGCCCCCATAGGACTCAATGGGAATGGGGAAGGAGCTAATAACGGGCCCGTAAATTACAGGCCCGTTATTAGCTCCCTGGTCCCTTAGCGGCTCCCGCTAAGGACGGCTGGTTTTACCAGCCGGACTTAGTGGGACCCGCTAAGGGACCTCGGAATGCGGCGGTAGGGTGTTAACGGCACCGGCATCCTTATGTGTCAGAATGCACTGTGCATCACTCATTATATATGACTCCATGTCCCAGAGTGCCCTCTGCATCACTCATTATGTCCCAGAATTCACTCTGGATGGTGGTGGGAGGAGCAGGCCAGGACTGGGATTGATCTCGGTGGTTTGGAAGAGCTGACTGAGGCTGATGGCCAGTACACAACATGCGTGCAGTACAAAGGTTAATAATGTGCTTTGCAAAGGGCGTGATTGGAGAAAACAGCACTGTCGGTGACACATCAGTGCATAAGTGCTGAAGTAAAGAACCAATCACCTACCCAGGGACCAATTTACACGGATGTGTGAGATCTCCAATGTATGAGCACCAAAGACATGGCCCGCTTGTTGCTCTGCGCATGGGTTGGGACACGTCCTGACACTGGTCCATTGAGAATGGGCAGATGCTAACTCCATGTGCATTTACCTGTACACCAGAAACCTCTGGATTAATCCCCTGGACAGTGTCACCAGGCACAAGGAGTCACCACTTAACCGTACTCCACCAAGGATAATGAGTGTGTGCTTGCCACTGCCACCACAGTGTGGTGAGTACCTTTGATGGAAGTGTGACAGGTGGGTGGCCAGACACATGCACGCAGCCACGAGAGGTCATTGGAACCAACTAGGAGACTGGACTGCATGAATAACACAGCCAATGCAAGCACTATTATCAGCTCCACCCTCTTCTGTGCATTCATACCTGCTAGCACCACAAAGTGCAAACAGCGCATGTACATGCAGTGGGCCAAGGATTGATGCCCATCATTTGCTCTCGGTACTGCAAACAAGTCTACATCCCTCCTGCCATGTACACAAGGTGGATGCATTACCAATTAAGCAGCATGGCACAGCCCACCTTCTAGCATCTGCAAGAAGCTGGCGCAGTGCATAGGAATGCAATGTGAACAGAGAATAGCGCAGGGGAAGCACTGCTGGTCTTGGAAGCAAGACCACACAGAGCAACAGAGGTTCGAACCCTGGATCCACAATTAGAAACCAAACTCAGGTATGGTACTAGGCCGTATTAAAAACAATAGCATACATTGGCATCGATGCTAGGCGGTATAAAAAAAAACAATAACGTACATTGGCATCGATGCTTCAGTACTTGAGTTTATCTAGAGTACATGGGAGATGGAGGCTGAACCTGATATCTTGTCGTGTGTCCTTGCTGCAAAGATCCACTCCTGCCTGAGCACCCTTTGAACTTAGCAAATTAGGCACCACGTGACACGGCATGGGGCGTCATTTCATATCACGTCAGTCACGCCAGACTGTTCCTTAGTAGTTCATGCATATACACTGTGACTCGGAAGGAACAGAGCTGTGCACTTACCTGCAAAATACATACTTTCCATCAGCTTGTGTCTGTTGCAAAAAATCTGGGAATTACGTTGTCTCTCTCTTTCGATGACTCCTCAGGTGTGCACTGTTTGTCAGACGGTACATTCTAAGCTTAGGATTCTCTGCAAAATCCTTCTGTAATTTCCTGTACCTTTTCACCCTCTTGTGGTATCTTCTATTGTATTTGGGTCTCCTGACTATTGTAAACCACTGTACTTTGCACAGCCATTTTATATTCTCCATCGTCTCCAAATCCTGCAGAATAATGCGGCTAGAGAGCCCCAGGCGCTCCGTCTCGTGCCTCCATTTTCCTGTGCTTTTCCGGTCTCCACAGGCTCCCGGTTGCTAAGCGGGTTTGTATTGCTCATCCTTGCTTTCTATGGCACAGGGCCTGAATGTTTACAAGCCAAATGTTCCCCCTATGTCCCATCTCGTGCTCTGCCTTCTGCTGGCGCATTGTGTATTACAGTTCCACGCTTTCAGTGTTAGGCAGAATCCTGTGCAGTTCCCTTAGGGAGCACTACAGAAGATTAAGACTACAGGTTTGAGCAATAAATCCCCTTTGATATCGGTCTGTACCACAAAGATTTAGTTGGTAGCTGTGACTGAGCAGTCAGACTTATCTCAAGAGGGAGATGAGCAGTATTCAGGGTTTACACAATAGGACCATAATACTATAGTACAAGGAAACACGGACCAAAGCTTTGTATTAAAAAGAATATATATTTATTTTACACACTTCTAAGTGAACACATTAATCACAGTTATTAAAGCAAGTTAAAATCAGTCAAGAAAAGTATACACAACTCCCTAGTTTACATTTTAGACAAGTTTGAGCAAGAGTGAAAACTGAGCAAAACGGCACAGTGAAAACCAAACACAAATGGCACTCTAGCAATTTTTCACAAGGGAGGGAAAGCACACTTTATGCATGAATATATTCTTAGACACCTTAGCAACACTTCCCATAAGTTTGTGAACAAGTTTAGGCAAGGCAGTACTTTAGCATGTATAATACTTAAATGAAAACTGAGACGGCACTTTACAAGTTTTAAAAGTAGGAAGAAGGTGGTTATAAGAAGTGGGTGCACCAACACAGTTCTAGTTGAGAAGAAATCTAGAAAAGGCAGTTCTAACAAATTCAACCAGAGTCAATAGGCCTGTGCCAGAGTCAGTGGTACAGGGCAAAGAGCACAGGAGCAAAATGTTCTTGTAGCTCCAGTCAAGTCTTTGTTAAACGATTCAAAAAGGTGGATGCAAAAGGAGAAAGATAATGTTAGAGGATAGGGGTGGCCAACCCAACATGTAGGTAAAGGATTTAAAACACCTCTCGCACTACCACACGGAAAGTGAGGCCGGGCGGAACAAAGTACCTTGAAATGTAGAAGAGGCTCCTGCGGGGCGGTTGTTCATGGCAGTTCCTGCAGTTCGGGAGATCCAGCAGAGGAAGAGAGGATCTCATCGTGGAGGAAGGTTCGAGTTACTGCACTGCCCAGGGATGAAACCGGCCGCGGTGCTGCCCAACGAATAAAAGGTACGCTCCTTTAAATCACGGTCCAGGTGGACGGGTGCTTGGCTATCCGGTCTCCGAGTGCTGGGTACTGGCGATTCGACCAAGGCAGGTCCAGGAAGGTGATTGGTAAACTGGTTGGCCCCACCAGCTCAAGGGAAGAAGGCTCTTGCAGATGAAGATCGTCTCTCGTCGTGTGGAGAAAAGTGGTGAGACGCTGTAGCAGGGCTTCACCGGTGGTTCAGTTGTTGCAGATGTCTTTGACTTCTCTCCTCTTCGGCTTCTTAGTTCCAGTGGCAACGTCTTGCTCTTCCATTCCTCAGGACCCTGCTTTTATGCAAAAAGATCCCCATTCATACAGCCTGGCTGTCACTCACACAGTGGAGTGGTCATCCTGGTGGGAGACCCTCCAGCCTATCAGGGCAGAGTGCGACATGGGTTGCTGAGGCAACCCTGTCCAAGGGTCCTACACCCCCTCCCACACAATGGATCCGCCCCAGACTCAGTGACGCCTAAAGGAGGACTTCTTGGCAGAAGCCCGCCAAAAGGACGAACAAAGGATCCCCGACCTGGGTTAGGAGTTTAGAGAAAGACACGAGAAAGAATTGATATAAAAGTTCTGGCAAATAAAACCTAGCGGGTAAAGTTAATAGAAAAATAAACCAGCGGTATTTTAGAGGCTGTCAGTAAATGTGGTAGCCTCGAACAATGGGAAAATCCCATAGGGAAATATTTGCGGTCGAATATTTTTGGTAGTAACCACTGCCACCAGCCAGAAACTTTTGAGAGAGGGACTGTACGGTACCCTCTCGAAAATGAATATAAGGGAAAAACTATTAACCCTTGCCAGTACCTCCATAGTAAGATGGGTCATACTGGTTTTATTCATAAGGAGTGACTAATAGAGTCAATGGGGACTTTACATGCCCTGGGAGACAGTAGCCAGTCCCAGGGTATGGAGTCTATGTTTGGGGGTCGCTACAACACCCCTGTGTCACTGCACGGAGGGTGCTGTGTACCACATGTGGATAAAGATGGTTCCTATGGGGGTGAGATAAACCCTATAGACATTAAACACAAGAAAATAGCCTAGAACACACAGAGCAAATATGCCTAAGAGTGGGAAAAAGGAACACACTCTTAACAGGAGAAGAAAACAAACCCTTCAAATCCAGCAAAGCTGCTGGGGACTCTATAGGTAAGGGAAATTAGCCATAGAATGAGAATTCTCCCTAACACTCGCCCCCCCAGACTAAGGGCCAGAAGGATCTAATCCATTCCTGGATGAGTCTCTGACCTAGAGAGACCATCAGCATTTTGGTGGTGACATTCTGACCTGTGCTCAATGGTAAAATCAAACCCTTGGAGGCAGATTGACCATCTTAGCAGTTTTGGGTTTTCTCCTTCCATTTGCATCAACCATCTCAAGGGCTGGTGGTCTGTTTGAATAATGAAAGTAGATCCATACAAGTATGGTCAAAACTTCTTCAAAGACCACACAATGGCAAAACATTCCTGTCTCAATAGTTGCCCACCTTGTTTCAGGTTCCTTCGGTTTCCTACTGATGAAGCAAATGGGGTGCTCCCTACCTTTCTCATCCAGTTGACTGAGGACTGCACCTATACCTATATTGGAAGCATCTGTCTGCACAATGAAGGGTTGGTGGTAGTCAGGAGCTCTGAGAACTGGCGCTTGACAAAGGGCTTTGTTCAGGCTTTCAAAGGCCTGATTGCCCTCTACACACCATTTGACCTTTTTAGGGAATTTTGGAGAGGATATTACATTCAGAGAAGAAGCTATAGACCCATAGTTCTCAATGAAATTCCCGTAATACACAGTGAGGCCTAGGAAGGCTCTCACTTGGGTTTGAGTAGAAGGGGTTGTCCAATTTTGCACAACTTCAATCTTGCTGAGCAAAGGCCTTATTTCACCTCCTCCTACCTCATTCCCAAGGTAGACCACTTTACTCTGACCAATTTGACATTTGCTTGCCTTTATGGTCAGATGGGCCTGTCCAAGAGCCTGCAAAACATATCCTAAGTGGTCAACATGTTCTTTCCAAGTAGGGCTGAACACTGCAATGTCATCCAAATATGCCATGCAGAAGTCCTCCATCCCATTCAGAACCGGATTAACCATTCTTCGGAATGTAGCAGGTGCATTCTTTAGTCCAAAAGGCATTACCTTAAACTGGTATAGGCCAACTGGGGTGGAGAATTCAGTTTTCTCCTTGGCATGGTCAGTCAGGGCTATTTACCAATAGCCTGACGTGAGATCAAATGTGCTGAGGAACTTGGCTGAAGCAAGTCTATCCACCAGCTCATCTGTCCTTCGCAAAGGATGGGCATCAGTCTTAGTGACTGCATTTAGGGCTCTATTGTCCACACAGAATCTCAACTCTTTGGATCCTGCCTTTGGTACTAACACAACTGGGCTAGACCATGGACTAGTAGCGGGCCCAATTACCCCGAGATCAAGCATCTTGTTGATCTGTCCTTTGATGTGGGTTCTTACATTTTCTGACATCCTGTAACCCCTGCTTTTGACAGGTAAACAGTCACCAGTATTGATATCATGCTGGCCCCAAGGGGTCAAGCCTGGTGCTAGAGAAAACAGAGGGGCAAATTGATTTAACAAAACTTTGCACTCCTCGTGTTGCCTTTGCACTCCTCCTGTTGCCCAGGTGTCAGATTAGAAGAGATATTAACTCCTTCTACTTTCTCATCTAAAGGTTTGCCTCTGAGGAGGTCAGGTAGAGTTTCACTCTCCTCCTCCTCTTGAGCTGAAGCTAGAAGGAAAGCTCCCAGTTCTGGTCTCGAGACATAAGCTTTTAGTCGGTTGTTGTGAAAGACTCTGGGAGTCTCCTTAGGATTGCCTAAATCCACCAGATAGTTCACCTCTCCAAGTTCTCCCACAATCTTGAAGGGTCCCATCCATTTGTCCTGCAAGGCCCTCTGCCTTGTTGGTACCATAACAAGAACTAGCTGGTCTTGAGCAAACTCAACCATGTTGGCCTTCTGGTCATGCCAATGCTTCACCAGAGCCTGACCTGCTTTCAAGTTATCACTTGCTTCAGACATCATGTGTGACATTCTCCTCCGGAGTCCTATCACATAGTCAGTAACTCTGACTGGCGTGGGGGAAGGAGCATTCTCCAACCGCTCCTTGATCAGGGCCAATGGACCTCTGACCGGATGGCCATAGAGAAGTTCAAAGGGACTGTAACCCACTCCCTCCTGAGGGACTTCTTTATATGCAAAGAGAAGGCATGGCAGTAGGAGATCTCATTTTTTCTTAAGGGGGTCCTCTAAAGCTCATATCATGCTCTTCATGGTTCTGTTAAACCTTTCTACCAATCCATTTGTCCGAGGGTGGTATGCGGTTGAGAACTTGTAGGTAACTCCCCAGTTTTTCCACATGGCCTTCATGTAGTGGGACATAAAATTAGACCCCCCCTGTCGGATATCACCTCCTTAGGAAACCCAACCCTGGTAAAAATACCAAGGAGGGCCTTAGCCACAGCCTGGGCTGTAACAGTCCTCATAGGAATTGCTTCAAGGTATCCAGTAGCATGGTCTACCACAACAAGTATAAACCTGTTGCCTGAAGATGTTGGATGGTCAAGAGGACCAACAATGTCGATCCCTACCCTTTCAAATGGTACTCCCACCACAGGGAGAGGCACTAAAGGTGCCACGTTCTTGGAGCCACTTTTACCAGAAGTTTTGCAAGTGTGGCAACTCTTACAATACTTATCTACCTCAGCCCCCATTTTAGGCCAATAAAAGTAGAGAGAGAGCCTTTCCTTGGTCTTCTTGAAACTCAAGTGACCAGCCAAAGGTATCTCATGGGCTAGTTGCAAGAATTGGAGTCTGTTTTCTTGGGGCACTACAAGTCTCTTGTAGTCTCCAGGGATTGACTCTGTTGGTTCACTATAGAAGAGGCCATCTTCCCAGTGTAACCTACACTTCCCAGGTCTTGCCCTTCAAGCTGAGAAGCTGCCTGGTGGTGAAGACCTTCCAGAGTTGGACATTCTTTTTGTCCCCTACTGAAGTCTGCCCTGTTGGGGCCACCTTCTGCCAGTAAAGACTGCAGCTCAGGATGTTCCACAAGGTCAAGATCTCCAATGGGTTCCTGGCCTTCTACTAGATCTGAGTCCTCAGGCTCTAGTTCAACCACACGGGGTTGTACCTCACTCTCAGACTCAGCTGGAGGAGGAATCGCAGGTGTGATTTTTGACAACCTAGGAGATTTCCTGTTTGGAAGCACTGGAGTGCTTTCTGCTGGTTTCTTCTTTGAAGTCTTGGGTTTCCCCTTTGCTTCTGGTTGCTTTGAAATAGCAGTTAGTAACTCCAGTGGAGTAGGAGTGATTTCTTTTTCTAATATCTCCTCAGGATATCCCATCAAGGTCCTCTCCCTTGCATGTCTGGTGAGCTCCTGCAATCCTTTGCTGGGAGGTCTGGGAGTACTTGACACCACTCCGAGTTCTTTAAGGTCATTCCCTAAAAGAACCCTTCCAGGCACTTCAGATTGCACACTAACAGGTATCCTCACAGTCATTTCATTGCACTGGATGAGAGCTGGTAATTGGGGATGCATCTGCACAGGCCCTCCAGCTAACTTGGTGAGGCGGTTGGGTGACCTAGTAACATCCTCCACCTTGAAAAAAGATTCAACCACCACAGTTATGCTGGCCTCAGTGTCTCTAATGGCAGGGGTCTCCTGACCATTTACTAAGACACTGTCTTTGTAATACTCTTTAGTATTATGAGGGATAGAATTATACACATCTAAATTCTGTTGTTCCCACAACACTAGGGATACTAAAGATACACTAGCCGAGGCTCTGATGGGGTCTTCAGCTAGTAATTGAAAGTTTCCACTGGCCATATGTACTTCCTCCTCTGGAGCGAAGGTTAAGGAGACAGTGTGGACCCGTGATGGTTTACCCTTACATCTGGGATCCCCTTTCACATGATCAGTAGAGCCACAAACATAACATTTCCCAAATGTCTTTATGAATGGTGGCTTGTTCTGACATCCTCCTGGTCTGGGACCAGAAGGTACACTAGCCCTATTTGGCTTTCCTTGGGGCTTACCCTTAGAATTTTGTTTGGGGGCCTCTTTGGAATTGGAATTATTTGAATTCTCTTTGTTGTCTTTCTTAGGCTGTTATTCCTCATCCTTTTTCTGAGTAGCCCCAGAATCCTTGTGAGTAGCCTTGTTGCCAACCCACAAGTAAGCAGCCTTAGCCAGTTTCTTAGAATCTAGTTCTATTGAATCAGCCAAGTGCTGTCTGAGTTCAGGAGAGCAGGCATCATAGATAGACTCCAACATGAAAATATTTCTCATTCCTTCATAAGTGTTAACTCTGTAACCCTTAATCCATCCCTTTAGGTTCTTCAAACACTCATTCACCCAAGTAGCCCAAGGGGTACTATCATGCTTCTTGAGGGTCCTAAACCGCTTAAGGTACTGGGAAGGAGTCTTCCTAAATCTAGCTATTAAAGCTAGCTTTACACATTCATAATCCATCCTATCCACCTCCCCCAACTCCATTACCACATCAGAAGCAACAGGGGGTAGCCTAGAGAATAACCAGGGGATCAACAGATTCCCTGTGATATCCTGGAGTCCATGATTGTATTCAAACATAGCTAACCAATCCAATACATCCAACTTAGGTTCATACATACCCACAATCTCTTTAGGCATCCGTGGTCTTTTTGGACTGGAAGATCTAGAGAATTCGGGGAGAGAAGCATTTTCCAAAGACAATTTCTTCATCTCAAGCTCATGATTGAGCTCCAATTCTTTGAGCCTTATTTCTTGATGCCTCTGTTAAGTTGGGCACTAATTCTTTTGAATTCTAGCTCAAGTCTCATTTTTTCTAGAGTGATAAATTCAGGACTTAATGTGGGACCTGACAATGGCCCAGTAGCCACAGGTTGAGGCCTTTGAGCAGGCAGAGGGCCAGAGGGGGTGACATTGTTATCCTCCTCTTCCTCATCTGCTTCAACAATAACATCATCAACATTATCATCCTCAATGTTTGCTACATTTGCTGGAGTAGTAGGCACTAAAGCACCACTATCCAGACTTTGTTTTTCTAACAGTCTATCAATAATTTCTGATTTCTTGCCTTTGACAGGAAGACCTTTCTGTCTACACAGATCCCTTAAAGGGATAGTCCAGTAAAAAATGTTATTTAAAAAATAGATAGGCAACATTAAAAAAAAAATACTAGCACTTTTTTTTAAAAACTTCCTATGTAAAATTTTGAGCTATTCAAGCTCAAAATTCGCAAAAGCAAGCACATGGGCGCATCCATTTTGTGAAATGGATGCCCGCCTGTGCTGGCTTTTGCTTTTGCGGCACTAATGAAGGAAAAGCCAGCCAGCTATAGTAAACAAAAGCTACCGCTGGGTGGCTTTTCCTTCATTGGTGCTGTACGCGGAGGACGGAGACCGGAGACCAGAGCAGGAAAGCTGCAGCTGAATCTCGGTAAGTGCTATTTATTTATTTTTTTAAATAAGCACTAGCTGCGGTTTTTTTTCTAAGTTTTCCGGGCTGGAGGAGCCCGGAAAACGTAGAAATAAAACTGCAGCTTTAAAAACATTGTGTTTATGTTTGCGGTCACTTTTGAAGCGACCGCAAACATAAATACAACGTTGTGTTTGAAAACGCTGCGGTTTTTCTTTCCAAGTTTCTCAGGCTCCTCCGGCTCGGAGGAGTCTGAGAAACTCGGAAAGAAAAACCGCATTATTTTCAAACAAAACCACGTTGTGTTTCTGCCTGCTGTGGCTATCACTTTGGGTCTCCGGTGCTCCCTTGAGGGAGACCCAAAGTGAAAGCCAAGGCAGGCAGAAACACAACGCGGTTGTGTTTCTGCCTAAATCTGCTTTCCCATTTGGGGCTCTCGGGCTCGGGGGCCCGAGAGCCCCAAATGGGAAAGCAGATTTAGGCAGAAACACTGCAGCATTTAGCATTTCCCATTTGGGGCTCTCAGGCCCCCCGTGGGGAGCCCGAGAGCCCCAAATGGGAAATCAGATTTAGGCAGAAACACAGCAGCATTTAGCATTTCCCATTTGGGGCTCTCGGGCCCCCCGATGGGAAATCAGCTGTAGGCAGAAACACTGCGGCATGTAAACACAACCGCGTTGTGTTTCTGCCTGCCTTGGCTTTCACTCTGGGGGAGCACCGGAGACCCAAAGTGATAGCCACAGCAGGCAGAAACACAACGCGGTTGTGTTTGAAAATGCTGCGGTTTTTCTTTCCGAGTTTCTCAGGCTCCTCCGAGCCAGAGGAGCCTGAGAAACTCGGAAAGAAAAACCTCAGCGTTTTCAAACACAACGTTGTATTTATGTTTGCGGTCGCTTCAAAAGCGACCGCAAACATAAATACAATGTTTTTACAGCTGCGGTTTTATTTCTAAGTTTTCCGGGCTCCTCCAGCCCGGAAAACTTAGAAAAAAAAACGCAGCTAGTGCTTATTTTAAAAAATAAATAAATAGCACTTACCGAGATTCAGCTGCAGCTTTCCTGCTCTGGTCTCCGGTCCCCGTCCTCCGCGTACAGCACCAATGAAGGAAAAGCCACCCAGCGGTAGCTTTTGTTTACTACAGCTGGCTGGCTTTTCCTTCATTAGTGCCGCAAAAGCAAAAGCCAGCACAGGCGGGCATCCATTTCACAAAATGGATGCGCCCATGTACTTGCTTTTGAGAATTTTGAGCTTGAATAGCTCAAAATTTTACATAGGAAGTTTAAAAAAAAAAGTGCTAGTATTTTTTTTTTAATGTTGCCTATCTATTTTTTAAATAACATTTTTTTACTGGACTATCCCTTTAAATAATCAGCAGTATCAGTAAGAAGGGTCTCCTGGCTGTAAATTTACATACTTTGGGCCTCATTACGAGTCAGGCGTTAAGGGGTTAACGGCGCCGTAAACGGCGCCGACCCTTAACGCCTGATTACAAGGTCCCTTAGCGCCATGGTGATTTTAACGACTGCTTTTTGCAAGCGTTAAATCCATGGCGCTAAGGGACCATGGTGCTAATTACGCCACCGTAATTTACGGTGGCGTAATTAGCACCTTCCCCACTCCCATTATGCCCTATGGGGCAAAAATGGGAATGGGGAAGGGTAAAATGGGAAATGGGGATTTACCGCCCCTCTCACCTTGGAATGGGGCGGTAAATCTGCCATCCACCATGGTGTAAAGGTAGTTTACACCATGGTGGTAAGGGTACGATCCAGGCGGTAACTTACCGCCTGGGTCGTAATGAGGCCCTTTGACTTTGTTTAAAATACACTTTTTGTGATTGTTAGCCTTGTGGTTAATTGAACCAAGGTATTAGCAGCACACTAAATGTAAATTCAATACGTTTATCCTCACTGCTGTACACCAGTGTTAGGCAGAATCCTGTGCAGTTCCCTTAGGGAGCACTACAGAAGATTAAGATTACAGGTATGGGCAATAAATCCCCTTTGGTATCTGTCTGTACCACAAAGATTTAGTTGGTAGCTGTGGCTAAGCAGTCAGACTTATCTCAAGAGGGAGATGAGCAGTATTCAGGGTTTACACAATAGGACCATAATACTATGGTACAAGGAAACACTGGCCAAAGCTTTGTATTAAAAAGAATATATATTTATTTTACAAACTTCTAAGTGAACACATTAATCACAGTTATTAAAGCAAGCTAAAATCAGTCAAGAAAAGCATGCACAACTCCCTAGTTTAAATTGTAGAAAAGTTTGAGCAAGAATGAAAACTGAGCAAAATGGCACAGTGAAAAGCAAACACAAATGGCACTCTAGCAATTTCTCACAAGGGAGGGAAAGCACCATTTATGCAGGAATATATTCTTAGACAGCTTAGCAACACTTCCCATAAGTTTGTGAACAAGTTTTGGCAAGGCAGCACTTTAGCATGTATAATACTTAAATGAAAACCAAGCAAAATGGCACTTCACAAGTTGTAAAAGTGGGAAGAAGAAGGTGGTTATAAGAAGGGGGTTCTGTTAGGGAGAATTCTCATTCTATGGCTAATTTCCCTTACCTATAGTGTCCCCCAGCAGCTTTGCTGGATTTGAAGGGTTTGTTTTCTTCTCCTGCTAAGAGTGTGACTCTTTTTCCCACTCTTAGGCATATTTGCTATGTGTGTTCTAGGCAATTTTTTGTGTTTAATGTCTATGGGGTTTATCTCACCCCCATAGGAACCATCTTTGTCCACATGTGTTACCCAGCACCCTCCGTGCAGTGACACAGGGGTGTTGTAGCGACCCCCAAACATAGACTCCATACCATGGGACTGACTACTGTCCCCCAGGTCATCTAAAGTCCCAACTGACTTTACTGGTCAATTTTTATGAACTAAACCAATACAAACGGGTGAGTGCATAGAGCGGGTGAGTGCATAGAGTGGGTGAGTGCGTAGAGAGGGTGAGTGCGTAGAGCGGTTGAGGGCATAATGCGGACGAGTGCCTAGAGGGACGAGTGCCTAGAGCGGATGAGTGCCTAGAGGGATGAGTACCTCGAGCGGATGAGTGTGTAGAGCGGATGAGTGCATAGAGCGGATGAGGGCGTAGAGCGAATGAGGGCGGAGTGCATGTAGAGCAGATGAGTGCCTAGAGCGAAAGAGTGCAGAGTGCATGTAGAGCGAATGAGTACCTAGAGCGGATCAGTGCGTAGAGCAGATGAGTGCGTAGAGCGGAGTAGTGCGTAGAGCGGATGGGTGTGTAGAGCCGCTGAGTGCGTAGAACGGAAGGAACAAGGGAAGTATGTGGTTGGATTGGGTGAAGTATGTGGAGAGAACTAGCATAAAGCGGAAGAGTGCCTAGAGCGGATGAGTGCGTAGAGCGGATGAGTACGTAGAGCGGATAAGTGCGGAGTGCATGTAGATCGGTTGAGTGCCTAGAGCGAATGAGCGCGTAGAGCAGATGAGTACGTAGAGCCGCTAAGTGTGTTGAGCAGAACAAACATGTGAAGTATGTGGATGGAACTAGTGATGTATGTGAATAGAACGGGTGACGTATGTGGATGGAACAGATGACGTATGTGGATGGAACAGGTGACGTATGTAGATGGAACCAGTGACGTATATAGATGAAACGGGTGATGTATGTGGATGGAACGGGTGAAATATGTGGATGAAACGGATGAAGTATGTGAATGGTACGGATGAAATATGTGGACGGAGTGCATAAAAAAACCTAGAATACATGGAACGGATTGGAGTACATGGAACAGATTCGAATGCATGGAACGGATTGGAGTGCATGGAACGGATTGGGGTGCGTGGAACGGATTCGGGTGCATGGAACGGATTGGAGTGCTTGGAGGGGACTGGAGTGCGTGGAGGGGACTGGAGTGCGTTGAGGGGACTGGAGTGCGTTGAGGGGACTGGAGTGCATTGAGCAGACTGGAGTGGATGGAACGGATTGGAGCGCATAGATCTGCGCATGGATCTGCGACTTACATGGAATGGCTTGGAGTGTATGGAACGTTTGGCAGAGCATGTAACCCATCATATCACACCACCATGCTAACTCTCTTCTTTACACCACCATTCAACTAGAACACAGAGCTACTATGACACCATTCGGTATAGCTGTTCTCATACCAACATCTGCTGCATACTCTCCATCACTCTAACCAAACACTGCTGGTTACACACTCCCCAGCCAGGCGTTCTCCTCAGGCCTAACGTAGCCACAATCGGTCTGGATAAATCCTGCCAGAACAAACACATACTCTTGATCTCTCAACCACCACACGTACCGCTAAGAAGCAGCTATTACACGAATGCCACACCAGCTGCACACATATCCGGTGCTCACACGCACCTTTGACTCTCTCTTCTCTCTCTACTGACTTGAACTCCGGTTCCCAAAGGCGTTCAACCTACCAGTGCCTTCAGACCATACCAATGGTACATAAGGCGCTATATAAATGCAAAGTAACATAACATAACATGAGCTTGAGATGCAGAAATTGTCTTTGGAAAATGCTTCTCTCCCCGAATCTTCTAGATCTTCCAGTCCAAAAAGACTCTGGATGCCTAAAGAGATTGTGGTTATGTATGAACCTAAGTTGGACGTATTAGATTGGTTAGCTATGTTTGAGTACAATCATGGGCTCCAGGACGTCACAGGGAATCAGTTGATCCTCTGGTTATTCTCTAGGCTCCCCCATGTTGCATCTGATGTGGTAATGGAGTTGTGGGAGGTGGATAGGATGGATTATGAATGTGTAAAGCTAGCTTTAATAGCTAGATTTGGGAAGACTCCTTCCCAGTACCTTAAGAGGTTTAGGACCCTCAAAAAGTATGATAGTACCCCTTGGGCTACTTGGGAGAATGAGTGTTTGAAGAACTTAGAGGGATGGATTAAGGGTTACAGAGTTAACACTTATGAAGGTGTCAAGATTAGTCAGGCGAGTACAAAGGCAGCGAATATGGCAAGGGAAATGTGCACCCAGGAACTACGACTCAGGTATGCTAGAACCCAGGAGTGCAAATAGAGTGTGACATCAAAACCAATATATGAAAAGGGATGTGGGGTAAGCACCTGACCGCGAGGAAAGTCGGCAAGCGCCTTACCCCCAATTGCTGTTACAGGTACTGACAGCGCTAAACCCACGTGGAGGGCAAGCAATGACAGGATCTGTGTACTAACACTCTTGATGGTATTACATAAGGCAACTTAAGAACTGTACTCACGAGGACGAGATAAACCTCTTGAATGTCAGCTAGCCCACGAATCCTGTTGAAGAAACTGGGACCCCGAAAGGCTAGAACAGCAATGGAAGGAAAACTAAATACCTAAGTGGGAATAGTGTTTACAAAATAGTGAGGAAAACATAAGCCTTCACACAGGAGCTAGCTACTACCGCACACCACACCTAATAATCAAAGGGAAAATAAATGCAGAAGTGCAGTGGAAAACATGGAATGGATCCTCTAGAAAGTAAGGATCAGGAGCAGGGAAAAACGAAATAACCTATGCAAACTTCTCCCTACCCCTCCAAGGAAAAGACAGGAAACTAAACTAAGAGGAAGGCTAAGGCAAATGGGTAACAGCAGCAAAGGACAGAGTCAAAGAAATATAGAACACAGACAAACTGGGCTGCATCTAAAAGGGGAAAGCACTGAGAATTGCTGCCTGCAAACAGAGGAAGACAAAAAGGGAAATCAAGGGAGCAGAAATCAATTAGCGCATGAATCCGAAATTCAGGGCGGAGGAAACAAGAAAACAGGAACAAGGAAGTAGGTACAAAGGCAAGGAACCAGGAACCAGGGACTAGTCAAAAACAGGAACACTGCAAACGATGACCAGTGCTGGACTGAAGTAAGACTAAGGCTTTTAAAGCTGCTTAACGAGCACACGCCTCGGGTGTGCTGATTGCTGCACCTGCCGCCACAGCTGTTACCTATCCTCCACCCAACCTTGTGTTGCAAGGGTGGAAGTGGAGCAGTGGGCCAGGCATTCTGGGAAGCATAGTCATTTGGTTAAAGAAGCATGCTGGCTGCCAAAAACCTGGAATGGATCCGGAAGGGAGGTAGCTGGGAAAATAGGGATTTAGCGCTCCCAAATCATCACAGCACTGTAGCATAAAGTTCGGAGGAAAAGTCCAGTAGGGAATAAACCCCAAATCATGCCCCCAAATGGTGGGAACGGGAGCGAAGGGAGCGAGTCGTGACAGTATACCCCCTCCTACGGCCGGCTTCGGGTGCCCGCCACCCGCACGAGACATCTTCTTTCCATGATGGGAGTGCTTTTTCTTTGGAGGTGGCACTGATGGAAATGGTGGCCTGTGGGCAAAGGCAGATGGACTTCCATGATAGGAGTGCTTTGTCTTTGGAGGTGGTACTGATGGAAACGGTGGCTTCTGGTGAGGAAGAGACTCATGGTTCGAAGAAAGGCATGAAGGACTTGCAGGACCAGAAGCAGAGTTGGAAGGTCCAGGAAGCTCAGTCACTGGGAGTGGACCCTTATAAGTCTTTGAGGAGGGAGGCAGGCTGGTGCAACATGCCTTAGGCAATGGTAGAAGCTCTGTTAGCCTTTCTGCCGAGAGTGGACATGCGGGAGGTGAGGAAAATGCTGGCTTCAGGAAAGGTTTATGCTCAGCCTTTAGAGAAGGTGGTGGCTGAGGTAGAGGTTCAGATTTCCTTCTGTCATCCATCTGGGAAAAGGCTTGTGGTTGAAAGTGACTAAGGTTTGACTGCACATGTTCTACGCCTTGGAGACCTGAAAGTCCAATGGGTTGTACAAGGCTAGTACTCCTGGTGACAGTCGTGTAGCCACTTTGTTTCACGTGGGATACAACAGCAGGGATGTTTGGCATACTGATAGGAGTGATAGACGCAGTACTTGGTATTTCAGGCAGACTCGCAGAAGGAGCAATAACAGACACATCTTGAACTGCAGCAGTCATTCCCTTCCTTTGGCTACTAGCACCCGACTGGTGCTTCTTGGCGGAATTCTGTTGCACAAGTCCTGTAGGTAATACGCCGGTCTGCACCACCCCTTGTGCACACCCAAGTGAGTGGTTCTGACTCACCACTTGGTCCAGCTTGATGACTCTGAAGCGGGAGCTGGCAAAAGTCTCAAACTCTGATGCTGCATCTTTAGGAGGCTCTGATGCTAAAGTGAAACAGTTGGGAGAATCGTCTTGTGGAAAAGGCAGGCATTCTGGTGCTCCTCCTGAAGCAAAAGAAAGGCAGGCTAGACGTTCATCGACTGTAAATGGTTGGGATTCAGGAGGAATCGCTGGAGCAGAAGAAAATACAGCAGAATCTGATGGTGTAGACAGGTATACCTCTGATATTGGCAGCGAGGCTATGCAGGATACAGGCGTCTCATGAACTGAAGGCAAATACTCAGTATACTCCGGGACTGAAGACATGCTCTTTTGATGGACTAGCGGAGGCTCTAAAGCTGAAGGATGATCTGCAGGATGAGTCACTGTAGCTGAAGACAGGCAGGTCAGGGGAAACTTTGAGGCTGAAGGCATGCAAGCTGGAGCAATCTCGGTTGCTGGATACAAACATGTCCAGGTCTTTGGGACTGGATCTTGAGTAAATGGCAGACATGGCAGCGGTTCATTGGTTGAAGACAGGTGTGCCAAAGATGACTGCAGGGCTGTGGATTGAATCATAGAAGAGTCAATGGTTGTAGGAGGACAGACAGAAGTCTCAGAAGTTGACAGACCCATCGGTGGCTCAGGAATGAAGGGCACCTTTAGGGCAGTAGACTCCTTGGCACCAGTAACCAAAGACTGAGCTGTACCCTTGCAGTCCCTTTCTTTAGTGGGTGACACAGAGTCTTTTTCTTTGTAGAAGTCAAAATCAATCAGTGGAATCACCATAGTAAAGTCTCTGTTAATCAGGATTTCGTCTATTGTCCATTCCTCTGTTTTAGCTTCTGAAAGAGGCAGATTATCAATCAACAGTTCAGGAACCGCCTGACGGTTCTTTGGTTCAGTATACTGTGGAATGAGTCCATCAGAACATGAGATCTGTACTGTCTCTGACTGTTCGTATTGATCAGAAGTGGCAGAAGGAAGAGTGAACCCAGAGGTAACATCGTTTTCCACATCAGCTTTAACATCTACTTCAGTCTCAGCAGCTGGATCAAGAGCAGGGCCTAAGCCTATGGTAGTGACTGAATCTGTGTATGCCACCATTTTGGATTGTGTTTGGAAATCAGAAGCTTGTATGTGTGCTAGCTCAGAATTATGACAAACTGCTACACAGGGTATTTTTGGTAAAGGAGTGGCTTGTAACTCTTCAGCTAACTGCAATCCCTGATGAACAGCAGAACGATTGTTAGAACCTGTGCTTAGATTAAGCGCTGTGCTAGACGAAAGACCTTCACTCCCAATAGATCTAACATATCGACAAATATCATGGTTTACCAAAGTCTCTGCACTCAGGGGCTGAACAGTGTTCACTTCCTCCACATCAACAGATAAAGTCTGAGGTGTATTCAGTAAAGAGTGTAAGGTTTTATTTTCCTCTTGTGCAGAAATGAGTTCTTGTCTTAACTCCTCAAGTTTAGCTCTTAGCATGCCCTGCATTAACTGTACATCACTATCAGTAGGCACAGGGGGAAGCATAGTGGCATCAGGGCTGGATCCTGCACTAGCAATCTGGATGTGCATCGATTGTACATTGTCCTCTACTGCTTGCAGGTTCTGTGATTTATAGTTTATCTTTCCAACTTGGTCTGTGTTTCCCTTAAACAAACTATTGACATTAGACCTCTTGGCATTAGGGACTACAGTATGTACCTGTGCAACGGAGTATGCGTTAGACTGAGGGTAGAAAACAGAAGTTATGCAAGAAACCCCTCCATTCTTTATGTTGGTATCCTGAAACTGTTCTATCTGAGGTGAAGCACAACTGGAATCATGGGGTTCAACAACAGAGGTACTCTCGTATAATAAGTCTAACAGTGTGTTGTTTTCTGCGGCTAAGGCTTGTGCTGACATAGAATCGGGATCAAAACCAAAGATAGAACTAGGATCAGGCCATGTAGGATGTGCCATCCTATGGGAAAAATACTTTGCACGTAAATGCCCATTCGTGACAAGGAGTTCATTGGAGTCAGGACTAGTGATTTGATTGTCACAGGTAAATGTAGGGGAAGCTTTATGTACAAACTTGTTAGAGGCCTTGCTGCCTTTCTTTCTTAAACTTGCCATATTCAATGGGAATTTTGGGCTGGTCATACTGTCAAGATTAGTCAGGCGAGTACAAAGGCAGCGAATATGGCAAGGGAAATGTGCACCCAGGAACTACGACTCAGGTATGCTAGAACCCAGGAGTGCAAATAGAGTGTGACATCAAAACCAATATATGAAAAGGGATGTGGGGTAAGCACCTGACCGCGAGGAAAGTCGGCAAGCGCCTTACCCCCAATTGCTGTTACAGGTACTGACAGCGCTAAACCCACGTGGAGGGCAAGCAATGACAGGATCTGTGTACTAACACTCTTGATGGTACTACATAAGGCAACTTAAGAACTGTACTCACGAGGACGAGATAAACCTCTTGAATGTCAGCTAGCCCACGAATCCTGTTGAAGAAACTGGGACCCCGAAAGGCTAGAACAGCAATGGAAGGAAAACTAAATACCTAAGTGGGAATAGTGTTTACAAAATAGTGAGGAAAACATAAGCATTCACACAGGAGCTAGCTACTACCGCACACCACACCTAATAATCAAAGGGAAAATAAATGCAGAAGTGCAGTGGAAAACATGGAATGGATCCTCTAGAAAGTAAGGATCAGGAGCAGGGAAAAACGAAATAACCTATGCAAACTTCTCCCTACCCCTCCAAGGAAAAGACAGGAAACTAAACTAAGAGGAAGGCTAAGGCAAATGGGTAACAGCAGCAAAGGACAGAGTCAAAGAAATATAGAACACAGACAAACTGGGCTGCATCTAAAAGGGGAAAGCACTGAGAATTGCTGCCTGCAAACAGAGGAAGACAAAAAGGGAAATCAAGGGAGCAGAAATCAATTAGCGCATGAATCCGAAATTCAGGGCGGAGGAAACAAGAAAACAGGAACAAGGAAGTAGGTACAAAGGCAAGGAACCAGGAACCAGGGACTAGTCAAAAACAGGAACACTGCAAACGATGACCAGTGCTGGACTGAAGTAAGACTAAGGCTTTTAAAGCTGCTTAACGAGCACACGCCTCGGGTGTGCTGATTGCTGCACCTGCCGCCACAGCTGTTACCTATCCTCCACCCAACCTTGTGTTGCAAGGGTGGAAGTGGAGCAGTGGGCCAGGCATTCTGGGAAGCATAGTCATTTGGTTAAAGAAGCATGCTGGCTGCCAAAAACCTGGAATGGATCCGGAAGGGAGGTAGCTGGGAAAATAGGGATTTAGCGCTCCCAAATCATCACAGCACTGTAGCATAAAGTTCGGAGGAAAAGTCCAGTAGGGAATAAACCCCAAATCATGCCCCCAAATGGTGGGAACGGGAGCGAAGGGAGCGAGTCGTGACAGTATACCCCCTCCTACGGCCGGCTTCGGGTGCCCGCCACCCGCACAAGACATCTTCTTTCCATGATGGGAGTGCTTTTTCTTTGGAGGTGGCACTGATGGAAATGGTGGCCTGTGGGCAAAGGCAGATGGACTTCCATGATAGGAGTGCTTTGTCTTTGGAGGTGGTACTGATGGAAACGGTGGCTTCTGGTGAGGAAGAGACTCATGGTTCGAAGAAAGGCATGAAGGACTTGCAGGACCAGAAGCAGAGTTGGAAGGTCCAGGAAGCTCAGTCACTGGGAGTGGACCCTTATAAGTCTTTGAGGAGGGAGGCAGGCTGGTGCAACATGCCTTAGGCAATGGTAGAAGCTCTGTTAGCCTTTCTGCCGAGAGTGGACATGCGGGAGGTGAGGAAAATGCTGGCTTCAGGAAAGGTTTATGCTCAGCCTTTAGAGAAGGTGGTGGCTGAGGTAGAGGTTCAGATTTCCTTCTGTCATCCATCTGGGAAAAGGCTTGTGGTTGAAAGTGACTAAGGTTTGACTGCACATGTTCTACGCCTTGGAGACCTGAAAGTCCAATGGGTTGTACAAGGCTAGTACTCCTGGTGACAGTCGTGTAGCCACTTTGTTTCACGTGGGATACAACAGCAGGGATGTTTGGCATACTGATAGGAGTGATAGACGCAGTACTTGGTATTTCAGGCAGACTCGCAGAAGGAGCAATAACAGACACATCTTGAACTGCAGCAGTCATTCCCTTCCTTTGGCTACTAGCACCCGACTGGTGCTTCTTGGCGGAATTCTGTTGCACAAGTCCTGTAGGTAATACGCCGGTCTGCACCACCCCTTGTGCACACCCAAGTGAGTGGTTCTGACTCACCACTTGGTCCAGCTTGATGACTCTGAAGCGGGAGCTGGCAAAAGTCTCAAACTCTGATGCTGCATCTTTAG
This sequence comes from Ambystoma mexicanum, assembly GCF_040938575.1. Classification (NCBI taxonomy): domain Eukaryota; kingdom Metazoa; phylum Chordata; class Amphibia; order Caudata; family Ambystomatidae; genus Ambystoma; species Ambystoma mexicanum. The sequence continues at coordinate 69,163,503 of NC_090932.1, read as the reverse complement.
GAGGCTCTGATGCTAAAGTGAAACAGTTGGGAGAATCGTCTTGTGGAAAAGGCAGGCATTCTGGTGCTCCTCCTGAAGCAAAAGAAAGGCAGGCTAGACGTTCATCGACTGTAAATGGTTGGGATTCAGGAGGAATCGCTGGAGCAGAAGAAAATACAGCAGAATCTGATGGTGTAGACAGGTATACCTCTGATATTGGCAGCGAGGCTATGCAGGATACAGGCGTCTCATGAACTGAAGGCAAATACTCAGTATACTCCGGGACTGAAGACATGCTCTTTTGATGGACTAGCGGAGGCTCTAAAGCTGAAGGATGATCTGCAGGATGAGTCACTGTAGCTGAAGACAGGCAGGTCAGGGGAAACTTTGAGGCTGAAGGCATGCAAGCTGGAGCAATCTCGGTTGCTGGATACAAACATGTCCAGGTCTTTGGGACTGGATCTTGAGTAAATGGCAGACATGGCAGCGGTTCATTGGTTGAAGACAGGTGTGCCAAAGATGACTGCAGGGCTGTGGATTGAATCATAGAAGAGTCAATGGTTGTAGGAGGACAGACAGAAGTCTCAGAAGTTGACAGACCCATCGGTGGCTCAGGAATGAAGGGCACCTTTAGGGCAGTAGACTCCTTGGCACCAGTAACCAAAGACTGAGCTGTACCCTTGCAGTCCCTTTCTTTAGTGGGTGACACAGAGTCTTTTTCTTTGTAGAAGTCAAAATCAATCAGTGGAATCACCATAGTAAAGTCTCTGTTAATCAGGATTTCGTCTATTGTCCATTCCTCTGTTTTAGCTTCTGAAAGAGGCAGATTATCAATCAACAGTTCAGGAACCGCCTGACGGTTCTTTGGTTCAGTATACTGTGGAATGAGTCCATCAGAACATGAGATCTGTACTGTCTCTGACTGTTCGTATTGATCAGAAGTGGCAGAAGGAAGAGTGAACCCAGAGGTAACATCGTTTTCCACATCAGCTTTAACATCTACTTCAGTCTCAGCAGCTGGATCAAGAGCAGGGCCTAAGCCTACGGTAGTGACTGAATCTGTGTATGCCACCATTTTGGATTGTGTTTGGAAATCAGAAGCTTGTATGTGTGCTAGCTCAGAATTATGACAAACTGCTACACAGGGTATTTTTGGTAAAGGAGTGGCTTGTAACTCTTCAGCTAACTGCAATCCCTGATGAACAGCAGAACGATTGTTAGAACCTGTGCTTAGATTAAGCGCTGTGCTAGACGAAAGACCTTCACTCCCAATAGATCTAACATATCGACAAATATCATGGTTTACCAAAGTCTCTGCACTCAGGGGCTGAACAGTGTTCACTTCCTCCACATCAACAGATAAAGTCTGAGGTGTATTCAGTAAAGAGTGTAAGGTTTTATTTTCCTCTTGTGCAGAAATGAGTTCTTGTCTTAACTCCTCAAGTTTAGCTCTTAGCATGCCCTGCATTAACTGTACATCACTATCAGTAGGCACAGGGGGAAGCATAGTGGCATCAGGGCTGGATCCTGCACTAGCAATCTGGATGTGCATCGATTGTACATTGTCCTCTACTGCTTGCAGGTTCTGTGATTTATAGTTTATCTTTCCAACTTGGTCTGTGTTTCCCTTAAACAAACTATTGACATTAGACCTCTTGGCATTAGGGACTACAGTATGTACCTGTGCAACGGAGTATGCGTTAGACTGAGGGTAGAAAACAGAAGTTATGCAAGAAACCCCTCCATTCTTTATGTTGGTATCCTGAAACTGTTCTATCTGAGGTGAAGCACAACTGGAATCATGGGGTTCAACAACAGAGGTACTCTCGTATAATAAGTCTAACAGTGTGTTGTTTTCTGCGGCTAAGGCTTGTGCTGACATAGAATCGGGATCAAAACCAAAGATAGAACTAGGATCAGGCCATGTAGGATGTGCCATCCTATGGGAAAAATACTTTGCACGTAAATGCCCATTCGTGACAAGGAGTTCATTGGAGTCAGGACTAGTGATTTGATTGTCACAGGTAAATGTAGGGGAAGCTTTATGTACAAACTTGTTAGAGGCCTTGCTGCCTTTCTTTCTTAAACTTGCCATATTCAATGGGAATTTTGGGCTGGTCATACTGTCAAGATTAGTCAGGCGAGTACAAAGGCAGCGAATATGGCAAGGGAAATGTGCACCCAGGAACTACGACTCAGGTATGCTAGAACCCAGGAGTGCAAATAGAGTGTGACATCAAAACCAATATATGAAAAGGGATGTGGGGTAAGCACCTGACCGCGAGGAAAGTCGGCAAGCGCCTTACCCCCAATTGCTGTTACAGGTACTGACAGCGCTAAACCCACGTGGAGGGCAAGCAATGACAGGATCTGTGTACTAACACTCTTGATGGTACTACATAAGGCAACTTAAGAACTGTACTCACGAGGACGAGATAAACCTCTTGAATGTCAGCTAGCCCACGAATCCTGTTGAAGAAACTGGGACCCCGAAAGGCTAGAACAGCAATGGAAGGAAAACTAAATACCTAAGTGGGAATAGTGTTTACAAAATAGTGAGGAAAACATAAGCATTCACACAGGAGCTAGCTACTACCGCACACCACACCTAATAATCAAAGGGAAAATAAATGCAGAAGTGCAGTGGAAAACATGGAATGGATCCTCTAGAAAGTAAGGATCAGGAGCAGGGAAAAACGAAATAACCTATGCAAACTTCTCCCTACCCCTCCAAGGAAAAGACAGGAAACTAAACTAAGAGGAAGGCTAAGGCAAATGGGTAACAGCAGCAAAGGACAGAGTCAAAGAAATATAGAACACAGACAAACTGGGCTGCATCTAAAAGGGGAAAGCACTGAGAATTGCTGCCTGCAAACAGAGGAAGACAAAAAGGGAAATCAAGGGAGCAGAAATCAATTAGCGCATGAATCCGAAATTCAGGGCGGAGGAAACAAGAAAACAGGAACAAGGAAGTAGGTACAAAGGCAAGGAACCAGGAACCAGGGACTAGTCAAAAACAGGAACACTGCAAACGATGACCAGTGCTGGACTGAAGTAAGACTAAGGCTTTTAAAGCTGCTTAACGAGCACACGCCTCGGGTGTGCTGATTGCTGCACCTGCCGCCACAGCTGTTACCTATCCTCCACCCAACCTTGTGTTGCAAGGGTGGAAGTGGAGCAGTGGGCCAGGCATTCTGGGAAGCATAGTCATTTGGTTAAAGAAGCATGCTGGCTGCCAAAAACCTGGAATGGATCCGGAAGGGAGGTAGCTGGGAAAATAGGGATTTAGCGCTCCCAAATCATCACAGCACTGTAGCATAAAGTTCGGAGGAAAAGTCCAGTAGGGAATAAACCCCAAATCATGCCCCCAAATGGTGGGAACGGGAGCGAAGGGAGCGAGTCGTGACAGTATACCCCCTCCTACGGCCGGCTTCGGGTGCCCGCCACCCGCACAAGACATCTTCTTTCCATGATGGGAGTGCTTTTTCTTTGGAGGTGGCACTGATGGAAATGGTGGCCTGTGGGCAAAGGCAGATGGACTTCCATGATAGGAGTGCTTTGTCTTTGGAGGTGGTACTGATGGAAACGGTGGCTTCTGGTGAGGAAGAGACTCATGGTTCGAAGAAAGGCATGAAGGACTTGCAGGACCAGAAGCAGAGTTGGAAGGTCCAGGAAGCTCAGTCACTGGGAGTGGACCCTTATAAGTCTTTGAGGAGGGAGGCAGGCTGGTGCAACATGCCTTAGGCAATGGTAGAAGCTCTGTTAGCCTTTCTGCCGAGAGTGGACATGCGGGAGGTGAGGAAAATGCTGGCTTCAGGAAAGGTTTATGCTCAGCCTTTAGAGAAGGTGGTGGCTGAGGTAGAGGTTCAGATTTCCTTCTGTCATCCATCTGGGAAAAGGCTTGTGGTTGAAAGTGACTAAGGTTTGACTGCACATGTTCTACGCCTTGGAGACCTGAAAGTCCAATGGGTTGTACAAGGCTAGTACTCCTGGTGACAGTCGTGTAGCCACTTTGTTTCACGTGGGATACAACAGCAGGGATGTTTGGCATACTGATAGGAGTGATAGACGCAGTACTTGGTATTTCAGGCAGACTCGCAGAAGGAGCAATAACAGACACATCTTGAACTGCAGCAGTCATTCCCTTCCTTTGGCTACTAGCACCCGACTGGTGCTTCTTGGCGGAATTCTGTTGCACAAGTCCTGTAGGTAATACGCCGGTCTGCACCACCCCTTGTGCACACCCAAGTGAGTGGTTCTGACTCACCACTTGGTCCAGCTTGATGACTCTGAAGCGGGAGCTGGCAAAAGTCTCAAACTCTGATGCTGCATCTTTAGGAGGCTCTGATGCTAAAGTGAAACAGTTGGGAGAATCGTCTTGTGGAAAAGGCAGGCATTCTGGTGCTCCTCCTGAAGCAAAAGAAAGGCAGGCTAGACGTTCATCGACTGTAAATGGTTGGGATTCAGGAGGAATCGCTGGAGCAGAAGAAAATACAGCAGAATCTGATGGTGTAGACAGGTATACCTCTGATATTGGCAGCGAGGCTATGCAGGATACAGGCGTCTCATGAACTGAAGGCAAATACTCAGTATACTCCGGGACTGAAGACATGCTCTTTTGATGGACTAGCGGAGGCTCTAAAGCTGAAGGATGATCTGCAGGATGAGTCACTGTAGCTGAAGACAGGCAGGTCAGGGGAAACTTTGAGGCTGAAGGCATGCAAGCTGGAGCAATCTCGGTTGCTGGATACAAACATGTCCAGGTCTTTGGGACTGGATCTTGAGTAAATGGCAGACATGGCAGCGGTTCATTGGTTGAAGACAGGTGTGCCAAAGATGACTGCAGGGCTGTGGATTGAATCATAGAAGAGTCAATGGTTGTAGGAGGACAGACAGAAGTCTCAGAAGTTGACAGACCCATCGGTGGCTCAGGAATGAAGGGCACCTTTAGGGCAGTAGACTCCTTGGCACCAGTAACCAAAGACTGAGCTGTACCCTTGCAGTCCCTTTCTTTAGTGGGTGACACAGAGTCTTTTTCTTTGTAGAAGTCAAAATCAATCAGTGGAATCACCATAGTAAAGTCTCTGTTAATCAGGATTTCGTCTATTGTCCATTCCTCTGTTTTAGCTTCTGAAAGAGGCAGATTATCAATCAACAGTTCAGGAACCGCCTGACGGTTCTTTGGTTCAGTATACTGTGGAATGAGTCCATCAGAACATGAGATCTGTACTGTCTCTGACTGTTCGTATTGATCAGAAGTGGCAGAAGGAAGAGTGAACCCAGAGGTAACATCGTTTTCCACATCAGCTTTAACATCTACTTCAGTCTCAGCAGCTGGATCAAGAGCAGGGCCTAAGCCTACGGTAGTGACTGAATCTGTGTATGCCACCATTTTGGATTGTGTTTGGAAATCAGAAGCTTGTATGTGTGCTAGCTCAGAATTATGACAAACTGCTACACAGGGTATTTTTGGTAAAGGAGTGGCTTGTAACTCTTCAGCTAACTGCAATCCCTGATGAACAGCAGAACGATTGTTAGAACCTGTGCTTAGATTAAGCGCTGTGCTAGACGAAAGACCTTCACTCCCAATAGATCTAACATATCGACAAATATCATGGTTTACCAAAGTCTCTGCACTCAGGGGCTGAACAGTGTTCACTTCCTCCACATCAACAGATAAAGTCTGAGGTGTATTCAGTAAAGAGTGTAAGGTTTTATTTTCCTCTTGTGCAGAAATGAGTTCTTGTCTTAACTCCTCAAGTTTAGCTCTTAGCATGCCCTGCATTAACTGTACATCACTATCAGTAGGCACAGGGGGAAGCATAGTGGCATCAGGGCTGGATCCTGCACTAGCAATCTGGATGTGCATCGATTGTACATTGTCCTCTACTGCTTGCAGGTTCTGTGATTTATAGTTTATCTTTCCAACTTGGTCTGTGTTTCCCTTAAACAAACTATTGACATTAGACCTCTTGGCATTAGGGACTACAGTATGTACCTGTGCAACGGAGTATGCGTTAGACTGAGGGTAGAAAACAGAAGTTATGCAAGAAACCCCTCCATTCTTTATGTTGGTATCCTGAAACTGTTCTATCTGAGGTGAAGCACAACTGGAATCATGGGGTTCAACAACAGAGGTACTCTCGTATAATAAGTCTAACAGTGTGTTGTTTTCTGCGGCTAAGGCTTGTGCTGACATAGAATCGGGATCAAAACCAAAGATAGAACTAGGATCAGGCCATGTAGGATGTGCCATCCTATGGGAAAAATACTTTGCACGTAAATGCCCATTCGTGACAAGGAGTTCATTGGAGTCAGGACTAGTGATTTGATTGTCACAGGTAAATGTAGGGGAAGCTTTATGTACAAACTTGTTAGAGGCCTTGCTGCCTTTCTTTCTTAAACTTGCCATATTCAATGGGAATTTTGGGCTGGTCATACTGTCAAGATTAGTCAGGCGAGTACAAAGGCAGCGAATATGGCAAGGGAAATGTGCACCCAGGAACTACGACTCAGGTATGCTAGAACCCAGGAGTGCAAATAGAGTGTGACATCAAAACCAATATATGAAAAGGGATGTGGGGTAAGCACCTGACCGCGAGGAAAGTCGGCAAGCGCCTTACCCCCAATTGCTGTTACAGGTACTGACAGCGCTAAACCCACGTGGAGGGCAAGCAATGACAGGATCTGTGTACTAACACTCTTGATGGTACTACATAAGGCAACTTAAGAACTGTACTCACGAGGACGAGATAAACCTCTTGAATGTCAGCTAGCCCACGAATCCTGTTGAAGAAACTGGGACCCCGAAAGGCTAGAACAGCAATGGAAGGAAAACTAAATACCTAAGTGGGAATAGTGTTTACAAAATAGTGAGGAAAACATAAGCATTCACACAGGAGCTAGCTACTACCGCACACCACACCTAATAATCAAAGGGAAAATAAATGCAGAAGTGCAGTGGAAAACATGGAATGGATCCTCTAGAAAGTAAGGATCAGGAGCAGGGAAAAACGAAATAACCTATGCAAACTTCTCCCTACCCCTCCAAGGAAAAGACAGGAAACTAAACTAAGAGGAAGGCTAAGGCAAATGGGTAACAGCAGCAAAGGACAGAGTCAAAGAAATATAGAACACAGACAAACTGGGCTGCATCTAAAAGGGGAAAGCACTGAGAATTGCTGCCTGCAAACAGAGGAAGACAAAAAGGGAAATCAAGGGAGCAGAAATCAATTAGCGCATGAATCCGAAATTCAGGGCGGAGGAAACAAGAAAACAGGAACAAGGAAGTAGGTACAAAGGCAAGGAACCAGGAACCAGGGACTAGTCAAAAACAGGAACACTGCAAACGATGACCAGTGCTGGACTGAAGTAAGACTAAGGCTTTTAAAGCTGCTTAACGAGCACACGCCTCGGGTGTGCTGATTGCTGCACCTGCCGCCACAGCTGTTACCTATCCTCCACCCAACCTTGTGTTGCAAGGGTGGAAGTGGAGCAGTGGGCCAGGCATTCTGGGAAGCATAGTCATTTGGTTAAAGAAGCATGCTGGCTGCCAAAAACCTGGAATGGATCCGGAAGGGAGGTAGCTGGGAAAATAGGGATTTAGCGCTCCCAAATCATCACAGCACTGTAGCATAAAGTTCGGAGGAAAAGTCCAGTAGGGAATAAACCCCAAATCATGCCCCCAAATGGTGGGAACGGGAGCGAAGGGAGCGAGTCGTGACAGAAGGAATGAGAAATCTTGTAATGTTGGAGTCTATCTATGATGCCTGCTCTCCTGAGCTCAGACAGCACTTGGCTGATTCAAAATTACTAGATTCTAAGAAACTGGCTAAGGCTGCTGACTTGTGGGTTGCCAACAGGGCTAATCACAAGGATTCGGGGGTCACTCAGAAAAACGGATGAGGGAAAGCAGCCTAAGAAAGACAACAAAGAGAATTCAAATAATTACAATTCCAAAGAGGCCCCCAAACAAAATTCTAAGGGTAAGCCCCAGGGGAAACCTAATCAGGCTAGTGTACCTTCTGGTCCCAGACCAAAAGGAGGTCAGAACAAGCCACCATTCGTAAAGACATTTGGGAAATGTTATGTTTGTGGCTCTACTGAGCATGTGAAAGGGGATCCTAGTTGTAAGGGTAAACCTTCAGGGGTCCACACTGTCTCCTTAGCCTTCGCTCCAGAGGAGGAAGTACATATGGCCAGTGAAAACATTCAACTACTCGCTGAAGACCCCATCAGAGTCTCAGCTGTTGTCTCTCTAGTATCCCTAGGGTTGGGGGAACAACATAATTTAGATGTGTATATTTCTATCCCTCCTAATACTAAAGAGTATTATAAAGACAGTGTCCTAGTAAAAGGTCAGGAGACCCCTGCCATTAGAGACACTGGGGCCAGCATAACTGTGGTGGATGAATCTTTTTTCAAGGAGGAGGATGTTGCTAAGGCACCCAAACGCCTCACCAAGTTAGCTGGAGGGCCTGTGCAGATGCTTCCCCAATTACCAGCTGTCATCCAGTGCAATGAAATGACTGTGAGGATACCTGTTAGTGTGCAATCTGAAGTGCCTAGAAGGGTTCTTTTAGGGAATGACCTTTGTTAGGGAGAATTCTCATTCTATGGCTAATTTCCCTTACCTATAGAGCCCCCCGGCAGCTTTGCTGGATTTGAAGGGTTTGTTTATTTTTCCTGCTAAGAGTGAGACTCTTTTTCCAACTCTTAGGCATTTTTGCTATGTGTGTTCTAGGCTATTTGTTGTGTTTAATGTCTATGGGATTTTCTCACCCCCATAGAAACCATCTTTACTCACATGTGTTACACAGCACCCTCAGTGCAGTGACACAGGGGTATCGTAGCGACCCCCAAACATAGACTCCATACCCTGAGACTGAATACTGTCTCCTAGGGCATGTAAAGTCCCAATTGACTTTACTAGACATTTTTTATGAACTAAACCAGTACAAACCATCTTACTATGGAGGTACTGGAAAGGGTTAATCGTTTTTCCCTTATGTTCATTTTCGAGAGTGTACCGTACAGTCCCTCTCTGAAACGTTTCTGGCTGGTGACAGTGGTTACTACCGTAAATATTCGACCACGAATATTTCCCTATGGGATTTTCCCATTGTTTGAGGCTACCACTTTTTCTGACAGCCTCCAACATACCGCCGGTGCATTTTAATATAAACATGAATCTGGTAGGTTTTATTTGCCAGAACTTTAATATAACTTCTTTCTCGTGTCTTTCTCTAAACTCCTAACCCAGGTCGGGGATCCTTTGTTCGTCCTTTTGGCAGGCTTCTACCGAGAAGCCCTCCTTTCAGCGCCACGCTGTCTGGGTGGGCTCATTGTCCGGGAGTGGGAGTAGGACCCCTGGACAGGGTTGCCTCAGCAACCCATGTCGCACTCTATCCTGATAAGCTGGAGGGTCTCCCGCCAAAATGAACACTCCACTCTGTGAGTGACAGTTAGGCTGTATGAATGGGGATCTTTTTGCATAAAAGTAGGGTCCTGAGGACTGGAAAAGCAAGGTGTCGCCACTGGAACTAAGAAGCCGAAGAGGAGAGAAGCCAAAGACATCTGCAACGACTGAACCACCGGTGAAGCTCTGCTGAAGCATCTCACCACTTTTCTCCACACGACGAGAGAAGATCTTCATCTGAAAGAGCCTTCTTCCCTTGAGCTGGTGGGGCCAACCAGTTTGCCAATCGCCTTCCCGGACCTGCCTTGGTCGAGTCTCCCGTACCCTGTACTCGGAGGCCGGATAGCCAGGCACCAGTCCACCCGGACCGCGATCTAAAGGAGCATACCTTTTATTCATTGGGCAGCACCACGGCTGGTTTCATACCTGGGTAGTGCAGTAACTCGAACCTTCCTCCATGACGAGAGCCTCTCTTCCTCTGCTGGATCACCCGAACTGCAGGAACTACCAGGAACAACTGCCACCGCAGGAGCCACTTCTTCATTTAAAGGTACACTGTTCCGCCAGGCCGCCCTTTCTTCGCGGTAGCACTAAAGGTGTTTTAAATCCTTTACTTACCTGTTGGGTCGGCCGTCCCTCTCTCTTAACATTGTCTTTTCTACTTCTGCATCCACCTTTTCAAAATCGTTAACCAAAGACTTGACTGCAGCTACAAGAACATTTTGTTCCTGGGCCCTTGCCCTGTACCATTGACTCTGGCACAGGCCTACTGACTCTGGCTACATTTGTCAGACCTGCCTTCTTTAGATTGATTTTCATCTAGAACTGTGTGGTGCACCCATTTCTTACAACTACCCCTTCCTTCCCAATTTTAAACCTTGTGAAATGCCATTTTGCTCAGTTTTCATTTAAGTATTGCCTATACTGATGCACTGTCTTGCTTAAACTGGTCCACCAACTTATGGGAAGTGTTGCTAGGGTGTGTAGGAAACTATGTCTATATAACTTGTGCTTTCCCTCCCTTTTAAGTAATTGTTAGAGTATCCCTTGTGTGTGGTTTTCACTGTGCCATTTTGCTCAGTTTTCACTCTAGTTAACTTGGTCTACAATTTAACTTGGGAGTGTGTATATTTTTCCTTTGACTTAATTTAACTTGCTTAATGACTGTGATATCTGTGTTTTATTAAAAGTGTATAAAATAAATAAATAACTGCTTTTGAATACAAAGCTTTTGGTCAGTGTTTCCTTGTGCCATAGTACTGTAGGCCTATTGTGTAAATCCTGAATACTGCTCATCTCCCTCTTGCGATACGTTTGACTGCTCAGTCACAGCTACCAACTAAATCTTTGTGGTACAGACTGATACCAAAGGGGATTTATTGCTCTCACCTGTAGTCTTAATCCTCTGTAGTGCTGCTTAAGGGAACTGCACAGGATTCTGCCTAACAACCTTAAAGAACTGGGAGTGGTGTCAAGTATTCCCAGATCTCCCATTAAAAGATTGCAGGAGCTCACCAGACCTGCAAGGGAGAGGACCTTGAGGGGCTCTCCTGAGGAGATGATAGAAAAAGAAATCACTCCTAATCCACTGGAGTTACTAACTGCTATTTCAAAGCGACCAGAAGCAAAGGGGAAACCCAAGACTTCAAAGAAGAAACCAGCAGAAGGCACTCCAGTGCTTCCAACCAGGAAATCTCTTAGGATGTCAAAAATCACACCTGTGATTCCTCCTCCAGCTGAGGCTGAGAGTGAGGTACAACCCTGTGTGGTTGAACTAGAGCCTGAGTACTCAGATCTAGTAGAAGGCCAGGAACTCATTGGAGATCTTGACCCTGTGGACCATCCTGGACAGCAGTCTTTACTGGCAGAAGGTGGCCCCAACAGGGCAAACTTCAGTAGGGGACAAAGAGAATGTCCAACTCTGGAAGGTCTACGCCACCAGGCAGCTTCTCAGCTTGAAGGGCAAGAACCTGGGAAGTATAGGTTACACTGGTGTATTGCTCTTCCCCGAAAAGTGCACGGAACAACCATAAATCACCAATGCAATTATAGAGCAAATACTTTGAACCATGAACAGACAGACACAATAACTCACAGCCACGCACTCTTTAGAAGATAATCAGTTCTTTACGGCTATTTATTCAAAGATTACAAGTACATAGAAATAACTCATAAAAATAATAAGGACATAGATTACAGAAGAAGCAAAGAAGTCAAAAAGAAATACATCACCGTGAGCGTAACCGGATTCCTCATCTTGTCCAGAAGCGGCTGGAAGACCCCGGGAACAGCCAGGCCGAGAGTACCACAGCTCACAGGAAGGCCGGATGTAAGCGTCCTTCTCCTGCTGAAGTCTCACCTGACCACCTCCGGGTTTCCGCATATGTACACACTCCACAAAGGGGAGTTAATTCTCGAACATTCTGGAAATTGCACTTGCGCAGTTGAGGAACAGCCGTCGGTTGCCAGCTGGGTCAATCGAGAGCTCCCCACAAGAAGTGCAGTGCCTCCCTTCTCTAAAAACATGCTCCACAGAGAACAGTAGCAAACCATAACAACGTTAGCTTTCCCAGCAGAAATGGCCTTGACCGCATACCAGGTTTGGAAAAGCATGTTTGTCTCAGCTCTGTGAATCTAACACTCTGCAAAATGTGTGCAGCGTTTCACTGCGGTATGAAATAAATATCCAACATGGCTCAGAGCGCTCCCAGAATGCATTGCGCACCCGCGCCATTTTGGATCAAGCATAAATCAAGCATAACAATTCCACCCTTTGGATATTTATCTTCCATCTCCCGGTGGCACAGGAACCGGTCTCTGAAACCTACGAAAGGTTAAGACTAAATTGGGAATACATTGAATGCAACAACAACAAGCAATTATAATAGACAATATATTAAAAATACAAGCAAAAATGTTACTTAGTGTACCCCCAATATCAGGCATCCATGAAAATAACCAATCCCACCAATTTCTATTACGATCTTGAGACACTTGAGAAATGAGATCCCTCAAACCTCGAATATGACTTTCAATAGATCGTGAGTGGTCACTTAAATTGAAAAAACACATACCTTCAAAGGCTTTACACCCTAAATTATGTTTTAGCAATAGGTAATCAACAGCATCTCTGTTCTGCAAAGTTGCTTTTCTAATAACTTGACTATCAAGGAGTAATTCTTCTAAAGCCTGCGAAGTATGATTAAGACTTTTAACTACTAAACACGCTCATTGCATCAAAGATTTGTAACCTCCAGCAGCTAAGCCCCAAACACCCACTAATGAAAGGGTTAATGCTAGAACCTCAGCTTCTGATAACAAATGGACATGTGAATCACAGTCAGGAGATAGCCCTACAGATTCGAAAGTTGACCTTTTACCTCGAGTTATCGCTGAATGTAAAGGAAACATCATTAGTCCTAATCGAGTTAAAGCACATGGACCTCCAGAAATGTTAGCTGGAATATAAGTATATGTAATGTTACCACATGAAAAGAGCCATCCTGTTGGAAGTTTCACCTGATTCAAATGACTAGCAGTTATCACTGTATGATTGCAGGACATAGTGTTATTAACACTGGTGCATTTGCGTGACATTCGCGAACATAGTCGCCTTTCGAACATGGTGTTATTGTACTGATTGGTCAACTCTATTTGTCGGCATTTGCCAATTTCCTGTGCTTTGCACGTCATAATGTAACACACATCACCTTGAGTTATATTGTAAGTAATAACACGTGTCAAATTTCTCCATTTTCTGTCAGTCTCTTGGCAGAACCGACTGTATTCGTAAACTGAAAAAGATTGTCTAATGTCTGAGTGTTGAACTAAAGAATCGTTGTGTGTGACGCCGAAGATATGTTTTAAAACTGGAACAGGCGTCAGCACCGCTACTAAACACGTAGTCAATAAAGCTTCAGCATTGGGCACATCAGTAAGACAAAAGTGTGATATGTTCAGTACTTGCTGTGCCAGATAAATCCACATATTCTCTTCTTGGGTAATCATAGGAGAGTGTTTTCACCTCCCTACGATCGCGTCTGGCAAGACTGCCATCAAGGTTGTTTTCACCGGCTACTGATGTGTTTGTCGCATTTCACGAATCCATGTCTTCGGTCTGGAAGGCTTTTCGGCACTGGCATAGGGCTGCTTGGGGACAACATTATTCATCACTATCAGTATCCCCTTGATCACTGGCACAGATGTGACATTTTTCGGTTGTAACAGCAGATTGTTTAACTCGCCCAAATGGAGTCCATCTAGTGCCACAGTTACACCAACCAGACCCAGGATCTACAAAGCAAACCTAGAAAAGAGATATCAGTGTTGCACATCACTCTCTCAGGTAACATTTGTCTGCGGGTACATATTGCCATTTCTTTCTACCAGGCTCCTTAACTAAAACAACTTGATCTTTGCCTGATGCAATGACATCTGCGGGCACTGGTGGGCCAGTTGGCTTTTCCACCCACACCTTTGCACCCGGTACCATACTGTCTGAAGAGCCAAAACCGCGATCCCCACGGGTAGTTAACACTGTAGGAGGCTCCCCTTTCTTAATCATGGACAATTTAATGGGAATGACTATCAATTGGGCCACTCGATCAACCTTGTGGATTGACAACAATTGATCCCCACTATTCATTAGGATGACTTTAATTTCGCCTTGGTAATCAGCATCAATTACCCCTCCCAACACTTGAACTCCCTTCAATGCTAGGCCAGATCTAGGGGCAATCCATCCCATATGCTCTGTGGGAATCTGTATTGCAATCCCTGTTTCAATTACAACTATTCCTCTTGGATCTAATCTTATTTCTTCATTTGAATGCAAGTCTACCCCTGCTGACTCTGGAGTTGCTCGATAGGGAGCTAAAGAACCTGGAGTAATTTCCCAGTATAATAGTGTTTCTCTGACTGAATTGGGTTGAACCTGCAAAGTAGGAGTCATTAGTCTCATCAAAGGAGTTTCATGTTCATACACAGGCCTATTGTTTAACACTTGCACCGCATCAAACACACGATCACGCCAGCCTGCCAAACTGCCGTCTCCAGATTTGCGCAACTGTTCTTTCAGTAACCCATTCATTCGTTCAATTAGCCCTGCCGCAGCTGAATGGTAGGGCATGTGATAGATCCACTCAATGCTCTTTTCCTGACAACATTCTTGGATCAATTTGCCTTTGAAATGTGACCCATTGTCACTTTGAATCTGCAAAGGCACTCCAAAATGTAATATGATCTGATCTAACAACCTGATGGTGTTCAATTGGATTGCACGTTTGCACGGCAAAACCATAAAATATCCCGAGTAGGTATCCACAATAGTGCATGCATACTGACAACCTCTGCTGATTGGCATAGGACCGATATAATTGATCTGCCAAATTTGACCTGGTAATTTTCCTCTTCTCAATGTGCCTCGAACAATTTGAGGTATTGGTCTATGTAATTGGTGTTGGCACACGGGACATTGCAAAATAATGGTTTTTACTACTTCTAAAGGAAGACTGATGCCTCAAGCTTGTGCCCACCTGATAGTAGCCTTTTCTCCAAGGTGCCCACATTTCTGATGGGCCCATTTGGCCAAACCTTCCATATCGTCTTCCCGAGCCTCTGCATCCACTGAGGAAATCTTGGTGTGTTCATCTGCAACAGAATTAAACCAACGTTCTAATGAATCTGTGGCACAATGCGCATCCACATGATATACAGTGACTTCACTTTGTAACAACATTTCGGCAATATCCTGCCACAGTTCCTTTCCCCACAACTCTTTTGAATGAATCTTCCATCCATTCTTTTGCCAAGTTGGCAACCACACTGCCAATCTATTCGGCACTGACCATGAATCTGTGTACACATAACATTGACCAGGGGTCTCTTGTTTCAACGCTTGGTAAACCGCGTAAAGTTCTGCGAACCGGCTGCTCTTCCCTTTCCCTGTCGTTGTCAACATCTTTTTTGTCTTGGGATTGTACGACACTGCTTTCCAGTACCGCTCAGTTCCCACGTATCGGGCTGAACCATCCATGAACCAAGCATGCTCTGTTTGCTCCACGGTCAAATCGCTGTAAGGTACTCCTCATTTCACTGGAGACTCACATTTTTCAGGCACCTCCGGTGGTATGTAATCTGAGGGCGGTATGTTGGCTACTTGCTCATGTAGTTTTGCTATTCCACCCTTTCCTGATTTGGCTCTGTCTTGAATATACCATTTCCACTTAATTATGCTGGCTTCTTGAGCATGTCCTATACGATGCATTTTAGGAGAGCTCAGTACCCACTGCATGATTGGTATTTCAGGTCTCATAAATACATCATGACCCACCGTCATCTGCTCGGTATCAACGAGAGCCCAATAACATGCCAGCAATTGCTTCTCAAACAGAGTATATGAGTTACCAGCATCGGGCAACTTACGACTCCAAAAACCTAATGGCACACGTTTCCTGTCTTGTTTCTGCCACACACTCCAGTTAGCATAATTGTCTTGCACAGACACATTTAATTCCACTTCGCCTTCCTTCAAGGGCCATAAATCAAGCACCTGTTGCACCGTGTCTTTTGCCATCTCGAAGGCTCTTTGCTGCTCTTCCCCCCACTGAAACTCATATTTCTTTCGTGTCACCTTGTAGAGGGGGGCCAATATGTGCCCTAAATGCGGAATGTGCTGTCTCCAAAAGCCAAACAGTCCTATAAACTGCTGAGCTTGCTTTTTGTTCGTTGGAGTGGTGAATTCAAGTATTTTCTGTCGAGCTTTTGGCACCATTTCTCGATGCCCATGATGCCACTGAATCCCTAGAAATATCACTGTTTCAGCTGGACCTTCAATTTTACTCGGATTAATCTCCCACCCTTCCTTTTTTGATCCTTCCATAAGGACATCTATCTGACTTTGCACACTGTGCTCATCCTTGCCCTGGATCAAAATATCATCAATGTAATGAGAGATTTGTATGTCAGGTTTACACGGTATCTTGTCTAAGTGCTCTGCCACCAGCCGGTGACAGATAGTCGGGCTGTGCATGTACCCCATGGGTAATCTCGTGAAAGTGTACTGACGTCCACCCCACGTAAATGCAAACTGTTCTTGACACTCAGCAATTGGCACAGAGAAAAATGCATTAGCTAAATCGATCACTGCATACCAAGTCCCCTCAAACTTTTAGACATTTTCAATCAATGTAATAGCATCTGGGACTGCGGGCACTAAGGGAGGAGTATGTTTATTCAACTCCCTGTAATCCACCGTCGTCCTCCACGACCCATCTCCCTTTTTAATAGGCCAGAGCGGATTGTTCCATGAGGTGGTAATAGGGCGTAATACACCCGCCTCCACGTACTCTTTAATGCTGCCTGAGATTTCCTTGTGCCCCCCAGGAATGCGGTATTGTTTCATTGCTACCCGCTTGGTTGCCACTGGCACTTGCACTGGGGGCATCTTCAATTTGCCTACGGTAATGGGTGTACAAATCAATGCACTCTCCCCAAACTGATACGTTTTACCGCCAAGTCCCAAGGTTAGCCCTTCCAAAATGTCAAAGCCAATTATATATTCAGGTATCGGGACAATCAACACTTGGTATTTCTGTCTCTTTAAATTGCCTATTTTCATTCCCACATGCGTTTGCACTGCGGGGGTCTCCTTTCCCCCTAAACCTGTAATCGTAAACTGTTTACCTTTAAATCGTGTTGGATTACCATGAATCAAAGAGGCCTCCGCCCCGGTGTCTATCAATGCTCGCACCCCTTGTGTATTTCCTGGCCCCCAAAAAATCTTGACATCAACATGAGGCTGCCTATCCACTTTTATGCAGGCAGACCATGCCGGAGCTTGGCCGAAGCCCTAGTCAAACTTTGAATGAGTGTGACTCGACTCCGCCTCTAACATTGCACTCACCACCTTTCTCAAATCAGCATATGTCGGCTGGTACGGGGAAGGGGTCCCTATAGACCCTTCGTCTTGTTCTTCCGCAGGGGGAGCAGAAGGTGAAGTGTCCCCCTGTGGCGTGGTGACTATTTGTTTCTTAACCTGTTTATAGCGCTCTTTGGCTGCAAGTCCTCGTTTTTTGTATAATTCATACATTACTCTGGTTTCAATGCCATCAATTTCTTCGTGTGGCACGCCATCTTTTAACAAAGCCAAAAACATGTCTTTTTGGGACACTTGGGAGTCTCTGCTATCTTGCCGCCTGCCTACAGTTCTTCTCTCACTACACCCCTCTCTCTCTAGTGGCTTGTTATCGCTTTTATCCCACTCTCCCAAATCTGCAAGTTGCCGAATGGCATCTGCTACCTCATCAGTAGCCTTGCCCGTCATACCTACGAGCAAAGTCATAATGACACTTTTGTATGCGGGTGGCGCAGTTCTAATCACCATGTTTCGAGTTGAAACTGAGAGCGGCACGGCTCCCATGTGATCAGGTGCATCTATGTGAATCTCCTCTTTCATCGCATGCTCTCTGACTTTTTGAATTGCTTCTCAATGTATACCACTTCGTTTCTTCACTGGGCCAATCTGTGGTAATAGGGTATTTACGGTTACATGCTTGGGCTACCAGGTGCAACAAAGACACCTGCGTATCTTGACCATTTGCATCAGGGGGCGGTCCTGCTCTTAAGACCTCCTGTACATTGGTGTCAATTGACCGGGGTAAAAAACGTGGTGAATCAGTAGAATCTACCAACAACCCTGCAGCACCCCCATCTAATAATCTCACCATCCATGTCAATAAAGCTTCCCCTGATTTTTGTCTCAAACGGGTAATCATTTCCCCAACCTCCTGTTGTATGTAATCCTCCAGCGTGGTTAAATCCACCATTCTGCCAGCAGGATTCTGCGGGTGTGGTCCGGCTCGCCGTCTTCTAACAGGCTTCGCCGCCACTGTTTTCTGTTTCGCCTCTGGTTTGGGGTCGGACTCATCTGCGGAACTACTTTCTAGATTGGTCGAATCAAAAATATCACCATCCCACTTGTCCGGATCCCAGTCTACGCCAGCGGTAGCGATTACAGTTGCCACCTTTCTTTTGTTGACCCCTCCCCGTCTTTTCCTATACTTACACCGGACTACTCTGACTACTGCCCTCTCAGCCACCGCCTGATATGTGTCGGCCTTATCTTTAAACAGTTTCATTTGAATCTGCTGCATTAACGCAGTCTGCCGTTCTGTAGCTAGCTCTCTCTCTAATCGCAAAACCTCATTTTTCATTTCCACCTTCATTTGATGTATTTTCCTATAAGCATGCAAAAGAACCCAACCTCGCCTACCTAATGCCGCACATTCTTTGCCACGTTCTACTGGAACTTGTTGCAAGCATGCAATTACATCAGTCGGATCGGCATCTCCCAATCCTTGATCCCAAGTTTCACTTAAACCGGCACCACATGCCCATGCCTGAGCCAATTTATCATATGGACTCTTAGTCCAACCTGGGATAACAACATCAGAACAGTCACCGCCAGCGGTAACGTTCTTCTTCTTGAACAAACTACTCATTATCGCAAACAAAGCAAAACCTCGTTGAACCTATATATTTTCTTCTCCACACTGCAATCACTCCCACAGGCACTCGAACACTTAAACAAGAGAGAAAAAAAAAAACTTCACTATTCAAAAACTTCACTCACACGACAACCAAATCCTATCTACGTTTCAACAGATTCTTGGACACTCAGCACAATTCATCACGAGCATCCTGTTCGTGACGCCAAAAATGTATTGCTCTTCCCCGAAAAGTGCACGGAACAACCATAAATCACCAAAGCAATTATAGAGCAAATACTTTAAACCATAAACAGACAGACACAATAACTCACAGCCACGCACTCTTTAGAAGATAATCAGCTCTTTACGGCTATTTATTCAAAGATTACAAGTACATAGAAATAACTCATAAAAATAATAAGGACATAGATCACAGAAGAAGCAAAGAAGTCAAAAAGAAATACATCACAGTGAGCATAACAGGATTCCTCATCTCGTCCATGAGCGGCTGGAAGACCCCAGGAACAGCCAGACAGAGAGTACCACAGCTCACAGGAAGGCCGGACGTAAGCGTCCTTCTCCGGCTGAAGTCTCACCTGACCACCTCCGGGTTTCCGCATATATACACACTCCACAAAGGGGAGTTAATTCTCGAACATTCTGGAAATTGCACTTGCGCAGTTGAGGAACAGCCGTCGGTTGCCAGCTGTGTCAATCGAGAGCTCCCCCCAAGAAGCGCAGTGCCTCCCTTCTCTAAAAACACGCTCCACAGAGAACAGTAGCAAACCCTAACAACGTTAGCTTTCCCAGCAGAAATGGCCTTGACCGCATACTAGGTTTGGAAAAGCATGTTTGTCTCAGCACTCTGAATCTAACACTCAGCGAAATGTATGCAGCGTTTCACTGCGGTATGAAGTAAATATCCAACATGGCTCCGAGCGCTCCCAGAATGCATTGCGCACCCGCGCCATTTTGGATCAAGCATAAATCAAGCATAACAACTGGGAAGATGGCCTCTTCTATAGTGAACCGACAGAGTCAATCCCTGGAGACTACAAGAGACTTGTAGTGCCCCAAGAAAACAGACTCCAATTCTTGCAACTAGCCCATGAGATACCTTTGGCTGGTCACTTGAGTTTCAAGAAGACCAAGGAAAGGCTCTCTCTCTACTTTTATTGGCCTCAAATGGGGGCTGAGGTAGATAAGAATTGCAAGATTTGCCACACTTGCCAAACTTCTGGTAAAAGTGGCTCCAAGAATGTGGCACCTTTAGTGCCTCTCCCTAGGGTGGGAGTACCATTTGAAAGGGTGGGGATCGACATTGTTGGTCCTCTTGACCCTCCGACATCTTCAGGCAACAGGTTTATACTTGTTGTAGTAGACCATGCTACTAGATACCCTGAAGCAATTCCTATGAGGACTGTTACAGCTCAGACTGTGGCAAAGGCCCTCCTTGGTATTTTTACCAGGGTTGGGTTTCCGAAGGAGGTGATATCCGACAGGGGGGTCTAATTTTATGTCCCACTACATGAAGGCCATGTGGAAAAACTGTGCAGTTACCTACAAGTTCTCAACAGCATACCACCCTCAGACAAATGGGTTGGTAGAAGGTTTAACAGAACCATGAAGAGCATGATAGGATCTTTAGAGGACCCCCTTAAGAAAAAGTGTGATCTCGTACTGCCATGCCTTCTCTTTGCATATAGAGAAGTCCCTCAGGAGGGAGTGGGTTATAGTCCCTTTGAACTTCTATATGGCCATCCGGTCAGAGGTCCATTGACCCTGATCAAGGAGGGGTTCGAGAGTGCTCCTTCCCCCACACCAGTCAGAGTTACTGACTATGTGATAGGACTCCGGAGGAGAATGTCGCACATGATGGCTGAAGCAAGTAATAACTTGAAAGCAGGTCAGGCTCTGGTAAAGCATTGGCATGACCAGAAGGCCAACATGGTTGAGTTTGCTCAAGACCAGCTAGTTCTTGTTATCGTACCAACAAGGCAGAGGGCCTTGCAGGACAAATGGATGGGACCCTTTAAAATTGTGGGAAAACTTGGAGAGGTGAACTATCTGGTGGATTTAGGCAATCCTAAGGAGGCTCCTAGAGTCTTTCACACCAACCGTCTAAAAGCTTATGTCTCGAGACCAGAACTGGGAGCTTTGCTTCTAGCTTCAGCTCAGGAGGAGGAGGAGAGTGAACCTCAACCTGACCTCATCAGAGGCAAACCTTTAGATGAGAAAGTATAAGGAGTTCATCTCTCTTCTAATCTGACACCTGAGCAACAGGAGGAGTGCAATGTTTTGTTAAATCAATTTGCCCCTCTCTTTTCTCCAGCACCAGGCTTGACCCCTTGGGGCCAGCATGATATCAATACTGGTGACTGTTTACCTGTCAAAAGCAGGGCTACAGGATGTCAGAAAATGTAAGTACCCACATCAAAGGAGAGGTCAACAAGATGCTTGATCTCGGGGTAATAGAGCCCTCTACTAGTCCATGGTCTAGCCCAGTTGTGTTAGTACCAAAGGCAGGATCCAAAGAGTTGAGATTCCGTGTGGACTATAGAGCTCTAAATGCAGTCACTAAGACTGATGCCCATCCTTTGTCCAGGACAGATGAGCTGGTGGATAGACTTGGTTCAGCCAAGTTTCTCAGTACATTTGATCTCACGTCAGGCTATTGGCAAATAGCCCTGACTGACCATGCCAAGGAGAAAACTGCATTCTTCACCCCCAGTTGGCTTACACCAGTTTAAGGTTATGCCTTTTGGACTAAAGAATGCACCTGCTACATTCCAAAGGATGGTTAATCAGGTTCTGAATGGGACGGAGGACTTCTGCATGGCATACTTGGATGACATTGCAGTGTTCAGCCCTACTTGGAAGAACCTGTTGACCACTTAGGATATGTTTTGCAGGCTCTTGAACAGGCCCATCTGACCATAAAGGCAAGAAAATGTCAAATTGGTCAGAGTAAAGTGGTCTACCTTGGGCATGAGGTAGGAGGAGGTGAAATAAGGCCTTTGCCCAGCAAGATTGAAGCTGTGCAAAATTGGACAACCCCTTCTACCCAAGTGAGAGCCTCCCTAGGCCTCACTGGGTATTACAGGAATTTCATTGAGAACTATGGCTCTATAGCTTCTCCTCTGAATGTAATCTCCTCTCCAAAATTCCCTAAAAAGGTCAAATGGAATGAAGAGTCAATCAGGCCTTTGAAAGCATGAAGAAAGCCCTTTGTCAAGCTCCAGTTCTCAGAGCTCCTGACTACCACCAACCCTTCATTGTGCAGACAGATGCTTCCAATATAGGTATAGGTGCAGTCCTCAGTCAACTGGATGAGAAAGGTAGGGAGCACCCCATTTGCTTCATCAGTAGGAAACTGAAGGAACCTGAAACAAGATAGGCAACAACTGAGAGAGAATGTTTTGCCATTCTGTGGTCTTTGAAGAAGTTTAGACCATACTTGCATGGATCTACTTTCATTATTTAAACCGACCACCAGCCCTTGAGATGGTTGATGCAAATTAAAGGGGAAAACCCAAAACTGCTAAAATGGTCAATCTGCCTCCAAGGGTTTGATTTTACCATTGAGCACAGGTCAGGAGATCACCACCAAAATGCTGATGGTCTCTCTAGGTAAGAGACTCCTCCAGGAATGGATTAGATCCTTCTGGCCCTTAGTCTGGGGGGCGCGAGTGTTAGGGAGAATTCTCATTCTATGGCTAATTTCCCTTACCTATAGAGTCCCCAGCAGCTTTATCCACATGTGTTACCCTGCACCCTCCGTGCAGTGACACAGGGGTGTCGTTGTGACCCCCAAACATAGACTCCATACCCTCGGACTGACTACTGTCTGCCAGGGCATGTAAAGTCCCCATTGACTTTACTAGTCAATCTTTATGAACAGAACCAGTGCAAACCATTTTACTATGGAGGTACTGGCAAGGGTTAATAGTTTTTTCCCTTATGTTCATTTTCGAGAGGGTACCGTACAGTCCCTCTCTCAAAAGTTTCTGGCGGGTGGCAGTGGTTACTATCAAAAATATTTCCCATGGGATTTTCCCATTGTTCGAGGCTACCACATTTACTGACAGCCTCTAACATACCACCGGTTTATATTTATATTAACTTTACTCTGGTAGGTTTTATTTGCCACAACTTTTATATAAATTCTTTCTCGTGTCTTTCTCTAAACTCCTAACCCAGGTCGGGGATCCTTTGTTCCTCCTTTCGGCGCCACTGAGTCTGGGGTGGATCCATTGTGTGGGAGGGGGAGTAGGACCACTGGACAGGGTTGCCTCAGGGTATGGAGTCTATGTTTGGGGGTCGGTACGACACCCCTGTGTCACTGCATGGAGGGTGCTGTGTAACACATGTGGATAAGATGGTACCAATGGGGGTGAGATAAACCCCATAGGCATTAAGCACAAAAAATAGCCTAAAACACACATAGCAAATTTCCCTAAGAGTGGGAAAAAGAGTCTCACTCTTAGCAGGAGAAGAAAACAAACCCTTCAAATCCAGCAAAGCTGCTGGGGGACTCTCAATGATCTCTCCTCCTCATGCTCTGATCCCACAGTCTTAGTAGCCACATACAATCAGACCATGCTAAAAGCACTTGATCTCATCGCACCCTCCAAGTTACGAAAACCTAAACCTCAGGCCCACCTCAACTCCTGGTTCACGCCTCAGCTGAGAACCCTTCGTAAGAAAAAAAGGATCCTTGAAGCACGCTGGAAGAGCCACCCAACGGAAGCTAATAAAGCAAGTGTTGCCCTAGCGACTTCAAATTACAAAGAAGCCATATTCTCTGCCAAAAAAGAGACTTACAATAAACGCATCAAACTAGTCCAGTCCAACACCAAGGAGCTATTTTAAATCATTAAGGAATTGGAATCCCATGCCACCCTGCCAGACACCTGCTCCAAAGACAGTACCTGGTGTGCCAATATTCAAAAGGCCCTCCTGGGTAAGATCGCCACCCGCCAAAGCAAAATTAACGAGAAAAAAACAGCCTGCAGTCTAATCTTGCTCACAACGTTACCAAGGATATCCCCAAAGCTAACGTTGAATCTCTGCAACCATTTAGCTTTTCACCTCTGTCCATCACGGAAGTTGAACACATCATCAACTCCCTTAAACCCACCAATTGTCAGGGAGACCTTTGCCCTGCCACCATTATTAAGAAGGCCTCGCATAACTTAGCGCCCTTCATCACTACACTTATAAACTCCTCCTTTAGTTCTGGGATCGTCCCAAACAACCTCAAGGATGCTTGGGTCATTCCACTCCTAAAAAAACCCACTTTGGACGCTAACATACCCACTAATTACCGGCCGATCACCATGGTCCCTTTTCTTCTTAAAATACTTGATCGTGCTGCATACCTGCAGATCCAAGAGTATTTGGAAACCAACAATCTCCTAGGACTAAGGCAATCTGGGTTCCGACCATGCTATGGCACTGAAACTGCTCTTTTAGACCACAAAACCCAGATTGAGAACCTAAAGGATAAGGGAAAACTTGCCCTGTTACTCCTTTTAGATCTCTCCGCAGCTTTTGATTTAGTAAATCACCAAATACTATGCCGCCACCTTAAAACTGCTGCCCACTTCTCGGACAAAGCCACAGCCTGGATCACCTCCTTCCTTGACAATAGATCCATGAGGGTCTTCTCTCCTTCTGCCACTGATAAACCCTCTCCTGTCACTTGTGGAGTCCCTCAAAGATCTTGTGTTTCTCTGACACTCTACAATGTATTCACAAAACTCCTCTTCGACATCCTGGACCTACTGGGCGTCACGTATACTAACTACGCTGACGATACCCAAATACTTATCCCCATCACAGGAGACCACAAAACCGATTCCCTAGCCATTAACGCCATTTATCAAGTCATTCAGGCCTGGATGGCACAGCATGAATTATGCTTAAACGACGAAAAGACTGAGCTCCACATCCTTGGTTCCCACCAAAGACTGAGCAAGCTTGACCCAGCGTTTAAATCCTTCACCATTGATGGCAACACTATTAAAGTTGCCAAGGATACTAAAACACTTGGGGGGTAATTCATAGAATCCAGCGCACAAGTGGCGCACGCGGCTGGCGCACAGTGTGCGCGTGCGAATCCCTGCGCCAGCCGCGTGCGCTAAAATCCATTTCCGCGCACAGCGTATTCATGGATTCCAGCCACCAAAACCAGCCGTGGCGCACAGTGGCGCAGTGACCCTGCAGCAGCGCCAGTTACGCCCCCAAGAACGCCTCTCGCGCAGGGAAAAGCCATCAATATACCCAATCCAGCGCAAAGGGCTGCGCTAACCCTGTACCAGCACAGCAAGCGGGCTACGTGTATCACTGGGGTGCGCGGGAAGTACATCACGCGATTGGCCCCGTGCGAGCAGGGTACGCGTATTTCAGGGGTGCGCGGGAAGTTCCACACGCGATTTCATCATGGTACGTGTATTTCAGGGGTGCGCGGGAATTTCCACACACGATTGGGCCCGTGCGAGCAGGTTACGCGTATCTCAGGGGTGCGCGGGAAGTTCCACACGCGATTCCATCAGGGTACGTGTATTTCGGGGTGCGCGTGAAGTTCCACACGCGATATCAGCAGGGTACGTGTATTTCGGGGTGCGGGGGAAGTTTCACACGCGTAATCAGCAGGGTACGTGTATTCCAGGGGTGCGCGGGAAGTTCCACACGCGATTCCATCAGGGTACATGTATTTCAGGGTGCAGGGGAAGTTCCACACGCGATTTCAGCAGGGTACGTGTATTTCAGGGGTGCGCGTGAAGTTCCACACGCGATATCAGCAGGGTACTTGTATTTCAGGGTGCAGGGGAAGTTCCACACGCGATTTCAGCAGGGTACGTGTATTTCAGGGGTGCGCGTGAAGTTCCACACGCGGTATCAGCAGGGTACTTGTATTTCAGGGTGCAGGGGAAGTTACACACGTGATTCCATCAGGGTATGTGTATTACAGGGGTGCGGGGGAAGTTCGACACGTGATTCCATCAGGGTACGTGCATTACAGGGGTGCGCGGGGAGCACCACACGTGAATTGCACCCCATCCACCATGGCCATGCCCCCCAGCCAACCCACATGTCAACTTGCACTACTGCCCACCAACGCATGTCCCCCTGCACCCCCAGCCACCAGGGGCACCCTCCACAGGCCCCCACCCATGTCTCCCACCACCCCCACCCCCCAGCCACCAGGGGCAGCCTCCACCAGGCCCCCACCCATGTCCAACTCATGTACCCTGCACCCCCACCCCCAAGCACTGTGGGGCACCTGCCAGCAGGCCCCCACCCATGTCCAACTCATGTTCCCCACCACCCCATAAGATGGGTGGGGGCCTGCTGGCAGGTGCCCCACAGTGCTGGGGGGTGGGGTGGTGGGGAACATGAGTTGGACATGGGTGGGGGCCTGCTGGCAGGTGCCCCACAGTGCTGGGAGGTGGGGGTGCAGGGGTACATGAGTTGCACATGGGTGGGGGCCTGCTGGCAGGTGCCCCACAGTGCTGGGGGGTGGGGGTGGTGGGGAACATGAGTTGCACATGGGTGGGGGCCTGCTGGCAGGTGCCCCACAGTGCTGGGGGGTGGGGGTGGTGGTAGACATGGGTGGGGGCCTGGTGGTGGGTACCCCTGCACTGCTGGGGGTGGAGGTGGTGGGAGACATGGGTGGGGACCTGGTGGAGGCTGCCCCTGCACTGCTGGGGTGTGGGGGTGGTGGTAGACATGGGTGGGGGCCTGGTGGAGGCTGCCCCTGCACTGCTGGGGGGTGGGGGTGATGGGAGACATGAGTGGGGACCTGGTGGAGGCTGCCCCTGGTGGCTGGGGGGTGGGGGTGCAGGGAGACATGAGTGGGGGCCTGGTGGAGGCTGCCCCTGGTGGCTGGGGGTGGGGGTGATGGGAGACATGAGTTGGACATGAGTGGGGGCCTGGTGGAGGCTGCCCCTGGTGGCTGGGGGGTAGGGGTGGTGGGAGACATGGGTGGGGGCCTGGTGGAGGGTGCCCCTGCACTGCTGGGGGTGGTGGGAGACATGGGTGGGGGCCTGTGGAGGGTGCCCCTGGTGGCTGGGGGTCCAGGGGGACATGCGTTGGTGGGCAGTAGTGCAAGTTGACATGTGGGTTGGCTGGGGGGCATGGCCATGGTGGATGGGGTGCCTGCAGGACATGTGCAGGGTAGGCCCCAGTGGTGTGAGCCACCTGCAGGGGCCGTGGAGGGTGTAGAGGGAACACCTGGGAGGGCCCACATGTGCAATTCACGTGTGGTGCTCCCCGCGCACCCCTGAAATACACGTACCCTGCTGGAATCGCGTGTGTAACTTCCCCTGCACCCTGAAATACACGTACCCTGCTGATATCGCGTGTGGAACTTCACGTGCACCCCTGAAATACACATACCCTGCGGAAATCGCGTGTGTAACTTCCCCTGCACCCTGAAATACACGTACCCTGCTGATATCGCGTATGGAACTTCACGCGCACCCCGAAATACACGTACCCTGATGGAATCGCGTGTGGAAGTTCCCGCGCACCCCTGAGATACGCGTAGCCTGCTCGCACGGGCCCAATCGCGTGTGGAAATTCCCGCGCACCCCTGAAATACACGTACCCTGCTGGAATCGCGTGTGTAACTTCCCCTGCACCCTGAAATACACGTACCCTGCTGATATCGCGTGTGGAACTTCACGCGCACCCCGAAATACACGTACCCTGATGGAATCGCGTGTGGAACTTCCCACGCACCCCTGAGATACACGTACCCCGCTCAATCGCGTGTGTAACTACCCGCGCACCCCCGATATGCACGTACCCCGCTCAATCGCGTGTGTAACTTCCCGCGCACCCCCGAAATACATGTACCCCGCTCAATCGCGTGTGTCACTTCCCGCGCGCCCCCGAAATACACGTACCCCGCTCGATCGCGTGTGTTGCTTCCCGCGCACCCCCGCAATACACGTGCCCCGCTCGCACAGGCCCAATTGCTGTATGTTGCCACTTTTGTGATGCGCTGGGACTCTACCTCCTGCCTTCGTGTGGCGGACGTGTTTCAGCTTGTGCGTGTCTTTGGCTGTGTGTGGCTTTGCCCTATTCGATTCCATGAATACGTGTGGTTCGAGTGCGTGTGGGCGTTCCGTCTGCTTCCCTGCAGTACATCCCCAGTTACGCCCTTATTTTCGCACGTTGTTCCCCATTCCGCGCGTTACGCCCCGTGTCCCGCCCACTTTCTGGTGTATGCGCCGAGGTTGTGCGCTTTCACTGTGTGCGTCGCGCACGCCTTTCGGGATGTTGCAGTGACTTGTGCGCCATGCACGGGTTTGGCGCACATCCCGAGGTGAACACTCGCAGGGACTTCCATGAATCGCACGCGTGCGCGTGCGCCTGTTTTTTTCCGCTTGCGCCTGCTTGTGCCTGCTTGCGCGAAGATTTTCGGTGCACGTTTGTTCCATGAATCGGCCCCTTGGTATCTACATTGACTCCACACTCTCACTATCTAGACAAACTAATGCAGTATCTTCTGCAGCATCATACACATGCAAGCTCATGCCGCCCTTTCCTTTCACCAGTCAACTGCACCACACTAGCCAGGACCTTGGTCCTGTCCAAAATTGATTATTGCAATGCCCTTTATCTAGGCACCAACCAATACAATATAGAAAAACCTACAAATCATCCAAAACAACGCAATCAGAGCGGCTCTTAACATTCCCAGGAACCTGCACATCTCAGACTCCAGACGGAATCTCCACTGGCTCTCAGTCTCCCAAAGAGTCTCTCTTAAAGCACTGGTGCTCACATACAAAAGTCTCGCCAACCAAGCCCCTAGCTACTTAGCTAGCAGATTTACACGACACACTACTTCCAAACCACTCAGAAGTGCCCAAACCAATTGCCTTAACATCCCACGCTTTAACCTCCAAAGATCCGGTGGTCGTAGCTTCCCAGTCCTAGCAGCCAAGCTATGGAACTCGCTACATAATCCTCTGAGAGCTGAAACTTCTTTCCTAGACTTCAAGCGCAAAGCCAAAGCTTGGCTGTCTACCCACGATTTACCATGACTCTACCTCTGAGTCATCAGCCACTGCATTAACTGCCCACTGCCTTAACCTGCTACTCTACACGTGTTTATTCCCTGTATTATCTGTATTATCTGTATATTTCTGTATATTTATTCAAATGTTTGTACATTTTCTGTATATATAAAAATGCCTCTGCCTATACCATGCCTGTAACTAAGTGATGCGCCCGGATGCCCTGGGGCCTGGTGCACTTTATAAATAAAATAAATACAAAAAAATATAAATACATAGAATGAGAATTCTCCCTAACATTAAGCACTCGTGTTTTGGTGGCTGCGCCTTTTCTATTGCGGCTGCCCAACTCTGGGATTCGATTCTGCACACTCTTCGTGTGCTACAGGATCAGCCTTTCGCCGTTCTTTGAAAAGCTTCCTATTCTAGCTTTTTCTTCTGGGCTACTTTCTCCTTCCAGTTTTTAGCACCATGATGACTTTGCTGGTGATTGTTTAGGATTTAGAAATCTACATAACATAACATGGGCCTCATTACAAGTTTGGCAGTAATTTGGCAGTAAATCTGTGGAATTACTGCCACAATCATTTACCGTTACCACCACTCGGTCCCATGGGCTACCACGGGATTAGGAGTGGTGGTAGCGCCATGTAATTCCACATTTCTGCAGTCCATGGGGACTTTGACAGCTTTACCGCAAGCAGTAATTTTGCTGATTTTTGACAGAAAAGTGGATTTACCTCTACGTTTTTGCTGCAGGTGAATCCTCCACATTTCCTCCAAACTCGAAATTTGGCAGCACAGTAAAAACAGTGGTAATTCCGTTACTGCCAAAAAAAGTGGCATGAAGAGAATTACAACCACTTTTTTACTGCACCAACAAGCTCATAATGAGGGCCAATGAGGGCCGGGGTCACCTTTATCCACACAAAAAATATCCTCTCTGTTCTCCAGCCCTCAGCAGCAGCGTGGTGTGCTTAGGAGAACCCTCTCAAAACTATAACCTCTACCAACTGTACAATGATTTTGGTTGATGGCAAAGTGGAGAACGGGAAAAGGGAGAGGGACATTGAAAAGTGCCCTATCAGCCTTCTGCCACCACGGATGTGGGAGACAAGAAAAACGACTCCATCAGTGACATGTCCACACACAGCAGCCTTCTTGCAGAATGGCACGATGCGATTGCCACAAATTTTATAAACAAGGGTCAGCAGCTGGCATGTATCTTGCACATCACCCCAGGTTGGCACCGCTTGACAACATGCAGTACGACAAAATTGTATAGACATATTTTCACCTGCAGACAAGTGAAGGTCCATGAGTATTTGCAGCCACCCGGGTGGGTCTGATATGATAGGTTATTTATAACGTGCTGGTTTATAAGCACGAACCCAGGGATCTAACCTGTGTTGCTCAGTGTCGTCTTGTTTCCAAGGCGAGCATGTTGCTCATGAGCTATCCTCGTGAGTCTGAGTTACGACATGCCAGCCTCTATATGGCACTACCTCACAGCACCCGAATGCATGATGTGTGCTGTGCCACAGTGCATAGGAAGGGTAACCAACCAGGGACTGCAGAGGTTCATGGTGATGCAGAGCACTTCCATGACACATTTGCATTGTGTTTGCTGGAGCAGTGCAAGCACAGGACTGTGCACCAGAAGCCACAATGATTGTGCACCAGGAGCTATTGACATGGCCCTTTCTTTGCTCTCCCAAATACTCCCTCTGTACACATAGTAGGATGTCCTTATGAATGTTCACAATCCATATTCAGTGGAGACTGTCATTCCCGGCATTAGCATAATTGACCTAAAACATTTCAAATTTAATTAAATATATATATATGGGGTGGGTAAGGGTATAGATTAGGTTGAGGGTAAGTGGGGCGGTTTGCAGGGGGTCTCCCCCACATTTTAGACCATAAAAAGGTCAAATAAATTTGATCAAATGTGATTAGGTCAAATGTTTTAGGTCAAATAGACACAAACCTCATTCCCACACGACAGACAATGGCATTACCATTCCTGTGGATAACTGTCACTCCAGCAGCTTCCCATAAGGTGGACGATAGTGCAAAATGGTATCCAGCAGGTAGAAGTGGCATACAAGGTACCAAGGAATAGGCTCACTGAATTTGCGCCCTCTCCAGGGAGGAAGACGATGTGGAGGAAGAAGGAGACTATGTTGGTGAACCCATCTAGGGGGCAAGCACCCCAGACTTGGGTGAAGAATTGGATGGGCCACCGGCCCAATCATCACACTGAGACCCAGCCCATTTCTGGCAAGAGACAATGGCCCTCATTACGACCCTGGCGGAAATCGGAAAACGATGGCGGAGATGCAATACCGCCATCGAATAGCGCTCGGTGCGACTATGACCCGCCACCGCAAAGTACGAAGTCATTAGCGACACCGTAGTGAACGCCAACGCTAACTGCACCAAGTACGCGCGCGCGCGCCATGCCAAACCGTAAATACCACCATGGCGCAAGGGTACGCGAATTCCGACCCTAGCGGACATGTACCTAACGCCATCAAGCATGGCGGAAAGCACCATTCCGCCATGGTGAGAAGTACGGCATCGCGAATCAACCGTAAACGGCCCCACTGAGTGCCTGTACACCGCTCCCTGCCCACAAAGCACAACTCCTCGTAGGTGCAATGAAGTCACAATGCTACCAGTGAAATGTACAAGTCACCCATGCATGGCAACGAACAAAAGATCCACAAGAGGGGCCAATGGGAGCTGCAGGGCACAGATGGCACGAATACAGAAGCCATTCCAATGGACATGACCACATTCCCCCCCGAAACGCACGCAAACACAGGCACCTGTGACCAGCAATATCACGAAACTCACAACATTCCACCAGTCCACCTGGCTGACCGTCGTCTGTTACACAAAACCCAATCCCCCGCCCCTGAGCATGACAACATCCAAACAGTCATATTGGCATCCCCCATCCCTGACCTTACTGGGCTCCGTAGGCAAACGCGCCCAGCACAGTACCACGCGACTATACTCCGAAACCGGAACCCAATGCAGATCTCCTCACAAAACATCGCTCCCCAAATAGGAATATGCCACATCACTCGCAAAGAAGAACGCTACACGGGCCATATCAGAATAGAAATATAATGCACAACTAAATCACCAAGCCCATACAGCCATCAGTCCATGAACTCCAAAACACATATCACCATTGTGGGCTGCATCCGCAAGGAATGACCAGCTACTACTTGTGTGACGCCCTGTCCCATCATGGTACACAGAGCCACATTCACGTACGAAAAGGCAACATGGAAGCGCACAGAACCGCAGGCCCGTCCCAATGGGGAGGCACTAGTCCAACTGAAAGGCCGAAATGTTGCTCCGAGCCACTAGTACTGCGTAAGGGCATGTGGCCCATTGGCGATCGTCCCATAAGATCGTAATGCTGCTCCACTGATTAACACGAAGCAGCAGGTGTCGGGAGTAAACGCCATCTGCAGGAGTGGCATACAGATGGCAGTGGCAAAAGGGCAGGAGATACCTGTCAACAAAAAGAAAAGAAAAAGAACAGAATGGCCATCAGAAGTACATTCGAACAACTCACTCCAATGACCACACTAAATCCACAGCCATATGCATGCTAGCCCACTCCAAAGGATCATCACCACCCCAAAACCACTTGCCACTCATAACTATCTATATCGAGGTGTAAACACCATCCCAAACGAGTGTACCTGTGCATGCGTCTGTCAAAACAGATTCCATCAGATGGGAATGTCAACGTGCATGGACACAAGTGTCTGAAGGCGCGTCGAGACAGGGAGGGCTCAACAAGGCCAGATAGACGATGGTGCCACTATGGCAGCCCTGCATCACATAGCGCAGGGGAGGCGGATAGATTCCAACAAGCCCTGTACATGGCAAACCCTGTATCAAATCAGCTGGCCATGCATCCATTCATCATTCCCTCATCCTGTTATAAATACACCGGAATATTTACTCACAAGACATTCGGGATTTCCATTGAGTCTGTGCGTTATGCAGCCTGCAAAATCCACAGTGTCCCAGCCCGTAATATCTGTGTTGTGAAGTTACATGATTTTGGGAACGTCCGGCCTCATCGCCCACGTCAATATAGCGCATCCCAAACTATTCATATCAATCATTGCTTCCTCGCCATGGCCTCTGTCTCAAGGACATCGAACAATAGAACATTATACTTGCAGTCAGACCTGTGGGCATCTCCTCTCAGCTAGCCGAAGACCGAAAGCGCCGGCCTTCGAATTCCTCATTTGCAACATCACGTCGAAAAGGCATCTGTGGCCGTTTGAAATCACAAATTAATCCAGCTAGTGCAGCTGTGTGTGAAAATGTCAACTGCCATCACCCACTAATGGGACGCCCCGCCCGTCGTTGCAACCCTGTACAGTGATGCATGAGGGCCCACCGTTACTCGAGTACTACGTTCCACTGACCCATCACAAGTTTGTTCGCGACTGCAAAGATTGTATGTAAAACAATGGGACCATAGCCGAATGTACATATCAACAAATGTTACACGGCCATCGGGTACAAATACATGATTGCAATAGCAAGATGCCGTTCCTCGATTAGCAGCGTTGTGTGCGGGACGTGCTCGCCCAAAGGGGAGAGCAGCTTGCACAGGTGGAATGAATCACCACAGGTGGAGGCCATACAGCCTGGAAACACATAAAGTGCACACCCAGTCTCCTCCCACAACCACACCCACTCCGAAATGCTACCGGCAGGACTCGCGATGTTGGCCCTGGGGGACCTGATAGCACTGCAAGTACTCCAACTCCAAGAAGAAGACGAACACCAACTACAACCGGCCGCACGGAGGAGACGCAGGAGGAGGAGGAGGCCAAGGCAGGGCCCGCAAGGGCCGCCAGCACAGCCACTACCACCACGCAGGCAGCCCGCAATCCCACGCCTCCGAGCACATCCGTTCAACCTCACTGATGAGCAGATCCACACCCTCTACCGTTTGGACCGGAACACCATAGCCGCAATAGTGGACATGACACAGGCTGACCTTGTCAGCATGATAGACAGCCCAACCGCCATCCCACCCCTACTGAAGGTGGTGTCTGTACTCCACTTCCTGGCCACAGGCACCTACCAGCACACAGTCGGACAGTTGCATGGCATATCACAGCCACTGTTCTCACGGACACTATTGCAAGTGCTCGATGCCCTCCTGAAGCATGCAGACGACTACATCTCTCTACCACGCTCGGAGCAGGACATTACCAACACCAAAGTGGGATTCCATGCACTTGCCGGCATACCGGGTTGCATTGGTGCCATCGACTGCACCCATGTGGAATTGGTCGTCCCACATGCCATGGAGGCCCAGTACCGCAACCGAAAACAATATCATTCCCTGAATGTACAGATGGTGTGTGACTCCAACAGGATCATTACACATTGTTGTGCCAGATTCCCTGGATCAACCCATGATTCTATGGTCTTGAGGAACTCTACTATACCACGCTACATGGAGCGACACGCAGGGAACAGATCCTGGCTACTCGGTGAGTCTCTTTTCATGCATGATGATGTGGGGTATGTGATGCGGCAATGACCTGGCAGGAAGGGGGGGGGGTGCGTACGTAGCAATGGCATTCCACATCATACGTTTATCGTCCACATACAGGTGATGCTGGGTATCCACTGAAGAGATGGCTCCTCACACCAGTCCGGAACCCACGGGACCAGCATGAGGAGGACTACAACCATGCCCACTCACGTACCCGTGTAGTCATTGAACAGGCATTCGGCCTACTGAAGACTCGTTTCCGCTGCCTCAGCAGGTCTGGCGGGGCACTCCTGTACCGCCATGAGAAGGTTGCAAAGATGGTGATGGCATGTGTCATGCTCCACAACATGTGCGTTCGTAGAAATGTGCCCATGCCCCCAGACGCAGAACTGCAAGCACCTGATGATGGTCATGATGAGGGTGGGGATGTGGCAGTACCTCAAGGAGTCTGCGAGGCGCCGGAGGGCCGTGACATTCGTCAGCATGTCATTGATGCATGCTTCTAGCACTCACGCCTGGTGGCTGATACATGGACACGGGACTCGTGGCACTGTGTGTGTCTGGTACATGCACAATATGGACTATACGCCTAGGTTGGCCTAGTACATAATGATCATTGTCGACACATCTCATTGGTTGATCGTGCACTTGTTTATGGCATATGTGATATCATGGTGAACACCCTATCGACCCGCCACCCAAGTGAGCCCAACACACCCCCTCCACCCTCCTACCTCCCCCCCGAACACCAGTGTCCAAAGATGCTCATTGTCAGTGGGCTGTCGCTATTGCAAGCCCCCTCTGCGGGTATCAGGGGCACCCCTGCCTGTGGAGCGCAGGTTCCTCCCAGATCTACGTTGGGGGCTGCCCTGGACGGAACTTGCAACGGATGATGTCTCTGCCTGCTCACGTCCATGCATGTCCCTAAGGGTTTGTGAGAGCTCAGTGAGCACACGGCGCACTGCGGCAAGTTCGGCACATACGTCTTTGGACGTCGCATGCAGTTCCCCCCTCAGGCTCTCGGTGCTTCTCAACATTTGGACTCTCAGGCTCTCGGTGCCACTCTCCATTTGTACTCTCAGGCTCTCGGTGCTACTCTCCATTTGTGCCCTTAGTGTCTCTGTACTTCTCTCCATTTCTGCCCTAAGTGTCTCAGTTGATGTTTCTATGTCTGCCTTAGTGCCCCCACATTCATCGGCATGGTCCTTGAGGAGCGTGGCCAGTTGCTGCTGTTGCCCGATTAACTTGTCGAGGGACTGTTGCCTCTGCTGGGCCATGGCCATTTGCGGGGGGGTCACAGAGGGGCTGTTGGCCTCATGTTGCCTTGCCACAGGGCTTGGGGGGGATGGCCAGTCGTCGTCTTGTGGGTGCCCCTGCGTGGTATTCTCATGTTGTACGGGATGGGACAGACAGGGGGATTGGGACAGGTCATGGATGGATCTGACTTCGGCATCTCCGTCTTCTGTGTCGGAGCATGCTGCCATCATTGGGGTGTCACCTATGGTGCTACTGCCACCAGAGCCAGTGCCTTCTGTGGCATCCGTTGGGGGGACCTGTGGTGGTGGTGTAGTGGGCATGCTGGCTGCTGGGGTGCCTGTTGATGTTCCCTCCTCTGTGCTGCCACCTGATTTGTGCTGCTGCCGTGTCTTGATGCGTGCAGCTGAGGTGGAGGGTCTTTGGCCGTTGGTCTTGGCCCTCTTTGCAGGTGTGCTGGTAGGGGTGTCCTGATGCTCGTCGTTTGGATCGGACCCTGTGGTGGAGTAAAGGAGGGCGAGGGTTATTAATGGGTCTGTGGGTATTGGAATGGCATTGTATCACATGCATTGGGGTGGTACATGAGGGTGATTTGGGTCGGGGCCTTAGTGGTGCTTTCATTTGTGTGTGGGGTGAGGGTGCAGTTGTTTGGCAGCCTGCAGTTAGGGTGTGCCTGCTGGACGTGTGGTGGGTGTTTTAGGGGTTTTTAATTATTTATGTATTTATTGTGGTTTTAAGGTGCGCTATGAGGGCGATGTGTGTGGACGTTCTCCTGGACATGTGTTCCTGTTGCACTATGTGGACACATGGTACTTCACATGATTGGACATTGTGGTTTTAGCATTATTTTATCTGGCCCACCTACCTGATTCTTCTGATGTCTGCACTCCTTTCTCCATCCCTCCGACTCCCTCAATGCTCTCCATTCCGATGGTGGAGGCACAGATTTCTTCCCAGGGGGTCAACTTGATGGGTGATTCAGGACCTCCCCCGGTGGCTGTGGCAATGTTGCGGTTGGCAGAGAGTATGCTGCGGACGCGTATCCGCAGGTCGTCCCACCGCTTTCGGCATTGTTGTGGTGTGCGGGGTGCGGTCCCCACCGCGCTTACCCGCTGTGCTACCAGAGCCCATATGGCCTTCTTGTTCGCAAGTGCCGTCCTGGTCATTTGCGTGGAGAAGACGACGGCACCATTCTCCTGGAGGGTCTCTGTTAGCACGGTGAGTTCCTCGCGGGAGAAGTGGACCTGCCGCTTGCGGTCGCACGCTTTCTTCGCTGCTTTTCCCATTTTACTTGGTTTCGCTAGGGTGGATGACGGGTTGGGGTGTGTCTCAGGGTTGTGTTTTTAGTGGTAGTGTGGTTTTAGTGGTTTTATAGGTGTACGGCGGGTTGTTTCCCGTTCCGGGCCCATGTTTTTACTTCCGTTTCCGTATATTTCCGGTCACCGTACTTTCCGGTAGGCGCACTCTGCGGTGTCCGCTGTGATGGGTGGCGGTATTGCACCTAGGGCGACGTACGGCGGCGGTGTGGGCCGCTTTGGGGCCATTTGCGCCATCGCGGACTTTGCACTTCCGCCATGGCGTGGTGCTCGTGCCCGATGGGTCGGAATGGACCGCTCTTTGCTCCTTCGTGCAATGGCGGAAACGCTATTTACGCTGTTGCGGTCCGGTCAGTCACTTTCCGCCAGGGTCGTAATGAGGGCCAATGGCTGCACAGCCATGCTAAGCGGGACATCTCACCTGGGAAACATCTGCAGACATTGTCGGCGTGGCTGAATGGCAGAACCAGCAACTGAGGGCTGGGGGTCTTGTGGTGGTGGAGGTCTTCCATGAAGCAGTTCCTTCCAAAGTCCGGTAAAAATCATGGAAGAAAAAATAAATTTAAAAAACACCTACAAACATTGGTCACGTAGTCATCGCCAGTTAAGGCACATGAATGATGGACAAAATGTGCTAAACTCATTATTACCTGAACATAGCCAAAACTTTTGGGCATTAATTAATAATCAGTCTGCATCCCAAAGCAGCCGTCAAGCGTGTATATTGGCTGCATCTACTTGGGAGACTTACTATAATGAACAAATGGTTAAAAGTAAGCCATCTCCATCCATGTTAGACAACACAACTAGATGAAATGTATGCATCGACGAGGTAGAGATATTGAATTTAATCAACTCATCCTCTAAATCTCGAGCTGCCGGCCCAAACGGACTAACCAACCAAATGTTCCGGTCAGATCCCTCTGCATGGTCTAGTATCTTGTTTCAATTTTTTGAGAGGATTGTGCTTTATAAAACAATCCCACCCTCCTGGAAGCAGGCGATCATAATTCCAATTTTTAAAAAGGGTGACAAATTAGATCTAGTTAATTATCATCCGATCACCTTGATGGATTGCAATAGCAAAATCTTTTCCAGTGTAGTTTTCCAACATCTACAAAAATGGTTCTTGAGTCAGAAAATCCTATCTAAATTCCAAGTAGGATTCCGTAAAGGCCTTTCAACAATCTTAAATGGCCTTACTCTTAATACTCTACAAGCCCAACGTCAGGCAAAACAAGCATTACCAATGTATACTGCCTTTATTGACCTATCAAAAGCTTTTGACCTAGTTGATAGGTCATAATTATGGCAACAATTAAAATAATGGCAAATTCCTGACAGTTTGCTACACATAATTATCGCCTTCCATGATAAAACATCAATTAAAGTGAGATTAAATCTGCAAGGCGACCTTTCATCAAAAATATTAACAGACAATGGAGTTAGGCAAGGATGCATACCTGCTGATTTACTTTTTAATTTATATTTAGCAGGCTTAGATTCATTCTTAAAACATGTCACCTTTGCATCCCTGTCAATTGGAAAAAATAAGATATATCTACTGGCCTATGCCGACGATATTGCCCTTATTGATTATTCTCCACTGGGGCTAAAACATCTTATATCAGCAATGGAGCTATATGCTAAATAAAATTATTTAATAATCAACCCTTTAAAATCAAACATAATCATGTTTGGGAAACCTACCAATAAACTTTGTAAAAAACAATGGAGCATAGCAGGGCAAATACTACCTCTAGTAAAAAAAAAGTTAAATAATTAGCTCTGACTCTCAAGACAAATCATTTGTTCCAAGATCTAACAACTGAACTTGAGAGTAAAACACAACAATATATGAGTCAGTTAAAGAAACCTCTATGGATCTATTGTAGATTTTACCTAATGCCACTTATAAAATTTTACAAAGGGAAAATCGTTTTATCTCTGCCGCAGTTCTTATCTATCTCAAGGCTGAGATATGAATTAAGTTTATACTCCCTACAATCCCAATTTCAATGGAAAATATTGGTTGTTTATTGTTTACTCTTAATACCTCCAGATAAATTCTTGTACGTAGATATCAGCGAGTACTCATGTATGCAAAAGAACTGTTATTTATCTAATATCTGTGATGATGCTGAAGGAATTCTACAAGAATGTGAATGTATATCACTAAACTTAATAGAAAATTCTGAAACGGCCAAACGAGCTCCATATCGCTCTGACTGGATCAAAACAAGAGCACAGATTACGAATTAAAAAACTTCAAATCCTTTAGCCTATGTGAAAAATCAAGCTTTTATGTTTTACCATATATTAGAAAATTTCTAAACAATTTATGGCGAAATGAGTTATTAAGATTTTGCTTACATTTAACAAAATCTATTGAGCCCAATCGCATCTTGCAAAAACTGGAGCAATCTTCTGGCAAATGTACTTTATGTAATGAAGGATTCCTACAAGATATGCATCATGCATTGATCTCTTATTCATTTACTACAAACTTTAGGGTCAAATACTTATCTGGTTTTGTCCATGATGTGAACTGGCTATCCACGCACGTTTTTTGACATAGATTGTCTGCAGGAAAGGAGATTCGACTGTTAAAACTCTTGAACGAATTGAAATGTATACAACTGCCGTCTTAAGTTTTTATGTGTTGGACTAATTCAAGTTTTTTTTTTCTGTTTATAAACAGTATTCTATCTTTTTTTTTATTTTACCTTTATAGTATATTCTTTGTTTTAATGTCTGACCAGGAAACAGACTGC
This sequence comes from Ambystoma mexicanum, assembly GCF_040938575.1. Taxonomy (NCBI): domain Eukaryota; kingdom Metazoa; phylum Chordata; class Amphibia; order Caudata; family Ambystomatidae; genus Ambystoma; species Ambystoma mexicanum. The sequence continues at coordinate 69,123,683 of NC_090932.1, read as the reverse complement.
TGCAGCACTAGAGGTCTATGCAAAGGCCAGGGAGGATGCCTGACTAACCAGGAAGCAGACTGCTGCAGTACTAGAGGTCTGCTCAGGCCAGGGAGGATGCCTGACTGCCCCCAGAAACAGGCTGCTCTGGCACTAGAGGTCTGTGCTCAGGCCAGGGCGGATGCTGTACTGCCCCGGAAGCAGACTGTTGCAGCACTAGAGGTCTGTGCTCAGGTCACGGAGGATGCCTGACTGACCAGGAAGCAGACTGCTGCAGTACTAGAGGTCTGCTCAGGCCAGGAAGGATGGCTGACTACCCCCAAAAACAGGCTGCTGCGGCACTTGAGGTCTGTGCTCAGGCCAGGGTGGATGCTGTACTGCCACGGAAGCAGACTGCTGCAGCACTAGAGGTCTGTGCTCAGGCCAGGGAGGATGCCTGACTGACCAGGAAGCAGACTGCTGCGGCACTAGAGGTCTATGCTGAGGCCTGGGAGGATACCTGTACTGCCCCCAGAAACAGGCTGCTGCAGCACTAGAGGTCTGTGCTCAGGCCAGGGTGGATGCTGTACTGCCCCAGAGCAGACAGCTGCAGCACTAGAGGTCCGTGCTCCATCCAGGGAGGATGCCGTACTGCCCCGGAAGCAGACTGCTGCAGCACAAGAGGTCTGTTCTCTGCCCAGGGAGGATGCCGTACTGCCCCGGAAGCAGACTGCTGCAGCACAAGAGGTCTGTTCTCTGCCCAGGGAGGATGCCGTACTGCCCCGGAAGCAGACTGCTGCAGCACAAGAGGTCTGTTCTCTGCCCAGTGAGGATGCCGTACTGCCCCGGAAGCAGACTGCTGCAGCACTAGAGGTCTGTGCTCAGGCCAGGGAGGATGCCGTACTGCCCCAGAAGCAGACTGCTGCAGCACTGGAGGTCTGTGCTCAGGCCTGGGAGGGTGCCGTACTGCCCCGGAAGCCGACTGCTGCAGCACTAGAGGTCTGTGCTCAGTCAAGGGAGGATGCCGTACTGCTCCGGAAGCAGACTGCTGCAGCACTAGAGGTCTGTGCTCAGTCAAGGGAGGATGCCGTACTGCCCCGGAAGCAGACTGCTGCAGCACAGGAGGTCTGTGCTCAGGCCAGGGAGGATGCCGTACTGCCCCAGAAGCAGACTGCTGCAGCACTGGAGGTCTGTGCTCAGGCCTGGGAGGATGCCGTACTGCCCCGGAAGCCGACTGCTGCAGCACTAGAGGTCTGTGCTCAGTCAAGGGAGGATGCCGTACTGCTCCGGAAGCAGACTGCTGCCTGACCAGGAACATGCTGTTGCTGATGCAGCTGCAGTAGCAGGGAGCTGTGCTAGGCAGGGTGCTCAGCTGGCCCAGGAACAGACCGCTAGGCACATCCAGGCCACCTGCCATTCTGCCTGTATCTTTCTTGAAGTGGTGCACCAATTGACCCGCAGCAACACCGCCCTCTACCGCTGCATGGTCGAGGACAGTCTACATCATGTCCAGTTACAAATAGCATTGAATCTACTGCTTCCTCACCAAGAGCAGTCCATTGCACATGTGCAGGGGTACATGGGGTGGGAATCACCCCACAGCTCTTCTACCACCTCTTCCGCTGCTCCTATTTTGGCACAACAGACCCCTACCCATTCTACACCCCTCCTCCCCCCGCCAATTCTGCCATCACTGGCTTGTGCACCCACAAACCCCAACAAAACATGACCAAATAGCCACATCATGGGAAGTAAACCCACCCTCCCATCTCACTTATGTCCACTTTATACCTTCCCTGGTAACATTGTCACTTCATTTGTTTTGATTTTTGATCATTCTGGATTTTGTGCCCTCCTGATTGACTGCAGATTTCTGTGGACACTTCCTGGACTTCCTTCATGCAGAGTTGACCCTAGACTTGTGTTTGATTGGACTGACCCTGAAAACGTTATTTGTTGGATCCTGCGCCAGACATTGTCCTTTCTGAAAATATTACTCCCACCCCGAAGTCTCCCACTATTCCCTGTGTAATGCATTTCTGTTCGAATCCCTGTTGTTGGAGTACATACGCTTGTACAATGTGAACTGAGGAAGGGGGAAGTGTGGAAGTGGGCCATGGTAAAACAATCATTTATTTTTATATATACCGCTACACACCCGAAGGTCCCAGAGCGTTGAAATACCAGAACACATTATTGTTCCACAGAGTGGTACTCAATTTATTGTCCTTGGCAGGATGAAAGGCTGAGTTGATCCTGTCGGGCTTCAAACCTGTCACAGCAGACTGCACCAGATGTCAGGCGTGAGCGCTTAGCTCGCTGTGCTATCTGGTAATGCTGAATGAATGTATGTGTGTGTGTATGTGTGTATGTTTGTCCGGCTATACAAATCCACACCATTGCTCCCACGTCTATCAAAGTTTGCATGGATTCCTCTTTTGTATGGGACAAGATCGTACCCTATTTGGGGGTCCAAAGATCTTATGTGAAAAAATAAATTTGGGGGGAAAAAAGTACTTTTCTTTTTAATAGCGCCACTCAAAATATGGGAAATGGCAAGGTTACAGTTTACTTAATTTCATTCGCCAGAAGAGAGCACAATCAATCAATCTTTCTTGGACATTTTCTCGAATGTGCTGAATCCATTAAGTGACTGAAACATGCCGCACAAAAGAGGAACATCACTTGGAAAAGCTTCATCTGGTGCAACGCGAAAATCAATATCAAGAGCTTCTGAAACACAACAACAAACAGCAGCATGACATGCCGAACAGAGGACAAGAGCACCTTCCTCCAGGGCAAATGAGATGCCAGAGCAAACTGAAGCAAGACTTGCCGACATGAGGACAAGAGCAACATCTTCCAGGGCACATGAGACACCAGAGCAAACTGAAGCAAGACTTGCCGACAAGAGGACAAGAGCAACACCCTCCAGGGCACATGAGACACCAGAGCAAGCTGAAGCAAGACTTGCCAACCAGAGGACAAGAGCAACATCCTTCAGGGCACATGAGACACCAGAGCAAACTGAAGCAAGATTTGCCGACAAGAGGACAAGAGAAACACCCTCCAGGGCACATGAGACACCAGAGCAAGCTGAAGCAAGACTTGCCAACCAGAGGACAAGAGCAACATCCTCCAGGGCACATGAGACACCAGAGCAAACTGAAGCAAGACTTGCCGACATGAGGACAAGAGCAACATCCTCCTGGGCACATGAGACACCAGAGCAAACTGAAGCAAGACTTGGTGACATGAGGACAAGAGCAGCATCCTCCAGGGCACATGAGACACCAGAGCAAACTGAAGCAAGATTTGCCGACAAGAGCAACATCCTCCAGGGCACATGAGAAACCAGAGCAAACTGAAGCAAGATTTGCAGACAAGAGGACATGAGCAACATCCTCCAGGGCACATGAGACACCAGAGCAAACTGAAGCAAGACTTGCTGACATGAGGACAAGAGCAACATCCTCCTGGACACATGAGTCACCAGAGCAAACTGAAGCAAGATTTGCCAACCAGAGGACAAGAGCAACATCCTCCAGGGCACATGAGACACCAGAGCAAACTGAAGCAAGACTTGCTGACATGAGGACAAGAGCAACATCCTCCAGGGCACATGAGACACCAGAGCAAACTGAAGCACGACTTGCTGACATGAGGACAAGAGCAACATCCTCCAGGGCACATGAGACACCAGAGCAAACTGAAGCACGACTTGCTGACATGAGGACAAGAGCAACATCCTCCTGGGCACATGAGACACCAGAGCAAACTCAAGCAAGATTTGCCAACCAGAGGACAAGAGCAACATCCTCCAGGGCACATGAGACACCAGAGCAAACTGAAGCACGACTTGCTGACAAGAGGACATGAGCAACATCCTCCAGGGCACATGAGACACCACTCGTTCAAGACACGGGAACGCCGGCCACACCATCTTGCTGTTAGTAAAGATGTCCTCACCTCTATTGGAAAGAAGTTGTCAATGACTTCCTCCTGCAGGAGTAGCCCATCCATGTTGTCCTCTTGCTGCTTAGGCCCTGGTTCCTCCACGTCATCGCCATGGCTACCATGATACAAGTCTGCATCATCATCTGCATTATTGGCATACGCACTTTACATCTGATGCCTGTATTTTGCAACATGCACCACATGGCCACAATGAGACAGGCCTTCTCTGTCCAGCACAATGTATGCACTGCACGTTGTGTGAGGACACTGGAAATATTTTTGAAAACCCCAATTTGGGTTGTGGTTGTGGGTGTGCGTAGCATCACAGCGGTGCTCCCTGGGTTTTCGCAGCGGTGTCCTCAGCTAAGGGAGCAGGAGATCTCCAGAGTCACCTGTGGAGCATAGAGTATTCTGGTGATGGCCATTCAAGCAATTTAGATGGTGCAATGGCAGTGCCACCCTTAGGTTAAACATGTCCAAGCAATATGCATGTTAATGGTTTTCACCTTGCCACGTGCTTGTGCCCATTATCGGCAGCAGTGCAGGAAGTCAGGTGAGACTCATACATGTGTGCGGCCACAGAAACATAGACAGTGGTGGCTATGGGGATGTTGTGTGATCCCATGTGGCATGACCACACGTCATGTCTCTGAAGCCTCCAATGACATTCCTGAGTGGGAATTGAATTCCTCTTTTTGCCTTCTAATCTGTGACTTGTAAGACTGGCCTTGAAATAGGTAAGGGGCATTGCTAGTCAAGTAGTGTAAAGAATGTTACCTGGACAGGATAGGCTATCCATGCATGGCATGAGGGTAGACATGGCCTGACCTTGTATGAGCTGGGACCCTCCATAACTTTGGATAGGCCTGCCCTCCCCATCATCCAGTCAGGAACCTCCCCCTCCCCCAGCCTCTCATTTTAGGGATCTGATTGTCTTCCTGTTCTTGATATGTCTGGGAGGAATGGCAGGCCAGCTGGCCTCATGATACGCCAGCCGGGACACGTGCCATCTACATATAGACTGTCCCCAGGCGTCCCAGAACCTGACATCCTTGCCAGGGGCACATTGGGCCTGGCCCTGTAAGTGGCTAGTAGGCCCTTGTGCCTCCCTTCCTGGACATGCCCTTCTCCACCCAGCTCACCTGGGCCTGGGCCCTAATGTATTGTATGTTTTTATCTGTAACACATGTGCATTATGTAACTGACCTGCTCACGTGGCCCTTCGGGTCTCTCTCCTCAACCTACTTTGCTTGCTTCTGTCATATTTTGACAGCCTAAGGACATACACTCTGCTGCATCCTAAGTCTTCCTTGCAAGTAACAGTGCCACAATGCCCCTGGGCTGCCTGCGCGCTATATAAATTTAATAAATAAAAAAAAAAATCCTTTTGCTGGCACTGTATTCTGTACTATGTTATCCTCATCATTCTCTGGCCAACTGGGCGCAGCCTCAAATGTGCCCTCTGCAACACTAACTCTTCCCCTCTCCTTACTGCTTGGCACCTCCTCACCATTCCATCACTCCTTATGCACTTGCCGCCCCTGGCCTATACCTCTCATCTCTTCCTCCATGCCCTTCCCTTCTTCCTATCATGGCGCAGCCCTTTGCCCCACAGCAAACACCGTCAGGGCCCTCCTACTCACTCCAATTCTATCCATCCTTCTTGCCCCCACTACTTCCTGGCCTGCAGCCTTCAGCAAGCCTCCTTCTTCCACAAGGAATGTCCTTCTCATGACCCCACGCTGGCATCCATGGACATCACCAAGAGTGGGAACACACCTTTGGAGTCCACTAGTTCTGCTGCCTTGCACACCAAGTCTTCTGTGCGCTCTCCCTTCCCCCGCTCCTGTTAAGGCAGAAGTTGGGTTTGGCTGATGATCAACAATGCCCACCCCTTTACCCTCTTCAGTCCTTCAACATTCTTCCACTCTCCTTGGGATTCACCTCCTTACAACTACTCCTGCCCACCAGCCATGACAACCTACGATCTCCCAGACCATCTCAATTCCTTCTTCTCTGATGTGACCCTCCTCCTCAACTCCATTTCTACTCGGGACTCAGTAGCCCTTACAGTTGACCAACTTTCACAAAATCTCTCCCGCCAACTTGAATTCACCCCTTTCCACTTGAACCACAAATTTGCTGTCAAGATGACTGCCTTGCCTTATGTATCTCTCATCCTCACTCCTCGTGTCTGAACTTGCTTTGAAGCATTCCCCCTCCGGCTATCCCGCTCTTCACCTCACCCATCTAATTCCTGTATGGCTTGGTGTCTCCATCCACTATGGCGCGCAACTTTTGATTCCTGTCGCGTGAAAGAGACATAGGACTCAAATCTTGGCCAGGTAGGGTCAGCAATTTTTTAATAGCAGCACAGCAAGGTGAGCACAGACTAGATCCATGCAATCCAACACTGTGTTATCCTCACCCTTTATCGACTGGTCTTTATATTATTTCAGTACATTAACTTCAATAAAACTAGTAGAAGATTGCATAATCTCCCAAGGAGGATTTTAGTCTCCACAATTGACACAATGGCTGACTCTGCAGAGCCAGGTAAACTCAGACACCCAAGGTGTCCAGTCTTCAGAAGATAACCAACGCAGATGTGTTCCTCTAATACAATAAAGCCCTTTACTCTTCTACCATCACACAGAAGTGTAGCCAGGATTGTCTAAAAGGTTGGGCCTGATGCTAATGTAGTTAGGCCCGCCCCAGTGACATTAACATCTGCAAATACCCACACAGTGATGTCGATTGGGCATTTATATATTTTGGGTGGGTTTTTCCCGCTCAGGCCCTACCCTGTCTATGCCTCTGCCAACACAGGTTTGAAGTAACTTTATCTATGTGACTGAATATACATTTTGCAGTGTAGGCGTATTTCTAAATAATTCTGCCAGGACAGCTGAATACAGATGTGAGAGCAAATACACCGTTTGTTGCCACGTTTCTCTTTTCCATTCCACCTACAGGCACTCATTTCAAGATGGATGCCTTTTGCCAGCTATAATAGGGCTAACGTTAAATAAGAAGGCCTAGTCATTCTTGAAGGAGTATGTATACATTCTGAATTAAACGTCCCAGTAAACATTCTTTAAGCATTCATTTGCATTCTTTTGCATTTGTCACCTACAGTCCTTTTTAATATTGATTTAAGCTCCACAAATTCGTCTGTTCTTCCACCGTTGCAGTCAGGATTAACCAGCTCTGCATCAGGCAATCCCGCACCCTCCTGACTTCTGACTACACACAAGACCCCCATGCAGACACAGGCCCTTGGCTGCAGGCAGTGTTGGTACAGCCTTCTACTGGGCTTCCCCTCTACTCTCCACTCGACAACCTATTCACACAGACGCACTTTTCTCCCACCTACAACCACTGAATCGAAAGCCAGTCTGCTTTCCATGATTTGCCCCTCCCTTCTACTGCTTGCTGGGAAATCCCTGCTCAGGGCTTTCTCCCCACTACTACTAATACTTCTTTGTCTCCCCCAGTTCTCAATGACGCACCTCCCAATGGAATACATGCGCCAGTTTCCCTGTTCCAGAAACACACCGCACTTTGTCTTGCGCTGGCTCCTTCTCCCATCATTGAACCCCTGCCATCTTGTCAGAGGCATCACTAGGGAGCCTGGGGGGGCTATAGCCGTGGGTCTTTTGGTTGTAACCTGGGACGTCTTGGGAAGATAGCTCAGGGGCAACGCACTCGCATTGGAAGCAAGACAACGCAGAGCAACACAGGTTCAATCCCTGGTTCCGTGCTTAGAGACCTCCAGGTATTAAGCTCGCTATAAATAACCAATTATAATAATAATAGAAGCTCAGGGGCTACAACCCAAAGGCTAGCTATTTAGCGTAGCCCCAGATCTTTTAAAGACCTAGGAACACCCCTGCCCTCCTATCTGATGCTGGGCCACTCCCTAGACTGCACGCTTCTGCACTCTTCTGACGCTCAGATTACCCAGGTACTCAGAAAGGGCCATACGTGCATCCATACTGTGTCTCTCTCTGGACCGGGTAAAAGCCACAAACACTTCTAACTAAGCCCTTCCCCTCCAGGCCTCATATTGGTGGATGGTCCTGGAGGGGAGTGCTTAGGGGCCATCGGAAGCTTCCATTATTTTGCTTCCAGGCACATGGGACTCAACGCCACTAGCCAAAGCAGAGAGCAGCACACTGGAAAAGCAGCAGCAGGTACGTTTTTTTCTTTCCCTTTTGTTAGGCGATCCTCAGCACATCAGGCCTCCCCACATCAGAACACTGCTCACATTCCCCAAACATCTCCACCCCAGCTTCGAGGCTCAAGGGATTCGGTGAACCCACAGAACCGAAAACACCGTACCTTCTTTGGTGTACGGGCTCGTTTACAACCTTTCCTGCATTGGCAACTGCCTTGGAGGATGTATCGCAGAAGGGACGGCGTTACGTCATCACGTCGGTCACGTGATACAGTGTGGCGTTCTTCACGTGATCTTGGTGGACGTCACATGGCCCAGAGACGTCACATGACCCAGGGACACACAGTATAAAGAACTGAGAGGCAGGACGATCATTGCTTCTCAGCTGGCTTCGGACCCTGTCTGGCGTTATTACTTGCTCCTTGCTACCTCGACCACGGAACTCGATCTTGGACTCTCTTGGACACCCCTTGTACCTTTGCTTGGAACTGTTTACCTGTTGCCGGATTTTTGGACTGCACATCGACTTGTCTTTGGATCATCCCTGAGTATCTTGCTGTACTTCTACGCCCAAGTCAAGCCCTATCTTACAGGTGGTCTACCTGTATCCACGCTTACCTGCGGTTCTACCACTCCAGGGACCGCTGTATCTTTTTGAGCCTCGAACCTCCCTACTAGGTTACCTGGGTCTCCCTTACACCAGATAGGTACGACACTTAAGATTCTTTTGTTTACCTGTCTGTATTGTGATTGCCTGGTGCTTAACCTCATTCCTTCTTGACAGCAGCATCGGTGTTCCAGAGGCTCCGTGGATCTGGGAAGACATCTCTCACCTGTGGCCTCAAGGGTCGCACAGCGGGTTTCTATTTTGTTCCCCTGTGCGTCACTTGGGGACGGAGGTCTCATCGGTCTACACGACACTCAAGTCAGAACAGACTGAGAAGCCGTATAGTCGTGTTAGACGATGCAGGGATCCACGGACGAACCCATAACTGCTTTAGTTCAGGCAATTACAATATTAAGGGCAGATATGGCCGCCGCGAACACAGTGATCCATCAAAGGTTGGATACCATACAGAGCGTTCAGCATTCCCTTCCTGCAGACCCTGAGTTTGGAGATGGCAGCTCCTCCACTACACCCCCTCCCTTGGCTACTTCTACAGTCCCAACTCCAATAATCCTCCCAACTCCTTCCCCCCTGGCTGCTCCTGAACGTTACCAGGGTGATCCCAAGAAATTCAGAACCTTTGTTAACCAGTGCAAGTTACATTTCTTATGCAGGCCTTTGGCTTTTCCCACGTCCACTGCTAAGGCCGCCTTCACCCTTTCCCATTTAGCTGGAACAGCTGCCGCTTGGGCTAATCCCCTGTTAGAAAACAATAGCCCAGTTCTTTATGACTTTGATTTGTTGGTCCTAGAAATGTCCCGAGTATTCGATACTCGACACAAGGCACAGTCTAGGGATTTGGAGTTGTTGGAATTGACTCAGGGCAAAAGAACTCTGATAGATTACATCACCCGGTTCAATCAGCTAGTTGCGGAAACATCATGGCCAGAAAACAAGCGGGCGGTGGTCTTTTATAGGGGGTTGAGTAACACCATGAAAGACGCTTTAGCAGTGATCCCTTCTATGCCTACTCAGTATCAGGAATTGGTTGATCTCGTCCTGCAGGTAGATGCACGCCGATCGGAGCGTAGAGCTGAATTGGGGGCCTCTTCCCCTCCTACTCTTGTTAATACTCCCGCTTCCGGTACTGAAGAACCTATGCAAGTGGGAGGGTTACGCAGTCCTATTACAACATCTGAGAGGGAACGTAGAAGAGCAGATAATGCGTGCTTTTATTGTGGCACCACTGGACATTTCGTGAAAGAGTGTCCTCGACGCCCCAAGAAGAGTCAGGTTTTTCGGATGGCTCGACCTTAGAACCGGAGACCAGGTCGAGTGTCCCATCATCTTCTCCGGGTACCCCTCTTGCCTTTGCTCGTGTTCAACCCATCTCCGTAAAGGCTACTCTATGTCCCTCTACTGGCCTTCTTCATGCAGTCAATATCATTATTGATTCCGGTGCCACTGGTAATTACATAGATATTGATTTGGCCCATTCCCTCAATCTACCCTTAGTGGTAAAAACACGACCGGAACATGTCCAAGCCGTAGACGGCTCCGCATTGGTTTCTGGTCCTGTTAGACATCAAACTGCACCCCTCTTGTTGAACATACAAGACATACACACAGAAACCTTAAGTTTTGATTTGATCACCGCACCTCAATTCGGTATCATACTAGGGATTCCCTGGTTACGTGAACATAATCCACTGATCAATTGGCAAGCAGGCACTGTACTCTTTGAGTCCGATATTTGTCAGAATTATTGTCTCCCGACCCATCAAGCCCCTGACACACCCTCTCGGGTCTTGGGAGCCTTAGCACAACTCACACTGACAGTTGACGATCCAGAAGTCATACAGTCCCATACTGTTGGGGGGTTGATGTCTGGGATTCCGCCAGAATATCGGGCTTTCGAATCAGTTTTCGATCGAGGCTCGTCTGAGGTACTTCCTCCACATAGAATTTATGACTGCCCAATCGAATTGCTTCCTGATTCCACTGTTCCTTCGGGCAGGATCTACTCTCTGTCTCCTTCGGAGGAACTGGTGTTAAAAGAATACGTACAGAACGCCCTGCGTTTAGGACACATCCGCCCCTCCACTTCACCAGCGGCAAGTCCTATCTTCTTTGTACCCAAGAAGGAGGGGGATTTACGTCCTTGTGTAGATTATCGGCGTCTTAACGCGATCACCAAGAAGGATAGATATCCCATCCCGTTAATTACTCCACTCTTAGATCATTTAACACATGCTTCCATTTTTACCAAACTTGATCTACGCGGCGCATACAATTTGGTACGCGTTCGCGAGGGAGACGAGTGGAAAACTGCTTTCTGTACTCGTTACGGCTTGTACGAATATCTTGTCATGCCCTTTGGCTTATGTAACGCCCCGGCCACGTTCCAACGATTCATGAATGACATTTTCAGGGATATTCTGGATGTGTACATGGTTGTGTATTTGGACGACATCCTGATCTTCTCTCGTGATCTTGATGACCATGTAAAACACGTCTGAGAAGTATTAACCCGTTTAAGCAAACATTCCTTATTTGCCAAACCTGAGAAATGTCAGTTCCATAAGACCTCTGTTGAGTTTTTGGGTTTCCACATCACCCCTGGGGCGTTATCCATGAACGAGTCTAAGGTCAAAGCAGTCTTAGATTGGCCAGTACCTCAAACACTCAAGTCCTTGCAGGCCTTTTTAGGATTCGCCAACTTTTATAGGCGTTTCATTTCTTCCGTTTCTACGATTGTAGCCCCGCTCACGGCCCTGACTAGTCCTCGGGTACCATATCAGTGGCAGAGAGAACAGCAGGAGGCTTTTGAGACTTTGAAAACCGCCTTTACTACCGCACCGGTACTCCAACATCCCAATCCTGATCTTCCGTTCATAGTCGAGGCAGATGCCTCTTCCTTTGCCCTCGGGACGGTACTGTCACAAACATGTCCTAATACAGGCAAATTACATCCAGTGGCATACCACTCCCGTAAGTTTTCCAGTACTGAGTCTCATTATACCGTTACGGAAAAAGAACTCTTGGCTGTCATGGACGCTTTCCGTGTTTGGCGACATCATCTTCTGGGGGCTAAACATCCCATCACAGTATACTCCGATCATCGGAATCTACAGGATTTGGCCTCTCTGAAATGCATTAATAGCAGACAGGTCCGATGGCATCTTTTCTTTTCCTCTTTTGACTTCCGTATTATGCACCGTCCTGGAACGGCACATGGGAAGGCGGATGCCTTGTCACGTTCCCCGGGGGGGGTCCAATTGCCTACATTCCCCGACACTGTTCTCGGAAAGAGTCATGTGATTTGTCTCTGTACTCCCTCATTGTCACTGATAGACTCGGTTCGATCCTGGACTAGCGATCATTCTGACCAGTTGCGAGAATGGGACCCAGTGTTTTCTGATGGATTACCGTTCGTACATGAACGCCTGTTCCTTCCCACACCCGACACACGTAATCTGGCCCTTGAGTGGTCCCATGACGCTCCCTTTAACGCTCACCCCGGACAAGAGCGCACTTTAGATCTTCTCAAGCGTTGGTGTTGGTGGCCTTCTATGAAGCGCGATGTAGAATGTTATGTTAGATCATGCGCAGTATGTGCTCAGGCTAAACATCAAAGGGGTCGACCAATTGGGTTGTTGCTTCCGCTTCCGGTACCTCCCAGGCCCTGGCATACGTTGACGATGGATTTCGTTACTGATCTCCCCAAGTCGAAGGGCTTCGACTCCATCTGGGTGGTGGTGGACACGTTCACTAAAATGGCCCGTTTTGTTCCCTGCAAAGGGATCCCTTCGGCTCCTGTATTAGCGGATTTGTTTTTTGAACATGTGTTCATGCTATTCGGCCTTCCTTCGGTCATTATATCTGATCGAGGGTCACAGTTCACCTCTCGGTTTTGGAGATCCCTCACGAAGCTATTGGGCATTGATACCAGGTATTCTTCGGCCTATCATCCTGAGACCGATGGACAGACCGAAAGGACGAATCAATCTATGGAACAATACCTTTGTTGCCTTATATTGCAACATGAGACCTCTTGGTTGGCCGCTTTACGGCTTGCGGAGTTCGCATATAATAATGCGGCTCATTCAGCCACTGGTTATTCTCCTTTTTACGCCCTCTATGGCCAACATCCCAAGGTCTTGCCGGTCCCTGATGCTTCTGATTCTGCGAACCCTGCGGCCACGACATGTCTTAGGGATCTTTCTGCCTTACACGCTAGTACAGTGGTTCATCTCACTGAAGCAAAGGCTGCTATGAAGGCCCGTGTGGATGGCAAACGTCGGGCTGCTCCCCCTCTGGTGGTGGGTTCCAGAGTCTGGTTGTCTTCCCGTCATCTTCGCCTAGTGGGTTGTCGGAAGTTGCTACCTCGCTTTGTCGGCCCTTATGTGATATCAAAGGTTGTTAATCCGGTGGCTTTCCGTCTAGTGCTTCCCAGCTCTTGGCGCATCCATCCTGTGTTTCATGTCTCCCTCCTCAAACCCTGTCCTGACTCTGTCCGTCTTCGTACCCCTGTTGCGCCGGTGTCCTTGTCCTCTCCTGATGTTTTCGAGGTGTCGGCCATTTTGGGCTCCAGATGGTTTAGGGGAGGGATCCAGTATCTGGTGGATTGGAAGGGTTACGGCCCGGAGGAACGATCATGGGTTTCCGCCTCTGACTTGAACGCCCCTCGCTTGGTAGCCCGTTTCCATTCAGACCATCCATCCTGCCCACGGGGTCGTGGGCCGTTGGGGAGGGGCTATGTTAGGCGATCCTCAGCACATCAGGCCTCCCCACATCAGAACACTGCTCACATTCCCCAAACATCTCCACCCCAGCTTCGAGGCTCAAGGGATTCGGTGAACCCACAGAACCGAAAACACCGTACCTTCTTTGGTGTACGGGCTCGTTTACAACCTTTCCTGCATTGGCAACTACCTTGGAGGATGTATCGCAGAAGGGACGGCGTTACGTCATCACGTCGGTCACGTGATACAGTGTGGCGTTCCTCACGTGATCTTGGTGGACGTCACATGGCCCAGAGACGTCACATGACCCAGGGACACACAGTATAAAGAACTGAGAGGCAGGACAATCATTGCTTCTCAGCTGGCTTCGGACCCTGTTTGGCGTTATTACTTGCTCCTTGCTACCTCGACCACGGAACTCGATCTTGGACTCTCTTGGACACCCCTTGTACCTTTGCTTGGAACTGTTTACCTGTTGCCGGATTTTTGGACTGCACATCGACTTGTCTTTGGATCATCCCTGAGTATCTTGCTGTACTTCTACGCCCAAGTCAAGCCCTATCTTACAGGTGGTCTACCTGTATCCACGCTTACCTGCGGTTCTACCACTCCAGGGATGCTGTATCTTTTTGAGCCTCGAACCTCCCTACTAGGTTACCTGGGTCTCCCTTACACCAGATAGGTAAGACACTTTAGATTCTTTTGTTTACCTGCCTGTATTGTGATTGCCTGGTGCTTAACCTCATTCCTTCTTGACAGCAGCATCGGTGTTCCAGAGGCTCCGTGGATCTGGGAAGACATCTCTCACCTGTGGCCTCAAGGGTCGCACAGCGGGTTTCTATTTTGTTCCCCTGTGCGTCACTTGGGGACGGAGGTCTCATCGGTCTACACGACACTCAAGTCAGAACACCTTTTTACATGTTTTCCATCTTTTTTGTTACCCCTGGCTACTTTTTGTTCTCCCCGAACGCCGTTATTTTATTTACCCAACACCCCTTTTCCCTTTCCCCTACTTCTACATCTGTGCCTCCGTTTCTAAAAATCGTTTTGGGTTGAGTATGCTTCTACATCTGAGCACCCACCGCTAGAGGGGTGCACAGATGTAGAGGTACACCCAACCCAAAACGATTTTTAGAAATGGAGGTACAGATGCAACGTTAGAAGCTCTTGCTTTGCATCTGTCCCTCAATTTTTAAAAATCGTTTTGGGTTGGATGTATTTGTACATCTGTGCAGCCCTCTTGGCAAGAGGGGTGCCCAAAACGACTTTGAAAATGGAGGCACAGATGCAAAGTAAGACGGGTGCACAGATGTAGAGGTACACCCAACCCAAAACTATTTTAACAATGGAGGCAAAGCAAGAGGGGTGCACAGATGTACAAATACACCCAACCCAAAAAATGTTACCTCTACATCTGTGCAACCCTCTTGTTTTGCATCTGTGCCTCCATTTTTAAAATCATTTTGGGTTGGGTGTACCTCTACATCCGTGCACCCATTTTTAAAATCGTTTTGCGTTGGGTGCACTTCTACATCTGTGTACCCCTCTTGGCACGAGGGGTGCACAAATGTAGAGGTACACCAAACCCAAAACGATTCTAAAAATAGAGGCACAGATGCAAAGCAAGAGGGTTGCACAGATGTGGAGGTAAAATTGTTTTGGGTTGGGTGTATTTGTACATCTGTGCACCCCTTTTGCTTTGCCTCCATTTTTAAAATCGTTTTGGGTTGGCTGTACCTCTACATCTGTGCACCCATTTTTAAAATCGTTTTGCGTTGGGTGCACTTCTACATCTGTGCACCCGTCTTACTTTGCATATGTGCCTCCATTTTTAAAGTCGTTTTGGGCATCCCTCTTGCCAAGAGGGGTGCACAGATGTAGAAGTACACCCAACCGATAACGGATGGAGTCACAGATGCAATGCAAGAGGGGTGCACAGATGTAGAAGTACACCCACCCGATAACGGATGGAGTCACAGATGCAATGCAAGAGGGGTGCACAGATGTAGAAGTACACCCACCCGATAACGGATGGAGTCACAGATGCAATGCAAGAGGGGTGCACAGATGTAGAAGTACACCCACCCGATAACGGATGGAGTCACAGATGCAATGCAAGAGGGGTGCACAGATGTAGAAGTACACCCAACCCAAAATGATTTTTAAAATCTAGGCACGGATGCAAAGCCATGGCTTGGTCATGTTTTGGTCATTGCCATTGGTTGGAGGATCGGTCATGTTCGAATCTCTTCTCATGAGGGGCAGAGGAACAGGTTTCAGCCACATGACGTTGGGTCAGTCTGATCATACTTGGGTAATTGCCCTTCATCAGGTTGGGTCACATGATCACTGCCCTTGGAGGGATCAGTCAGACCATGACCATGCCTTTGGTGGGAATGTTCAAACTGGTTTGGCCATATTTGGATCATTGCCTATTGGGGTATTAAAAGATTAGTCAAACTATGATTACTGCCGTTGGTTGGGAAATCGGTCTTGCCAGGATCACTTCTGTTGAGAGGGAGAGGAGCACTGGGCTAGCCATAGCATGACCTTTGGTGAGCTTGAGCACTTCATGATAATTGCCCTTCATCGGGCTGGATCACATGATCATCACTGCCGTAGAGTGGGGTTGGCTCCTAATATGATCACTGCACCTGGTGTGGGGCCAGGTTTATTTATTATCATAGTCTTTGTGGGCACAGACCATCTATTGGGGGAGACATACACACTGTGATTATCACCATTGGGTTTAGTTGCAATAGCCAACCCATCCCCATCGTCCATGGAGGGCGAAGGTCACACAATGGCCCTTACCCTTGCATGGGTTTGGTAATACCACGATCATCGCCCCATAGTGGGGTGGTTCATACTATGATCACTGCCTCTGAATGGGGCCAGTTCCAGTATGCTGATTGGCACTGAGTAGTGCCATTTCCAGTGTGATGATTGGCACTGAGAGGGGCCAGTTTCAGTGTGATGATTGGCACTGAATGGTGCCATTTCCAGTGTGATGATTGGCACTGAGTGGGGCCAGCTACAGCATGATGATTGCCACTGAGTGGGGCCAGCTACAGCATGATGATTGGCACTGAGTGGGGCCAGTTTCAGTTTGATGATTGACACTGAGTGGGGCCAGTTTCAGCGTGATGATTTGCACTGAGTGGTGCCATTTCCAGTGTGATGATTGGCACTGAGTGGGGCCAGCTATAGCATGATGATTGGCACTGGGTGGGGTCAGTTTCAGAATGATGATTGGCACTGAGTGGGACCAGCTATAGCATGATGATTGCCACTGAGTGGGGCCAGCTACAGCATGATGATTGGCACTGAGTGGGGCCAGCTACAGCATGATGATTGGCACTGAGTGGGGCCAGTTTCAGTTTGATGATTGACACTGAGTGGGGCCAGTTTCAGCGTGATGATTTGCACTGAGTGGTGCCATTTCCAGTGTGATGATTGGCACTGAGTGGGGCCAGCTATAGCATGATGATTGGCACTGGGTGGGGTCAGTTTCAGAATGATGATTGGCACTGAGTGGGACCAGCTATAGCATGATGATTGCCACTGAGTGGGGCCAGCTACAGCATGATGATTGGCACCGAGTGGGGCCAGCTACAGCATGATGATTGGCACTGAGTGGGGCCAGTTTCAGGGTGATGATTGGCACTGAGTGGTGCCATTTCTAGTGTGATGATTGGCACTGAGCGGGGCCAGCTATAGCATGATGACTGGCACTGGGTGGGGTCAGTTTCAGAATGATGATTGGCACTGAGTGGGACCAGCTATAGCATGATGATTGCCACTGAGTGGGGCCAGCTACAGCATGATGATTGGCACCGAGTGGGGCCAGCTACAGCATGATGATTGGCACTGAGTGGGGCCAGTTTCAGTTTGATGATTGACACTGAGTGGGGCCAGTTTCAGCGTGATGATTTGCACTGAGTGGTGCCATTTCCAGTGTGATGATTGGCACTGAGTGGGGCCAGCTATAGCATGATGATTGGCACTGGGTGGGGTCAGTTTCAGAATGATGATTGGCACTGAGTGGGACCAGCTATAGCATGATGATTGCCACTGAGTGGGGCCAGCTACAGCATGATGATTGGCACCGAGTGGGGCCAGCTACAGCATGATGATTGGCACTGAGTGGGGCCAGTTTCAGGGTGATGATTGGCACTGAGTGGTGCCATTTCTAGTGTGATGATTGGCACTGAGCGGGGCCAGCTATAGCATGATGATTGCCACTGAGTGGGGCCAGCTACAGCATGATGATTGGCACTGAGTGAGGCCAGTTTCAGCATGATGATTGTCACTAAGTGAGGCCAGTTTCAGCATGATGATTGGCACTGAGTGGGGCCAGTTTCAGCATGATGACTGTCACTGAGTGAGGCCAGTTTCAGCATGATGATTGGCACTGAGTGGGGCCAGTTATAGCATGATGATTGGCACTGAGTGGGGCCAGCTATAGAAAGACGATTGCCACTGAGTGGGGCAAGTAATAGCATGATGATTGGCACTGAGTGGGGCCAGTTTCAGCATGTTGATGGGCACTGAGTGGGGTCAGTTTCAGCATGATGATTGGCACTGAGTGGGGCCAGCTATAGCATGATGATTGCCACTGAGTGGGGCCAGCTACAGCATGATGATTGGCACTGAGTGGGGCCAGCTACAGCATGGTGTTTGGCACTGAGTGGGGCCAGTTCTGGTGTGATGATTGGCACTGAGTGGTGCCATTTCCAGTGTGATGATTGGCACTGAGTGGGGCCAGTTTCAGCATGATGATTGGCACTGAGTGGGGTCAGTTTCAGCATGATGATTGGCACTGAGTGGGGCCAGCTACAGCATGATGATTGGCCCTGATTGGCCCAGTTTCAGTGTGATGATTGGCACTGAGGGGTGCTATTTCCAGTGTGATGATTGCCATTGAGTGGGGCCAGCTATAGCATGATGATTGCCACTGAGTGGAGTCAGCTACAGCATGATGATTGGCACTGAGTGGGTCCAGCTACAGCATGATGATTGGCACTGAGTGGGGCCAGCTATAGCATGATGATTGCCACTGAGTGGGGCCAGCTACAGCATGATGATTGGCACTGAGTGTCCCATTTTCAGTGTGATGATTGGCACTGAGTGGGGTTAGCTATAGCATGATGATTGCCACTGAGTGGGTCCAGCTACAGCATGATGATTGGCACTGAGTGGCCTAGTTTCAGTGTGATGATTGGCACTGAGTGGTGCTATTTCCAGTGTGATGATTGGCACTGAGTGGGGCCAGCTACAGCATGATGATTGGCCCTGATTGGCCCAGTTTCAGTATGATGATTGGCACTGAGGGGTGCTATTTCCAGTGTGATGATTGGCATTGAGTGGGGCCAGCTATAGCATGATGATTGCCACTGAGTAGAGTCAGCTACAGCATGATGATTGGCACTGAGTGGGTCCAGCTACAGCATGATGATTGGCACTGAGTGGGGCCAGTTTCAGCATGATGATTGGCACTGAGTGGGGCCAGTTTCAGCATAATGATTGTCACTGAGTGAGGCCAGTTTCATCATGATGATTGGCACTGAGTGGGGCTAGTTTCAGCATGATGATTGTCACTGAGTAAGGCCAGTTTCAGCATGATGATTGTCACTGAGTGAGGCCAGTTTCAGCATGGTGATTGGCACTGAGTGGGGCCAGCTATAGAAAGATGATTGCCACTGAGTGGGGCCAGTAATAGCATGATGATTGACACTGAGTGGGGCAGCTACAGCATGATGATTGGCACTGAGTGGGGCCAGCTACAGCATGATGATTGGCACTGAGTGGGGCCAGCTATAGAAAGATGATTGCCACTGAGTGGGGCCAGTAATAGCATGATGATTGGCACTGAGTGGGGCCAGCTATAGCATGATGATTGGCACTGAGTGGAGCCAGCTACAGCATGATGATTGGCACTGAGTGGGGCCAGTTTCAGCATGATGATTGGCACTGAGTGGGGCCAGCTATAGTATGATGATTGGCACTGAGTGGGGCCAGCTACAGCATGATGATTGGCACCGAGTGGGACCAGCTACAGCATGATGACTGGCACTGAGTGGGGCCAGTTTCAGCATGATGATTTGCACTGAGTGGTGCCATTTCCAGTGTGATGATTGGCACTGAGTGGGGCCAGCTATAGCATGATGATTGGCACTGGGTGGGGTCAGTTTCAGAATGATGATTGGAACTGAGTGGGACCAGCTATAGCATGATGATTGCCACTGAGTGGGGCCAGCTACAGCATGATGATTTGCACTGAGTGGTGCCATTTCCAGTGTGATGATTGGCACTGAGTGGGGCCAGCTATAGCATGATGATTGGCACTGGGTGGGGTCAGTTTCAGAATGATGATTGGCACTGAGTGGGACCAGCTATAGCATGATGATTGCCACTGAGTGGGGCCAGCTACAGCATGATGATTGCCACTGAGTGGGGCCAGCTACAGCATGATGATTGGCACTGAGTGGGGCCAGCTACAGCATGATGATTGGCACTGAGTGGAGCCAGTTTCAGCATGATGATTGTCACTAAGTGAGGCCAGTTTCAGCATGATGATTGGCACTGAGTGGGGCCAGTTTCAGCATGATGACTGTCACTGAGTGAGGCCAGTTTCAGCATGATGATTGGCACTGAGTGGGGCCAGTCATAGCATGATGATTGGCACTGAGTGGGGCCAGCTATAGAAAGACGATTGCCACTGAGTGGGGCAAGTAATAGCATGATGATTGGCACTGAGTGGGGCCAGATTCAACATGTTGATGGGCACTGAGTGGGGTCAGTTTCAGCATGATGATTGGCACTGAGTGGGGCCAGCTATAGCATGATGATTGGCACTGAGTGGGGCCAGCTACAGCATGATGATTGGCACTGAGTGGGGCCAGCTACAGCATGGTGTTTGGCACTGAGTGGGGCCAGTTCTGGTGTGATGATTGGCACTGAGTGGTGCCATTTCTAGTGTGATGATTGGCACTGAGTGGGGCCAGTTTCAGCATGATGTTTGGCACTGAGTGGGGTCAGTTTCAGCATGATGATTGGCACTGAGTGGGGCCAGCTACAGCATGATGATTGGCCCTGATTGGCCCAGTTTCAGTGTGATGATTGGCACTGAGGGGTGCTATTTCCAGTCTGATGATTGGCATTGAGTGGGGCCAGCTATAGCATGATGATTGCCACTGAGTGGAGTCAGCTACAGCATGATGATTGGCACTGATTGGGTCCAGCTACAGCATGATGATTGGCACTGAGTGGGGTCAGCTATAGCATGATGATTGCCACTGAGAGGGGCCAGCTACAGCATGATGATTGGCACTGAGTGGCCCATTTTCAGTGTGATGATTGGCACTGAGTGGGGTCAGCTATAGCATGATGATTGCCACTGAGTGGGGCCAGCTACAGCATGATGATTGGCACTGAGTGGCCCAGTTTCAGTGTGATGATTGGCACTGAGTGGTGCTATTTCCAGTGTGATGATTGGCACTGAGTGAGGCCAGCTACAGCGTGATGATTGGCCCTGATTGGCCCAGTTTCAGTGTGATGATTGGCACTGAGGGGTGCTATTTCCAGTGTGATGATTGGCATTGAGTGGGTCCAGCTATAGCATGATGATTGCCACTGAGTGGAGTCAGCTACAGCATGATGATTGGCACTGAGTGGGTCCAGCTACAGCATGATGATTGGCACTGAGTGGGGCCAGTTTCAGCATGATAATTGGCACTGAGTGGGGCCAGTTTCAGCATGATGATTGTCACTGAGTGAGGCCAGTTTCAGCATGATGATTGGCACTGAGTGGGGCTAGTTTCAGCATGATGATTGTCACTGAGTGAGGCCAGTTTCAGCATGATGATTGGCACTGAGTGGGGCCAGTTTCAGCATGATGATTGTCACTGAGTGAGGCCAGTTTCAGCATGATGATTGGCACTGAGTGGGGCCAGCTATAGAAAGATGATTGCCACTGAGTAGGGCCAGTAATAGCATGATGATTGACACTGAGTGGGGCCAGCTATAGCATGATGATTGGCACTGAGTGGGGCCAGCTTTAGAAAGATGATTGCCACTGAGTGGGGCCAGTAATAGCATGATGATTGGCACTGAGTGGGGCCAGCTATAGCATGATGATTGGCACTGAGTGGGGCCAGCTACAGCATGATGATTGGCACTGAGTGGGGCCAGTTTCAGCATGATGATTGGCACTGAGTGGGGCCAGCTATAGTATGATGATTGGCACTGAGTGGGGCCAGCTACAGCATGATGATTGGCACCGAGTTGGGCCAGCTATAGCATGATGATTGCCACTGAGTGGTGCCAGTTATAGCATTATCATTGCCATGGCTAGTTTGCTAGACAATGTTTCACCCGTTCTGCTCCTCCCAACCCCCCTTGCACCAAGTTGGCGACTACATGCAAATGCAGTCATATAACTGCTGGTGATATCAATTCCTATATTTGGGCACCGCCCAGGAAATTCATAAATCGGCTCCCCTGCATGCGTGTCCTGCGTGCACAGTGGAAAGAGGTGAGGTCACATGCCGTGTGGGTGAGTGATGGCTTGCATTTGTTAGGGGGTGGGGTTTCATGCACATACCCAGCAGTCATCATGCGGGACAGTCTTCTCTGGGCACACCCTTTGCACATGCACATCACACCAGCTCTGTGCAGGTGCTATTTTTAGGTGTAAAAGAGGGTGGTAAATGCAGTGGTGAAGGTGGGCGGGAGCGCTTGGCAGGGATGCTCCTATAGTTTATTTTTTAAGTTGTACTGTTCCTATACTTTTCTTTTAAAAAGAAACCGTTCCGGAATAGTTTAGCTTAAAAAAAGTGTAGGAATAAGTTGAAACTTGCACTTTGGTGCACTGCACTGAACGCTCAAAAAAGCAGGTGCGTTTGTTTTGGGGTTTGGATTGCGCGTGGAACGGGGCGTGGATTGCACGTGTGGCGGAGCGTGATAATGGGGTTTATGGGAAGCAGGGACAGGCCAGCACAGAACATAGTTCCACAACTTTTTTTTTTTTTTACAATTCGACCGCTGGGTACATTTAGTGCAAAGGTGCTACATTATTGAGTGTGGCGTATTGCTGAAGAGTAATGTAGAGGTGTAAAATCAAGCTGTAAAGCGAAGAATACGTTTTACTATTTGTTCTCGTGTATTTGACTGCAGCCTGCGGTAGTAGGAGGGCGTTCGAGGATATCTCAGCGGGCATCCGCTCCAAACTGGACTCTGGGAACCTTCCCTTCCCTACCACAAAGGTACACCAGATCAAAGCTGACCCAGATCTCGGTGTGCCGGGCCGCTCAGGTGTCACACCCGGCTCACAATGAGCTCCAGGCGGCGGAGATTTCACGCGGTGTAGGCTGTTCTGGGGAACAATGTGAAATGGAGACCCTCCGCGTGGGTGCTCACATCGACTACTTCCTTTCAAGATGATCTGGCTACTTAGGAAAGAGTTCATTGACATCTTCGGGCCCTTGTTGTTTTTAAAAATAAACGTTTGTTAAGGTATTTTATATACCATAAAGAATTATAATATTTGCACACATTCATTCTGGTTTCGTCTCGCTTCGAAGCACTGTAACAAGAGCTGCTGGCATTACCCAATGGAATGGTGCTCAGTTAATTGAATTGAAAGAACAAAGGGTTGAGTCGGCTCTTCCAGGATTTGATTAGAAAAATACAAGATGTCGCCATATCAGATGCGAGATTAATTTAAGGGACCAGCTACCCGGATTTTTTTTTAATTTTTTTTTTTTACTCATTTATACAATAAGCAGAAGATATCCACCAATGTTCTAGCTCCAGTGAGCAGTTAAGCGCTTCGAGTGTATATCTACTGCAGCAGAAACATCTGGAACTCGAGGTGCTGTATGGAGGCACTGGGTGGGCGAGAGAAGCCCAGATGCAATCTGGGAAGAGTAGAGGATCTCTACAAGCTCCTGGGGTCTGTGTGCAACCTTTGCTTTCCCCTATATTTTAAACTACAACTCCCACAAGCCCTAGCCAGCATAGCCAATGATATGGAATGGTGGGAATCCTAGAGCAAAACATCTGGAGAGCAACAGGTTACAGGCCCTGAAGATTCAACATTAAAATGCTCCATTTGACATATTCACCTTGCACAAAATAATAATGCAGGGAGTAGGTACATGTAATCCAAACACTTGGGGCTCTCAATAAAAACGGACATGGAGATGGATGCCATCAGTCTTGGTATAGTGCTTTATAAAAAAAAATTATATCTATCTATCTGTTTTACCCCTGTTTTTTGCATCCCCCAAAAGTATCTTTTTTTAAAATGTTCACCGTTTTTAATTCAGAGTAGTAGCTACATGCAGAGAACTCCACAATGCCCCACTAGCCAACAATTAACACCAAACCCTATGCACCACCCCCAAAAAACATTATCATCTTTCCCAAACTTACTATCTGTACCTTTTTTTCAATGACATATTGTAGTTTAATTTCTTGGCAATTAATATTCTGCACTGAAAATGTGTGTGATGAATATTCTGCAATGAAATCACGAGGTACCGTACAAATAGGCCCCATCTGTGGCTGCAATCTTGAATTCAATCTCGAATCCTGTGTACATAGTGCATTTTCCTCTTTCCCACTGTTTAACCCCCTTTTCCTGCTCCTCCTAGGTATGAGGCTCATCCCTCTCACCTCCTGTCATAAGACGCATGGAGATGCTCTCTGGCGCGGTGAGGCTGATTCAAGAAGGCCGCCACCGCCTGACCCTGCCTGCACGCATCGTGCCTGGAGGCTGATGCATATGGTCTGCCTAGATGCTATACCCGGCAGCCAATGGAGCCAGATGCCGAACACCAGCCTCCACTTAAGGGCCGCACTTAAGGGGCATGAGGAAGCCTGTCTGGGCCGTTTTCCTGCTCCTCCTAGGTGCAAGGCTTATCCCTCTCACCTCCTGCCACAAGACCGCATGGAGATGCTCTTTTGTCAGACAGTGACCAATCACAATAGCACGAGGGCTTCATTGTGATCAAGCTACCACATGCACCCCTTCTATCTTGAGTGTGTCTCTGCTAACTAAAGGGGGCTGGGAAACGCATACAGCAGGAAAGCCAACAACAATGGAGACAGGTAAGGTCATACATGAAGATGTAACATGAAAAAAGGACATTTATCAATGTCCAAAGACAAATGTATGCAAACCATGCACTGGACAAACAATCATGATTCCCCACTAGGGGTGTATACACAGGTTGGACTTCAGACTGGCCACAGAAATAATGGAATCCCAATGCCACTGTGTAAGTTTCTTTCACAAGCTGCCCTCCTTGCAAGCCTATGGAAAGGGGAAGCAGGAGTGGCATATGTGTCTGGACCCTACGGCACAAACAAGGCGGGTACCAACACGAGACACGCCTGTATGGGCCCAGCCGGAACACACAGTGGATGCCTTTGGATGCCACACAAAGCAACACACTGTCACATGAATGCACAATAGACACCAAAAAAAGTTTTAAAAAAATCAAAATTGGCCATGGTGGACTGGGGGGGGGACACACCCAGGAGGGAGAATAAACAAAAAAAAACATCCATGGGTTCAAGGCCTGCATGGCTAGCATAGAGTGGGAGAGGTGTTGATGCTGTTGTCACCCTCTGGTGTAGCATTAGTGGGTGTGCGTGGTAAGGGAGGCTGACCACGTATAGCCCTGGTCTGCTCCTCAATGGCAGCGAGCATGCAGGCCTGATAGGTTTGATTCTGCAGCATGATGGTCTGGAGGTCCACGTGCACCAACTCACGGGATGCACAGAGTTACGCTTGCAAGACCTCACGGGATGCACGGATCTCCGCTTGCAAGACCTCATGAGTGGCACGTAGTTCGACAGAGATGTTGTGTGTCAACTGCTCCATCTGCTGTTCTGCCCGTCTACTGCGGGATAACTCAAGTGCACCCAGAGTAGATCTAAGGGAGGTAGTTTCTTCCCTCAGGGCTGCCCTGTGGGCCTCAGCCTCAGCAGCTATGGCTGTGCGCAGAGCCCCCAGTTCAGCCTGTTGGCTCCTGTTGCTGGCCAACATGTCCAGCCTGTGTGAGTGGCATGTGGACTGCAATGCCTGCTGCTGGAGCTCCATCTGTCTTTCGGGGGGGAGCATGGAATTGGCCACCCTATCCATGCCCTGAGCCAACATCTCACATGATGCCCCGTGCTGTTGTGCAACAGCATACATGGATTTCTCCCACACAGTATTCCCGGGTGGAACACGGCCACTGCATTGCTGGACCCCACATCTGCCAGACCCAAGGATACCTGGCCCTTGCTGCGTTGGCGCTGCCTGTGGCTGCAGGACTGCATTCCTCCCTTGATCAGCTGCCCCAGGATAGAAGCCAATACTGTGGAGTGTGACCCTGCAGCCGTAACCACCACAGAAGGACATTCCAACACTGACTGGCCCCATGAGGGGTCTACCCCCCTGCAGGTGTTTGGGACAGAACAGCACCCACAGTAGAATCACTCACCTGCGACAGCAATGAGGCTTCCATGCCCGATTCAGCACCAGAGGCATAGGCTTCCTCAGCGGTGTACCCAGACACACCCCTGGCCAGGATGATCTGTAACACCAAGGATTGTCAAGGGCTACCACACCACGGCGTCCACTGGTGCCTGGTTGTGGCTCAGAATACATTTCCTCCTCCACCATCTCTTCCTCCTCCACGTCCTCCTCCACTGCATCCAGTGCCTCATCACCTGCACAAAATAATAAAAAAAACCATGAGTGCACATGTAAATAGCATTGGCCACACACATAGGTATCACAATGTTGTCAGCCAACACATAAACTTGCCATGTCACACATGGCCCAAACTCAGGCAAGCACGCAGTGTCAATGAAAGTGAAGGGTAGCATGAAAGCAGACAAGGATGTGTGTCAAAGGGCAAAATAACACATGTACTGCATGGTGCATAGCACCTGTGACTGCCATAGTCCTTCCACAAACATGATAATACCTAGATGGCACGTAGCATAGCCATGCCCGAAGTGTCAACCGGCCTGAGATGGAAGTAGAAGACTACTGTCCAAGAGCCATGTACAATGCATGTCAGATGACATTACATGCAAATCACAATTAGAAAACACACATGTGTCACAGGGTGCAATGACGCTAGGGTGGTGTAATACAGTGAAGGCAGGCACACTGATTCCATAATGATAGGTCACATTGACATCACCCAAGTGAATATCCATGTTGAAGGGGAGGGCAGGATTTTGAAGTGTGAGGGTGCAGTGCAGTATATGGGAAAGGGCTCAACTATGACTGAAAACATGTGACCAGTAATGTCTATGTTGCGGCCTGATGGCAGTGTAAGGGTAAGTGCAGTCATCATGTGCAAAGTGTTGGAAGTGGGTTGTAGGGCTACAGTAAACCACCCCCCCCCACACCCCCCAAGTGTGGGGGATGGCTTGGAGGCAGTGTATGGGTTGAAATGTTGGCTCAGAGGACTGTGTCGTAGATCACAGTGGGGGCAGGTGACAAGTGCATTCCCTCAGTCATCTGGTACTACAGCAGGTGAGAGGAAGACAGAAAGCACAACACATGAGGCAGCATCAGAAGTGCCTCCAGACCCGGAGAAGCTACACCTCCAGTTACATAGAGGCAGGGAGGCTGTACCAGAAGGAGGCCCCAGCTCAACACAGATGATAACCACAAACTAATTGCCATGAGGAGCAATTGACCCTGAGGGAGTAGGAAAGGGATGATCAAAGACCATGAGAAGGAAGTAAATACTGGAGATGGAGTTAAACGAACTGCAGGTCCAGGACCCATACAGCCTTGCTGAGAATGCACAGGGTCAGGAATGAACACTTGTAGCCACTGTGAGCCTGTGCCATCATCACAGTCCTAGGCAGATATCTTGCACCAAACCTAAAGGACTTTTCACACAGTCCAGGTCTGGCTGAGTTGCAGAGGGAAGAGAGTAGAATCACAGATATCCTGGTAAAGCCCGTTGCAGTAGTCCACCATAGGAATAACCAGTCTTCTGGAGACAGTGAGCTGCTGGGGGATGGAGAGGAATGGAAGAATGCCTCTGAGGAGGAGCAGCTGGCAGGGTGATCTCTCAGAGACGTCAGACATGTGACGATAGAAGGCGAGTGTTGAGTGGAAGATCATCACAGGCAATCCGCCACCACAGGTTGGAGCAGGAATAGGGCCAAGAGAGGCTGGACAGAGAGTGTCATGGAAGGAGGGAACAGGTGTGGTGATGAGGAGTGTCTCTGTTTGCAGCACATGCTTTGTATGCAGTCTGCATTACAACATGCACGTGTCAGTCCAACATCACATGGTTCACACATGGCAGCCATGTCAATGTAGTCTGAACTGGCACACAATCAAAACACATCACCCAAGCAACATACACATGGCCTGGACACACACGCATCACCACTCAATGGACATTGACTCATACATTGGCAGGTCTCCCACGCCTTGGATCTGCTCCACTGCAATGAAATCACTAGTGATCTCCTCATGTCCAGTGAGTTAATTGTCCTCTGGTGGTGACCCACTGCCAGTCACCAGAGTAGAGGCGAACTTGGCAGCCAGCTTATCTTTTGCTCAGAGGTCATTCCAACGCTTCAAGACATCACCAGCTGCGCGCCTTTCATAGCCCAAGGAGCTAATATGATCTGTGAGGCACTGCCAGTGGGTCATACGCTGAGCAGGCGTATGTGTGCTCCCTGCGTGCACCAGCATGTCATGGCTGTGTTCCAACATGTAGTCCACTAGCATGCCCAGTTCCTGATCACAGAAGCTCCTCTTTCTCGACGTGTGGGAATCCTGTGCTGTGTCTGGGGTCTCAGCCTGTACCGCTGAAGCACGCTTCTGCTTCTTGTGAGGTGGTGCAGACCCTGAGCATGTGTCTTGGCTTTAGTGACAAGGGAATTGGCCCCTGAGTCACATTGGGCGGGACCAATCCAGTCTTGGCTGGGTGACCCTGTGCCAGGGTGGCGGTTGCTACAGCTGCCCCTGCAGCTTCCAGACCCTGGCCGGTGTGTACAGCAGATGACAACACTGCTCCTTATCCCTGTGTGCCGGTGCCAGGACCTTACACCGCATGTGTCTTGGCCTTCGGGACATGAAAATCGGCCATTGAGTCACTCTGGCCCTGTGCCGGGACCACTACAGTCCGGGCTGGGTGACCCTGAGCCTGGGTGGTGGTAGCCGCAGCTGCCCCTGCAGCTTCCACACCATGGCTGCCCTGGACAGCAGATGACACTGCTGGTGTGTTGCTCCGGCTGCTGGGGACTTGAGCATCAGCTGCATCTCCCTGACCCTGTTGGTTTGGGGGCATAGCTCTCCCTGCACGGGCCTGGACACCTCAGACACCTTCCCCACTTCAGCCACCTCGGCCACCTTGGCCACCTCTGCCAGGTCTCCCACCTTTGCCTCCCTTCCCATTTGTTGCCCTCCTAGTCATTGCACTGATGGAATAGCGCAATGGAAGGTGCAGAAAACAATTGTCCTGGGCAATTGGAGTGAGGGGGCAGGGTACGTGATGGAAAACGTACCACTGTGCTCCAGCAAGGCTCTATGTAACCCCATGTGAAAATATAACGGGTTGCGTACCGCTCAGGCACCCCAAAAACAAAAATAGACGTGTACATGACCCCTTGGTAGCCCACATGTGAAGAAAAAACATCCCGCAGTACGCTGTGGCACCCAGCAACACAAAAAATGCATATGCGAGGAACACGTGGGGTACTATGACCTTGAAAATGGGGTACACAACACAGAGGGGCAACCACAGTATGAAAAATGCGTGCACGGCACACCGTCTGCCTTGTAGAAAGTAAAAAAAAATTACACGTGCACCTCCCCGCCAAAAGAAGAAGTACGCACTCGGGCAGTATTGAACAATTTGCGTGGGACCCCAAAACACTCTGAAGTCTACGTGTCCGTCTGCCACAAAATGCACATACATTGTAATGTTGTCCTACGCACACCTTTATCCCGATCCTGAACGCCAACGCCAACCGTTCAGCGCGTGTCACGTAACTTACGTGCTTCAGGCCTTTCCTCTGATTCCACGCTAATGCAATGTTTCCGCACGTGCAGAGTCACTCTGTTTCCGGCTGGCCACGCGAGTAACAAGGAAGACCCACGCTCCTGCCTACCAGCCAATTTACCTGCCTCCAACTGTACCGAGCTGCCTCCTACGAGCCATATGCTGCTTCCAGCCCACTTTCTGTGCCTTCTGCCGACGTGCCCTGCATTTTGGTGCCTGCTCTGAAGCCATTGCCAGTGATCCTGTCATTGTGACCACCTCTGCTGATCCTGAAGACTTCCGACTGCATACCACTGCTCCACAGCCCAGGAACACCTTGCCCACCCACACCTGCCTCGGGGGTTGCCATGTCTGACACAACACTATCTGATGCAAGTGGCAACCCCCGGCAGAGAGGCAGAGGGCTGTGAGTTTCTCACCCAGGGAAGTTGGCATCTTGGTGGAGCAAGTCCTGGGGCATCATGATTCCCTCTTCCATGGTCAATCGCAAGTCGGAAATGAAGGACAGAAGAAGATCTGGGCAGACATTATGGGTGCCATCAATGCAGAGGGGGGTGGCACCCCGCAACTACCAACATGTCCACAAGCGCTGGGAAGACTTCAAGTCCAGGACCCACAACAAGGCCCAGTGCCTCCTCAAGGCTGGTGATGATCGAGCGAGGCGCCGGGGCCGGTTGACCACCGACGAGATGAGGGCCATGGAGCGCTTCTACCCAGTGCTGTACCCCCAGGTCTTGGAGTTGGTGCTCCGTCTGGAGTCAACTGGTAAGTGTTCATGTGTTCTTGTCCACCATAGTGAATGTGCATGTTGATGTGTAGCTGGAGTGTGCACCTTGGCCTTATGTCTGGCATGGCTCCTGTACAGATGTCTGTGCAGATGTCCCTGACAGTGCTGCATGTGAGTCCATTCAATCGTGTCCCACATCAATGGTGTCTGTGTTGCAATGCGTGATGCGCACCGGCATGTAACGACATGCACATGTTTGCATACCTGTGTCTGGACTGGGGCATGCGAGAGGTGTGACACATGGGTGCTTATGTCTCCATCATGGACATGCATGATGTACATGTGCGTGTGTATGTATAGTGAGTGTGTGACTGGCCAACACTCTGGGATGCATGTTACTTGAATTCTTGATTTGTGATTGCCTCACGCTGCCAATTTGCCCTCGAGTGCATTGTGACGTGATAGCTCCATGGCCTGCCTCATGACTGTCCGGTGATGTGTGTGAATGAGATGTGTATGTCCCATGATGTGTGTGAGCTGAATACACAATTATGTTCTTGTGTCAGTGCCTTGTCCAAGGATGTGAATGTGTGTTGTGAATGATAGACATGTTTGTGAATGTGTATGAATGGCACTTCCCTGTGTGTAGTGGAGGGTGATGATGGTTGTAACCTTTGACAGTGCCACTGATGTATATTTGCATTGTGAGAAACACACATACACACATATGTTCAGTAGCCTAATGTTTGTGTTCTATGTTTCTCTATCCACAGCGATGATGGAAGAAGAGGGCGGAGAAGGCGCTGTGGAGCACCGCAGCAGGGATTGCCACCAGGCACAGCTGCAGGGCCCAGTCATCCTCCCAGGTACCGTCATCTTCCAGGAGCGAGGACAAAGGTGCTGCGTCCATGACAACAGCCGCAGCTGCTGAGGGGAGGCTCAAGAGTGTGAAGTTGGTCATGGGCTCCTTAGCAGTGGGAGGGACAGGTGAGGCCACCCAGGGGCAATCCGATGCAGAAGACAGTGGGGAGTCATCCAGGTTGGTGGTGGAGGAGGAGGAGGCCACATCAGCCCAGCACATGGGGCCCGGCGGGGTGATGAGGTAGGTGTGACTGGTGCAGTCCAGGGCCATGGGCTGGAGGCAGTACAGGTCACCATGGAGGGGCCTGTGACTGATCCTGTCCCTAGAACTGCAACTGCACCAGTATGCACCTGCGGGCATGCCTCAGGCCGGACCCATCTGCAGGTGGCAGATGTATCCACGCAAATGGATCTACCACTACCTGTGAATGATGCAATTTGTGACAGGGTGGATCCATTGCTAGCTGGTATCGAGGCGTACAGGCACCATTTGTGATGATGTGCAGGCTTCCAATTGGGGGCTTGCACATCTTCACACTGAGGTCTGTCGCCGCATGAACTGGCTACCTCAGTTCCTGGTCACAAATTTCGTACATGTGCTGGCCACTGCTGCGACCCTCTCCTCCTCTTCCTCCTCTGTGCGCCAGTCATCCTCCCTGCCGTCTTCCGGCCCAGATACCACCAGGGCCCCCTGTGTACCTGTCCCAAACCTGGCGACTAGTCTGGTGGAGATCACATCCCTGCCACAGTCAGGAGTCGAAGGAAGATCAGCAGAGGTGTTCACTGCTGTAATAGGAGATATGACAATGGAGGAAGTGCATGCACGAAGCAATAGGGCAGGGTAGGAGGCAACAGGACTCGGGGCGTTCATCATCAGAGGGGCAGGTATCGGCCATCGGGCAGGAGGCTAACGTGGTCCTCACGACAAGATGACTTCCGTGTTGGAGCGTTTGGGCCAGCAAATCGGGGCAGAGCAGCAGCGGGGACTGGAGGCGTGACTCACCATGGCCAGGGAGGAGAATTCACTGCGTCGGGCAGAGAGGCGGGCGTAGGTCCTCGAGGAGACTTGCAGGGAGTTCTAGAGGAGCATGGAGGAGTCCCTGCAAGCCCTCGAGGGGGAAGCGGAGGCCCACCTAGTGGAAGTGGACGCAGTGTTCGATGATGCCCTGGTGGAGACTATGAGAGAGCATGGTGAGGAGATGGACTAGCCCGCTGCCTTTGTATATAGTTCTTTAGGAGTAGGTTTCATTATTTTTGTAACTTGGACCCTTGGACTTTGGACCCTTGATCTTTGTAAATATTTGGATTAAAATTTGAACAATTATTTTCACCATGAAGTAATGGTTTTGTTATGTTATGAGATTTCATTTGTACATATGTTAATGGACATAGACCACATATTTAAGTGTTTCATTTTTTACATCACATTGATTTTGGTTTTTACTTTCTTTTGGTTTTTGATTTGGTTCATGCAGGTTTACTTTGATGTTTTTACTGTGTGTGACTTAGATACATGTTTTTTAATATATTTTTTAACATTGAAATCTAAGTGGTGTCTGGTCTGAATGGTTTGGTGCATGTTTCACTCCTCCATGACTCATTTGCGTCTCCTTGCTGTTCACCAATGTTGTTCATGTGTGTGCACACATGCATGCATGTGTGATATTAGGATTCCCATGCCATGGGGCATGTACTAGGGAGCATGACCGATGGATGGGTGGTGAGGTGCACCAGGGGGTGCAGCGTGTGGTGGCATTTTATTTGCCATGTGCTGCATGTTTGTATGTTGGTCCAATGTGTTTTGGGGTGGGGACATGAGGCGGGGCCTGCCTGCAGGTTGCCGTGACTGGTGGGGGGTGGGGACATGAGGCGGGGCTTGCCTGCAGGTTGCCATCACTGGTGGGGGGTGGGGACATGAGGCAGGGCCTGCCTGCAGGTTGCCGTCACAGGTGGGGTGGGGATATGAGGTGGGGACTGCCTGCAGGTTGCCGTCATTGGTGGGGGGTGGGGACATGTGGCGGGGCCTGCCTGCAGGTTGCTGTCACAGGTGGGGGGTGGGGACATGAGGTGGTGCCTGCCTACATGTTCACAGGTGATGGGGGGCCATGTGGTGTGGGCTGCCTGCGGGGTATGGTCACGGTTGATGGGGGGCCATGCGGTGTGGGCTGTCTGCGGGGTATGTTCACAGGTGATGGGGGGCCATGTGGTGTGGGCTGACTGCGGGTTATGTTCACAGGTGATGGGGGGCCATGTGGTGTGGGCTGCCTGCGGGGTATGGTCAGGATTGATAGGGGGCCATGTGGTGTGGGCTGCCTGCAGGGTATGTTCACCGGTGATGGGGGGGCCATGTGGTGTAGGCTGCCTGTGGGGTATGGTCACGGTTGATGGGGGCCATGTGGTGTGGGCTTCCTGCGGGGTATGGTCCACTGCTAGTGTCTGCCTGTCCCATGAGGAGGCGTCTGCTTCCAGGGGAGTTGTGCTGGTGTGAGCGGGGTACCCGATTATGGGGTGCGGACGGGGAACGCGCGGGCCTTCCCACACGATTTGGCTGATGCGAGCGGGGTACATGATTATGCTGCAGTGCGAACGGGGTATGCAAGGGCCTTCACACGTGATTTGGCTAGTGCGACCGGGGGACATGCAGGCCTTCCCACGCGATTTGGCTGGTGCGAGCGGGGTACGCGATTATGCTGGGGTGCGGACAGGGTATGCGCAGGCCTTCCCACGCGATTTGGCTGGTGTGACCGGGGTACAAGCAGGCCTTCCCATGCTATTTGGCTGGTGCGAGCGGGGTACGTGATTATGCTGGGGTGCGGACGGTGTAGGCACAGCCCTTTCCACGCGATTTGGCTGATGCGACCGGGGTACGCTCTGATTTTTCACGCAATTACAATGGGGTGGGTGTCTCATGGATGGCACTGGGCCTTGTGCCATAGTAGTCATTTCACTAGCTTTGTCTTGCGCACAGGGGCGTTACTGGCGCTGCTTTATGTTCATTGCGCCATGGCTACTGATGCATCGGAAAACCTATGAATACGCGTGCCGTGCAATTGCTGGTTTGCGCCACGACTGGCACACTTGTGGCGCACGCTCCTTCTCGGCGCAAGGCGCTTGTGCTACTTCTGCGCTGGATTCTATGAATTTGCGTCTTAATTGTGCCTTGTTGGGTATTATCAGACACTAGACATTGTACGGTTACCAATAATACACACACTCTACGGCTCCTTTCACATTTATCATCTTTCTCTATAAATTCAGATACATATGTGCAAATTTCAGTCTCGGCTCATTGCTTGCATTCATTTATGAAATCAATCTTATTTTCCCATGAAAACTGTAGGGTACCTTTATAGGTAGACCACTCCTTCTATAGTCTGTGATGTACAGTCTCTCTCAAAACGAGGGTAATTATAAGATTGCTCAACATCTACCTGTCTGATCTGTAACATTATGTAATAGCTGTAAATATATGGGTCATAACACAAACCAATATGTCTTTTTTTCTATGTGTGACATCGATCAACAGTCCGATTATGCTTTTTTGAAGAAGAGAGATTGCCTCGGAACGCATCAGCCATTGATATTGGACCTCTTGACGTGCTTTGTTTGAATATTTCCTGTTGATTAAATTACTTTGTTTTATCAAAATTGCCTACACGTACTACTTGTTGAATTGGCGCACTGTAACAGTGTATCATTTGAAATTGTATATCACTTTTCTAAACTGAATCTATAACCGCCTTAGGCGTATGTAGATAGTGTGTAGGGGATGGGAGGACTCCTAACTTGGATCCTTTTCCTTTTTCTCTTCTATATAGTAGGGCCTTGTGCCAAGGTCCTAGTTCCTCCCCAGCACCTTTAAATTCTTCATACCAGCATCGCTGGACCCTGAAATACGTAGTTTTCTCTGTCTTAAGTACTGGTTTGCACCCATTACCCCATTCTCTTATTGCCAATTATTCTCAGACTATCACACCTGTTACTAGATTGCTTTAAGAAAGGCAAGCCAATTCATGTGGGACAGGGAAGCGCAGATAGCGTTTCACGAACTTAAGGGAATGTTTACCAGGGCACCCATTTTACAGCATCCAAACATAGAGAGGCCATTTCAGGTGGAAACTGATGCATCTAACATGGTCCTGGGGGATGTTCTCTCGCAGATGGATCAGGAGGGGGTCCTGCACCCAGTTGTGTATCTTTCGCGCAAACTATCTACCTGTGAACAGAACTATTTCATCATGAATAAGGAACTATTGGCCATTCAAGCAGCCTTTCAAGAATGAAGGCATTATCTTATGGGTGCGCGACATCAAATAAAAGTGCTGACTGATCACAAGAATTTACAGTACCTTAAGAATGCCAAGACATTGAGTTCAAAGCAATTACGATGGGCTCAGTATTTTGAGGAGTTTAACTTGGTCAACACTTATAGGCCAGGGACAAGGAATGCAAAGGCAGATGCACTAACCAGACAGCAAGTGTCTGAGACAATTGCAGAGGATTCTTGAACCATAGTAAGGGCAGACCGCATTGTAGGAGCACTCATGTAAGGTCTGTTTGACGAGAAACAGAGTCATTCCAGGACGAAAGAGTTACAAGAATGGATGACCAAGGACTCTCTTAGGTCCTTACACAATGGGCTACCTTATCATGCGGGCAGACTGTTCATGCCAATGGCATGCTAGAGAGACAAAGCATTACTATGGTGCCATAAATCCACCTTAGCAGGGCATGCAGGGGAATGCAAGCCTCGGCAGATGCTGGGTAAATACTTTTGGTGGCCAGGTATGAACACACAGGTGCATGGTTATATACAGCAGTTTGATGTCTGTATGAGAAACAAGGCAGATCATGGGCAAAAGCAAGGGGTGTTGCAACAATTCCCCATATTTCGATGGATTTTGTTACAGAGTTACCTAAGTGTGATGCTGGAAATGCATGGGAGGGACAGGGCCTCCCTGTCCTTGTACTGTAGTCCTTTTTCATTTGTGTTCTGTATTGTTTTCTGCCCAGGAGTCCATGTGGAACTCCTAGCAGTGCAGCTCTTCCTGTTTTTGGTTTGGTGTACAGACCCATGGGATACCCTTATGGCACCCATGGGTGGGGGTACAACCCTGTGCCCCTAGTGTATGTTTTTGGGAACCTGTTTGTGGCCCACAGAGCAGGGTATGGGCTTGTGGCAGCTCCATGCTGAATTTGACAGGTGCTCTGAGTATCCTCCATTTTGGGATACCCAGGCCCTGCCATTGGAATCCGTTGATTCCTGATAGGAAACAAGATGGCCCCTGTGGCCTCTTGCTTTCTATTGCCTGTTACCTTGTTTTCCCAAAGTCCTGGGAAGACCTGACTCTGCCCCTTCCCCCTGACTGGCTGTTGGGTGGAAGTTACATATATGGTGTTGTTGTGAAGTCCACGGCAGACTGGCTGGAGCAGTACCAGTGACTGTATGTTGTGGGTACACCCTGTGGGTGGGACCTGGGTGAATGGAGTGTGTGACCAATATGCACTTCTTGTTGTGGCTGTCTGGTTTCTGGTATGAGAGACAAGGACTGAGACAGCCCTGCCCAAAACTAGCCTGAATACAGTGTGTAGTGTTGAATGGCTGGGTACTTGTCCCAATACACATTCCTTGTTGTGAGTGTCTGAGAGGGAGGAATATGGCCTGAATGCACTGTATGCCTGATTGGCTGACTGACTGCATGAATGCCCTTCTGTAGGATTGGCTGCTGAATGTGACCCAGCAGGGTGGATGAGAAACAGAATAGTATATCTGGGGACCTCTCACAACTGGAAAATGTTCAGAAGCTGCGTCTACACTTGAAGAGTAACTGGAACTGCTGATCCTCGATGCCCAGCTGGAAGAAGAAGAACTGCTGCTGCATTTTCTTCGACCCGATCCGAAAGCTGCTGGGTTCGTCGAGGACTGATCCGAGAGAGGACCTGGTAAGGCGCCCTCTTCCCATGCTCCGAGGGACCATCGAGCACCGCTAACCTTTGCCAAAGCTCCCTGGAAGTCAGACCCTCGAAAGGCTGCCGACCGGAGACGGGAACCGCCGAGGAGAACGAAGTGAAGCACCCGGACATCGCCGCCATCAAAGTCCATTACTGTCGCCCAGGGTTCGGAGTATCGCCGTAACCGCTGGAGGCCCGTCGAAGCCGTGTTTCCCCAGAAGAGGGGACTCCCTTGTCCGCACCGACGACCACTTTATCCTGCCAGAGAAAGTCGAGGACGCTGACACGCCGAGGAGAATCCCCCGGTGGGTTTCCTGCCACCTGAAGACCACAAAGACTTTGACGACTCGATGCCCTTGCCGGGCTACAGTTCTTCAGAAACTCTTTGCGGTCTAGAACTATCAAACGCCGAGGTGCCCTGCACACCTCATCCTCGCAGGACGTCGCCGCCAAGCACCGCCTAGATCGACACCTTGGTCTCGGCACCCTTAAACTTCTCATCGACCCGTTGATGACAAGTTCGACTTCTTCAACGCCTCTCGACGATCCGTGACTCCTGCTTTAAAGGGAGTCACTCAAGAAGGATCCATCGACGCTTCTTCGAAGAACTCTGCTCCACCAGGCACATTGGGGGGGTAAAAACATTATAGGAGAGAATAAGACTATTGATCAATATATTGACTGGGCTTGTGCTATATCTTTATTTTACAGGTTGCCCAGGTGGGGGGATCTCCACACAGAACTGTGTCTAGGTAACGGGGCCAGTATTCTGCCAATTGTTTCAACCATCTTGCTTTCCTCCCTATGCCTATTGCTGGTTTCCTTGTTATTGATCGGTGTGACATTTGACAGTATAGTTGATGCACTTTAATGAGATCTGATAATATTTGTGGTACCACTGTAGAACTGTATATATTTACCATTGTTGATTTTCTGAGTACAAAGTGAGTTATTGTGATAGTGTACATAACCTTGAATATTAATTATATAAAGACTGTGTTTTCAGGAATACAGTGTGTGGACATTCCTTTGCGGGTGCATGGGGACTACAGTGTACTTAAGAACCAGCCTGCATCACCTCCTGAGAAGCTAGACCTCGATTGCTCGACCATAGCTACCGAATCGAGAATCTTGGCTGGGGTCCTCTGTGCCTCTCCTCTACCATGTAGAGAGCAGAAGTACAGACACCCCCTCCAGTCTTTACAACGGTGGCAGCGGTGTGATGCTTATGGTTTTAAGAATCAGTGTATAACCGTGCCACTTACAAAATATCTGCACTTTATGAAATTGAGGTTTAGTTGTTTACAAAATAACTGCATTACAAGTAAAATGGAGTCTTTTGCAAATGGTAAATTGACTAGGATGAGCTTTGAGGCTCTCCAGAGTGCTTGTGAAGCCAGGGAGTTAGACTTTGTGGATAAGCCTAGGGCTGAGCTGATAGGTTCCCTGGTGGACTACCAGACTGATGGTGAAACTCTTGATGAGGGGGGATGCAACCAATGAGGACTCTGCCCCTGGGGTTTCTGCTGAATCTGTTTCTGGGAATGCCACCATTCCTGCTGCCTCTGTTCCGACCCCCAGCAATTCCTTGGAGCTTGAGTTATTAAGGATGAAATTGGCCTTTGAATATCTCAAGTTGGAAATAGATGCTGAGCTTAAGAAGGAGGAGTTGGCTCAACAAGTGGAGCTCAAGAATAGGGATCTTGAACTCAAAAATAAGGACCTTGAACTCAAGAACAAGTGCACTGAATGTCAGAGAATCCAGCTAGAGAAAGCTAGAGTGGAGACTTCAGCTAAACCCAGTGAGAGTGTCAGGTCCCCAGCCACCAAGTTTATGAAAGATTTGGTTGGTGTGTTTGTGGAGGGTTCTGATATCCTCCAATGGATTGAAGCATTTGAAATGGCTTGTGCAATTCATGATGTTGATAAGAGAGATTGGACTAAGTGTTTGTTAAGCAGAGTGCCTCAGACTGGGTATGACTGTATTCTGAAACTGAGTGTGGAAGAAAGAGGTCAGTATGAGTGCATGAAGTCTGCTTTGATTGCCAAGTTTGGCAAAACACCTACCCAATACTTTAAAAGGTTCAGGGAATTTAAGAAAAGAGAGAATGTGTCTTGGGTTAACCTGTGAGTACTGCGCACATGAACATGATGGGGTGGATTCATGGTTACAAGGTGAAAACTTTTGTTGAATTGTCCCACCTGTTGTTTGTTGAGCATTTTTCTGAAGCCTGTTCACCAGAGCTACGTCAGTATGTTGCTGATCAGAACATTTTGGATTCCTTTAAGCTGGCTAAGTTGGCTGACAAGTGGGTCTCCCACCGGGTGTCCCGTAAGAACTTCAATGGGAAGGACAAGGACAAAGAAAAGGAGGCCTCTCAGAAAGCCGAGGAGTCCCAAAAGCAGTCACAGTCGGGTAACCCAAAAACGTCCTCTCCTAAGACCCAAAAGTCTAGTGGGGATAAGTCACCTGTGGTTCCAAAGCAGGCTCCCAGTGGTTCTAGTACTGCTGCAAAGAGGGCTCCCAGTGGTTCCAGTACCATACCTCGCACTCCCGGCACTTGTTGGGATTGTGGAGCTCTGGATCACAAGAGGGGCGACTCCAAGTGTAAAGGTAAGGTACTTGGAGTACAGGCTGTCAGCCTGACCTACCCTTACCCCATGTCTGAGGTGGAGGCCACTTTCCTCCCCTCCTCTACAGCAATCACCTTTGGTGCTCCAGTAGAGATCTCCTTAGTGTCCCTTGGGGTCTGGGACCAGTACGCAGAAGTACTGGTGACTATCCCACAGAACACCCCTAGGTTTTTGAGAAGTGTCCTCTTGAACGGCCAGCCTTCTACTGGCTTGAGAGACACCGGGCCAGCATGACAGTGGTGGACAGGACCCTGCTCAAGCCAGGGACTATGTAGGTGCTCCTCTGAGAACCACAAGGTTAGCTGGTGGGCCTCCCAAATTATCGCCTGCAGCCTTAGTCACACTCATGATTGGAGACAAGACAGCAAAGCTTCCTGTCCTGGTTCTGGACAATGTCCCTGCTAACATTCTGTTAGGTAATGATCTAGTAGAGTTGGGGTTGATCTCGGTTGGTCTTCCCATGACTGCTGCTGCAGTCACTAGGTCACAGGTGACCCCGGGTCTGGCTGTGAGTCAGGTACCCGAGCCAAAGGCGAGGCCTAAGGCAAGACGAAGGAAGAACAAGAAGGCAACCTCTGTGTCGGGGGGCCCTTCTCTTCCTGCTGTTCCTACAGCACCCATTGGGATCCATGCTCCGGACAGGCTGGATCTAGTGGTAAACCCAGTCTCAACTCTTGTGGGAGAAGAGCCAGACGACTCTCCTGTGGGAGAGGTTCTCAACTCGGAGGATCATCCCGACCTTCAATGATTGTTAGCTGAAGGGGGACCCTCCTGGGCAGACTTCTGTAAGGGACAGAGAGAGTGCCACTCTCTCTCTCGAGGGTCTGAGGAAACAGGCCCTGTCCCAGGCACAAGGAGAAGTGCCTAGGAACGTCCCGATATATTGGGAGGGTGAACTCCTTGTTAGTGAGCCCACTAAGCCTGAACCTGGTGCCCTCAAGAGGTTGGTGGCACCCTAGGTTTACAGGCCCTTCCTACTGCAGTTGGCGCATGAGGTGCCCTTAGCTGGTCATCTTGGTACCAAGAACTAAGCAGAGGCTCTCTGCCCATTTCTACTGGCATCGGATGGGAGTAGAAGTGGAGTCCCACTGCAGGACCTGCCCAACTTGTCAGTTGTCCTGCAAAACTGGAGGCAGTGTCATTGCCCCACTGCAGCCATTGCCAGTGGTTGGCACAACATTTGAGAGGGTGGGCATCGACATTGTCGGTCCCCTTGACCCTCCCACTTCAGGTGGACATCGGTTCATCCTGGTCCTGGTTGATCATGCCACCAGGTACCCTGAGGCTATACCCCTTCGAACTGTAACTTCCAAGGTGGTGGCCAGGGCGCTCCTGGGCATTTTCACCCATGTTGGATTCCCTAAGGAGGTTGTCTCTGACAGAGGATCCAACTTCATGTCTAGTTACATGAAAACCATGTGGAAAGAGTGCGGGGTAACCTACAACTTCTCCACCTCTTACCATCCCCAGACCAATGGTCTGGTTGAGAGATTTAATAAAACTCTCAAGGGCATGATAGGTGCTTTGGAAGAGCCCCATAGGAGGAAATGGGATCTCCTCCTGCCATGCTTGCTGTTTGCTTACAGAGCGGTACCTCAAGAGGGTGTTGGATTCAGCCCCTTTGTGCTACTCTTTGGACATCCCGTAAGGGGGCCCCTTGCCTTGATCAGAGAAGGTTTGGAAGCCACCCCTCCAGGTCCCACCAAGCAAGTGGAGGACTATGTGTTAGGCCTCAGATGGAGGATGACACAGATGATGGGTCAGGCAACAGCGAATCTCAGGCTAGCCAGGAATTGAATAAGTACTGGCATGACCTTAAAGCCTCGCAAGTGGATTGGTCTCTGGGACAGGAAATCCTTGTGATGGAGCATGCCAAGCCTAGAGCTTTGGCAGACAAGTGGACTGGACCCTTCAGGATCATCTCCAAGATGGGAGAAGTCAATTATCTGGTTGACATGGGTGTCCCTGGGATAGCCCCTCAGGTATTCCATGTTAACAGGCTCAAGCCTTTCCACAGGCGAGCAGAAGTCTCATGTCTCTTGCTGGCTTCAGAGCAAGAAGAGGATGAGAGTGAGCCCCTTCCTGATTTGCTGCATAGCAACCCTCAGGATGGCTCAGTGGAGGGAGTACATCTCTTTCCAGATTTGACAACAGAGCAGCAGAGGGCCTGCAGGGCCTTGTTCCGGCAGTATGCCTCTCTGTTTTCACTGACACCAGGCCTTACACCGTGGTGTAAGTACGAGATTGACACTGGTGACAGTGTGCCTGTCAAAAGCAGGAGCTACCATATGTCAGATACTGTTAAAAACCACATCCAGGCTCAGGTTGCTAAGATGTTGGATCTAGGTGTTATTGAACCCTCAACCAGTCCCTGGTCCAATCCAGTGGTCCTTGTCCCCAAGGCAAGTTACCAGGCAGGTACCAAGGATTGGAGTTTCTGTGTGGACTACAGAGGAGTCAATGCCATCACCAAAACTGACACTCACCCATTGCCCAGGGCTGATGAGCTCGTGGAAACCATAGGTGCTGCCAAATTTGTGAGCACCTTTGACCTTACCTCAGGCTATTGGCAAATAGCTCTGCCGGACCATGCCAAGGACAGACGGTGTTCTTTACCAGTTTAGGGTCATGCCCTTTGGGTTGAAGAATGCCCCTGCCACCTTCCAGAGATTGGTCAACCATGCGCCCAATCTCCTGGCTGGCCTTGAGATTCGCTGTTGCCTGACCCTGATAGGAAACAAGATGGCCCCTGTGACCTCTTGCTTTCTATTGCCTGTTACCTTGTTTTCCCAAAGTCCTGGGAAGCCCTGACTATGTCCCTTCCCCCTGACTGGCT
This sequence comes from Ambystoma mexicanum, assembly GCF_040938575.1. NCBI lineage: Eukaryota > Metazoa > Chordata > Amphibia > Caudata > Ambystomatidae > Ambystoma > Ambystoma mexicanum. Next base: position 69,081,183 of record NC_090932.1, on the reverse strand, counting down.
GTTGGGTGGAAGTTCCATATATGGTGTTGTTGTGAAGTCCGGGCCAGACTGGCTGGAGCCTTCCCAGTGACTGTATGTTGTGGGTACACCCTGTGGGTGGGACCTGGGTGAATGGAGTGTGTGACCAATATGCACTTCTTGTTGTGGCTGTCTGGTTTCTGGTATGAGAGACAAAGACTGAGACAGCCCTGCCCAAAACTAGCCTGAATTCAGTGTGTAGTGTTAAATGGCTAGGTACTTGTCCCAATACATATTCCTTGTTGTGAGTGTCTGAGAGGGAGGAGTATGGCCTGCATGCACTGTATGCCTGATTGGCTGACTGTGACTGAATGAATGCCCTTCTGTATGATTGGCTGCTGATTGTGACCCAGCAGTGTGGATGAGAAACGGAATAGTATATCTGGGGACCTCTCACCACTGGACATTTTTCAGAATCTGTGTCTACACTTGAAGAGTAACTGGAACTGCTGATCCTCGATGCCCAGATGGAAGAAGAAGAACTGCTTCTGCATTTGCTTCGGCCCGATCCAAAAGCTGCCTAGTTCGTCGAGGACTGATCAGAGAGAGGACCTGGTAAGGCGCCCTATTCCCATGCTCTGAGGGACCATCGAGCACCGCTAACCTTCGCCAAAGCTCCCTGGAAGTCAGACCCTCGAAAGGCTGCCGACCGGAGACGGGGACCACCAAGGAGAACGAAGTGAAGCACCCGTACATCGCCGCCGTCGAAGTCCATTGCCATCGCCATCGCCCAGGGTTCAGAGTATCGCTGTAACCGCTGGAGGCCCCTCGAAGCCATGGTGCCCCAGAAGAGGGGACTGCTTGACGCTGTGCCACCGACGACCGGAGCCGCCCGCTCCTTTGCCTAAGACTGTTGAATCGAAGGAGTCCCTTGTCCGCACCGACGACCGATTTATCCTGCTGGAGAAAGTCGAGGACGCTGACACACCGAGAAGAATCCCCCGGTGGGTTTCCCGCCACCTGAAGACCACAAAGACTTTGACGACTCGACGCCCTCGCCGGGCTACAGTTCTTCAGAAACTCTTTGCGGTCTAGAACTATCAAACGCCGAGGTGCCCTGCACACCTCATCCTCGCAGGACGTCGCCAACGAGCACCGCCTAGATCGACGCCGTGGTCTCGGCACCCTCGAACTTCTCATCGACCCCATTGATGCCAAGTTCGCCTTCTTCGACGCCTTTCGACGATCCGTGACTCCTGCTTTAAAGGGAGTCACTCAAGAAGGATCCATCGACGCTTCTTCGACGAACTCTGCTCCACCAGGCACATTGGGGGGGGTAAAAACATTATAGGAGAGAATAAGACTATTGATCAATATATTGACTGGGCTTGTGCTATATCTTTATTTTACAGGTTGCCCAGGTGGGGGGATCGCCACACAGAACTGTGTCTAGGTAACGGGGCCAGTATTCTGCCAATTGTTTCAACCATCTTGCTTTCCTCCCTATGCCTATTGCTGGTTTCCTTGTTATTGATCGGTGTGACATTTGACAGTATAGTTGATGCACTTTAATGAAATCTGATAATATTTGTGGTACCACTGTAGAACTGTATATATTTACCATTGTTGATTTTCTGAGTACAAAGTGAGTTATTGTGATAGTGTACATAACCTTGAATATTAATTATATAAAGACTGTGTTTTCAGGAATACAGTGTGTGGACATTCCTTTGCGGGTGCATGGGGACTACAGTGTACTTAAGAACCAGCCTGCATCACCTCCTGAGAAGCTAGACCTCGATTGCTCGACCATAGCTACCGTATCGAGAATCTTGGCTGGGGTCCTCTGTGCCTCTCCTCTACCATATAGAGAGCAGAAGTACAGACACCCCCCTCCAGTCTTTACAACGGTGGCAGCGGTGGGATGCTTATGGTTTTAAGAATCAGTGTATAGCCGTGCAACTTACAAAATATCTGCACTTTATGAAATTGAGGTTTAGTTGTGTACAAAATAACTGCATTACAAGTAAAATGGAGTCTTTTGCAAATGGTAAATTGACTAGGATGAGCTTTGAGGCTGTCCAGAGTGCTTGTGAAGCCAGGGAGTTAGACTTTGTGGATAAGTCTAGGGCTGAGCTGATAGCTGCCCTGGTGGACTACCAGACTGATGGTGAAACTCTTAATGAGGGGGTGATGCAACCAATGAGGACTCTGCCCCTGGGGTTTCTGCTGAATCTGTTTCTGGGAATGCCACCATTCCTGCTGCCTCTGTTCCGACCCCCAGCAATTCCTTGGAGTTTGAGTTATTAAGGATGAAATTGGCCTTTGAATATTGCAAGTTGGAAATAGATGCTGAGCTTAAGAAGGAGGAGTTGGCTCAACAAGTGGAGCTCAAGAATAGGGATCTTGAACTCAAAAATAAGGACCTTGAACTCAAGAGCAAGTGCACTGAATGTCAGAGAATCCAGCTAGAGAAAGCTAGAGTGGAGACGTCAGCTAAACCCAGTGAGAGTGTCAGGTCCCCAGCCACCAAGTTTATGAAAGATTTGGTTGGTGTGTTTGTGGAGGGTTCTGATATCCTCCAATGGATTGAAGCATTTGAAATGGCTTGTGCAATTCATGATGTTGATAAGAGAGATTGGACTAAGTGTTTGTTAAGCAGAGTTCCTCAGACTGGGTATGACTGTATTCTGAAACTGAGTGTGGAAGAAAGAGGTCAGTATGAGTGCATGAAGTCTGCTTTAATTGCCAAGTTTGGCAAGACACCTACCCAATACGGTAAAAGGTTCAGGGAATTTAAGAAAAGAGAGAATGTGTCTTGGGTTAACTGGGTGAGTGCTGCGCACATGAACATGATGGGGTGGATTGATGGTTACAAGATGAAAACTTTTGTTGAATTGTCCCACCTGTTGTTTTTTGAGCATTTTTCTGAAGCCTGTTCACCAGAGCTGCGTCAGTATGTTGCTGATCAGAACATTTTGGATTCCTTTAAGCTGGCTAAGTTTGCTGACAAGTGGGTCTCCCACCGGATGTCCCCTAAGAACTCCAATGGGAAGGACAAGGACAAAGAAATGTAGGCCTCTCAGAAAGCCGAGGAGTCCCAAAAGCAGTCACAGTCGGGTAACCCAAAACCTTCCTCTCCTAAGAGCCAAATATCTAGTGGGGATAAGTCACTTGTGGTTCCAAAGCGGGCTCCCAGTGGTTCCAGTAACGTACCTCGCACTCCCGGCACTTGTTGGGATTGTGGAGCTCTGGATCACAAGAGGGGTGACTCCAAGTGTAAAGGTAAGGCACATGGAGTACAGGCTGACAGCCTGACCTACCCTTACCCCATGTCTGAGGTGGAGACCACTGTCCTCCCCTCCTCTACAGGAATCACCTTTGGTGCTCCAGTAGAGATCTCCTTAGTGTCCCTTGGGGCTTGGGACCAGTACGCAGAAGTACTGGCGACTATCCCACAGAACACCCCTAGGTTTTTGAGAAGTGTCCTCTTGACCGGCCAGCATTCTACTGGCTTGAGAGACACCGGGGCCAGCATGACAGTGGTGAACAGGACCCTGCTCAAGCCAGGGACTATGTAGGTGCTCCTCTGAGAACCACGAGGTTAGCTGGTGGGCCTCCCAAATTATCGCCTGTAGCCTTAGTCACACTCATGATTGGAGACAAGACAGCAAAGCTTCCTGTCCTGGTTCTGGACAATGTCCCTGCTAACATTCTGTTAGGTAATGATCTAGTAGAGTTGGGGTTGATCTTGGTTGGTCTTCCCATGACTGCTGCTGCAGTCACTAGGTCACAGGTGACCCCGGGTCTGGCTGTGAGTCAGGTACCCGAGCCAAAGGTGAGGCCTAAGGCAAGACGAAGGAAGAACAAGAAGGCAACCTCTGTGCCGGGGGGCCCTTCTCTTCCTGCTGTTCCTACAGCACCCATTGGGATCCATGCTCCGGACGGGCTGGATCCATTGGTAAACCCAGTCTCAACTCCTGTAGGAGAAGAGCCAGAAGACTCTCCTGTGGGAGAGGTTCTCAATTTGGAGGATCATCCCGACCTTCAATGCTTGTTAGCTGAAGGGGGACCCTCCTGGGCTGACTTCTGTAAGGGTCAGAGAGAGTGCCACTCTCTCGAGGGTCTGAGGAAACAGGCCCTGTCCCAGGCACAAGGAGAAGTGCCTAGGAACTTGCCGATATATTGGGAGAGTGAGCTCCTTGTTAGTGAGCCCACTAAGCCTGAACCTGGTGCCCTCAAAAGGTTGGTGGCACCCCAGGTTTACAGGCCCTTCCTAGTGCAGTTGGCGCATGAGGTGCCCTTAGCTGGTCATCTTGGTACCAAGAACTAAGCAGAGGCTCTCTGCCCATTTCTACTGGCCTCGGATGGGAGTAGAAGTGGAGTCCCACTGCAGGACCTGCCCAACTTGTCAGTTGTCCTGCAAAACTGGAGGCAGTGTCATTGCCCCACTGCAGCCATTGCCAGTGGTTGGCACACCATTTGAGAGGGTGGGCATCGACATTGTCGGTCCCCTTGACCCTCCCACTTCAGGTGGACATCGGTTCATCCTGGTCCTGATTGATCATGCCACCAGGTACCCTGAGGCTATACCCCTTCGAACTGTAACTTCCAAGGTGGTGGCCAGGGCTCTCCTGGGCATTTTCACCTATGTTGGATTCCCTAAGGAGGTTGTCTTTAACAGAGGATCCAACTTCATGTCTAGTTACATGAAAACCATGTGGAAAGAGTGCGCGGTAACCTGCAATTTCTCCACCTCTTACCATCCCCAGACCAATGGCCTGGTTGAGAGATTTAATGAAACTCTCAAGGGCATGATAGGTGCTTTGGAAGAGCCCCATAGGAGGAAATGGGATCTCCTCCTGCCATGCTTACTGTTTGCTTACAGAGCGGTACCTCAAGAGGGTGTTGGATTCAGCCCCTTTGAGTTACTCTTTGGACATCCCGTGAGGGGACCCCTTGCCTTGATCAGAGAAGGTTTGGAAGCCACCCCTCCAGGTCCCACCAAGCAAGTGGAGGACTATGTGTTAGGCCTCAGATGGAGGTTGACACAGATGATGGGTCAGGCAACAGCGAATCTCAAGGCCAGCCAGGAATTGAATAAGTACTGGCATGACCTTAAAGCCTCGCAAGTGGATTGGTCTCCGGGGCAGGAAATCCTTGTGATGGAGCCTACCAAGCCTAGAGCTTTGGCAGACAAGTGGACTGGACCCTTCAGGATCATTTCCAAGATTGGCAAGTCAATTATCTGGTTGACATGGGTGTCCCTGGGGTAGCCCCTTAGGTATTCCATGTTAACAGGCACAAACCTTTCCACAGGCGAGCAGAAGTCTCATGTCTCTTGCTAGCTTCAGAGCAAGAAGAGGATGTGAGTGAGCCCCTCCCTGATTTGCTGCATAGGAACCCTCAGGATGGCTCAGTTGAGGGAGTACATCTCTTTCCAGATTTGACAACAGTGCAGCAGAGGACCTGCAGGGCCTTGTTCCGGCAATATGCCTCTCTGTTTTCAATGACACCAGGCCTTACCCCGTGGTGTAAGTACGAGATTGACACTGGTGACAGTGAGCCTGTCAAAAGCAGGAGCTACCCTATGTCAGATACTGTTAAAAACCACATCCAGGCTGAGGTTGCCAAGATGTTGGATCTAGGTGTTATTGAACCCTCAAGCAGTCCCTGGTCCAGTCCAGTGGTCCTTGTCCCCAAGGCAAGTTCACAGGCAGGTACCAAGGATTGGAGTTTCTGTGTGGACTACAGAGGAGTCAATTCCATCACCAAAACTGACGCGCACCCATTGCCCAGGGCTGATGAGCTCGTGGACACCATAGGTGCTGCCAAATATGTGAGCACCTTTGACCTTACCTCAGGCTATTGGCAAATAGCTCTGCCGGACCATGCCAAGGAAAGACGGCGTTCTCAACACCGGAGGGACTCTACCAGTTTAGGGTCATGCCCTTTGGGTTGAACAATGCCCCTGCCACCTTCCAGAGATTGCTCAACCATGCGCCCAGTGGGCTGGAAGCCTTTTGTGTGGCTTGCTTAGACGACATTCCCGTCTACAGTTCCACCTGGGAAGAGCATTTGACACATCTGGATAAGGTGTTGCAGGCCTTAAAAAGGGCTAACCTCACTATCAAGGCCACCAAGTGCCAGATAGCTCAGGGGAAAGTCACATATCTCGGTCATGAGGTAGGAGGGGGTCAAATCTAACCTCTCCCCAGTCATGTACAGGATGTACAGGACGGGGAGACACCCTCTACTCAAACCCAGTTGAGAGCCTTTTTGGGCCTCACTGGGTATTAACACAATTTAATGGCGGACTATGGAACCATAGCTGCACCACTGACAGCTCTGACTTCACCCAAACAACCTAGGAAGGTTAATTGGACTGAAGACTGTCAGAGGGCCTTTGATGGCTTGAAAGAAAGTCTGTGTAGGGCACCTGTGTTGTGTGCACCTGACTACAGCCGACCCTTTATCGTTCAGACGGATGCCTGCAACACCGGAATTGGAGCTGTCTTGTCCCAGTTAGATACCAAAGGAAGAGAACATCCAATCATATTCATAAGAAGACAACTCAAGGGTAGAGAACTTAGGTGGGCTACTGTTGAAAAGGAATGTTTCAGTATAGTTTGGAACCTTAGGCATTTTAGGCCCTACCTTATGGGGTCTACCTTCAAGGTCCAAACAGATCATAAGCCCCTGAAGTGGCTTATGCAGATGAAGGGTGAAAACCCGAAACTGCTTAGGTGGTCCATTAGCCTGCAAGGGCTAGACTTCACCATAGAGCCTTTGCTGGTCTATACCAGGGAAGAGTCACGATAATTCAGATGGCCTTTCCAGAAGGTATGTTGACCGTCTGGATGAGGGTGTCTATCTCGTGGGAGATTAGGCATCCTAACCTCGGTCTGGGGGGGGGGTGACTGTGATGCTGGAAATGCATGGGAGGGACAGGGCCTCCATGTCCTTGTACTGTAGTCCTTTTTCATTTGTGTTCTGTATTGTTTTCTGCCCAGGAGTCCATGTGGGACTCCTGGCAGTGCAGCTCTTCCTGTTTTTGGTTTGGTGTACAGACCCATGGGATACCCTTATGGCTCCCATGGGTGGGGGTACAACCCTGTGCCCCTAGTGTATGTTTTTGGGCACCTGTATGTGGCCCACAGAGCAGGGTATGGGCTTGTGACTGCTCCATGCTGAATTTGACAGGTGCTCTGAGTATCCTCCATTTTGGGATACACAGGCCCTGCCATTGGAATCAGTTGATTCCTGATAGGAAACAAGATGGCCCCTGTGGCCTCTTGCTTTCCATTGCCTGTTACCTTGTTTTCCCAAAGTCCCGGGAAGCCCTGACTATGTCCCTTCCCCCTGTCTGGCTGTTGGGTGGAAGTTCCATATATGGTGTTGTTGTGAAGTCCAGGCCAGACTGGCTGGAGCCTTCGCAGTGACTGTATGTTTTGGGTACACCCTGTGGGTGGGACCTGGGTGAATGGAGTGTGTGACCAATATGCATTTCTTGTTGTGGCTGTCTGGTTTCTGGTATGAGAGACAAAGACTGGGACAGCCCTGCCCAAAACTAGCCTGAATTCAGTGTGTAGTGTTGAATGGCTGGGTACTTGTCCCAATACATATTCCTTGTTGTGAGTGTCTGAGAGGGAGGAGTATGGCCTGAATGCACTGTATGCCTGATTGGCTGACTGTGACTGAATGAATGCCCTTCTGTATGATTGGCTGCTGATTGTGACCCAGCAGTGTGGATGAGAAACGGATTAGTATATCTGGGGACCTCTCACCACTGGAAATTGTTCAGAATCTGTGTCTACACTTGAAGAGTAACTGGAACTGCTGACCCTCGACGCCCAGCTGGAAGAAGAAGAACTGCTGCTGCATTTGCTTCGACCCGATCCAAAACCTGCCTAGTTCGTCGAGGACTGATCCGAGAGAGAACCTGGTAAGGCGCCCTCTTCCCGTGCTCCGAGGGACCATCGAGCACCGCCAACCTTCGCCAAAGCTCCGTGGAAGTCAAACCCTCGAAAGGCTGCCGACCGGAGACGGGGACCACCAAGGAGAACAAAGTGAAGCACCCGTACATCGCCGCCGTCGAAGTCCATTGCCGTCACCCAGGGTTCGGAGTATCGCCGTAACCGCTGGAGGCCCCCGAAGCCATGGTGCCCCAGAAGAGGGGACTGCTTGACGCTGTGCCGCCGACGACCGGAGCCGCCCGCTCCTTTGCCTAAGACTGTTGAATCGAAGGACTCCCTTGTCCGCACCGACGACCGCTTTATCCTGCTGGAGAAAGTCGAAGACGCTGACATGCCGAGGAAAATCGTCAGTGGGTTGCCCGCCACCTGAAGACCACAAAGATTTCGACGACTCGACGCCCTTGCCGGGCTACAGTTCTTCAGAAACTCTTTGCGGTCAAGAACTATCAAACGCCGAGGTGCCCCTCACATCTCATCCTCGCAGGACGTCACCGACGAGCACCGCCTGGATCAATGCCGTGGTCTTGGCACCCTCAAACCTCTCATTGATGCCGTTGACGCCAAGTTCGCCTTCTTTGACGCCTCTCGACAATCCGTGACCCCTGCTTTAAAGGGAGTCACTTAAGAAGGATCCATCGACGCTTCTTCGAAGAACTCTACTCCACCAGGTACATTGGGGGGGTAAAAACATTATAGGAGAGAATAAGACTATTGATCAATATATAGACTGGGCTTGTGCTATAACTTTATTTTACAGGTTGCCCAGGTGGGGGGGATCTCAAAACAGAACTGTGTCTAGGTAACAGGGCCAGTATTCTGCCAATTGTTTCAACCATCTTGCTTTGCTCCCTATGCCTATTGCTGGTTTCCTTGTTATTGATCTTTGTGATATTTGACAGTATAGTTGATGCACTTTAATGAGATCTGATAATATTTGTGGTACCACTGTAGAACTGTATATATTTACCATTGTTGATTTTCTGAGTAAAAAGTGAGTTTTTGTGATAGTGTACATAACCTTGAATATTAATTATATAAGGACTGTGTTTTCAGTAATACAGTGTGTGGACATTTCTTTGTGTGGGCTTGGGGACTACACTGTACTTAAGAACCTGCCTGCATCACCTCCTGAGAAGCTAGGCCTTGATTGCTCGACCATAGCTACCGAATAGAGAATCTTGGCTGGGGTCCTCTGTGCCTCTCCTCTACCATATAGAGAGCAGAAGTACAGACGCCCCCCTCCAGTCTTCACACTAAGGACAATAAGTAAGACACTACTTTGGTGGTAGTTGACTATTTTTATAAACAGGCACATTTCATTCCCTGTATTGCTATTTTGAGTGCTGGTAAATTCGCAGAGTTATTTTTCCACAACATAGTGTGATTACATGGGTTACCTCACACCAATGTATCTGATCGAGGTGCAAAATTTACCTCACGACTTTGGCGAGCCTTTTGTCGCTTGCTAGGATTCAACTGTGCGCTATCCACTAGTTGTTACCCACAGAGAGATGAACAAACCGAACGGTGATTCAAACCATGGAGCAGTATTTGAGGTGCTTTATTGCTGGTGGGCTAAGCTTGTGGGTACATGCCCTTTGGGAAGCTGAACTTACCTACAATAATACAGAACATGTATCCTTGGGAATGTCACTCAACATGTGTTTGTATGGTCAAGAGCAGAATATGCTCCCTGAACACCTTCCAGCAACAGTTAACATGCCAACGCTCATGGAGTGCACACAGGTGCTTTCAAGCATCAGGCAAAAGGCACGCCAGCATTTGGAAAAGGCTAAAGCAACATACAAGGGGTATGCTGACAAGTGAAGACAAGCATCCTCTAAGTATATGGGAGGGGATAAGGTGTGGCTCTCCACTCAGAACATACATATGGTCGGGCTTCGAAAACGTATGCCTCGGTTCATAGGACCATATGTAGTGCTTAAATGTGTTTCTTACACTGCTGTGAAACTAAAACTGCCTAGTACCTTGAAAATAAATCCTGTATTTCATGTATCTTTGATTAAACCTGCAGCACCTGGTATGCAACCCAAGCAACTACCTATCATTCTGGAGGATGGGCAGGAAGAATATGAAGTATAAAGTATACTGGATTCCAAGACACGTTACAAGTGCTTGTGGTACCTGGTGGATTGGGTTGGCTATGGACCAGGGGATCACTCCTGGAAGATGGCAGGGGAGGTGCATGCACCAAGTTTGATTAAGTTGTTCCACAGAAGGCATCCCAATGAACCAGGACCTGGAGAGGCCCCTAGCAGAGGAGATACTGTGAGGATTTGTGGGCTGTGGGGCGTCAGAAGACCTGAAAACTACATTCACCATGAGTCTCGGCGGCAGTGTGCATACAACATGTGCCACCGGGGCTTGAAAAGGTCTGCACCTGCCCCTGCTCTGTGCTGATTGTTTTGAGCTTTGCAAGCATGGGCAGGGTGCGGTGGATGGCGGCAGGAGTGGAAGAAGCTGAATGAGGGACATGGCAGAGGCAGAGTCATCTTGGCGAAGCTTCCCGCTTACCCAGCCCTGGCGGTGATCCAGTGAAGCGCTCGCTTACCTGGACCATGGCGGTGAAGTACTCGCTGCCAGCCCGAGGAGCGCATTGATTCTCCCCCACTTCTGCAACTCACTGGTGGTCGCAGCATGGCACTCCCGGGCCAAAGGTAAGTAAAGCTGTGAACTAGTGAAAAGATTCAAGTGTGTGTACATAGTATGCTTTGGGAGATCAAGATGTGTAAACTGCATTCCAATATTTAAGTCCTGTGAAGAAACAGGGTGTTAGGCAGAGTTTATATGCAGTACCCTTTGGGACCACTATACACAACTAAGACTACAGGTGTAAGCAAAACCAACCCTTGGTATAAGTCTGTACTACACAGTTTTTGGTAGCGGAGCTGAGCAGCTAGGGTTATCTCAAGAGGGAATGTGAGCTGTAATGATGTTACACAGAGGTCTCCAATCACAAGCATTCAAATAGACTCTTACACTCAAGGTTTGTTGGTAAAACACTTATTAATTTATTTTACAGTCAGTTATAAAACATTCAATAGAAGGAGGCACTATATATCACACACAAATATACTTCGGTACTTCACACTATAAGATTCTGAGGCATTTAACTACTTTGAAGGAGGAGCAAAATGGCATTCAGAGTACTTTGAAGTAGGAGCAAAAAGGCATAGGTTAATAAAAAGAAGGTTACAAGTATTCTTAGACAGTGCAAATGTTTTGAGTTCACCAGAGGAGTTGATTCAATGCAATAGGTTAGGCCAAAGTCATTGGGCTAAAGCCTTGTATAGGATAAAGCAGTTCTGGTAGTTAAACGGACTAGTCTTTGCCAAAGTTCTCAGTAGTTTATAAAAGAAAGAATCATGTGTTGGGTCACAAGCTGATTAGGCCTGCAAGTTGGGAAAGTTTCAAGCACTTTCACAGCGAGAGGTAAGTACTCTCAGTCTCGTTTCACAGTACCTTTACAAATGAAGAAAAAGATGCAGCTGAAGACTTCTGATCCTGGCAGTTCCTGCAAATCTCGCTGTTCCTGGGCCTCAGTCGTGGGGACAAGAGGGAAGATGTCAGGGGACTCCTGCACTGCACGGGCACTGGTCAAAAAGCTGGCAAAGGCAAATCTTCAATACCGGTAGCTGTAGTCAAGCACACAAGCTGGTGTCCCTCTCCCTGGTAATTCGGTTTCCTGCAGCACTCTGAGGAAAATACAACCAGCTCTGAGAATGGTATCCAGGGGGTTAGTGTCGAGATGATTGGTACCACCAACTCAAAGGGAGAAGTCGTCCTTGCAGGGCTTCTCTGTCGAGATGAACTTGGTGATTCAGACATGCAGCAGGGCTTCAAAGGGCAAACCAACGGTCTAGGAGTTGCAGCAGCCGTCCTCTTCAAGCTTGTATTCGGTTCTTTTGTTCCAGTGGTCGACTCTGCCTTCCAAGCCAAGAGACTTGCCTTTTATCCAGTTTCCTCCCATTCATTCCAGCCTAGCTGCCACTTACCTAGCAGGGTGGCTGTCCTTGCCGGACAGTCAGCCAGCCAATCACGCCAGAGTGCATTTGGGTCTCCTAGGAGACTAAGCACAGGGAGTTTCGGCACCTCCCTCTCTTCCTGCCTACCCCAGACACTCTGGTACCTGAGGCGGTCTTCAGTCCTGAAACCCGCCAAAGGCGATGGAACAAAGGGAGCAAACTGGGCTTGACGCGCAGAGACAAACTCTAGAAGGACCTTTCCAAAAAGAAATGGTGAAAAAAGAAGATCGGGACCTGTTTAAACAAAGGGGGCTCAGACACCACCTTGAAAAACATGGCTCCCACGATTTAACGCTACCAGTGTTCGCGCTTGGGAAAAATCATGGTAGTTCATTGTAAAACCACTGCCACCAGCCATTTCGAGAGGAAAGGGTAGCATTTGACTGCTACATGAGTATCTAGACATAGGGGATACTAAGTAACCCCTCCAGCACTCTATTGTAAGATAGTGTGTGCTGGGTCTAGTAATTTAAAAAGACTAGTAACGTCAATTTCACTTTACGTTCTCTGGGAAACAGTAGTTTATCCCAGAGAAGCTATTTAAACCTTTTGGAAGTCTAAAAAGATATCCCTGTGTCACTGCACTGAGGGTGCTGTGTGACACAAATGAAAAGATGATACCTATGGAGTTGTCTAAAACTCTGTAATCTAAGAACACAAGAGTAAAACACACATCAGAATACATGAGAGAGTGGGAAAAAAGGGTCCCACTCTCTCCAGGTAAAAAAATCAAGTCCTCAAAATCCAGCAAAGTTTCTGGGGGTCTCTAAATTGAAGGGAATTAGCTCATTTTTGAGAATTCTCCCTAACACTGGGCTACTGCCTAATAATGGCCATGGTGAACCTTTCTCTCGAATCTTAGTGGGGGAGACCAGGCACAGTGTGTGAATGTGTGCGTGTTTAGTCCTGTGAAGGAACGGGACGGCATTGGAAATAATAAGAGAAATGGACAGTGTTGGGGGTTTCACATGTGGGGGGCTCTCTGAGACAACAGTTTACATTCAACATGAAAACAGGGGGCTGGCAGGAAATGTAGACTTGGACTATTTATGTTTCATAGGTATCACGTGTATTGTGTGTTCATCATGCATGGTTTAATGTAGGAGGGTGGCTCTCCATGTATGTTGTGTCACAACATCACATTCATCTGTGTGTATTTACACGTTTTGGAAGTTAGGAGGAAGGCAGGGGGCATGGAGCAGGACAGGACTGTGGGGGTTCGGCACCTGACTCAAATAAGAGAGTATTCAGGCTGTTTAGCACTTGCATGTAGGTTGTATGTTTTCCCCCGAGATCCCCCATACCCACCCATTTACATATTCCTAGCCCTCTTTCCGGTGATCCTAAACTCCCTTGACGTATCCACAACCTCTTCGTAACCCTCTTCCCTCTCGGGGTGACCTGTTTATCAGCATCAGGGACCCATGCAGAACCAAGGTGGGAGGGTCGTACCTCCTTCGGCTTCTGTGGTTAGAGTGGGGTTGCGGATACCCCTTCAGGTGTGACACCATGCTTACAACGACAGGTTACTGCCAATGATATGTGATTTAATTACAGTATGCAAAAATCAATGAATGCCTCACACATAGAAAAGAGCAATATGTCACTATTGGGAGAGCAATTGACATGAGGGAATGTGAGGAGGGTTCTTGTTCTGCACTTAAATCTTTCTATCCGCTAATTCACACAAAGGGAGCAACTTGGGCTAAAAAAGCCTTCATCTGCCTATTGTCAGAATGTGCATGCTTCAACCCGTATGTCACATAGTAGTTTTGGTGCCTTCATCAGGACACAAGTCCATGGATCGCTCAGTGGTCAGGGGCCCAGTTTTTAGGCTGGTGGGCTATGGATTAGTATTCTAGACGGCTTCTCAGTGTTGGTATGCAATGTTTTTTCAGGTGCTATAGGAAGCTAATCAACTGGTTGGGGGAAAGCTTTGGTAGGTAACTGGAACATATTATATTTTATATTTTTTATATTTCCTTTAAATATTTATGAAATGGAGCAGTTCTATGATCACAGGCGTTTAATGAGACTGGAGTTGAAGGTAATTGGAGATACATGTATTGTTTCACTGACTCCTTTCACTGAGAGCTGGCATGGCACTTGTCCACTCAAGGGTCTGGCATTGAAGTACCACAGAAAGGTCAATCTACATCCAAAGATTACAATAGACAAGACCAAAGCAATGCAAGAACATCCCTGAGAGTAGAGCCAAGACCGCGAGCCACGTACCTAGAGACCCCATTTATCCAGAGCTAAGGGGCCAGATAAAAGGAGGCAGTGGCAGGACAGAAAAACAAAAAATAAAATGGCTAGTTGCCCAAAATACCAAGGCTGGTGTCACTGAGCCATAGTCTTGCATCTATCTGCAAGGGCTGGGGGAGCAGTGGCCAACTACTGAAATGAATTCTTTGAACAAAAGGTACCCTAGTCAGTGATGTATGCAACCCCAAATGACTAGGTACCCTAGTCAGTGATGTATGCAACCCCGAATGACTAGGTACCCTAGTCAGTGATGTATGCAACCCCGAATGACTAGGTACCCTAGTCAGTGATGTATGCAACCCCGAATGACTAGGTACCCTAGTCAGTGATGTATGCAACCCCGAATGACTAGGTACCCTAGTCAGTGATGTATGCAACCCCGAATGACTAGGTACCCTAGTCAGTGATGTATGCATCCCCGAATGAGTAGGTACCCTAGTCAGTGATGTATGCAACCCCGAATGACTAGGTACCCTAGTCAGTGATGTATGCAACCCCGAATGAGTAGGTACCCTAGTCAGTGATGTATGCAACCCCGAATGACTAGGTACCCTAGTCAGTGATGTATGCAACCCCAAATGAGTAGGTACCCTAGTCAGTGATGTATGCAACCCCGAATGACTAGGTACCCTAGTCAGTGATGTATGCAACCCCAAATGAGTAGGTACCCTAGTCAGTGATGTATGCAACCCCGAATGAGTAGGTACCCTAGTCAGTGATGTATGCAACCCCGAATGAGTAGGTACCCTAGTCAGTGATGTATGCAACCCCAAATGACTAGGTACCCTAGTCAGTGATGTATGCAACCCCGAATGAGTAGGTACCCTAGTCAGTGATGTATGCAACCCCGAATGACTAGGTACCCTAGTCAGTGATGTATGCAACCCCGAATGACTAGGTACCCTAGTCAGTGATGTATGCAACCCCAAATGACTAGGTACCCTCGTCAGTGATGTATGCAACCCCAAATGAGTAGGTACCCTAGTCAGTGATGTATGCAACCCCAAATGACTGTGTACCCTAGTCAGTGATGTATGCAACCCCAAATGACTAGGTACCCTAGTCAGTGATGTATGCAACCCCAAATGAGTAGGTACCCTAGTCAATGATGTATGCAACCCCAAATGAGTAGGTACCCTAGTCAGTGATGTATGCAACCCCAAATGACTAGGTACCCTAGTCAGTGATGTATGCAACCCCAAATGAGTAGGTACCCTAGTCAGTGATGTATGCAACCCCGAATGACTAGGTACCCTAGTCAGTGATGTATGCAACCCCAAATGAAAAGTGCAAAAGGGGGAAGTATTACCCTAAAACACCGTAGATTATGCAATTATAGTCACCTCATAACAAAGTTAAAATATATTTTATTTAAAGAACATATATATGTATATAACTACATGAAAACACTCAAAACATGTGCAATAAAATGGGACATTCAAAATGTGCATATCAGGCGCAACAAAACCTAGTGCAGACAATCCAATGTTGCAATTATGCCGTTATTCTTATTCATTGTAACATGGTTTTCATCACCACATAGTGACACGAATGCCAATCAACATAAAGAAACAACATTTGGTGAGGTTCTGAAGGGCCCCACACATTTCTGTGTATCTTTCTGTGGATAATCCCTAGCCCTGAATTAACAGCTTTACATGTTTCAATCCCTCTTCTCAGGTGTGGGGATTTTCTTCAGGGCCAAAAAGTGGTGAAAGGAACCTACTGGCATGATGCAGACACCTTTGATGGAAACACTGACACTGCCAGTGTGTTTATTGTATAGCTCATTGCTTTATAATTGGTTTCAACAGGCTCTGTATGAGTTGGAAAGGTCCCTCTATGCACCCCAGATGTCCGATATCACTATGATGGAATGTGGTTCAGTCTAGGGATTTGTATACGAGGTCTCATCTGGTGAAAAAGGTGTGCGGCTGAGCCAACCAACATACTGAAATGAAACCAGACAGCGCTTACCTACCGTTTGTTTGTTTGTTTATTTATTTATTTGATATAGCGCAACGAACCCTCAGGTAGCTGGGCACAAC
This sequence comes from Ambystoma mexicanum, assembly GCF_040938575.1. NCBI lineage: Eukaryota > Metazoa > Chordata > Amphibia > Caudata > Ambystomatidae > Ambystoma > Ambystoma mexicanum. The sequence goes on along the minus strand of NC_090932.1, from coordinate 69,064,887 downwards.
ATTACAAGTATACTTAGAGCTTAGTTACACAGTAAAAAGGGGTACATATATACTGGAGATACACAGAATTATTGCCACGTAGTTTACGCAGAGACTAGTGGTTAAAAGAAAGGTATTACAGAATCCAGTCGACAGGTACAGTAGTAACAGATACATAGAGAGACGGTGAGGCCTGACGAATATTAGGTAGCAAGTTCAGGCATGATATGAGTGCAGTAAGAGATCAGTTAGGGAGTCAAGCATGGTAGGTTTAGGAGTTGTTTGTTTGTATCCAGGTAAGGACTTTCTGTCTAAAACTGGGGTAGGGTTGGTCAGTTCTGAGATCTAAGGGGAGAGCATTCCAGGATTGTGCGGTCATGACCGGTAAACAGGATCCGCCCGCTGTAGTGCGTTTGAATCTAGGGATCTCTAGAGTATGGGCATTGGCAGATCTCAAGGTGCGGGCAGTGCGTCTCTTGTTTATCCTTTCTGCAAGATAAGGTGGAGCTAAGTTGTTCAGACATTTAGACGTGAGTGAGAGTGTTTTAAGGAGGATCCTGTCATTAATCTTAAACCAGTGGACATTTCTCCTAAATGTAGAGATGTGGTCTCCGTAGGGGATATTAAGGGCTGCTCTAAGGGCGTTGTTTTGAAGTCTTTACAATTTGTCAATAATATACTTATTGGCTCCCGCGTACAGGGCATTGCAATAGTCCAATCTTGATATCATAAGAGCATTGGCCAGGGTAATACAGCTAGTTTCATAGAGAAATGGTCTGCAGGCCCTGATCAGTTTGCATGTGTATGCTGTTGAAGATGCTAGTGAGTTCACTTGCTTCTTAAGGGTAAGTGCAGAGTCCAGGTAAAAACCTAATGTTTTAACTAAGGGCATCACTTTGATGACATTATTATCAATATTGAAGGCGGCGTAGCTGGGATTGAGTTTTTTAATAGCTGTCTCTGAGCCTAGGATCAGTAGCTCTGTTTTGTCGCCATTCAGGCATAGGCCATGGGATGCCATCCATGCCTGAATGAGGAGTTATATCTTATTTACCAAGGCCGAGTCTTCAAGAAAGTTGCACAATAGGGGTATGAGGATCTGGGTATCATCTGCATAATTAGTGAAGGTGACACACAGTCTATCCCACTTATCAAACAGGGGCTTAGTAAATATGTTATACATGGTGGGAGAAATGCATGATCCCTGGGGGACTCCGCAGGAGACTTGTATGGGATCAGCAGCTGCTGATGGGGAGAAGACCCTCATTGTACGGTTGGCTAGGAAGGACTGAACCCATGCTATAGCATCACTTGAGAAATGGGCAGCCGACCTAAGGTGGTTGCATAAGACTGAATGATCCACCAGGTCAAATGCTGCAGATAGGTCAAGGAGGAGTAGCATAGCTGATTTCCCATTGTTCTTCAACACGTCCATTTGGGTCTTCAGATCTATTAGGGCTGTTTCCGTGCCATGGATAGGGCGGAAGCCAGACTGTCATGATCGTAGTTGGTGGTTGACTTCTAGGTAGTCCTGTATTTGCAAGTAAGCTACTCTATCGATAATTTTAAGTAGGAAGGAGACAGTGGTGATGGGCCTATAGTTAGTAGGGATGGAGGGATCTAGTGTTTGTTTTTTGAGCAATGGGAGCATCCAAGATTCTTTTAGATTATTAGGCACTGAGTTCATCTTAAATGAGGCATTGATGAGTTTCGAGATAAACAGAGCTAATTTTCTAGCTGCATCCTTTAAGATTTGAGCCGGGCAGTTGTCTCCTTTACAGTTTGACGGTTTAAGTGAGAGTATGATTTTTTCTGTCGCAACAATGGAGATTTTCTTGAAACTGAAAGGAGGGGTGGTACTGCCTGGTGCGACTGATCGGGGTTGTTGCTCAGGTAGGAGGAGTGAGGCTTTCTTATTGGCTATTTTAAGTTGGAGGGCAGTGCTTTTATTTGATTGGGCAATTTGTATGTCCGTACACCAGGACTTATCTTTGGGGATGTTGTTGGCCTGTGGTATTGGTGATTCCATTTCCCGTAGGATAGAAAATAGTTCCTTGGTGTCAGACTTTGCCTTAGATATTCTGTCATTAAATATATTCTTTTTATTACTAATTATTTCCTTCTTGTAGAGTTTGGAGAGGTTTGTAAGTTTGGCTTTATTCTCATCAGTTGGAGAGTGGCTCCAGGTTGATTGAAGCTTTCTTTTTTTTGAGTCTTATTTCTTTAAGCTGGGGCATGAACCAAGCATTAAGGTCAGAAATCATCTACCTTTACAGGTTTTGACAGGTCCAATAGTGCCCAAGGCCTTGGTCATAGCACTATTGAAGACCTCCAGTAGCAAGTTAGGGTCTGTATTACTGGATATGTTGTTAATAGCAGGAAGAAGGTGTGGGAGTAGCTTTTCCGCTGTAATATCCTTTTTGATTCTTGTGGGAAGTGGGGGTGCCATAACAACAGTTTTGGGGCAAGTGAGGTCTAGTGTGGCAGAGAAGTTAATTAGATAGTGGTCAGTCCAAGATTGTGGGGCGATATTGGTGATAGTAATATTACAGTTCAGGTCGGCAACCCAGTCTAGGGTCCTACTTTTGATGTGGGTAGGGGAGAGTGCTTTTTGTATTAGGCCATGGTCCTTCAGTAGTGCAGCGACTGATTGGGCATGTTTGTCATCAGTGTGATTGAAGCCAAGATTAAAGTCACTGAGCAGCAGGATTTGTGCATGGTCTTCGGTATTATTGGCTAGGAGGCCAGTCAGGACGTCCTCAAAGGTACCTAATGGTCCTGGTGGTCGTTATAATAAGTGGGTAGTAAGAGTTCGGTTGTTGGATAGGGGGAGTTTAGTGGTGAGTATCTCACAGGATTGGTAAGAGGGAGATGTAGCGAGTCTGATGCGTAGATTAGATTTGGAGATAATGGTTAGTCTGCCACCTCTGGCATTTGGTCTATCCACTCTAAGTATCTGGTTACCACCTGGTATGGCTACCATAAGGACGGGTCCCGCTGCCTCGTGAAACCAAGTTTCAGTTAAGGTGAGCAGGTACAGGTTCTCATTGGTTAGGGTATCTGCAATATCGGCGGCATGGACCACCATGGATCTGGCATTGATAAGCGACCCTCATAGTGAGAGGGTGCTTGAAGGCGTCTTGACTCTTGGGGCCGTTTTCACCATAGTGATGAGGTCAGATTGTGTGAGCTATTCTGCAGTGCACGTGTGTAGAATAGTTCTGTTAGTTGGACGGCGATGCCTCTGTTCGTGCAGGTTATCCTGGGTTCGTAGAGGTGGGGCAATCTTGATCTAAGTCTCAAGTTTCTATCCTTGGGCGGGCATGTGGCCACTGAGGCGAGGGCCATGATAACAAGGAGGCCTAAGAGGTGTTAGGTGGTCTCGGTTCTCAGGATTCTACTCATATTCGTAGACTGCACTGGGGTATGGGTGACGTTATCACAGCATAGGCTAATAACGTAGGTGTGGGCTAGCAACACTTGCGATGGATTAGGCTGTGGACCAGAAGTGTCAGCATTGGGGTAAAAACATCTGATACTGTACAGAGGATAAGCCGGAACCCATAGAAGCGGGTGGACATGCGTTATTCTGCCACTTGGGTGGGAACAGCAAGGAAGAATCATGAGCCAGGTGCATTAATTGGCTCCGAATTTGTAGCTGCTCCCAATATTGTTTGAGATTCTGCAAGCCAGGCCTGTATGGCACAAACATTATTATGTGTGTGGTCCTCCGTGTCTACAAGAAAAGCCTGACTAGTGTGGGATCTTGGATAGGCCTCCACAAGGAATGCTAGACACAGCACATCTGGAATAGAGTCCTGGCGCTATAATTGGGCAAAATGGTGCAGCTGCCATTTTATGCTACTATACTAACCCTCATCCGTGATGCCTGTATGGGTAGACTAGTGGTGCTGCTCCGGTACAACATGTCCAGTGTTATTTTGGATTGGCTTGAGCAAAACATCCTCTAGCTAGTCATTTGCATTGTGGAGCGGGGCAGGTGTGCTCAGAAATGGGTCCCTAGTCTGCTGTGCCTAGAGACTCAAGTTATACATCACTGATGATGGTCATTGAGGGCAACATGGGTCCTGGGATTGATTGCGGTCTCGTGCAGAAGGGATGTGACCTAGCAGTTCTGGGTGGACTGTCCCTTTTGGGGTAGGACCAAGCCTGGTTTGCATATGGTCTTTCCCCTTTTGTATTGGCTTGGCAGGCGAAGAACGATGGTCTGGACGGTTGCCCAGAGCAATGTTAGAGGTTGAAAGTAATTCTTAACCTTCCAGCCTCACTCCTTTTGTTTTGCTATGATGGGTATGCCCAGACGTGTGTCCCGTGTCTGCTGTGCCTAGAGATCCAAGCTGCTCCTCACTGATGAGGCCCAACAAGACCGAAACTGGAGATGCTTGTGGTCTCGTGCAGAAGGGATGTGACCTAGCAGTTCTGGCTGGACTGCCCATTTTGGGGTGGGACCAAGCCCGATTTGCATATGGTCTTTTCCCTTTTGTATTGATCTAGAAGGCAAAAAACGATGGTCTGGAGTGTTGCCCAAAGCAATGCCAGAGGTTCAGATTAATTCTAAACCTTCCAGCCATCACCTCTTTTGTTTAGCTAATGGCAGGTTAAAAAAACAGTGGTATGGAGTATTAGCCGAAGCAATGCCAGTGGTGTAGAATATTTCAAACCCCTCCAGCCATCGCCTTCCTCTTTTGAAAATAGTCCAAAATGGAAACCATTTGGCTTCTTAACCATTTGGTCTCCCCTTAATCCAGCATGTTATTTTCTCCATGCAGCACCGTTCCCACACTTTTCCGCTTAAAACGGCGCGTTAGGTCTTTGCCAGCACCCTGCCAACTATGCCTCTGCCACCTTCTCTGGTCATGAGCACCGCCATCCTCCCTTGGAGACAGGCTTAACAATACCATCATGGGATTCAGTGTAGGTCCTTTCTCTTCAAGATCCCTCATCCACACTTAACCCACTGCATTTGCCTGTGAGTGATGGACTAGTCATGATTTATTTTAATTTTATTTATTTATGTATGTACTTATAAAGCGCCGAAAGCCCTGGATTGGCCATAGAATGCTTTCACCATTGGAGAATTGAAGGCACAACTTCTTCATAATCACATTTCATTCTGGGTTCCAGGTGCCACTCTCCGTTTGACCTCAATTTGAGCTTTTTTGTGGACTATAACATATGGCTTGTGAATCACCATATCAGTATTTCCTTACTCCAGTGATGTAAGAGTCGGGTAGAGGCAACCACACTGCCGCCATTAGCCTACTCGAGTTACCCTTGTAATTTGGGACCGCGCCTCCATTATGAGTATGACGGTAGCGTTGAGCTTTTAAAATACCACTTGTTTTTAAAATACCGCCTGATATCAAATCGGCATTGTATGGGGTATTTTATTGCATGTGGTATATGGAATGGTCTGCGTTGGGTAAATGTTCAGGCCGTGCAATACTTTCTATGCATTGCAAGCGGTAAATATCCCATAGCATCCTGGCTCATAATGAGGTGTTATTTAAAAAAATAGGAGGTGTTTAAAACACCCTGGGCGTGATTCACAAAGATTTGTCCTGGAGCAAATCAAGGAACGCCTCTGATTTGCGACTGTTACCTTGTATAGTGCTGGAATTGGGCCGGATTTCCGTGGACCCGGAATCTGCAAACCTGAATATGGAGAAACCAAAAGCCTACGTCTATGTCTGAGCAGCCGTAATACATAGGCAATACTGCACCCACAGTGATCCGTTGTTTCCTGTGCTCAGAGATGTTGTTTTCTCAAGCAGCGTTAGATCACGACAGACCCAGCTGTGAGTGGACAATTCTGTGGGGTTATTGTATGTTAAGAAGTGTCAATTGTGGGCGATTGGAAATGAGAGGTTTTTCCATAAAGTTGCGTGTTGGGTGACATAATGACTACAAGCAGGTGCATTTTACTTTCACTGTGTTTCTTTCTAGAAGTGCTTTTTTGGGCTCACATTAAGTTGGATGCTCGTACTTGTAGACTTCCATTCAAGATGGAGAAAACAAAAGCTATGATCATATTTTTTGCTCAACTATATTGTCATGTCAGTTTAATTTGTGTATGTTTCAAAACCTCTGTCTAACAATTTGTGTCATTTTAGTCCTGAGTTTTTCTTTTACGGTTTTTACAAGCTTGTCACTTGCCTATCATTAGCCTAACTGCACTGGATCCCAAACATCCCCTGCCCAGGTGAAACCACTGAGTCATTTCCTTCCATTTCCAGCCCTGACCTTATACCTGTCAAATGCAGGGGTCTGTTAAAAGTTAAAGCAGGGCTCTGTAACCTGCGACTCCACGGAGGTTTCGGACTACAACTACCTTGATCTCTCACCATTGACTATGCTGGCTAGGGCTAATGGAAGTTGTAGTCTGACACGCCTGTAGAGACAAAGGTTACAGACCCTTGTCCTAAAAGGAGAGTACATCCAGAGCTGCAGGGAACATCTCTAAATTGCCCTTGAGCCAATGTTTGCGAATCACATTTGCACATGGCATCTGAAATATGCTCCAGGCAGCTCCTGATTGGCTCCAGTTTCAGAGTGTTTAAATAAGTTTAAAGGGAGTAGGAACACATCAGCAATCATTTGCTGGTTATCCATAGGGGCAGGTGGGTTTTATACCGAATGCCCTTTTGCTTCTTGTGGCACAAGTAAACATACATGCATTGTATCACTCCATGTTGGCAGAGGTAAGTTAAACTCGTAGACTCTGCAATTGGGACAGACCTACTGTGGCTCCCAGGTTAGCGGACACCATGTAGGACGACTCTCCATTGCTACAGGTGTAGACAACCTCACCGTTCCTCACCTGTAGTGGAATGCTCATCACTGGGATACACTATGAGGGGAGGAGTTACGGTGAGGATAGCAAAAGCCAATAGGCCACGTCTCCTTATGCCTGAAGCGCACACTTTATCTCCTCGACGCTAATGGATGGCACGCAGTGTTGTGATGGCGGTCGGCCCACTGAAAAACAAGCTGGAGAAGTAGTCCTCCAAAGTCAAATTTGTTTTTGAAACGAGAGCCCTCATGTTGTCATTGGTTTGGCTCCTTAATCGCTTCCCGTTCCATGACGGAAGCAGAAACATGATACTGCGTCACTTACGCCAACCGCAACTTGATCGCACCGCTCAAGACGATCGCCGTTGACCATGGCATTGTCCCTCTTGCCTTCAAGGACTCATTCTTGGAACCAGTAATTCAATAATGTTAGGATGCTTCTGGTCCTCAATAGAACAATTGTGCATGAAGGGTGAGAATGAACAGCGGGAAAGAGAACAAAGAAGGATTATGTGCAACTGATGTACTCAAGAAAAACACACTTCGGCTATTGTGATCCAGGAATACCCTACAGTGCAGGTATCATATACGGCAGGCTTGGCATTACCATCCAGGAAACTATCGCTGTCACGCACAACAGTTCAAAATTCTGATCTTGGCGCTTACTGACTCGAGTTTCAGAGCTTGCAATGATCTCTTGGAAAGATACTTTTATATTCAGAGGCTGGAAGGAAGGTTGGAATGTGCTTAAAAATCAAATACTCAGAATCTGAAACACTGCATTTTTGTTATGGGGTGTTGTATTCTGCAATCACATATAGGCAACCCAACTGGGAGGGACATTTGGCCCCCTCCATCCTACACATCATGGGAAAGACCTGAAGACTCTACTCTTCAAAGAACATTGATAAGTCACTGATGGCGCCACACAACCCTATTTCACCCTCCCTGGAGTACCCTCCCAATGCCCACATACTCCAGATACCATGCTACCCCTGCACCCTCCTGGTAATAGCGCGAGTGTTTCCCCTTTGTACAGCGCTCCATTACTTCTGAGATAGGGTTTTGCTTTATAAATCCCGTACATACATACATCCTTGCAGCATTTGCCATGGCGGCTGGTGAATTTTTTAAATGGACGGGTGGAAATGAATGCGTCTAACATCGTGAGCCAAACAAGTGGGGTTTTGGGGGGTTCTCCCCCTGATCAAAGTTTTAAAATAATGGGTTAATATGGTGCATTTGTCAACACTTTCTGTGAAAAAGTGGGTAAAAAGCCACAGTTTTCAATTTGTTGAGTATGGTAGAACATGAAAAACCACAATAGATGCAAGTCATCAAAAGTGCACAGGAACATTTTCCAATGCATTTTCATTATGCCTTTGCCCACAACATATGCCAGAATATAAAACATTTTCATGCTGACTGTGCCCATGCATGGACATGCAGGCTGCACCAATATATACCACTATTGCCATGTACGAATAGAGAATTACATTACCATGTACCTGGGGCGTGCTTTCATCATGAACACTATGTATTGCAAGAGAAATAGAAATAATAATTTTAGTGCACTGTGTACAAAGTATATTATTTGCTGACAGTAAAATATGTATTGCATACCATTGGAAATGTTATCTTCGCTCATTTCATCCCTTGGGAAGTTCTCTTCCAGCCATTCCAGTGTGCTTGCCACTTCCGTGAGAAAGAAAAGAGTTGCTGTTTTACAAAACATGTTTATGTAATGGTAGCTAACAAAAATAAATAAAAATGCAATGCACTTACTATTTAATAAGAATGTGTTGTCCAGTAAGCAGCTGCTGTTTTTAATCTGTATCCAGAGCTGTACTGTGGAGATTATATGAAGTGTACAGTTATGGTTTCTGATTGTGTGTGTTACGTCAAAAACAATTAGTATTTTTGAACGTGAGTATTTGTAGGAAAAGGTATTACATGTTGTAAACATTATTTGTGATTTTAGGTACATCTGTTTGTTGGTTGATGTTTATATTTTTTTTGGGTCTCCCCTATGGTTTTAAGACTGGCAAATCCCTTTCGCCGTCGGCAGACTACTGGGCCGTTCGCGACCTTCATTGCTGCCACATTGAGGGTGTGGGGGGCGTGCACAATATAAGCGACTTGTAGCACATGAAAGGTGCACTACCAAAAACCTATGAAATTAACTGAAAACACTTTGTTAAAGGGATGTTATGGTTAAGTTGCAATTATAAAAAACTGTAAAATTCAATGAAAAAACATTTGTTAAAAGGATGTTATGGTTACAAGTAAAACCGAAAAACCTCAGAAATTCGCCAGTTATGGTAAGCTAAGCAACCTTAAATTGCACCACCACCGTGCACTGCTAAGACTAACACCCAGGACATCAAAGATGACATCACAAATCTCATTGATGACATCACATATCTGGCCCACTTGATTTTGTTCACTGACATGTCTAGGCCAGGTGGTTTTGTTCACTGACGGTCAGAATATGGAAATTCAAAAGGTGCTATATATCTAGACGTCAACCTTGTTGTATGATCTTAAAGTACTTTGCTTAGGGTTTGGATTCAGCTCATGGTGCACATATATGGAGCAATAAGCAGGCCTCAAACACACAATTCAATCGCATACATGAAGATAAACTTTAATGTTATTAACATTTTCTGGTGCTGTTGTTTCTTTCTTCCTTACTTTAGTATCCCTGTATGTGCCTCTGATTTGTATGCATTGTGGGTCTCTATATGTATTATTTGTACTAGTACAAGTGTGTAGTAAGTCTTGAATTGTTAGCTAGTTATTATATGTTTAACATTACTCAAAACTCTGATAAGGTATTATTCATTATTTGGTATCAGGTAATATTATCCCCACAAATAATGTCGTCATATATATGGTCGCCGGGAGAGGCCATAGGGGACATTATTTGTGGGGATAATTTATGGGGTAAATGGGAGTGGGAGTTCCGGGGGTGTCTCCCAAACCCTTTAAAAAAATATGGGGTTGCTGGGGTGTCCCCCGCAGGTTCCATGGGTTAATATTGAAGCAAAAAAATGACGCTATTCTTGTATGGCAATGTTTTTGTGGGGATATTATCACATGGAACCCATTACCTTACTGTCCAAAATTACAAGATTATAAATATTGCACTTCTATGGTGCGTGGTGCAGCCATTGCTTATATTTATGTATGATTAGGTTCCTATATTAACAACAACACTCCAATATAATCGGCCTCATTACGAGCATGGCGCTAGCTGTGCCTGTATGGCAGGCACGGCTACTGCCATGCTCGCTACAGGCACCGCCTCCCGCGATTGGGCAATAACCGGCCCATTACGAGGTGAATGGGCCGGTAATTGCCCATTCGCGGATACGGTATTGCCGAGCTCCCGATCACCACCTTCCAGCATCCTTTTTAACACTTCTAAACATGTTTTGCAACTTTTCCCACTGTTCATGCATCTGTCAATGTCCGCGAACATCTGACGTAATTGTGGACCTTCCGGACAGTGCCACGTGACCATGCACTTGTGCACGGCATGATGACGGGTCTGTGAAGGCGTCCGCACTTCGCGATCGGGTCCGAGTTTCGAGGACAGTTCGGAACTGCATTTTCTACTGATCTTGGAACCTTGAAGCTCAAAATGTACCCCTGCACAACCGGCCCATTACGAGGTGAATGGGCCGGTAATTGCCCATTCGCGGATACGGTATTGCCGAGCTCCCGATCCCATAGGGCAGAATGGGGGGGGGAGCATGGATGCGCCGGCACTGTTGATAACGGTGCCGGCAGCATTACGAGTTATGCTCGCGGGTGCCTCACAGAAACCCGCAAGCAGAACTCGTAATGCGGCGGGACGGTATAACCGGCACCGTTCATACCGTCAATGCCAGGGTCCTAATGAGGCCCAATGTTTTGTTTAGATGAGTACATTCTTTAATAAATTAAGTAGTTCATGATAGGTCTCCCGATCACCCCTAAAATCTTGTTACCAACATTATAAACGCAACCCCTTGTAGGGACTTTTCATTCAAATTAATTTCATATGTGATGTCATCAGTGACATCATCCATGACTTTTGTGATGTCATCTTTGATGTCCTAGGTGTTAGTCTTAGCAGTGAACATTGGTGGTGCGTGTTATGGTTGCTTAGTTTACCATAACTGGTGAATTTCTGAGGTTTTTCGATTTTACTTGTAACCATAACGTCCCTCTAACAATGTTTTTTCATTGAATTTCTGAGGTTTTTACTAGTGCAACTTAACCATAATGTCCCTTTTAACAAAGGTTTTTCAGTAAATTTCACAGGTTTTTATTAGTGCAACTTGACCATAACGTCCCTTTAACAAAGTTTTTCAGTGAATATTCAATGAAAAAACCTTGTTAAAGGGATGTTATGGTTACAAGTAAAACCGAAAAGTGAATTTCATGGGTTATTACCAGTGCATGCTATTTTCCTACAACTTACTAATATCATACTTCCCCCCCAATATAGCAAACGTTTTGTCCAATTTACAAAGTTTCACCTTAAAACGCTGCCATTTCCCACCTTCCAGCATCCTTTTTAACACTACTAAACATGTTTTGCAACTTTTCCCACTGTTCATGCATCTGTCAATGTCCGCGAACATCTGACGTAATTGTGGACCTTCCGGACAGTGCCACGTGACCATGCACTTGTGCACGGCATGATGACGTGTCTGTGAAGGCGTCCGCACTTCGCGATCGGGTCCGAGTTTCGAGGACAGTTCGGAACTGCATTTTCTACTGATCTTGGAACCTTGAAGCTCAAAATGTCCCCCTGCACAGCTCCTACACCTATACTTACTCATTATCCATTAACTGGCATCAGCTATTGCCACCTCTCCTCCCCAAGAGCCACCACCACCACCAGCTGGAGGACCTACACAAGAGTACTTCCACAGACAATGAAGGCGACCAAGAAGATGAGGTAGAGGAAGTGCCTACCTCCAGCACCCAGAGAGAATCATTGGTGTGGCAGTTATTTACCACTGTTGGGAATGTACCAAAGGCTAAAGCTACCAAAGTGAAATGCACTGAGTGCAACGTGGTACTCAGTCGCAGATTACCTGGACAGTACTACAACGGGACCAAAGCCATGTGCCGCCATGCCCAATCCAACCACTGCAATGCTCTCAGAAAAGTTGTTCCTTTCTTAGCAAGGTAGAGGCATCAGTGATGTGATTTGTAATGTCATCAGTTTTCTCATGCAACATGTAATTAGTGATGTCATCACTGATGTGATCTTTGATGTCATAATTGTGGTCATAGACTGCGCAACAGGGGGTGTGAAGTTAAGGTGGCCTTAGCAGAATTTCAGTGGTTTTGTTGCATTACGTTCTCACCTTAATGTCCCTGCAACTAAAGTTTTGTCCTTGAATTTCAATGGTTTTGTTATTCCATACACAAAGTTGAATATTTCTAAATATTATTATTTGTAGCCGCAGCTACAGCAGCAACCATTGAATTGCAAGGTTGTACGTGCAAACCTAAGATGAGCAACGGCTGGAGTGCTTTTATTAGCAGCTAAAAAACTGCCCCTGTTAACAATCTAACCACACAAATGAACAAACAATTCGGAGATTTGAATTACTGAAACTGCGTAAAATAAATTACAATAGATATTGCAATATATTTTTGCAGTCTGTGTTCAATTTTTTCTATTTTTGTAACTTGAAAGGCGACCCCGGGGAATGGGAAGAGGGCGATGGAATAGGGATGAAAACACATAAGAATGAACCATCTAACAAAGGGAATTAAAATAAAAAGCAACATATACATATATATATTTATATATTACATGGCCACGGTAGTGGCCATGTAGTTATGGTTAAGTTGGTGTTTCCATAGTAAGAGCACTTTTTGGGCGGCTTATAACTTCGCTCCCCCTGGACGAATCCTCACCAAACTTTGCAAAAAAGGTATATGGCCCACTCTGAATTTGTTTGGTGAGTATTCGTCCAGGGGGGGAAAAGTTATAGGGCGGGTCCCAAAACCTTTGTTTTTTCCCATAGACAAACCGCTGGACAGATTTACACCAAATTTGTGGCAGGAGCGGCGGCTTGGTCCCGAAAGCGTGCTTTGCTTTATTTGGTGTAAATCCGTCCAGTAGTTTTTAAAAAAATGACAAAAATGTAAGTGAAAAAAATTAGTGATATCTGTGTTCGCTTCGCGGACACACTTCGCTGTTCGCTCCGCGGACAAGACAGTGATTGGGCAAGCAGCTTGTGTGATGTCCGCGGACATCTGACATGCTCTCTCATTGGATGCGGTGAAAGCGTGCAGTGCGTCTGGCTTCAGAGACGCCCGCCATCATTGTTCGTCGCATGAGAGGCTTTGTCAGCAGGAACAGGATCTGCCGCCTGCACAGTAAGTCCGCCCGTGTCCGCTCATGCCCTGTGTGTCCTTGTTGTCCCCCCACCCCCACTCATGCTCCGTGTCTCCCCTGTTCCTCAAGCCCCCCGCTCACTCCATCGGCACACGGTGGCCAGCGGAGGGCCGAGGAGCGGGATCTGCTGCCTGCACACGAACGCCGTGTGTCACTCTCACTACCCCCACCCTCTGCTCATGCCCCGTGTGTCTCTCTCCCTCCCGCCCACCCACCGCTCATGCCCCGTGTGTCTCTCTCCCTCCCCCCCACCCCCGCTCATGCCCCGTGTGTCTCTCCCCCTCCTGCCCACTCCCCGGCTCATGCCCCGTGTGTCTCTCCCCCTCCCGCCCACCCCCCGCTCATGCCCCGTGTGTCTCTCCCCCTCCTGCCCACCCCCCGCTCATGCCCCGTGTGTCTCTCTCCCTCCCTCCCACCCCCTGCTCATGTACCGTGTGTCTCTCCCCCTCCCGCCCACCCCCCGCTCATACCCCATGTGTCTCTCTCCTCCCCCCCACCCCCGCTTATGGCCCGTGTGTCTCTCTCCATCCCCATACTCCCGCTCATGCCCCGTGTGTCTCTCCCCCTCCCGCCCACCCCCCGCTCATGCCCTGTGTGTCTCTCCCCCTCCCGCCCAACCTCCGCTCATGCCCCATGTGTCTCTCTTCCTCCCGCTCATGCCCCGTGTGTCTATCCCTCCCGCCCACCCCCCGCTCATTCCCCATGTGGCTATCCCTCCCGCCGCCCACCTCCCGCTCATGTTCCGTGTGTCTATCCCTCCCGCCGCCCACCCCCCCGCTCATGCCCCGCGTGTCTATCCCTCCCCCCGCCCACCCCCCGCTCTTGCCCCGTGTCTCTATCCCTCCCCCCGCTTATGCCCCATGTCTCTATCCCTCCCGCCGCCCACCCCCCGCTCATGCCCCATGTCTCTATCCCTCCCGCCGCCCACCCCCCGCTCATGCCCGTGTCTCTATCCATCCCGCGGCCCACCCCCCGCTCATGCCCCGTGTCTCTATCCCTCCTGCCGCCCGTCCCCCGCTCATGCCCAGTGTGTCTATTCCTCCTGCCGCCCACCCCCCGCTCATGCCCGAGTGTCTATCCCTCCCGCCGCCCACCCGCCGCTCATGCCCCGTGTGTCTATCCCTCCCGCCGCCCACCCCTTCTCATGCCCCGTGTCTCTATCCCACCCGCCGCCCACCCCCCGCTCATGCCCCGTGTCTCTATCCCTCCCGCCGCTCACCCCCCGCTCATGCCCCGTGTGTCTATCCCTCCCGTCGCCCACCCCCCGCTCATGCCCCGTGTGTCTCTCCCCCTCCCGCCCAGCCCCCGCTCATGCCCCGTGTGTCTCTCTCCCTCCCGCTCATGCCCCGTGTCTCTATCCCTCCCGCCGCCAACCCCCCGCTCATGCCCAGTGTGTCTCTCCCCTCCCCCCCACACCTGCTCATGCCCAGTGTGTTTCTCCCCTCCCCCCACCCCCGCTCATGCCCCGTGTGTCTCTCCCCTCCCCCCACCACCCGACCCCCCGCTCATGCCCCGTGTGTCTATCCCTCACGCAGCCCACCCCCCGCTCATGCCCTGTGTTTCTATCCCTCCCGCCGCCCACCCCATGCTCATGCCCCGTGTCTCTATCCCTCCCGACGCCCACCCCCGCTCATGCACCATGTCTCTATCCCTCCCGCCGCCCACCCCCGCTCATGCCCTGTGTCTCTATCCCTCCCGCCGCCCACCCCCCGCTCATGCCCCGTGTCTCTATCCCTCCTGCCGCCCACCCCCCGCTCATGCCCCGTGTCTCTATCCTGCCCGCTGCCCACCCCCCGCTCATGCCCCGTGTCTCTATCCCTCCCGCCACCCACCCCCCGCTCATGCCCCGTGTCTCTATCCTATCCCTCCCGCGGCCCACCCCCCGCTCATGCCCCGTGTCTCTATCCCTCCTGCCTCCCTCCCCCTGCTCATGCCCCGTGTGTCTATCCCTCCCTCCCACCCACCTCCCGCTCATTACCCGTGTGTCTATCCCTCCCGCCGCCCACCCCCCACTCATGCCCCGTGTGTCTATCCCTCCCGCCGCCCACCCCCCGCTCATGCCCCGTGTGTCTATCCTCCTGCCGCCCGCCCACCGCTCATGCCCCGTGTCTCTATCCCTTGTGTCTATCCCTCCCGCCACCCACCCCCCGCTCATGCCCCATGTGTCTCTCCCCTCTCCCTCACCCCTGCTCATGTCCGTGTGTCTCTCCCCTCCCCCCACCCCGCGACGCCCTGCTCATGCCCCGTGTGTCTATCCCTCCCGCTGCCCACCCCCTGCTCATGCCCCATGTCTCTATCCCTCCCGCTGCCCACCCCCCGCTCATGCCCTGTGTCTCTATCCCTCCCGCCGCCCACCCCCCGCTCATGCCCCGTGTCTCTATCCCTCCCGCTGCCCATCCCCCGCTCATGCCCCGTGTCTCTAGCCCTCCCGCCGCCCACCCCCCGCTCATACCCCGTGTGTCTATCCCTCCCTCCCGCCCACCCCCCGCTCATTCCCGGTGTGTCTATCCCTCCCGCCGCCCACCCCCGCTCATGCCCCGTGCCTCTATACCTCCCGCTGCCCACCCCCCGCTCATGCCCCGTGTCTCTATCCCTCCCGCCACCCACCCCCCGCTCATGCCCCGTGTCTCTATCCTATCCCTCCCGCCGCCCACCCCCCGCTCATGCCCCGTGTCTAGATCCCTCCTGCCGCCTTCCCCCCGCTCATGCCCCGTGTGTCTATCCCTCCCGCCGCCCACCCCCCGCTCATGCCCTGTGTGTCTAACCCTCCGGCCGCCCACCCCCCGCTCATGCCCTGTGTGTCGATCCCTCCTGCCGCCCACTCCCCACCCATGCCCCGTGTCTCTATCCCTTGTGTCTATCCCTCCCGCCACCCACCCCCCGCTCATGCCCCATGTGTCTCTCCCCTCCTCCCCACCCCCGCTCATGCCGCATGTGTCTCTCCCCTCCCCCCACCCCGCTAATGCCCCGTGTGTCTATCCCTCCCGCCGCCAACATCCTGCTCATGCCCCGGGTCTCTATCCCTCCCGCTGCCCACCCCCCGCTCATGACCCGTGTGTCTATCCCTCCCGCCGCCCACCCCCCGCTCATGCCCTGTGTGTCTCTCCCCTCCCCCCACCCCCGCTCATGCCCCGTGTGTCTCTCCACTCCCCCCCACCACCCCCGACCCCCGACTCATGCCCCCCCGTGTGTCTATCCCGCCCACCGGCCACCCTCAGCTCATGCCCCGTGTGTCTATTCCTCCTACCCACCCCCCGCTCATGCCCCGTGTCTCTATCCCTCCCGCCACCCACCCCCCGCTCATGCCCGTGTCTCTATCCCTCCCGCCGCCCACCCCCCGCTGATGCCCCGTGTCTCTATCCCTCCCGCCGCCCACCCCCCGCTCATGCTCCGTGTCTCTATCCCTCCCGCCGCCCACCCCCCGCTCATGCCCCATGTCTCTATCCCTCCCGCCGCCCACCCCCCGCTCATGCCCCGTGTGTCTCTCTCCCTCCCGCTCATGCCCCGTGTCTCTATCCCTCCCGCCGCCAACCCCCCGCTCATGCCCCGTGTGTCTCTCCCCTCCCCCCCACCCCCGCTCATGCCCCGTGTGTCTCTCCCCTCCCCCCCACCCCCGCTCATGCCCCATGTGTCTCTCCCCTCCCCCCACCACCCGACCCCCCGCTCATGCCCCGTGTGTCTATCCCTCACGCAGCCCACCCCCCGCTCATGCCCCGTGTCTCTATCCCTCCCGCCGCCCACCCCATGCTCATGCCCCGTGTCTCTATCCCTCCCGACACCCACCCCTGCTCATGCACCGTGTCTCTATCCCTCCTGCCGCCCTCCCCCTGCTCATGCCCCGTGTGTCTATCCCTCCCTCCCACCCACCTCCCGCTCATTCCCCGTGTGTCTATCCATCCCGCCGCCCACCCCCCACTCATGCCCCATGTGTCTATCCCTCCCGCCGCCCACCCCCCGCTCATGCCCCATGTGTCTCTCCCCTCTCCCTCACCCCCGCTCATGTCCGTGTGTCTCTCCCCTCCCCCCACCCCGTGACCCCCCGCTCATGCCCCGTGTGTCTATCCCTCCCGCCGCCCACCCCCCGCTCATGCCCCGTGTGTCTATCCTCCTGCCGCCTGCCCACCGCTCATGCCCCGTGTCTCTATCCCTTGTGTCTATCCCTCCCGCCACCCACCCCCCGCTCATGCCCCATGTGTCTCTCCCCTCCCCCTCACCCCGCTCATGTCCGTGTGTCTCTAGATATCCCCCCACCCCGCGACCCCCGCTCATGCCCCATGTGTCTATCCCTCCCGCTGCCCACCCCCTGCTCATGCCCCATGTCTCTATCCCTCCCGCTGCCCACCCCCCGCTCATGCCCTGTGTCTCTATCCCTCCCACCGCCCACCCCCCGCTCATGCCCCGTGCCTCTATACCTCCCGCCGCCCACCCCCCGCTCATGCCCCGTGTCTCTATCCCTCCCGCCACCCACCCCCCGCTCATGCCCCGTGTCTCTATCCTATCCCTCCCGCCGCCCACCCCCCGCTCATGCCCCGTGTCTCTATCCCTCCTTCCGCCTTCCCCCCGCTCATGCCCTGTGTGTCTATCCCTCCCTCCCGCCCACCTCCTGCTCATTCCCCGTGTGTCTATCCCTCCCGCCGCCCAACCCCCGCTCATGCCCTGTGTGTCTATCCCTCCGGCCGCCCACCCCCCGCTCATGCCTTGTGTGTCTATCCCTCCTGCCGCCCACTTCCCGCTCATGCCCCGTGTCTCTATCCCTTGTGTCTATCCCTCCCGCCACCCACCCCCCGCTCATGCCCCATGTGTCTCTCCCCGCCCCCACACCCCCGCTCATGCCCCATGTGTCTCTCCCCACCCCCCACCCCGCGACCCCCCGCTCATGCCCCGCGTGTCTATCCCTCCCACTGCCAACATCCTGCTCATGCCCCGGGTCTCTATCCCTCCCGCTGCCCACCCCCCGCTCATGACCCGTGTGTCTATCCCTCCCACCGCCCACCCCCCGCTCATGCCCTGTGTGTCTCTCCCCTCACCCCACCCCCGCTCATGCCCCGTGTGTCTATCCCTCCCGCCGCACACCACCCGCTCATGCCCCGTGTGTCTATCCCGCCCGCCGCCCACCCTCAGCTCATGCCCCGTGTGTCTATTCCTCCTACCCACCCCCCGCTCATGCCCCGTGTGTCTATCCTTCCAGCAGCCCACCCTTGCTCATGCCCCGCATCTCTACCCCTCCCCCCGCTCATGCCCCGTGTCTCTATCCCTCCCCTGCTCAGGTCCCGTGTCTCTATCCCTCCCGCCGCCCACCCCCCGCTCATGCCCCGTGTCTCTATCCCTCCCGCCACCCACCCCCCGCTCATGCCCGTGTCTCTATCCCTCCCGCCGCCCACCCCCCGCTCATGCCCCATGTCTCTATCCCTCCCGCCGCCCACCCCCCGCTCATGCCCCGTGTCTCTATCCCTCCCGCCGCCCACCCCCCGCTCATGCCCCGTGTCTCTATCCCTCCCGCCGCACACCCCCCGCTCATGCCCCGTGTCTCTATACCTCCCGCTGCCCACCCCCGCTCATGCCCCGTGTCTCTATCCCTTGTGTCTATCCCTCCCGCCACCCACCTCCCGCTCATGCCCCATGTGTCTCTCCCCTCCCCCCCACCCCCGCTCATGCCCCATGTGTCTCTCCCCTCCTCCCACCCCGCGACCCCCCGCTCATGCCCCGTGTGTCTATCCCTCCCGCCGCCCACATCCTGCTCATGCCCCGGGTCTCTATCCCTCCCGCTGCCCACCCCCCGCTCATGACCCGTGTGTCTATCCCTCCCGCCGCCCACCCCCCGCTCATGCCCTGTGTGTCTCTCCCCTCCCCCCACCCTCAGCTCATGCCCCGTGTGTCTATTCCTCCTACCCACCCCCCGCTCATGCCCCGTGTGTCTATCCCTCCCGCCGCCCCCCCGCTCATGCCCCGTGTGTCTATCCTTCCCGCAGCCCATCCCCGCTCATGCACCGCATCTCTACCCCTCCCCCGCTCATGCCCCATGTCTCTATCCCTCTCCTGCTCATGCCCCGTGTCTCTATCCCTCCCGCCGCACACCCCCCGCTCATGCCCCGTGTGTCTATCCCTCCCGCGGCCCACCCCCCGCTCATGCCCCGTGTGTCTCTCCCGTCCCGCCCTACCCGCTCATGCCCCATGTGTCTCTCCACTCCCCCCCACCACCCCCAAGCCCCCTTCATGCCCCGTGTGTCTATCCCTCCCGCCGCCCACCCCCCGCTCATGCCCCGTGTGTCTATCCCGCCTGCCGCCCACCCCCGCTCATGCCCTGTGTGTCTATTCCTCCCGCCCACCCCCCACTCATGCCCCGTGTGTCTATCCCTCCCGCCGCCCCCCGCTCATGCCCTGTGTCTCTACCCCTCCTCCTCCCCCCGCTCATGCCCTGTGTCTCTATCCCTCCCCCGCTCATGCCCGTGTCTCTATCCCTCCCACTGCCAACCCCCCGCTCATGCCCCGTGTCTCTATCCCTCCTGCTGCCCACCCCGCTCCTGCCCTGTGTCTCTATCCCTCCTGCCGCGCACCCCCCGCTCATGCCCCCTGTCTCTATCCCTCCGGCCGCCCACCCCCCGCTCATGCCCCCTGTCTCTATCCCTCCGGCCGCCCACCCCCAGCTCATGCCCCGTGTCTCTATCCCTCCCTCCGCCCACCCCCCGCACATGCCCTGTGTCTCTATCCCTCCCGCCGCCCATTTCCCGCTCATGTCCGTGTCTCTATCCCTCCTGCCGCCCACCCCCCGCTCATGCCCCGTGTCTCTATCCCTCCCGCCGCCCACCCCCCCGCTCATGCCCTGCGTCTCTATCCCTCCCGCCGCTCACCCCCGCTCATGCCCCGTGTGTCTATCCCTCCCTCCCGCCCACCCCCCGCTCATTCCCCGTGTGTCTATCCCTCCCCCCGCCCACCCCGCTTATGCCCCGTGTGTCTATCCCTCCCGCTGCCCACCCCCCACTCATGCCCCGTGTCTCTATACCTCGTGTCTATCCCTCCCGCCACCCACCCCCCCGCTCCTGCCCTATGTGTCTCTCCCCTCCCCCAATCCCTGCTCATGCCCCGTGTGTCTCTTCCCTCTCTTCCCTCCCCCCACCCCCGCTCATGCCCCGTGTGTCTCTCCCCTCCACCCCACCCCCGAGCCAACGCTCATGCCCCGTGTGTCTATCCCTCCCGCCACCCACCCCCCGCTCATGCCCTGTGTCTCTATCCCTCCCGCCACCCACCCCCGCTCATGCCCCTTGTGTCTATCCCTCCCGCCACCCACACCCCGCTCATGCCCTGTGTGTCTCTCCCCTCCCCTCACCCCCGCTCATGCCCCGTGTGTCTCTCCCCTCCCCCACACCCCGACCCCCTGCTCATGCCCCGTGTGTCTATCCCTCCCGCCGCCCACCCCCCGTTCATGCCCCGTGTGTATATCCCTCCCGCCGCCCACCCCCCGCTCATGCCCCGTGTGTCTATCCCTCCCGCCCACCCCCCGCTCATGCCCCGTGTGTCTATCCCTCCCGCCGCCCACCTCTCGCTCATGCCCTGTGTCTCTATCCCTCCCGCCGCCCACCCCTCGCTCATGCCCCGTGTCTCTATCCCTCCAACCGCCCACCCCCCGCTCATGCCCCGTGTCTCTATCCCTCCCGCCGCCCTCCCCCCGCTCATGCCCCTTGTCTCTATCCCGCCCCCCGCTCATGCCCCATGTCTCTATCCCTCCCGCCGCCCACCCCTCGCTCATGCCCCGTGTCTCTATCCCTCCCGCTGTCCACCCCCCGCTTATGCCCCGTGTGTCTATCCCTCCCGCCGCCCACCCCCTGCTGATGCCCCATGTGTCTATCCCTCCTGCCGCCCACCCCCCGCTCATGCCCCGTGTGTCTATCCCTCCCGCATCCAACCCAACGCTCATGCCCCGTGTGTCTATCCCTCCCGCAGCCCACCCCCCGCTCATGCCCTGTGTCACTATCCCTCCCGCCGCCCACCCCCGCTCATGCCCTGTGTCTCTATCCCTCCCGCCGCCCACCCCCCGCTCATGCCCCGTGTCTCTTTCCCTCCCGCTGCCCATCCCCCGCTCATGCCCCATGTCTCTATCCCTCCCGCCGCCCACCCCCCGCTCATGCCCCGTGTGTCTATCCCTCCCTCCTGCCCACCCCCCGCTCATTCCCCGTGTGTCTATGTCTATCCCTTTCGCTGCCCACCCCCCACTCATGCCCCGTGTCTCTATCCCTCCCGCCGCCCACCCCCCGCTCATGCCCCGTTCTCTATCCCTCCCGCCACCCATCCCCCGCTCATGCCCCGTGTCTCTATCCCTCCCGCCGCCCACCCCCCGCTCATGCCCTGTGTCTCTATCCCTCCTGCCGCCCCCCCGCTCATGCCCCATGTGTCTATCCCTCCCTCCCGCCCACCTCCCGCTCATTCCCCGTGTGTCTATCCCTCCCGCCGCCCACCCACCGCTCATGCCCCGTGTGTCTATCCCTCCTGCCGGCCACCCCCCGCTCATGCCCCGTGTGTCTATCTCTCCCGCCACCCAACCCCCGTGTCTCTATCCCTTGTGTCTATCCCTCCCGCCGCCCACCCACCGCTCATGCCCCGTGTGTCTATCCCTCCTGCCGGCCACCCCCCGCTCATGCCCCATGTGTCTCTCCCCTCCCCCCCACTCCCGCTCATGCCCCGTGTTTCTATCCCTCCCGCTGCCCACCCCCTGCTCATGCCCCGTGTCTCTATCCCTCCCGCCGCCCAGCCCCCGCTCATGCCCCGTGTGTCTATTCCTCTCGCCGCCCACCCCCCGCTCATGCCCTGTGCGTCTCTCTCCTCCCCCCCACCCCCGCTCATCCCCCATGTGTCTCTCCACTCCCCCCCACCACTCCCGTCCCCCCGCTCATGCCGCGTGTGTCTATCCCTCCCACGGCCCACCCCCCGCTCATGCCGCGTGTGTCTATCCCTCCCACGGCCCACCCCCCGCTCATGCTCCGTGTGTCTATTCTCCTGCCCACCCCCCGCTCATGCCCCGTGTGTCTATCCCTCCCGCCGCCCACCCCCCGCTCATGCCCCGTGTCTCTGTGTCTCTACCCCTCCCCCCGCTCATGCCCCGTGTCTCTATCCCTCCCCCGCTCATGCCCCGTGTCTCTATCCCTCCGCTGCCCACCCCCCACTCATGCCCCATGTCTCTATCCCTCCCGCCGCCCACCCCCCGCTCATGCCCCGTGTCTCTATCCCTCCCGCCACCCATCCCCCGCTCATGCCCCGTGTCTCTATCCCTCCCGCCGCCCACCCCCCGCTCATGCCCTGTGTCTCTATCCCTTCTGTCGCCCACCCCCCGCTCATGCCCCGTGTGTCTATCCCTCCCTCCCGCCCACCTCCCGCTCATTCCCCGTGTGTCTATCCCTCCCGCCGCCCACCCACCGCTCATGCCCCGTGTGTCTATCCCTCCTGCCGCCCACCCCCCGCTCATGCCCCGTGTGTCTATCCCTCTCGCCGCCCAACCCCCGTGTCTCTATCCCTCGTGTCTATCCTTCCCGCCACCCACCCCCCGCTCATGCCCCATGTGTCTCTCCCCTCCCCCCACTCCCGCTCATGCCCCGTGTGTCTCTCCCCGCACCCCACCCCCTGACCCCTCGCTCATGCCCCGTGTTTCTATCCCTCCCGCTGCCCACCCCCTGCTCATGCCCCGTGTCTCTATCCCTCCCGCCGCCCACCCCCGCTCATGCCCCGTGTGTCTATCCCTCCCGCCGCCCACCCCCCGCTCATGCCCTGTGTGTCTCTCCCCTCCCCCCCACCCCCGCTCATGTCCCATGTGTCTCTCCACTCCCCCCCACCACTCCCGTCCCCCCGCTCATGCCCCGTGTGTCTATCCCTCCCGCGGCCCACTCCCCGCTCATGCCCCGTGTGTCTATCCCGCCCGCCGCCCACCCCCCGCTCATGCCCCGTGTGTCTATTCCTCCTGCCCACCCCCCGCTCATGCCCCGTGTGTCTATCCCTCCCGCCGCCCACCCCCCGCTCATGCCCGTGTCCCCGTGTCTCTACCCCTCCCCCGCTCATGCCCTGTGTCTCTATCCCTCCCCCGCTCATGCCCCGTGTCTCTATCCCTCCGCCGCCCACCCCCCGCTCATGCCCCTTGTCTCTATCCCTCCCGCGCGCCCACCCCCCACTCATGCCCCGTGTCTCTATCCATCCCGCCGCCCACTCCCCGCTCATGCCCCATGTGTCTATCCCTCCCGCCGCCCACCCCCCGCTCATGCCCCGTGTGTCTCTCCCCTCCCCACACCCCCGCTCATGCCCCGTGTGTCTCTCCACTCCCCCCACCACCCCCTGACCCCCCGCTTATGCCCCGTGTGTCTATCCCTCCCGCCTCCCACTCCCCGCTCATGCCCCGTGTGTCTATAATCCCCCCGCTCATGCCCTGTGTGTCTATTTCTCCTGCCCAGCCCCCGCTCATGCCCCGTGTGTCTATCCCTCCCGCCGCCCACCCCCGCTCATGCCCCGTGTGTCTATACCTCCCGCCGCCCACCCCCCGCTCATGCCCTGTGTCTCTACCCCTCCCCCCGCTCATGCCCCGTGTCTCTTTCCCTCCCCCCTCATGCCCGTGTCTGTATCCCTCCCGCCGCCCACCCCCCCCGTTCATGGTTCATGCCCCATGTCTCTATCCCTCCCGTCGCCCACCCCCCGCTCATGCCCCATGTCTCTATCCCTCCCGCCGCCCACCCCCCGCTCATGCCCCGTGTCTCTATCCCTCCCACCGCCCACCCCCCGCTCATGCCCTGTGTCTCTATCCCTCCCGCCGCCCACCCCCCGCTCATGCCCCGTGTGTCTCTCAACTCCCCCCCACCCCCGCTCATGCCCTGTGTCTCTCCCCTTCCCCCCGACCCCCTGCTAATGCCCCGTGTGTCTATCCCTCCTGCCCACCCCCCGCTCATGCCCCGTGTGTCTATCCCTCCTGCCCACCCCCCGCTCATGTCCCGTGTGTCTATCCCTCCCGCATCCAACCCCACGCTCATGCCCCGTGTGTCTATCCCTCCCGCCGCCCATCCCCCCGCTCATGCCCTGTGTCACTATCCCTCCCGCCGCCCACCCCCGCTCATGCCCTGTGTCTCTATCCCTCCCGCCGCCCACCCCCCGCTCATGCCCCGTGTCTCTTTCCCTCCCGCTGCCCATCCCCCGCTCATGCCCCATGTCTCTATCCATCCCGCCGCCCACCCCCCGCTCATGCCCCGTGTGTCTATCCCTCCCTCCTGCCAACCCCCTGTCATTCCCCGTGTGTCTATGTCTATCCCTTTCGCTGCCCACCCCCCACTCATGCCCCGTGTCTCTATCCCTCCCGCCGCCCACCCCCCGCTCATGCCCTGTGTCTCTATCCCTCCTGCCGCCCCCCCGCTCATGCCCCATGTGTCTATCCCTCCCTCCCGCCCACCTCCCGCTCATTCCCCGTGTGTCTATCCCTCCCGCCGCCCACCCACCGCTCATGCCCCGTGTGTCTATCCCTCCTGCCGCCCACCCCCCGCTCATGCCCCGTGTGTCTATCCCTCCCGCCGCCCAACCCCCGTGTCTCTATCCCTTGTGTCTATCCTTCCCGCCACCCACCCCCCGCTCATGTCCCATGTGTCTCTCCCCTCCCCCCCACTCCCGCTCATGCCCCGTGTTTCTATCCCTCCCGCTGCCCACCCCCTGCTCATGCCCCGTGTCTCTATCCCTCCCGCCGCCCACCCCCCGCTCATGCCCCGTCTGTCTATCCCTCCCGCCGCCCACCCCCCGCTCATGCCCTGTGCGTCTCTCCCCTCCCCCCCACCCCCGCTCATGCCCCATGTGTCTCTCCACTCCCCCCACCACTCCCGTCCCCCCGCTCATGCCCCGTGTGTCTATCCCTCCCACGGCCCACCCCCCGCTCATGCCCCGTGTGTCTATCCCGCCCGCCACCCACCCTCCTCTCATGCCCCGTGTGTCTATTCTCCTGCCCACCCCCCGCTCATGCCCCGTGTGTCTATCCCTCCCGCCGCCCACCCCCCGCTCATGCCCCGTGTCCCTGTGTCTCTACCCCTCCCCCCGCTCATGCCCCGTGTCTCTATCCCTCCCCCGCTCATGCCCCGTGTCTCTATCCCTCCGCTGCCCACCCCCCACTCATGCCCCGTGTCTCTATCCCTCCCGCCGCCCACCCCCCGCTCATGCCCCGTGTCTCTATCCCTCCCGCCACCCATCCCCCGCTCATGCCCCGTGTCTCTATCCCTCCCGCCGCCCACCCCCCGCTCATGCCCTGTGTCTCTATCCCTCCTGCCGCCCTCCCCCCGCTCATGCCCCATGTGTCTATCCCTCCCTCCCGCCCACCTCCCGCTCATTCCCCGTGTGTCTATCCCTCCCGCCGCCCACCCACCGCTCATGCCCCGTGTGTCTATCCCTCCTGCCGCCCACCCCCCGCTCATGCCCCGTGTGTCTATCCCTCTCGCCGCCCAACCCCCGTGTCTCTATCCCTCGTGTCTATCCTTCCCGCCACCCACCCCCCGCTCATGCCCCATGTGTCTCTCCCCTCCCCCCACTCCCGCTCATGCCCCGTGTGTCTCTCCCCGCACCCCCACCCCCTGACCCCTCGCTCATGCCCCGTGTTTCTATCCCTCCCGCTGCCCACCCCCTGCTCATGCCCCGTGTCTCTATCCCTCCCGACGCCCACCCCCTGCTCATGCCCCGTGTGTCTATCCCTCCCGCCGCCCACCCCCCGCTCATGCCCTGTGTGTCTCTCCCCTCCCCCCACCCCCGCTCATGCCCCATGTGTCTCTCCACTCCCCCCACCACTCCCGTCCCCCCGCTCATGCCCCGTGTGTCTATCCCTCCCGCGGCCCACCCCCCGCTCATGCCCCGTGTGTCTATCCCTCCCACCGCCCACCCCCCGCTCATGCCCCGTGTGTCTATCCCTCCCGCCGCCCACCCCCCCGCTCATGCCCCATGTGTCTATCCCTCCCGCTGCCCACCCCCCCCGCTCATGCCGGTGTGTCTATCCCTACCGCCGCCCACCCCCGCTCATGCCCCGTGTGTCTATCCCTCCCGCCGCCCACCCCCCACTCATGCCCCGTGTGTCTATCCCTCCCGCCGCCCACCCCCGCTCATGCCCGTGTCTCTATCCCTCGTGTCTATCCCTCCCGCCACCCACCCCCGCTCATGCCCTGTGTGTCTCTCCCCTCTCCCCCACCCCCGCTCATGCCCCGTGTGTCTCTCCCCTCCCCCCATCCCCACTCATGCCCCGTGTGTCTCTCCCCTCCCCCACCCCCTGAGCCCCCGCTCATGCCCCGTGTGTCTATCCCTCCCGCCACCCACCCCCCACTAATGCCCTGTGTCTCTATCCCTCCCGCCACCCACCCCCCGCTCATGCCCCGTGTGTCTATCCCTCCCGCCACCCACCCCCCGTTCATGCCCCGTGTGTCTCTCCCCTCCCCCCTACCCCCGCTCATGCCCCGTGTGTCTCTCCCCTCCCCCTACCCCCCGACCCCCCGTTCATGCCCCGTGTGTCTATCCCTCCCGCCGCCCACCCCCCGCTCATGCCCCGTGTGTCTTTCACTCCCACCGCCCACCCCCTGCTCATGCCCCGTGTGTCTATCCCTCCCGCCCACCCCACGCTCATGACCCATGTGTCTATCCCTACCGCCCACCCCCCGCTCATGCCCCGTGTGTCTATCCCTCCCCCCGCTCATGCCCCGTGTCTCTATCCCTCCCCCCGCTCATGCCCCATGTCTCTATCCCTCCCGCGGCCCACCCCCCGCTCATGCCCCGTGTGTCTATCCCTCCCGCGGCCCACCCCCCGCTCATGCCCCGTGTGTCTATCCCTCCCACCGCCCACCCCCCGCTCATGCCCCGCATGTCTATCCCTCCCGCCACCCACCCCCTGCTCATGCCCCGTGTGTCTATCCCTCCCACCGCCCACCCCCCGCTCATGCCCCGCGTGTCTATCCCTCCCTCCCGCCACCCACCCCCCCCCACTCATGCCCCGTGTGTCTATCCCTCCCGCTGCCCACCCCCCCGCTCATGCCCCGTGTGTCTATCCCTCCCGCCGCCCACCCCCCGCTCATGCCCCGTGTCTCTATCCCTCCCCCCACTCATGCCCTGTGTCTCTTTCCCTCCCGCCGCCCACCCCCCGCTCATGCCCCGTGTGTCTATCCCTCCCGCTGCCCACCCCCCGCTCATGCCCCGTGTCTCTATCCCTCCCGCCGCCCACCCCCGCTCATGCCCCGTTTCTCTATTCCTCCCTCCCGCCCACCCCCCGCTCATGCCCCGTGTCTGTCTCCTGTTTCCCCCCACCCGCTCATGCCCCGTGTCTGTCTCCTGTTTCCCCCCACCCGCTCATGCCCCGTGTCTGTCTCCTGTTCCCCCCACCCGCTCATGCCCCGTCGGTACCCCCCGTTTCAGCGTCGCCGGTTCGGCGACGTGATGTTTTGGCGCGCCGCACTCCAGTGCACATCGCCTGCTGTTTAGGGAAACGTTCAGTGGCGTGCACTGAAAATGTGAGTTTCAACTTCACCCCACACTATTTTAAAATGAAACTGTTCTAGAGCGGTTTCATTTTAAAATAGTGTGGGATGAAGTTGAAACTCGCACTTTCAGTGCACTGCACTGAACGTTTCCCTAAACAGCAGGCGATGTGCACTGGGGTGCGGCGCACAGAGCAGAATTGATCTGCCGGGCTCACGAGGGTGGAGGCTGTGCTGCTTGGAGCAGACAGCTCCGAGCAGCACAGCCCCCACCTTCGCGGGCCCGGCTGTGTACTCTGCGTGGCTCTGGTGCCTGCATGAAGAACTCGCAGGACATTTATGTGCGGCCAATTCGGCGTGGGCTGCCGCGCCGTGCCACGCCGAACCGGCTCCTGCGCCGAACCGGCCGCACCAAATCGTCCCGCGCCGAACTGGCCGCCCCGAAATGTCCTGCTCTGTGCTCCGTGTCTCTCTCCTGTTGCCCCCCGCTCATGCCCCGTGTCTGTCTCCTGTTCTCCCCACGCCCCGCTCATGCCCCGTGTCTCTCTCCTGTTGCCCCCCACCCCCTGGTCATGCCCTGTGTCTGTCTCCTGTACCCCACCCACCCCCCGCTCATGCCTCGTGTCTTCCTCCTGTTCCCTCCCACCCCTGCTCATGCCCCGTGTCTTCCTCTTGTCACCCCCTCCTATGATGCCCCTTGTTGACCTCTTGTTCCCCCCACCCCCTGCTCATGCTCCGTGTCTCCCTTCTCCCCCCCACCCCCCGCTCATGCCCCGTGTCTTCCTCCCCCCCACTCCCCGCTCATGCCCCATGTCTCGCTTCTTTCCCCCCACCCCCGCTCATGCCCCGTGTCTGCACTGTTGGAACAGGGCAGACACGGGGCATGAGCGGGGGTGGGGGCCCCACCTTGCCCTACCCCCGCTCATGCCCAGTGTCTCTCCTGTTCACCCCCGCTCATGCTCCGTGTCTGTCTCCCTCCTTTTCCCCCCGCTCATGGCCCGTGTCTCCCCTGTTCACCCCACCCCCGCTCATGGCCCGTATCTCCCTTCTTTCCCGCTCATGCCCCGTGTCTCCCTTCTTTCCACCCCCTGCTCATGCCCCGAGCCTCCCTCGTGTTACCCCCCACTCATGCCCGTGTCTCTCTCCTGGTCTTCCCGACCCCCTGCCAATGCCCTGTTGTGTTCTCTTTATACACCCTGCCTTCCCTTTCCCTGGTGTCCACCTTGGTAAAAGATTTTCCTTCCTACACTGGGACGCCTGCCTGCGGTGTTCTGGTTTGGGAAGAAAAATCTTTTTTTTACCACCCCGGGTTCCCACTTTGAGAACCTAGGATGCTAGTGGTCTTCCTCCATTGAAAAGGACGTTATGGTTACGTTGCACTAATAAAAAACTATGAAATTCAGTAAAAAAAAATGTGTTAAAGGGACGTTATGGTTAAGTTGCGCTACTAAAAACCTATGAAATTCAGTAAAAAACTTTGTTAAAGGGACGTTGTGGTTAAGTTGCGCTACTAAAAACCTATGAAATCCAGTAAAAAAACTTTGTTAAAGGGACGTTATGGTTAAGTTGCGCTACTAAAAACCTATGAAATTTAGTGAAGAAACTTTGTTAAAGGGACGTTATGGTTCAAAGTAAAACCGAGAAACCCCTGAAATTCGGCAGTTATGGTAAGATAAGCAACCATAACTCGCGCCACCGTGCACTGCTAACACTAACACCCAGGACATCAAAGATGACATCACAAATGTCATTGATGACATCACATGTGCATTTACTTTTCATGAAAACTCTGTACAAGGGATTCTTATAATGCTGACCAAAAACTGTCAAGGATCATTGAGATAAATATCATGAGCTAATTAGTGCATTAAGCAATGCATTGATATAAATAGCATTCTATTATGAAGTTCTATCCAGTATACTAAGCTACTCATGCAGAAACATAGGCAGTGTGTGCAGCATACATGATGAAGGTGCAATATTCATAATCTTGCCATGTTGAATAGTGAAATGATAACTGCTTTCTTATTAGAGTTTTGCGTACTGTGAAACATGTAATAAGTAGATAATAAAACCAACTTAATACATAATTATTACAGACAAAACACAAAGAGACAACAACACATACACATATGAGTATATACAGGGACAGTGAAGTAAGCAAAAAAGCAGAAGTAGTAGCAGAAAGAGTTCATAACCTAACTGATTGTCTTTATGCAGAGAAATTATTGCTCTGTTTCAAAGCTGCTACTTACCATATGTATGTGTATCACATGATGTGACTGCACCCTAAGGAAAGGAGAGTCAGTACAATGTATACAAATATGAGCATATACAGGGAAGGTAGAGTAATAAAAATAAAACTATGAGAAAGTGCTGATAACCCTAATGATTATCTTCATGCACAGAAAGGATTGCTCTCTTTCAAGCCTGTGTCTTCCGCTATGTATATGTTTCATATGATGTGACTTGACCCTAAGTCTACAAATATATTACCTTTTCAATTTTGACTTCCTGACTGTTACTGAAGAAAACTATGTGGCCTAGATATGTCAGTAAACGGAAAAAAGGGAGAGCCAGACATGTGATGTCATCATTGACATTCGTGATGTTATCTTTGATTGCCTGGGTGTTAGTGTTAGCAGTGCACGGTGGCGCGAGTCGTGGTTGCTTATCTTACCATAACTGCCGAATTTCAGGGGTTTTTCGGTTTTACTTTGAACCATAACGTCCCTTTAACAACGTTTTTTCACTGAATTTCATAGGTTTTTAGTAGCGCAACTTAACCATAACGTCCCTTTAACAAAGTTTTTTTACTGAATATATATATATATATATATATATATATATATATATATATATATATATATATATATATATATATTCTGTTTTATTTTTAGAAAAAAGGGGGGAACAGCCACTTAAAGCAAGACATTAGAATTACAGGTAATCAGATATTCAGTGATTAACTTCTACCATTCCACAAATATAGCACCTCTCTTGACTACACATTCAAGACATCGGGATTCATTACCAGTTGGCCGGTCCGGAAACAAGGGTGCTTTTAAGCTCACCGGCACCCTTGATTCTGGACCGGCAAACTACGAGTCTGCCTGCCGGTGCCGCTGTGCCCGACAGGTCAGATCATGCTGGGCGCAGCGTCCACGGTAGGCAGACTGGTGACAGAAGGGACGGCACCGTTGGTAATGGTGCCGGCACTTCCGAGTACCCACTCGCATAGAGTCCTATGCGACCCTGTGGGAATGGCAACATGCATTTTTAACGGCACCTGTCTTCCCAGGTGCCGGAATCGTAATGAACCAGTGGCACCAGGAAGTCAGGTGCCAGTAAATCATTACGAGTCCGGCTGCAATTTGCTGGTAACACCGGCAGGGTTACAGGCGGGCACCTAATGAAGCCCATCATGTACATATGACTTGCATCATGGAAAGATCGGGAGTTGGTAAAACAGGAGCCTGTGCAGTTGACACCATTGTTGAAGTTGAAGCTTCATTTGCAGTTTGTAATATTGTTGCACTGGTGCATGGAATGCAAGTGGTGCTGATGTCCATCTATGCAAAGAATGGAATCCATGCATTTTACTTGTATAATGTTTGTGCGCTTTCCGATAGTCATTATCGACATTATCTCAGTGCACTCACACTACATGATTAATCATAATAGATATTCCCAGGCTTTCAGATGGAACATTGCAAGGCCCAAAGCGTAGCGCTTTGTTGCAGAATGTGCAAAGTACTTCCTCTGCCTCTTTTCTAGAATAGTGTTGTTTAACTTTAAAGAAGTACCAACTGGCAGCAGTGATTTCCATCCCAGTTGCCTTATGCCTCGGTGGCAATGGATTCGGAACCCAAATGGTAACGTCATCACTGCTGGTACTCTTGTGGTCGGACATGTTAGAAATGTCCAACTAGGAATGAATATGTAAAACAATAAAAGTTACAACATGAAAAAGACAATGGTGCCGATAAGCTCACCTGCCGGGCACAGCGGCAACGATAGGCAAACCGTCACGAAAGCACCGACACCATTAACAACAGTGCCAATGCTTCCGTGGTCTCCATTCCCATAGAGTCCCAAAGGTCTCTATGGGAATGGGGACTTGCAATTTGCCAGTGCCTGACTTCCCAGACCGCCGGGGTTGTAATCCCCCAGTGTTAACGGGAAGTCAGGCACCGGTAATTAATTTCAAGTCCGGCGGCAAGTTGCCAGTAGCACCGGCAGGGTTACCGCTGAACTCGGAATGAGGCCCAATGCCTCAAAACATAAAAAGGGAATATTAGAAGGGCTACATCTTACTGTTTTCTTGAACAATGACAGACATATTCAAATGTCCAACTGGTGATGAAAATATAAAATAACAAAAATGTCAACTCTAAAAAGACACTGGGGGCCTCATTACGAGTATGGAGGTAGCCATGCCCTTATACCGGGTTGCAGTACCGGGTTCCTTCAATAAGGAATTACCAGGTCATTCCAACCTTGGAGGACACGGTAATTCCTCTTTGAAAAAAACGATCCCCATTCCCGTTTGAGCCCCCATGGGGCTCAATGGCAATGGGGAGGGAGCTAATAATGGGCCCGACATTCTGAGCGGGTCCCGCAAGTGGACTTCGTAATCGGGCGTCCCATAATGAACAGTGCTGGTCCCGTACTGGCACCCTTCATATCGGGAGCGCCTAGGTTGTAATGAGGCCCTGGGTCTCATTACTGGTCCGGTGGTAACTGTGCTGGTGCTACCCGCGGGTTGCCGCTGGATCCGTAAATATTTACAGGCCCCTGACTTCCTGGTGACACCGAGAGATTACAACTCCGGTGGCCGGGAAAGTCAGGCACCAGTAAAATGTTGTTCCCATATGGGAATGGGGACACGGAAGCACAAGCCCCATTGTTAACGGTACCGGTGCTTCCGTGATGGGTCTGCCTACAATGGCCGCTGTGCCCAGCAGGGACAGACCTGTTGGGCAGCGCGGCTCTGGCAGGCAGACCTGTAGTATGCCGGTCCAGAAACAACGGTGCCGATAAGCTTACTGGCACCCTTGTTTCTGGACCAGCACTGTCAGAATGAGGCCCAATGTCACAAAAAATAAGCCGCCTCTCTGAACCTCTCTACCATTTTTACTAACTCTTCAAATAGAGTTCTCCAGATGACAAAACAAAGAAAAATAGTGTTAGGGGAAAAGTGAGTAAACCAATGACTAATTTTAGGGCTATAGTGCCAAATATGCTTGCAGTTACTAAAAAACCCTTTCATTACCAAGTGCAGAAAGCAATGATAAATGTAAACTTCTTTTTTTGTGGTTGTGGTGATTATTCGCACATAGAGACTTACGCACCCGTAGGTTGGACAATTTTGTACGTACAATGTCTTCATATGGCTGAGTCAATAGATCCAAACGTACGATTGCACTGTCCATACACACAGCTGGACAATGCCACACAATAAGAAGCCACCTCCTATGAACCTCTCTACCATATCTAATAACTCTTCAAATAGAGTGCTCCAGTGCTACCAGCGTTTAAAAACTCTGGCTGTTTCTAGCAAAACCTTTAATGGTGGAGGTTGATTATGCACAACCACCACTCACAGCTACAGTAAAGATATAAGACCATATATAAACCAAAAAACACTGCAGCCCAGTATGGTCTAAACCATCTCATGCAATTTCCAAAACACATCATCCCAAGAGACTCTCACCAAATACTTTATCATAATTGATGTTCCCAAACTTCATCCCATATCTTTTTTTTCTTTCCTATTTTTTTCTTGCTATTGTGTCTTCAACCAAATAAATACACTATTAGTACTGCAGAATGAAGTGGATGAAAACGTGTGACAGATGCATGGCATCAGAAAGCAAAGATCCTAGGAAGGCATCTGGCTCATCCAAGCCCTACTACTGCAGATAGGAGCACCACATCTGTAAACACTTAATGAAAAGCCTCCTATCTGAACCTCTCTAGCATTTCTAAATAACTCTTCAAATAGAGTGTTCCAGTGCTGCCAGTGTTTGAAGACCCTGCCTATTGCTTGCAGCACGTTTAATGGGGGGGGGGAGTTGATTCTCCACAACCACTTGTCACAGCTACAGTAAAGATATAATACCACACATAATCCAAAAAAGACTGCCCTCCATTATGGACCAGACCAGCTAGTTCAATTTCCAATACACATCATTCACATCATCCCAGGACACTCACCCGACATGATTTATTATAATTAATGTTCCCAAGCTTTCTGACAAAACATTCGAAGGGCCATGTTTTAGTGTTTTCACGATCAATGTTAGACATATTCAAATGTCCAACTGGTGACGAAAATATAAAATAACAACATGACAACTCTAAAAAGACAATGTCACAGAAAATTAAGCCACATCTCTAGAATTTCTAATAACTCTTCAAATAGAGTGTGCCAATGCTGCAACTGTTTGAAAACTCTAGATGTTGCTAGCAGCACCTTTAATAGGTGCAGGTTGACTATACACAACCACAGCTCACAGCTACTCTAAAGATATAAGACCACATATAAATCCAAAAAGACTGCAGCCCAGTATTGGCCAGACCATCTTGTCCAATTTCTGAGATGCACCATCCACCTCATTCAAGAAGACTCACACCAAATGACTCATCGTGATTAATGTCCCCAAGCTTTAAGACTGAACATTTGAAGTCCCACAGCACAGGGTTTTGTTTCAGAATGTGCAAAATTTCTCCCCTGCCTCTTTCATGGAACAGTGTTTTTTAACTTTAAAGAAGTGGCAACTCTCAGCAGTGCTATTCATGTGAGCTGCCTTCTTCCTCAGTAGCAATGAATTCAGAAACCAAATTATGACATCATCACTGCCGGTACTCTCGTGATCGGACATGTTGGAAATGTCCAACCGGGAAGAAATAAGTAAAACAATAAAAATAACAACATGAAAACGGGAATGCCTCAAAACATAAAGGAAATATTATAAGGGCTGCATCTTACTGTTTTCTTGCACAATGTTAGCCATATTCAAATGTCCAAATGGTGATGAAAATATAAAATAACAAAAATTGCAACTCTAAAAATACAATGTCACAAAAAATGAAGCCTCCCTTTGAATATCTCTAGCATTTCTAATGACTCTTCAAATACATTGTGCCCGTGCTACCAGTGTTTGAAAACTCTGGCTGTTGCTAGCAGCACCTTTAAAAGGTGGCGGTTGATTATGCACAACCAAAGCTCACAGCTACAGTAAAAATATAAGACCACATATAAGTCAAAAAAGACTGCCGCCCTGTATGGGCCAGACCATCTCATCCAATGTCCAATACACATCATCCACATCATCCCAGGGCTCTTACACCAGATAATTCATCATAATTCATGTTTGCAGTTTTTGGGTCGGAACATTAAAAAAGCCACATCTTCATGTTTTCTAACTCAATGTGATTTTTACTGTGTATAATTTCTCTTAAATTTTCAATATTCTTTTTAATTGATTGTACTTCTTTTCCAACATTGTCAATTTAATTGTTTTAATTAATACAGGATTAGTTTTGTGAGTCATTGTTGTAGTGCTTCTTCTTTCATTCTTTTTCTTACTACAATAACTTCTTTACCTGTTTGAAAATATTTGAAATATTTAGAAACAATTGAAGATATAATACACTTTAAAAATAATTGTGTTGGTTGTATAAACAATTTATAGTAGACAGACAATCTATATGCGTTTGTTGACTAATATTTCTTTCGGCCTACTTCCCATTCATTTTCCCTTAGACAAAAATGATAAATTCTTGCCATAGCGCACAACCTAACAACTTGGGCATGAAGCGTTGACTCACAATCCATGCGTGGTTTGGGGTTATCCGATGCCATAATTATTTTAAAATTTGACGGAGAAGGGGGTGCCCTCTTCCCCAAAAATAATAGTTATATCTCCCATGGTGCATTGCAGGATCATGCTTTTCAGAAATGAAATGAACGCCATCTTGTTTTGCTCTCGATTCGAGAGATAGTCGCGGCTATAGCCAAGGTTATGGGAAAAAGTAATGTAGTAAAAAGCTATTTGCAGGTCAAAAAACATACAAATGCCATTAGGTTAGAGGTGGGGGGGTGGCTAGAAAGCACCGAGTGAAATTTGGGAGTTGGAGGGGGTCCAGGGACCAAGTTTATGACAAAAAGCTTTCTGTAGCTTCGGCTATAGCCGCGAATAGCCGACATCTGAAAGCAAACCGCGTCACAGAACCAGCGTGTCATCTGGGGTGAAGGGTAGAGGGTAGGCAGTTTCGGGAGTGGGGGGAGCTAGCACAGATTAGAGGGACACTTGGTGATGGCTGTTTTGCCAATATTCACAGCTATATCCAAGGTTACAAAGGACTATAGATAGCCGCAGGTATGTGTAGTTTGGTACCTGCGGTTACATTTTTTTTTAAAGATATTTTTATAACTATAGTGACGTTGGGGGTGAAAAATCACTGGCCATGTAACCAGGACAGACTCTGCCTAGCTTCAAAGTGAGGAAAAGGCCAGCCTCCTCAGCCCATGTTGCCTGATAAATGGGCTAGCCTTACAAGACCACTTAGAGGAATGGGCCCACCCTTTTCTTTCTTTAAAGCTAATCAGGGTCAGTCCAGGTTACTGCATGGATGGGTGACTGAATGTGCATCTGAATTATTTACTTTTTGTCAAAAACCATGCTACTGTCAGTCCTTGAAGATTTTGCACTCAGGGACAATGTTTTGCCTTTTGCTGAATTTCTTTCTGGTATTTGTAGTCTCCCAGTCAATAATACAGCAGCACTGGGTTTCCTATCCCTGCAGTAACTGGGAAGAACCCTCCTTAGCTTCAAAGTGAGGAAGGGGTCAGCCCAATGAGACCATGTTGCCTAATATAACCCCCACCCCCTTAGAAGAACACTTAGAGAAACATGGCCTAAGGGGACTGGATCCTTCCTCCCTTTGAAACTAAGCAGTGTCAGTCCTGGTTACTGCATGGATGGCAGACAGTCCACGGTCCTGAATGCCATGTGTTTTCTTAGTTTTAAATATCTCATAACACACGGCATCTGCGTTTTTATAAAACAGAAAACATGAAATTAAAAATTCACATTTATGCTGAACACTGTCATCAGAGAACCCCAATCTTAAGGAGTTCAAGACACAGCATTTAACCATTATGCTACAATGTTATTGTTTTGGATTTTCACAAGTTTCATACCTAGCCTTTTATCGTTGAACATATTTAAATATAGGCTAAGTATGAAATGTATGCCCCATAAAGCACCAAGCTGTTTTGGTCTAGTGGTTAAATGCTGGGCCTTGATCTCTGGCAGACCAGGGTTCAAGGCTGTATGTTTCTTTAAATGTAATTCATTTAATTTAATTAAAAGAAAAGCAACGCAATTGGGAGGTGGTGAGGTTTGTTGCAGTGCAGTCCTGTGATCTTATTTAGCATGAGGGCATTTAGACATGGCCAAAAAGGGCATGCCGAAGTGGTCGCTGAGGCGGAATGGGCATGCCAAATCGGCTTGAAAAGGGCGCTGAAAAGGGGTGTACTGCTTGGAGAACACTGCTTAACCAAAGTGTGTGCTCCATTGCAAATAATTTAATCTCACTGCGCATTGTCTAAGAACATTGTGAGTTCTCAAAGCCTGCAATCCGAAGGCCATGGCTAGTGGTCTGGTAGTGTTTTAAAATGGACAGTGGGCACGGCCAAAGGCTATGCCCACTGACCATGGCCAAAGACCATGCTTGTGGTCTTGAAGAGTTCTAAAATGTATGGAATAACAAAACCCTTGAAATTCAAAGAAAAAACGTTAGTTGCAAAGACGTTAAGGTGAGCAATACTTTGTAACAACACCTTTGAAATTAAAGGAAAACACTTTAGTTTATGCTTCATGGCAGCTTGAGCTTTAGAGTGCAATACTTTCAAGGACTGACAGTAGCACGGTTTAAAAACATAATGTGGATGCCTTTGTTTTATTAGTGAGGTATGAGATATTTGAAAGAAAGAAAATACACGGCATCCGGGACTGTGGACTGTCTTCTATCCATGCAGTAACTTGTATATACCGTGCTTAGCTTCAAAGCAAGGAAGGGGCAGTACCACTCAGGACATGTCACTCTAAGTGGTCTTTTAGCTTGTGCTAATTTATTAGGGAACATGACCTGAAGGGACCGGCTGCTTCTTCGCTTTTAAGCTAAACAGGGTCAGTCCCGATTACTGCATGGATGGGAGTACATTTTTCACCCTGATGTAACTGTAGCTGTAAAAATATCTATTTTAAAAAATGTCCCATAGAAGCGAGCGCAGAACTACAGCTACCCGTGGCTATCTGTAGTCATTTTATTCTAGCAGCGAATATCGGAAAACCCTGACAGAAATTCATCAAGTGTCCTCCTCCTCTGTGCCTCCTCCCTACACACCCATAATGGCCTCCTCACTTCCCCTGCCCTCTCCCTTTCCCCCCACAACACATAGTGTTTCTGTGATGCAGTTTTCTTTGAAATGTCAGCTATTTGCGGCTATTCTGTCCGTAGCCGAGGTTACAAAAAAGCTCTTTGTTGCAAACTCAGTTCCTAGACCCTCTCCAACTCCCAAATTTCACTTGGTGTCCTCTGACACCCTCCCCCCACACCTCTAGACTGATTGGATTTTTAAAATTTTTGACCTTCAAATGGCTTTTTTCCTTCCTTTCAATTTTCAGATACTCACGGCAAAGAGAAAAAAAAGATGGCAGCTTTTTCATTTCTGAAACCGATGCTGCAATGCCCAATGGGAAATATATAGCTATTTTTATTTAACAAATATTTTAAAACGTCTGGACGGAATAACCCCAAAGCACAAAAAGGCCTCAAGCCAATGCTTCATACCCAAGTTGTTTCGGACCTGGTTCAATTCCGTCCAGAGGTTTGGACTGTGCAGTCTGTCAAAATTGACCTTTTTTTCTATGGGAAAATTAATGGGATGTAGGCTGCAACTTTTTTTTAGTTTTTTGTTGTTTCCATACCAAGTACTCACCAAACTTTACAAAACAAATGGTAAATGGCCTCCTCCTGAATGATTTTGTGAATTTTGGTGCGGTTATGTCAATGGGGAGGGGGCAAGTTATAGGGGGGGTCCCAACATTTGTGGAAATCCTCATAGACACAAAGGAATTATTTTTTGCTCGCTCCTAAAGCCCAAATGGCTGGACGGATTGTCACCAAATATGTGCTTCAGGAGTGGCGGCTTGGTCCCGAAAGTGTGCAGTAGTTGTTTATAAAATCACCAAAAAGTAGGTAAAAACAAATTTGGGATGTCTGAGTCCAGTCTGCTGCTCATTTCCTGATTGGGGGTCCACAGACACCTCTGAACCAATCAGGTTCCGGCATGTTGTTCGCAGAGATGGTACGCTCCCACTGATTAGATGGTGAAAAACATGACCATGATTTTGGAAATTATCGCCATGTTGGATCCGCGGACAGCCGCTGGTGTCAGCAGATAGTGCAGTGAGGAAAAAGTGAGCAAAACACATTTGGGGATATTTGGTGGCCGAAAGAGTGTCTGAAAAGGGTGGGGGATTGAAATACAGTTGGCATGGTGTGGTTTTTATAGGTGAATAAATGGTTTGCAGGTGCTGCCAAGTTCGTGGACGTAGTCGCTGACCACGGACAGCGCAATGAGAAAAAGGTTAGGAAAACACATTTGGGGTTATTTTGTGGGCGAAAGAGGAGCTGGGAAGGGTGCTGAAGTGGAAAAAAGTTAAGATGGAACCATTTTGTAGGTGAAAAAAAGTGGTGTGAGTTTAATTCTAATCTGGTGGTTGTGGCAGTGTAGGAAGAATGGCTGCCTTGTGCTATTTTGTCTGCAGAGTCGTTTGCAGAGACTTTCTGATCTTTGGTTTGGCGTTGCTCTAAAGGAAGAAAGCAGTCTTTCAACACCTCCTATCAAGGAGGAGGAGATATCTGTACAAAGACTGAGTCAACTCGGAGCATTCGTTGAGTCGTTTGTCAAGTCTTTCTGGTCTTTGCCGTCTTCGGTGAGGTGAGGCAATGATCGAGAATATCAACATCAGGGTAATAGACATCAAGAGTCTTTAATTTTCATATTCACTCATCCCTCAAGTTTGAGCTGCCCTGTAATCACTCCTGCTCGAAGTATAACTGACAGCATTTTTCCTGCTGAGACTTGGAATCTGGGATGTCCATTTTGGGCGACTGTTGGGCAGTACTCTCACTATCATCCACTGTCTTTGAAGCCCTTTGAGGAGCCTGTGGAGTTCTTGGCATCAGCAAGTATCTGTGTGACTTCTGGACCGGATGTACCATCGAGCCCTTTGAACCCTCCATATATTTTAACATCAGACAGATATTTGTCACATACGCACCTTGTGTTAAGCGGCCGAGTACAATGGACTGCCGGAGGGCCGCCCACATTCTGGCTCCCTCACTAGTGTTCGGTGCATACTGTCTTTTTCGCACAGTGATGTTCTCTGGAACTCATATAACGCCCACATAAACAGAACTGAGCATCATTCTTAACTTGAGGCATTTAAATTGAAAGGGTGAGTACCACTTCTCATCAAAAGAACTGAAAGAAGCACGCACCATTCCTATACTACCTCTTCACCTCAATTATCATGAATAATTTAAGAAGTACTTTAATGAAAGATGACTTGAAAGCACTGGAACTGGAATTATCAACTGCAAATCTCACAAAATAATACACTCAAATCAGCTGTCCCGCTCTCTACAACAGCCAACCAAAGCCTAACAAGCCCTCCTGATCGAACGGAAACTATTGCTCCCTTCTATGGAGACAACAGTGAACCTGGCACATGAGAATTGTCACTTTTTCCCAGACAATTAATTAAAGAAATTGCTGCTGAAGATTTAGAACATACTATCTCAATGACTACCATGAAAAAGACAATCTCCAATTTAGCTGGAAGAAGACGTCTGACCAGGAGTCTTGACATAATAAATAACTCACTATTCGATACTGGATTATTACAACCATGTCCAGCCATTGCCAATATGAAAATAAACCCTCCCATACAAACAGAGGCCTACAAAGAGATTTTCATAGAAATGGCCAGAGATACTTGTGAGTGTCTGATATATCGTGCCGAAATCTGAACCATACCGTCAATACACCACAGAACATCCAGTCTGCACCTTCGAATAGAAGCACAAATTTGAGAGAAAGCCCAAAGACATTGAATTCTAATCATGTCATTTCTCAAGGTCTAATTACAGAGAGAAATCGCATGATTCTACTTTAACAGCACTGACCGTCGTACTTAATTCCTTAGTCAATGGCCCTCATTAGGACCCAGGCGGTAAGGGGTTTACGCCGGCGTAAACCATGGCGCACCTTACCGCCTGAGTACGATTTCCCTTAGCGCCATGGTGATTTTAACGCCTGCTTTTAGCAGGCGTTAAAATCCATGGCGCTAAGGGACCTTGTTGTTAATTACGCCACCGTAATTTACGGTGGCGTAATTAACGCCTTCCCCACTCCCATTATGCCCTATGGGGCCAGAAATGGGAATGGGGAAGGGTAAATGGGGATTGGGGACTTACCGCCCCGCCAACCTCGGAATGGGGCGGTAAGTCCGCCAACCCCCATGGCGGAGTTGGCAGCTTAGCGCCATGGACCATGGTGCAAATTGCGCCATGGTCCTCCGCCAAGGTCCTAATGAGGGCCAATGTGTTTTACTCCTCGAAAAAAGAAGTCAACACATACTCAGGCATCTTAATGGAACTATCAGGAGAAGTGGGCTGTTGTGAGTCTTCCTTGGTAGGCCTAAGCATGCCAAAAAACATTCAATTAAAAAAAGGAAAACATTGATATACTCAAAATGATGGGCAAAGAACATACATCTATCTCGCAGTATTTAAAACTAGATCTTAATTCCCATAAAGTTCAAAGTGAGTATATGTGGAAAGACCTAAATCGTTATTAGCTGAACTAAAAAAAATGGCAAATGAAGAGAATGTCATTGCAGTACCAACCAGTGATGAACAGCTCTATGGAGATGATACCCCATTAACTTCTTCAGTGCTGGAAGAATTCATGAGGTTAGCCCAAATGGCTGATAATCTACAACCAGAGCAAACCAACGAGCCAAAGGCAGATGCAATTGTTAATACCATGCAGTTAGAGCAAGAAGATTTCCTCTTAACTAATAGTGTAATTTAGAACACAAAGGCAGTACAAAATACAAATTCAAATGCAAATAAAGAAAATGAAGAATATATTGTAAGTGAAAAGCAACAATCAAGAAAAAAGAAAATAGGCAATAAAAAAATCAACAGATCACAGCCAATGATACACTGCACTTCAGAGATAAAATAAAACCA
Organism: Ambystoma mexicanum; assembly: GCF_040938575.1. NCBI lineage: Eukaryota > Metazoa > Chordata > Amphibia > Caudata > Ambystomatidae > Ambystoma > Ambystoma mexicanum. The sequence continues at coordinate 69,022,896 of NC_090932.1, read as the reverse complement.
GAAAAAATGGGAAGAAAACAAGTAAAAGAAACGTCTTTAAAGCCTTGAATACATTTACTGAATATGATCAAATGAAAGCAAAGAACCCCAACACCATTGTTAAGGTAACAACTTTGAAACATGTAGAAAAAACGAAAAGTGCTACTCCAGATGATTCTCCAAAAAGTACTGATGCTCATTCTGCTTCGTTAGCATCAGAAAGACCTAAAATAATAGCTAGCACTGGCTGCCAGACTGAGGAGTCTACGTTAGAGCTAAAAGCTTCAATAAAACCTTTGCGTTTGGCTCCAATCTTCTGCAAGAAAAATCAAACTAAGACAAAAGATCTGGAAGAAAATAAAATTGCCCAAATGAAGTCGTCTGAAGTTATACCAGAATTACTCAACCAAATGGAAACAAATTGAAATCTCACTCAATTACCATGCGAAAAAGAAGCTACATTAATGCAAACAGTAATAATAAAAAAACATTTGCGGCACCAAATTATGGCTAAGACAACTAAATCAAAGATCTTAACATGGGGCCCTCAATCATAGCAACCTTTTGTCATACACTAAGCAAGTCCCAGACCTTTTCCTGTTCTCAAGTAAAGATATCGAACGTATCTCTTTTCCCCATGAAAAATGCACATCCGTTGTAGGACTCATCTTGAAAACAAGCGATGGAATAAATTCCTTACTAACATGCTCTGAAGATCTGGCACACTTAGGCATTGAGGTATCCAACAGTCTACCATCAATAGCAGTCAATGAAACCCCAAATAGACGAAGAACTGTACTACTAACGACTGACCAAAATACAGTCTTTTCTGAGTGCAGTGCAGAACAACAAATGCATGAAACAGAACAGCACGAAACACCAGTAGTCATAATTCATCTAAAGAGAAAATTAGGACCTTACTTCCAAAAATTCTAACCGAAGTGCTATAAAGGCTTAATGTTACTGAGGAAATACTCTAGTGAAAAAAGGACTTGCACATATTCAGCTGGAATTCAAGAGGCCCTTCATTGTATAAGGATTGTGAAACGATCAAGGATATGTTTAATACTCATGAACTGATCCTTCTTCAAGAAACATGGCTGATGCAAAACATACAGATTGATGGTTTCTCCATAGAAACCCAACTTGCCACCTGTCCGAATGGTGGAAGACCATCAGGAGGCCTAATGATAGCAATTAGAACCACCTTTGCCAGTAATATCAAGTGTCTGAGGTCTGATATTCCATGCATCCTTGTTGTAAGATGTACCGTCAAACGTGGTGAAAAATTCAAAGGGGTGATTCTGATTTATGTCTACTGGAATCCAGCAACTAAAGACATTTTGACTTTAATAGAAGATCTCTCTACTATCCTCATTGACATAAACATTTCATTTTGTCAGGATTTTCTTATCCTCGGAGGCGATCTAAATGCCTATTGTTTGGGTACTGCTAGACATAGACCAAAATCTACAGTCAATTGCTACAATGGCGACTTATTAGAGAGCCTATTTACTGATTGGAACTTGTTAACTCTGAACGGTAACACATGTACTGACTTGACACCTGCTTTGACATGGAAAAATGGGAAAGCAGAATCGAGAATTGATTGCATAGTAGTATCCCAGGAACTAGTCCATCATTGTATACAGTTCCGAGCGGTACCGATGAAATATAATGACCATCTGTCACTTCAAGCCTGCTTTTCCCTTAATTGCATATGCAGCAAAAATCAATACTATGAGAACCTTCAAGTATCTGCACAAGGTAATCATGCAGTAAACTTTCCTAAGCAAGGAAAAAACTTACATTTTAATCTGGGCGAGATAGTAGACAAAGGTCTTTCTTTGAATGCAAAAATTCTTTGTGTCCCTGGCAGCTATGTTGATTTCTTATGGGATCTAGATCCCCCACAAGCAAAAAACATTTAAATGCTAAGCCCCATCCACATAGCTATGACTCAATAACTCATATGAAAAAAAATAATTAAACAAAAATCTGTGCGCTCTTAAGATTGCACAGTTTGATAAAAACATTTTGGAAGAAAAAAAGAAAGCACTGGATATCATTATTGGTCTTGTACTTCCAAATTAACCTGTAACATCAAAGATGGTCAAACCATGCTTCAAGCCTTAATGCCCACACAATCCGGACATTTTGGGTCATTAATTAATGGCCAAAGTATAACTCAGAACTCGTTGAAAACAACCACAATTGCAGGTGATGCATGAGTGGAATTTTTCAGAGACTGATATTATCCTAAGTCAAGATCTAATAACTTGTAATCCCATGGTCTCTCATGATGTCCATCGAAGAAACAGTGCACATCATTATCAAATCCTAAAGATAGAGCCTCAGGCCCTAATGACCCAACTAATGCAATTCTAAAAGCAGACCCCAGTACCTGGTCTAAGATCCTTCATGGTCTTTTCCAAAACATTCTACACACCTCAACCATGCCCGATTCGTGGAATCCTGCCATCATTATTCCTATTTATAAAAAAGGTGCTAGTATGGACCCTATAAACTATCGGCCCATAGCTCTAATAGACTACGACAGTAAAATCTTGGGAGGTCTAGTCCTAAAAGACCTTGAAATATGGGCCAATAACATATCAATTCGCTCCAAGCAACAAACTGGCTTTCGGAAAGGCCTCTCGACCACACTCAGTGGCTTAATTCTCCATGCTATTAAAGACCAGAGTATGCATGACAAATCCAAGCCTGCATACATAACACTTATTTATCTAACCGAAGCTGTTTACCTAGTCAATAGGGCCAAACCCTGAGCAAATTTAAGAAATGTGGAATTGCCAAAGGATTGCTTGCCATTCCAATAGCCCTTCACAAACACACCTCAATTCGGGTTAGATTAAATTTAAGTGGTGAACTATCTTTGGATAGTCTTACCACTAACGGAGTGAGCCAGGGATACATTCTTGCTGCCTTCCTTTTTAATCTATATCTTGCAGATTTTGCTAATTTCTTGCTTAAACACACGATTGCCTGCCCTAAAATAGGAAAAAGCTCTGTTCACTTCTTAGCTTATGCAGATGACATTGCCCTGATCGATCATACTCCGATCAGGCTTCAAGGCCTAATTAAAGCAACTGAACAATATGCTAGCATAAATGAATTAGAAATCAACCCGAGTAAATCAAATATAATGATCCTAGGAACAAAATCGAATTGGAAAAAAATTACCCAAATGGTGCATGAACAACTGTATCCTACCAGTATTAAATAAGATAAAGTATCTTGGATTTAATTTGAGAACAACTAAGTCTCTAAAAGATTTGACTGTGGAATTGGAAAGTAAGATCACACAATATGTGAGTCAGCTAAGAAAATGACTAAACTCTCTCTGTAGATTCTCATTCATACTGGTGATACAATTTTATAAGGGGAAGGTAATCCCGGCAATCTTGTATGGGATGGAACTCAATCCCATTGCTTGGCAATTAAATTGGTCCCTTCTCGAAGGGCGTTTGTGGAAAAAATCGTTGTCACTCCCAATGTCACTAACAGCAGCCCGTCTCAGATATGAACTGGGTTTACACGCTCTACAATCACAATCTGACTGGAAGGTATTACTCCTCAATAGATCTATAATAGAACCATTCAAAAATGTGTTACATGAAGATTTATGAGACCACACAAATGCACCAAAAGTCAATACCTCTTAAAATTATAACAATGTGCCGAACAAATTCTTAATGAATGTGAAATAACAAATGAGTTTCTCATTATAAATTCGGATAAAGCAAAACAGGCCCAATGAGAATAGATTGGATTACAACTAGGGCTTTTTTGTGATCTTAAAAACACCAGAAATGTTGCTGTTTGTGAAAAACCCAGTGAATATGTTTTTCCATACCCAAGGAGATTTCCAGACCCTAAGTGGCATGCCGAGCTTCTGCCCTTTTGCCTTAATCTGGTAAAAATGAAAGAAACCCTCAGAATATGGCAACATTTAGATTGGAAGGAAGGAGAATGTGACCTTTGTGGTGAAGGTTCCGTCCAGGACATGAGGCACCTCCTGATAACTTGTCGAGCCACACATTCAGTTAGAGAGAAATATATCTCTAAATTTGTCCATTATAATGATTGTTTAAAACTCAAGAATTTTGGCACAGACTATCAGTGGGTAAAGAGATCTCCTTAGCCATAGAATTGCTGAAATTATTGAATGAACTGCATTGCATTGAAATTTCCTTGTAAAAGGAAAAACAATTTGAAATGTATGAGTAATTGGCAAACTGTTAGATTTTAGTCCGATAACCACATACACTGTTATTTTCTTTCTTTTTTCTTTCCTCGTCTATTTTTAAATGATATGTATTGAATGAAATGATAAATACACCATTTGTTACTTTTAGTGCACTTTTGTAACTTTGAGAAAACTGTGTAAAAAGTCTTCACAGGACTAATGACACAATAATTTTTTTTTTAAGTAGTCAGTGGATCCGAAACCGGGTCTTTTAAGGATGGCTGGCATGGAAAGGTGATCTGGGTCTTTTAAGGATGGCTGGCATGGAAAGGGGACTGCAGTGATCGCGGACAGTCATGGATATCCGTGGACATCGGGGGATTAGCCAATCAGGTTCTGTGGTTGTGGTCTTCAGGAAGAGAGGGTAGCAGGTGTTTTCTCTGTTGGGTGTAGTGAAGATGTCTGTAGCTATGGCTATGAAGAAGCAAAGTGTGTGGATGGTGGGAGATTCTTGGATGTATTCATTGAAGGGTTACACTGAATCTTGTTGCATCTCTGCTACTATTGGATTGGAAAACGTGGATGTTTCGTGGTATGCAGTTTGTGGGTTAAACTGGGCAACCTTATTGCCATTCTGTAAGAGTAAGGTTCACCTTAAACATCCAGATATTATTGTTTTGCATTATGAAGACAACAGTCTGGGCTATATAACTCTAGTATCATTGCAGCTTGCCATGAAGGATATGTTCTGAAGTCTAATGGAACTGTATCCAGCTGTGAAGATTATTTTTTCTCAAATCAATCCAAGGCAAATATGGAGATGTCCACATTTGTTTTCTCCACAAATGGAAGACGGTCAACAACTTGTCAATAAAGGTGTAGGTTGTTTTTATATGGTTTAGGGATGGTATCTTTTGAGAATGAAAATGTGAAGTTGGATGGTGTAAATACTTTTCAGGGTGATAGAGTGCATTTAACTGATGTTGGCAATCAGATGTTTGTTTGGAATGTTTGGATGTTAAAAATGCATTGAAAACGTACATGGGAACAAGCTAAAAGGGAAGATGTGGACTGTATAGTAAAGCATTTCTTAGTAGGTGTAGGACATAAACATGAGAAAAACAAAAATAAATTGAACCTCCAACCTCCCCAAAACGTCTCTTTTAGGAGCCACCCTTGTAACATAAATTGAGTTTAAACCTCCCCACCCTCTACAATTGGTCATGTCAAACACGGACAACGCGGTAGTCCGCAAAAACTATATGTACAATCCAGGTATTTTAAGGATGCTAGGCATGGAAAGGGGACTACTGGTTTTGTGGGTATGGTGTACAGGAAGAGTTATGTTTGTTGTGTGCAGTGATGATTGCTATGGCTTTGAGGAAGCAGAGCGTTTGGTTGGCGGGCGCTTCTTGGGTCCAACTGGGTTAAGGTGTACTGTGAGCAGTGTGAATTACCTGGGAATCTTGGATTTCAAGAATTTGAAGTTTCTTGGTTTGGAGTTTGAGTTTGGAGTTTGAGGAATAAAGTGGGTGGAATTGCTCCCCTTTTGTGAGAGTATGGTTACTTTGAAGCATCTGGACATGATTGTAGTTCACTGTGGTGGCAATAGTTTGGGCTATGTAATTGGAATTTTATTACAGTTTGTAACGAAGGATACATTTTGATAGTTGATGGAACTGTTTCCACATTTGAAGATTGTTTTCTCTCGGATAACTGAAAGACAAATGTGGAAGAGTTTGAAGGCGCAATGTAAACAAAGCTGTATGGGCTTTTTTGCAGGATGCTAGAATGACATCTTTTCAGAGTGAAAATATCAAGTTTATTTTGTTTTTTGTTGAAACAGTTTCTGTGTACATATAAAATATGGATTCAAGTATTTTTTAGTACTTGTAGTAAACAAAAAGGAAAAACAGAAAAAAATTAGAGGCAATTTGTGTGAAAGTTAGACAAAATAATGAAGTTTAGTAGCACACATGTTAATAAAGTAATTAAACCCAAATAATAAAAAATAATAGAAGTCAGGAAGTTTAAAAAAAGGTTATTAAAGAGGCATGAAACACAAATTAATTGATTTTAGTTCCCCTGCCCCGTACTTGGAATTTTTCAGGTGTCCTCACACTATAATAGTGTTTGTGTGTCACATTCCGAAGATTCCTCCCGCCCTTGCCCCTCACCTATTTCTTCGGGTAGACTCTCCTGGGGATCCGTCTTCCTTCTTCTACTGACTTCTTTCCTTTTTTTCTGTCTTCTTCCTTGGTTTCTTTTCATGCAGGTAAGGATGAGCTCCGTTGGAGGCCACGTTGTCTGGATGATTGAACACCCGACCGCGGTGTACCCCGGGAGCAAGCCCCAACACAGGGAAAAAGACTCCAGGCTGAAAAAACCCTGATAGATTTGGTTCTTGATGAAAATGAATACTGGACTGAATGCCAATGTTCTTGTATCCTCTGCTGTGATGCTTTCCGAGTGACAACATGAATAGGCTCACAGATTGGTAGTGGAGCCCCAAGGAATCCTGGCAAGATGGCGTAGGAGTGCCGTACTGTGGTTTGACTGGAAGTCCGGTTGCGGCAGGGAAGAGAGAGAGAGAGGGAGAAAGAGAAGGAAAGAGAGAGCAATAGAACGCCACGGGGACCACCAGAAGCGACCTAGAATGTTAAGCTGAAAGAAATCAGGGAGGCTAGAAAGCAAAGGAAACAAATGAGAAAGGTAGGAGCGAAATGGAGATACTGTGGCCGGTCCAAGCACCGGAACGGGATTTCCAAAAAATGAAGGAAGGAGGAAGCCGACAGAACAGCGATGAAAGGAGATAATGTTACAGTGATACACTTCCCAGGAGAAGAGCGCAACTGAGACCTGAGATCCTACGTGCTAAGGGACGCCTGACAGAAGCGAAGCCACAAAGAGTGGCAATGCACCGAACCACTGCAGTATAAAGAAAAAGGCGGCCATCTTAGAAAAGAACTAGACCGCTAACTAGAACGTTACGAATAACGTGACAGAGTCTTTAATGAATACTCCAGGAATGCCATAGCTTCCACGGGTGAAGCATGACACTGTGGACCTTATAGGACAAGCTGAAAAAGGTCCTCTGATTTTTAATTTTTGTTTTTATTTTTTAACATGTGAAAGGTGGCTGAAAAAGGAAACTTTTTTGTTTTTGTGGCTTTTATGTTTTTTGATGATTTTGTTTTTTTTGTCAGAGAGGTGAGGAGGTTAAGCGGGTGAGGGAAGGGGTAGCTACCACAGATACGGAGAGGCAGGTGGACATGGGAAGATGTTGGGTGGGCCATAAATATAAGGCAGCGGATAGTGTTTCTGGTTTTCCTTGACTGCAGCTTCAAAAGCACTTTGAAACTGCTTCCCCCTGAAGAGTGGTGTGTTGCAGTATAGACAGAGAACTGTGACCCTTAAAAAGTAAGGATCAACAGCCTCCTGTATGGCTTATGAGGGAGCTGGTGGGATCCTCTGCTTAACAGGAGTATTGTATGTGGTGTCAGAAGTGGTTGAGGAAGATGGGGTAGAGGAAGTTAAATGCTTCTCCATGACAAAGGAACAGACTTTCTTAGAGCACTTGAGTGGTTGGATCTGGTGTGGCGGCAAATAGAGGTGGTGCCGAAGGAGTATTGCTCAGGTTGTTCATGAGCAAGTATGACCCCGCACTGAATGCATTTCACCTGGGCAGCCTGAGCCTACTCCCCGCAACGGTGGTATACAACCACCACACCCATTACTCTTTCCGGGCACTGGAGGTAGGCGCTTCCCCTACCTTCTCTTCCTGTTTCTCATTGTCCTCGTCCACATCACTGAACCTGTTGCCCTATCCAGGCCTTTTACTTGGTGGTTGTGGTGGTGGTGGCCCCTGGGAAGGAGGGATGGCTATGAGAGATGCCATAGTTAAACTTCTGCATGTCTGTCGAAAGTAGCTCTCCTGGAAGATTCTGTCTGCTGGTGTGCCAGATTATAAATGACTAAAAGTAGTGGGTTGGTCCTTTTAGAGGAACCGTCTGCAGACAACTGAGCCAAAGGTAGTCCTTGGGAAGTTGTAAAAAGTTGACAGATCAAGTAAGAATGGGTCTAGGAGCACTGGAACCTTGAAGTTGAAATATTGTAGATTGGCTGAAAATGCAGTTTGAAACTGCCTGCAGTGATAGACACTGCCTGCGGGCACTCCATCACGCTGCAGGCGTGGTGCATGATGACGTCTGGGGATGTGTGTGGCAGCGGGTGTTCACAGACCGCATTGAGTGGGAGACACTAGGTTCATGCACATGAATGTCCGGATATGGGTGTGCTGTCTACAAAATAATTAAAAATGTGTTATGTGAGACTGGACATGTTTGGACACAATGTGATGTGTGAGGACACTCTATTTTGCAAACGGACTCCAGAATAGTCGTGCAGTCCGCAGACTATTAATTGGGGCTTAAAAAAGGAGGAATGCATCACAGAATAAAAAAGAAGAATTTTTATAGTATAAAAAATACTTTATTTATCAAAATGATGGGGTATCAGAACGAAAAACATAAATGTGAGAAATTGGAATTTATATATAGTGATGATCGGGTTAGGGAGGGATGTTTATATAATGAATGTTAATATTATTGGTTAAGTTGCTGAACTTATAGAAAAAGCATTTTTTCGGCAGTTTATAACTTTGGCGCCATTCAATGAATGGTCACCAAACTTTGTAGACAGGCGCACACTCATTGGTTGTTTGAAAATGTGAGGTGTGTCATAATTATTGAAACGGTGGCCTTATTGGATGGGCAGATCATGGCCTTTGTGTGCTGACAGTACAGTGAGGAAAAGGAGTCTGGAAATATATATGGAGTTATTTATTTGGAGTTATTTTGTGAATTAAAGAGGGCCTGGAAAGGGGGTCGGAGTGCAAAAACGTTGATATAGAGCACCTTCTACAGGTGAGAAAATGTTCTGTAGGTGCTGGCGTGTGTTCTGTGAATTTTTCTGTTCATGGACATTATTGGGATTGGGGGTGAGTGAGTATTGTTATTTCCAGGTGTATTGTACATGCTTGTTATATGGCTTAATTCTATTGTGGTGGTTGTGGCCAGCGGCCACATGCACTATAGAAATATGTGTGAAGAGGAAGTGTCAAGTATAGTCCCCACTCCAGTTGCCCCCCTCCCATTGCCTATTGAGTTCACACCAAAGTATGTGACGTATGAAGAACAGTTAAATCAGCAGAGAGCAGCATATGGGATCTGCCCAGTACCTATCAGTGTAACAGCACCTATTAACATACCGACACCTAAAAAAACCTGGACAGTAAGTTATCCATTGAGAAAGCCATATCTACATCCTAGAAAATATGGCGGTTGTTTGAATAAAATACCCAAAGAAGCAAAGAAGATAATGAAGGAAGATGAATGGTGACGTCATAAGAAATCGGACTGACGCACATATAAAAGATATAATGACCTGGGAATACTGACAAGAGCCGAAATATAAAGATACCATGGATAAGTGACATCTTGAGCCCAAGGTGAAGAAGTCAAGGTCAAAATGAAGAAACCTATGCCACATACATGATGAAGATATTTAGCTAGTTTAAACGTGTACAGATGCAAGTAACTGCAAGAGGCAAAGAAATCATGAAGCTTGCTTATGCTAAATAGTTAGTTGATAGATTGCGGCTAGCGCCAATGTTTACAAGTATATACCTCAAGAAGCACTTTATGTATGAATGCAAGTCCATTACGTGTATGAGCAGAATTGAACAAAGGTTACAAAAGGCCTCAGATGGAGGGTGTCGCAGCAAGAAAATCGAGAATTAAGACAGAGCAAAACTCAGCTAAAGGAGTTCTTATCTGGCTGGAATAGGCCGACATTGGATACAATTAAGGAGAAGAGAACACAGGATCCTGTTCAGAAAGGTCAAGATAAGCCACAGACGTCAGAGAAATGGTAGAATTAAATCAAATATACGAAAAGACACAGAGAAAATCCGATTTAATGGTGTCCAGTCACGTGACTAAGGCAGGCTGGAAGGGTGACACTTTCCCACCTACGCATGGATCCCCGCCATACCCATACTCCTTAAAAGTTCTCAGAGCACAGAACAGACACAAGGCCAAACTACAAAGCAGTAATTGACAAATGACCACTGAGGTGATGATTGATTGTAGCATAATTGGTGGGAAGCTGGGGTGCAGACGGCTTCTCTGCACCTGGATGTTCGCTCTGCGTACTGCTAAGACGTAGGTGGAAAAGTATGAGTGGGGTTGATGCCAACCCAATCATAGTGGACCATGTTATCTAGGGTCCTATAGTGAGTAGAGCCAATGGGACGTCATACTTTTAGTGACGTTCATAGTGGCCATTTTGAAGGGAGGGCTTAGTTGCCCCACCTGACATTGATTATCCAATCCCCTCTCCCTGTTACCATATACAGATATAGCACCTATGTTAAGTTACCTTCCTATAACCAATCAAATTGCATGTTAGGTTTTAAGGTTGCCACGTAGAATGACGTTAGAATGTGCGCAGGTTGTACATCAGCAATGACGGGTTTTTGCTATAAATATTGTGTTTTTTTCTAAAAGTAAAGGGAACTAGAAGATCGAGCTTGTGATCGTCAATCTTTGCTTCTCCTTTCACACAGTCAACCATTCTATGCTTATTAAACGGCTCCAGGATACCTTTGGCATTACAGACCGGGCACTGGACTGGCTGACTTCTTCCATCATTAACCACCCTTCACAGCTGAAACTGGGCCATTTATCCTTCACCACCTCACTCTCTACTTGCAGTGTTTCCCAGGGTGCTAGGCTGGACTAGTGCAACAGCCACTTCCTCAACCTCCCCCTTTGTTCCCTTCAACTAATCCAGAATAGGGCTGCAAGACTTCTTTTTGGCCTCAAACCCAGGAATTGTATTGTGCAGTCCTAAAATATGTACACTGGCTTCTGGTGGCCGCAAGGAAGAAATTGAAGACCCTGTACATTACCCAGAAGGCTTTTTGGGGCCTGGGACCACACTATTTACAACTTTGTCTCCCTAAATACCCCCCTGGTAGAGCCCTCTGCTCCTGTAACTTGACTTATCAGCTTGTTAAAGGCTTGTTGAAACAGAGATCGGGAGGCAGGTTTCTATGTTCAGGTGGTGCCTGTATTTGGAGCAGGCTCCCTGCCCCTCTTAGACCTGTGCCAGACTTCCTTAAGTTCCGGCAACTTCTCAAAACATTACTTTTCTCTTCCTCTTTCTCTCCCTTCCGTATAAACTCATGCTACTGCCATTGCAATTGGTGGCACAGCTCCACCCTACTGATGAGGTCCAACCATACTGAAACACGTGTCTGGGGTTGCTGTTGGTACTCTTGTTCATGATATGATATGATAATTTATTGGTATCGCGCTCGTACACAAGTGTTTCAGAGCACGACAAGGCAAGGGAGGGGAACAAGGGAGAACACAACAATGATCTTACTAGGCCCATTGACATTGAGAACGCGGGAGTGCATGGGAATGGGAAAGGGGGAAAAGTGCATGGAAGGGGGGAGTGAAAAGTGCGGAGCAGAGGAGAACAGATAAATAATAATTACAAATAAATAATAGAGGCAGTAAACAGTGGTAGTGCAGCCAGCAAGTGGCAAGTGCTGTGTTTACAGCAGCAGACTGAGTAAATCTGATAAGTGCAGAAAAGAAGAAAATGGGGATTTGGGGGACTGTATCGGTACAGATACAGTCCCCAGTGCAAGGGGTGGCCAGGAGGCAGTGCAAGGTGGCAGGGTGAGCAGGTACCTGGGCCCAGGGGACAGAGGGTCGCTAGGTAAATGGTGCCAGGAGAGAGCAGATCAGCAGGGGAGAGGGGAGCGAAGGCAGAAGCAAAGAGGAAGATCTTGAGGTGCTTCCAGAACCGGAGATGGTTCTCCTCATGTTTTAGAGCGGCAGGGAGGCAGTTCCAGAGGAAGGCCCCAGCCGAAGACAGAGATCTACCCCCAGGTCGTTTCTTTGAAAAGCGACTAACCCTGAGGGAGTTAGAGGTAGAGGAGCGAAGAGCTCGAGAGGGGAGGTATTTGCGGAGGGATAGCTGAAGGTATTTTGGAGAATCAGAGGAGAATTGCATAGCATTTTGGTGCTGGACTGCCCCAGGGCAGGACAAAGACTGATATGCTTTGGATATTTCTCTTCTGTGAAAGATAGTGAGCTAAAGAATCTGGGTAATGCTCTCGCGACCGGGACTAATGTCCAGCAGAGTGACGTCCCAGGACCCCCCTTGTATTTTGCATATTTTAAGCAACTTTGCATCTCACCCTAAGTTACTAGGGGAATCCAGACATGGACCCCTTGCTCACTATTCTTAGAGAGGTACAGCTCCCCCCTACTGGTGAGGTCCAACCAGACTGAAAAACATGTCTGGAGTTGCTGTTGGTACCCTTGTTCAGAGAAGAATTGCCTAGCATTTCGGTGCTGGACTGCCGCAGGGCAGGACAAAGACTGATATGCTTTGGTTATTTCTCTTCTGTGAAAGATAGTGAGCTACAGAATCTGGGTAAGGCTCTCGTAACCGGGACTAATGTCCGGCAGAGGGACTTGCCAGGATCCCCCTTGATTTTTGCTGGTCCCTCATCAGAACCCCACCCTTCCTTCAGCACTGTGCTTGTGTACCTACCACCTGGCCACTGTGCAACCCACTCTTGGGGCTACTCTGCCCCAGGACTTAGGTAGTGGCCTCCGACTTTGGTACTCTTTGTCACTTCCTTCCTGGGCTCCCTTCAGCACTTGTACATCCCTACTCCCCATTCTATTCATGCACGTCTCTCACTGCACAATGCATATGTGCATTTATAGCAGCACTGTGTACAATTTGTTCGAATAAGTAAGGGAAATGTAGATGGAAAATATTTCCAGAACATTGGTAAGTGGCAGTTGGTGTGTGGAAGTTTAATATTTTGATAGGGTTACATGTATATGTTTAGGAAGTGATTGTTGGATGGACGTGTGAGTGTTTAAAAGCAGGCAATCAGGGAGTGTTAGAAGCATAAAAGTAAAAAGGGTAGAAGGGCTGCCCTGTGTGATGGTGTACACATGACATTTGGGTCTCTTAATGATGCCTGGCCTGGAAAGGAGACCATGGAGACTGCAGAAAGTTAGGAAGGTGTATGGATTATGGTCCTTATTGCGTGCTAGAGAAAAGTATTTGTGACACAAAATTGTTTCTGTTCTTTTTTCTTTTTCTCTACTATACAATTGTCCATTATTTTCATTAGCATAGTGCAAAATGGTAATGGAAATATTGGAGAATCTTATTGAGTCTAACTACTTTTTAAAAAAATGTAAAGTAGATGGAATCTATAAAAAAATCTATTTTTTTAACTGTGAGAGGTAGCTCCAAAAGGAACCTTTTTTTTGCAGTTTATTGACTTTGTATTTTCTTTTGCAGGTGAGGTTAGGAGGTAAGGTGGGGGCACCAATGACAGATACAGAGGGGCAGTTGGACAGGGGAAGTTGTTCTGTGTGCCTTAAATCTTAGGTAAGGTCCAGTGTTTCTCATGTTCCTTGATTACAGCCTCAAAAGCACTATGAAACTGCTCATCCCCTGCAGAGTGGTGTGTTGCAGTATATGCAGAGTACTGTTGTATTGGAAAGATATGGATCAACAGCCTCTTTTATAGCTTGCAAGGTAGCTGGTGGGATATTCTGCCCCACAAGAGTAGCCTGTGTGGTGGCAGTATTGGCTGAGGAAGATGAGGTAGAGGAAGAAAGCCTACTACTTCCTGAGAAAGGAACAGTCTTTCTCAAAGCATCCCGGTGGTTGGATTTGGTGTGGCGGCACATGGAAGTTGTTGCGTAGGAGTACTGCCCAGGTTGTCCATGACTGAGTACAATGTTGCACTCACTGTATTTCACTTTGGTATCCTTAGCTTTCGGGTGCATCACCAATTGTGGTAAAGAACCGCCACACCCATGATTCTCTCTGGGTGCTGGAGGTAGGCGTTTCCTCTATCTCATCTTCCTGGTCCTCTTTATTATTTTCTGCATCATTGCACTTTTTCGGTTGGCCAGGCCCTCCAGCTGGTGGTGGTGGTGGTGGCTCCTGGTGAGGAGGGATGGCCATGTCAGGCACAAATAATTGATTTGCAAGCAGTAATTAAAAAGATTAGGGATGAGAATTCTGATCTCTGTCATGAAGCAGAGCGACTTCATGGACAGTGCAAGAATTTAGAACAGCAAATATGTAGTCTAAAATCTCAGCAAAGGCGACAAGGCACTACATTCAGTGGAATTGAAATTGATCAGAGCTCTGTCTAAGGGAACAATGCAACAACAGCTGTTCTTGTGGCCAGTTCTGGTTGTAGCTCAATGGTAGGATATGAATCACCAGCCAATGGCCATAATAATCTCTGCCCACAAGAGAATAGAAATGATCGACAAAGTGACACACCTCAAAATGCACCGTGTAGCCTATCAAAATCATGAAATCTATCAAACATTGATTAAACCATACAAACAGGGAGGCAATTGTTGCATGGAAGACCACTTAGAAACAGTTCCATATATATTTAAAGCCTTCCAGATACCTAGTGAACAATATAGAGAGTACTTTCACCTAACGCTTGATTCAGCAGCTGCTAGTGTCATTCGGGGTCTCAATGAACAGGAACATTTGTCATGGGTGGACTTTGAGAAAGAGGTTAGACATCAATTTTCACCTTATTAATCGATACAAGATGCAAAAAAGCAGCATATACAATGATTGCAAAGCCAGATGTTTCCCCTCGCCAGTTCCTCCAGGATTTAAAAAGAGCATTTTCACGCTTTGATGTGGCATTCAACCATAACTCTGTAGAATTTAAGACTGCATACTTTTATGGGCTCCAAAAAGAAATGGTATCACAGTTGATTCGTGAATTTGACAGGGAAGAATCACTAGACTGGATAATAGAACAGGGGACCAAGCTATATGAAGTGATATATGGTTAGAGGGAGAGCCTAAGAATAAAGAGACAAAATCTAGATCTAATGAACCCACGCCAGCAATAATGGTGGTAAAATCTGTAAAAATGCTGCTTGAATCAGCCCAAAGCCACGCATGAAACAACATGATACATAATCAAAGGGATATGCCTCTACCAAGGATACCACCTTAAAACCCTTTGTTTCAATCTGTTGATCCCAGAACTAGGGAGTCTTTCATTAGCCCTAGACCTTTGGGTAATGCCCTTAGGGTGGGATTTTACCCTGATATGTCAGGTCAAAATAACAGTCCAAATCAAATGTACAATGGCCCATACCAGACTTTGGTGGCTCAGAGCAGATTTCACCCTAGTACGATGATGTATGGGCACCAAGAAAGACTAAGATATGTGGATAGATTCATTGAAAATGGAAACCAGCAGAGGGGACAATTCCCACCAAATGAAAGACAAAATATGAACTATGTCCCACACCAATATAATCGATCACCACCACCAGTCGCCCACGGTCAAAGGATGGTCACTCCGTGTTCTCCACCTCCTGTGTGACATGAATTCAGAGGTAACACAAATAGGAATCAATCTCCTCTGAGGCACCAGAATAGGCCTAATCAGGTTGAATTTAACCAATACCGGCATAGGCCACAAAGAGAAGAATCCAGAGACATGGACAGGTTTCAATGCTTAGAGGCCCAAGTCAAAATGTTGTCTGGACATGTAGGAAAGCTCTGTGCAGTTCAAAAACAACCACCAAGTGAAGGTGCAGAATGCAGAGTGATCTTGTGCGTTCTGACAAATGACTATTTAATAGCCTCTGCACTGATAAAAATACAGAAGCTCATGAATCACCTTTGAATAACGGTCCTAAATTGCCTGCTGATTCAAAAATAAGAACACAAATGAATGAAAGTGAGACAGGGAATTTCAACACACACAAAAAGGGAGTGTGGTTCAATTTAGAGTTGAATCATACTATTGAAATGTGTGAAAATGAAGGACAAAAAGGGGAAAATGAACAAGAAAAGCCTAAAGAACAGAGAAACAGATATAAAAAGAGCATCCAATGTGAAAATATAAACCCAGGCAAAGAGGCAGGATCAGTAGTTAGAATATCCTCCCTTGATAATCAGAATACTGTTGAGCTCCATACAGAGAAAACGGTAGCTCAAAAAGAGGGTGAAGGTCAATCACCTGAGGAGTACTTGGAACCACAGATATGCCAAAAGACAGAAAGGACAGGCACCATGCAAAACACAGATACGTGTCATGCGCCAGAAGTTGTCATGGCTGTCATATGACACTTGTGAAAATATTCAGTCACAAAGTTGCAGTGTGAACACTGTAGTCCCAAGTCAGAGGGGCAATCAGTGGCTACACTCCAAATGGGTTCTGAACCCAGGAAAGTAGACAAAGAAATTCAAAATGAAGTGTGCAAAAAGAAGGGAAAAATGTAATTTCACATACCCATATGTCTAGCAAGGAGTAAAAAGGGGCTAAGGAAAGTGAGTCCTGAAATCAGCACTAATGCACACTTTTGGTGTGCTAGAGGATGTTAAAGAAAAATGTAGTGGATTTGCAATGATTGATACGGGTGCTCAGGCAACGATAATGTCAAAAGAGTTAGTCAAAAGTATCAATGAAGGGAGATTCCCACAAAATCATATAAAGGTGAGACAAAACAAAGGCCCTGTGCACAACCTCAATGGTGAAGACATACCTATCGAAGTTGTCACTGGGGTTGACATAAAGCTAGGGAAGCATAGGATGAGACAGGAAGTGTTAATCACATCCATCTATTAAATACCCTTTTTAATAGGGACGAATTACCTGAAGAGATTGTTGCCCCTCATTGATGGGGTAAATGGGATATTGTGGTCCCTAACCAAAAAAACCATTGAGGCCTCAGAAAATAATGACCCAAAACAACAGTGTTTTGGAAGTATATCTTCAGAATAGCAAGAAAAAATGGCAAACAAATAAATGAAAACACATTGCGTTTTTATGTAAATGAAGAAAAATGCAAGCCAAATGTCACTCCAGAGATAAATACAGAAAAGCACATTTCAACCCTTTCAGAAATACACATGGGAAATGGGCAGCCATGGATTCCTATCCATGTGAATGGACATCCGGAAATTATAGAAGCCACGTTAGCACTGGAACATGAAAGAAGCTTCCTTAATGAAAAGGTACTCCAGCAAATAATTGACCAGGAGGAAATCCCAAAATTTAGAATAAGGAATCAACACATTTTTGGCCTGGATGATCCAGAGTCAGGGCAAAGAATTGTAGGAAGATGCATGCTAAAAATCACAATTGGTCCTAAGAGTGTCCATCACAATGTGTGGATCATGAGCGGGACACAAAACACATTTTATTCGGGAAATGACATGCTGCACAGAATGTGTATGGTGCTGGACTTTTTAAATCAAAGGTTTGGTCCAGATTAGGGGGAGCCACACCTGAATTTGAGGACAAAAGACAAGCTTATCATTGCACACAGATGGTACCCTATGCAGTTGAACTGCAGGTGAAAAGGGATGTTACAAATCCTGCATTCACCAGAAAAGTTACAGATAAAAGATTATGATGCTTTTGTATGTCTAAATGAATCCATGAGGCAGCAAGGGCTAGAATGCGAATATACACCACTGATAGGGATTGGGAATGGACCCATTCAAATTCTGGTTTACAATAAAGGATGCCAAGACATTAATTTATAAGAGAGTTCAGCAATAGGAATGGCAATACAGAAGTCTTACTACAATGCAGATTTCAGTAATGCAGTGACTGAGAACATCCCTGAAAGCTGTGTGACTGCACAGGGTGAGTTGCCAGAATCCATGGATTTTAAGCCTAAATTAATCTTTAAAGTTCAGTCTGTGTATCCTTATGAGTCAAGTGAAATAGTGTGCTGTCATCAAGATGATTGCATTCTATTCGAATGAGATGAGGCTAGAACAGAAAAGCAGCATGTTGAAATGGAAATCAATATTCCAAAATGTTTAAGTGTGTCGAGTCTCCAAAGAGATACAACCACATGGTTAGAGGAAAGTACAGAGGTTCCTCCTTTGTAGGACTTCCCAGAGTTTTCTAAAATGGTAGAAGAGCAAATACAGGCTGCAGATGCTTGCACAAATGAAGAAGAAAAAATTTAATTACAAAAAAATATGCTATTTTTTGTTTTATTCCTTTTCAAAGCTATTGTTGTTGTTCTTGTGATTGAGAATGATAATTCTTTTTCTCAAGACTGGAGATATTTATATAGTGTTCTAATACCTGGATTTCAATGTACATATTATTTATTTTTAGGTATGGGTAATGTAATTGGGAGCAACACATGCATTTAGAACATTTGGTTTTGTTTTTCCTGCAGTAATATCAAGTTTATCCCAGCAGTAAAATAAAGCAGGGAAATGTAGGAGTCGCTGGGGGGCTCTGAATAGATGGGGGCTCTGAATAGCTTGGGGCTTTGAATTACAGGGGTTTATTAGCTTAGCATGCACATGTAATTTTAGTGTGGGCTTTATACAGAAGCGAAAAAATACAAACATATGCAAGGCATAGGTGCCAATGCAACCGGCACGCATAATGGAAATTCAGAAATGCAAAGCACATGTTTAATAGTGTTTTTATTTCAGGATAATATTTAATTTCACTTAATTTTCACCAAACCTAATAACTAATATAAACTAACATCGTAACTCAATCCAATCCCATTTAACAAACTGAATCCCATATCCTTAACATTGACTGCAAATTAGTTTATGTGGAAATAAATGTCCTGAATCCAAATTTGAAATGCATGTGGCTCTGTTTCCATGGGGTTCTTAAACCTGCAGCATGAGCTTGTGTGACAAGCTGAAATATGCAAGAACTAAAGACAAGCTATTGTATGTGCACGAAACACAGGAAGAGATGTATCTTCTTGCTCCCCAACAGTAAAATCACGTGGGTTTCAGTGGTATGATTTAGATGGGAGATATTTTCTTTTTGAGTGGCAGCAAGAGGTAATATAAGGACTTGAGTGGGTGTAGCTGGGCGAGACATTCAGAAACATCCAGGCAGAGACATTCAGAAACATCCAGAGAGAGACATTCAGAGACATCCACAGAGAGACATCTTGGGGAGAGATCTTAGAATGCTGGGCTGAGACAAGCTGGCAGGCAGAGTCCAGTGGTGGCAGACTTCCTGGGGTCGTGGCAGTCCTTATCTGTGGGCAAACAGACTGAGGAGGATTCTCCAGTTCCAGTCAAGCCAAGAAAATCACTGCATCTAGATAATAAAGGTAACAAGGGAGGGAGGGGTTTGGAGTGTGCCTGCTAAGCAGTTAGACAGGGAAATAGATAATTATAATGTGTAGCGTTTGTCAATGTTAGAAGTGCATCCGATTTTGAATTTACATGAATGCTTTTGTAATATTGTTCTTTTGTTTCACAAAGCCCAGCTCTTGCCAAGTCTTTTGCTTCCAAGGTTAGATCGGTAAGACTGGTCACAGCTCATTCTATTTTGTAATGCACTTTTGCTCCGTGTAAAACATTTGCACTGAGAAGTTCTGTAGCATGCAGAATTGTTACCATGCGTCAGTGGTAAATTAATCTATTACGATAAAACATAGCATCTTAAAATCTTTGGGTGTTCCGGTTATTTTTGCGGCAGTTGGCCATTTATTTGATCTGTACACACAGACAAGTGCACAAAAATATGTTTCCAAGTGCTATAACTGCTGTGAATTATCTAGTTAGAGAGTGAATGAATGCATGGTGTTTCAACTTATTGTTTATGATTTTGCAACTCAGCCAACAGGGCATACGGCAGCATTGTATATAAAATGCTGTGAGTGGAAATAGTAGCTACCCCACTAAGTGTACCAAGTCCAGTAGCTTATGCAAAGAAGTACACTGGTAAAATTAACAGCTGTTATGTTATATTCTGAGGTAGCCTCACAAATATTAAAAAAATTGAAACACCCCAATGAATTAGCACAACATACACAACCACCATGAAATGAATTAGCACAAGAGACACTACCACCATAAAATCAGAATTAGGTGTCACTCCAGAATATATCCCACAGTGCTTGAGGTAGACAGTTCCTCTATCTCATCTTCCTTGTCCTCTTAATTCTTTTTTGCATCATTGTGCTTTTTGGGTTGTGTAGGCCCTTCAGCTGGTGGTGGTGGCTTCTGGGGAGGAGGGATGGCCATGGTTGATGTAATGTTTGAAGTTAAATAGCAGTTATGCTAATATTCTTCCAAGCATGTACTCTCCCCAGGATTGCAGATGGAAAATCAGTAAGAATAGGTGTCGAAGCTGTGCAAGGCTAGATTTTCAGCTTGAAACTTCCTAGATTAGCTGAAAATGCAGTTTCGAACTGCTCACGAAGCACGGACCCACTCGCGAAGTGCAGATCCATTTGCTAACACATTATCACGGAACATGTGTGCCTGTGGTCACGTGTGGCCATGTGACATTGTCTGGAAAGTCTGGTATGACGTCAGACGTTTGCGAATGTTGCCGAACAAAAAAACGGTGCAAAAAGTTTCAGAAAGTTCATAGAAGTGTTACAAATATTGCTAGAAGTTGGGGAATGGCACAATTTTAAGGAGAAACTTTTTAGATCGGCTGGAAATTCAGCTATATTGGGGGTTAGTATAATCTAAGGAAGTTGTAGCAAATTAGGGTGCACTGGTAAAATCCATGAAATTCAGTGTAAAAACTTTGTTAAAGGAACACTATGGTTAAGTTGCACTAATACAAACATATGAAATTCAGTGAAAAAACTTTGTTAAAGGGACGTTATGGTTACAAGTAAAACCGGAACCCCCCAGAAATTTGCCAGGTACGGTAAGCTAAGCAACCATAACTCGCGTCACCACCTTGCACTGCTAACACTAACACCCAGGATATCAAAGATGACATCACACATGTCATTGATCACATCACTGATGACATCAAATATCTTGGCCACTTGTTTTTGTGTACTGACATATATAGGCCAGGCAGTTTTGTTTACTGACAGTGAAAATATGAAAATTGAAAAGGTGCTATATATGTACACCTTAACCTTCTTGAATGTTCTTAGAGTACTTTCCTTAGGGTTTGGTCTCAGCTCATGGTGCACATACATGGGGCAATAGGCAGGCTTCAAACACACAATTAATTTGTATACATGATGATGAACTTCAATGTTATTGACATTTTCTGGTGATGTTGTTTCTTTCATGCTTAATTTATTTTCCCTTTATGTGCCTCTGATTTGTATGCATTGTGGGTTTTCAAATGTATTGTTTGTACTAACACAAATATGTAGTATGTTTTGAATTATTACTATTTATTCCACGTTTAACATTACCAAAAACTCTACAAAAGTAGCATTCATTATTTTAGTAGCCAGAATTCCCAAATTAAACATAGCGTACTTCTATGGTGCATACTGCACCCATTACCTGTGTATATCTATGATTACATTCCTGTATTAACAACAGCACTCCAATATAATGCTTTTCTTATTGATTTATGCTTTCAGATAAACCTTTATCAAACATCCAAGCGATGCCTTTATAACAGAGGAAATTCCAAAGAATAAAATTAGGGTTAAAACTCATAAATCACAAATCAAAATCCAAGATGACGAAGGACCAAGGAATTAGTTGACCAGTACACATACATCCTTTAAGAAGTTCAACAGGGTAATAGTTGGCGCCAAATTCTCTCCTCTCAAAAAAAAGGTCCAAGTTTCCCTCACTTCCAAACTTCTGTACACTTCGAGAATTTTAATCCAGTGTCTGGTTCTAAAATCTGTCAGACCTTGGCAGAACAATGACGTGTTTTAGTGTTTCTGTGGTTTCTTCTTTATGACAGAATCTACATCTTTTCGTGACAGATTTTCCATAGATTTTTAATAGTTGATTTGTCGGGTACAAATCAAATCTAAAATGGAGGAAGCGATCTCTGTACCAGCTGTTGGGGGCTTTGGTGAGGTATTTGGGGAGAAATCCACATGGTTTTGTTTCTTCGCTTAGAGGCTCCATGAGGGGATGTAAACGCCTTTCCTCTTTAGTGCAAATCCAGTCATCGTGCCAAAGTTTGATTTGAACCTTTTTGGGGAAATTGCACTGCTCCTCCCCATCTGATTGCAGATTTTTCAGAATTTAGCAACAGCACTCAAACCACTGCTTCATCAGGACGTCATCAGTTCTCCCTTGTTTCGTTTTCAATATTTCGTATGGCACTGCCAGCGAGGGCATTATAGTTTTCTGATAAAGGGTCAGCAATTTGCATGTCACACGTGATCTTTATGAGTTAAGTCATAATTCATACCTGATCAAGGCCGTAGAAGTAATACCAGGTAGGTTCAGGATTCTTCTCCAAAGATACCCTTCCAAGGTCACCCAAATTTCCCAAGGGGTGAGTGGGAATGCCTCTGCTCCAAAGGTCAGTGAAAACCACCTTTAGGCCGTAAAATGAAAGTATCGGCAGAATAAAAAACTTTCTGTACTTTTTGTGGATCCTACGCCCCTGACTGGTCAAGATTTTGAGTCTGGATTTCAGGTACAGTTGGCGTGGTTTGTTCACATGTTCCTTTATTTACCAGAGCTCAGGGGTCATTCTTGGCCTCTGATTTCAACATACCACTTAAATACTGGTCTTCCCTTGGCTCCTTGTGGTCCCAACGTCATAATACTAGTCTTTGATGAGTTCATAGAGAGACCGTTTTGTATCAGGTATTTGTTGTGAGCTGCAAGCGATCTCTGAAGACCAATCAGAGTTTTCTCCACTAGCCCAATATCACCGGCATAGAGTAGACTAGAGAGTTCCACACCGTCGATGGATGGGGGAAATGATTTTACCATGTTTCAGTGTTCACCCATATCCAACAGGCAGAGACTAAATAGAGTCAGAGCCAGGATAATGTTCTATTTAGATGAGTACATTCTTTAATATGTTAAGTAGTTTTTGAGAGGTCTCCTGATCACCCCTGATATCTTGCTACCAACATTGTTAACACAAGCCCTTATAGGAACTTTTTTATCACAATTAATTTAATATGTGATGTCATCAGTGATGTGATCAATGACATTTGTGATGTCATCTTTGATATCATGGGTGTTAGTCTTAGCAGTGCACAGTGGTGGCGTGAGTTATGGTTGCTTAGCTTACCTTAACTGGCGAATTTCTGTTTTTTTTTGGTTTAACTTGTATGCATAATGGCCCTTTAACAAAGTTTTTTCACTGAATTTCATAGGTTTTTATTAGTGCAACTTAACCATAACGTCCCTTTAACAAAGTTTTTTCACTGAACATATATTTATACATTTTCATGATAGTAGAAATGGATATTGATGACATTGGCGCATAAATGGCTGAAAACGTGTCTAATGTTTGAAGAGTAAGACCATGAGTTCTTAGGCCAATTCCAGACAATACCTATGCGCTTCCCAGGGTCCCTGAATTTCCTCATCACAACCCATTTCCATGGACCGAACATCCCATGGAAGAGCCTGTGATATTCCTCACTACCTCATATGTTACCCTCAATGACACGTTAGCGCTCCTATGCGTCCTAGCTTGGCTTGTGCTATAAATATATATATATATATTTATATTGAAATTATGTGCTGTATTGTGGTATATCATATTTTTATGTCTCGTTCTTTTTCTTTTATTTGTTTAGATTATGACTGTTTCTGCTTTTCTAAAATGTTGAATGTTTCTTTGTTAATTTTTAATATGTATATTTGTGTAAAGGTTTATAACTAAATACACAATTAAAAAAAAAAATATATAAAAATATATGTATATATATATATATATATATATATATATATATATATATATATATATATATATAAATTGGGTCGTCCAACAAGTTTGCTTGCATTTGTTTTGAAACGTGAACTCCTCTACCATGCGTGACGTTTAAGAACATTGGCCTCAGTTACTGGGCGACCGGCTCTTTCTGCTGCGTCTACTGTTATCTCGATTTTGTAATTTACGGTCTCCTCCACCCCCTGGATGCTTTTACTCAGGGCTCTGTGAAGGCCTGTGGGAATATCTATTTTCTAGCTCTTTAAAACTGGTAATCACAGCTACCTATCCCGGCTACCCTTGTGTTGGTGCTTGACAATTGGGTTATTAAATAGAGAGCAATGCAAGCCGTTGACATGCTCCAGGAGGAGGGAATTGACAGAGTCATTGGTTGGTCATTAGTTGATCATTGGTTGGTCATTGGTTGGTCATTGGTTGATCACTGGTTGATCATTGGTTGGTCATTGGTTGATCATTGGTTGGTCATTGGTTGGTCATTGGTTGGTTGGCATATTGAACAGTGAAATGTTTGTAGTATAAGGGCATTCCATAGAGATACCAAACATGGCCGAGTGATGCCTATAGAATTTGCTGGGCTTGAATAGTGTCACAGAGTAGAAGGTGTTGCAGGACTGGGATTAGGCTGGCTGTGCATTTGTAGTCCCTCTTGGTAGGGCTGTGTGCAATGGTGGGAGTGCCATCATGATAGCCACAGAGCAGCCCTAGCAAGAGACAAAGTCAGCTGCCTCGATGATGGCCCAACCTTTGCTGCCTACGACAACACAACACCAACACCCAGAAACCCCTCTCTGCTCCAGGGAATCGGGGGCAGATGAACATACATGTGGGCCTGCCATCATGAACGTCAGCACTACATCCCCCAGAAGCCATTGAGCTTAATCTTCCTCCAACGTTGTGCCCCAGCACCGGCTTTGCGAAGGTCCGCAACATCCGGCCGCAGCTTAGGACTTCATAATGAGATCATCTTGAGGATCATTCGGATCTTGCGATGGCCGCCTTGAAGGAGCTAACTACCTGGCTAGGTACAGTGAACTACGGTTCAGGTACTAGCAGAGCATGCGCTTACCTCAGGCTCGAGGACCTTCCCCCAGAAAGAACTATGCTACGTTCCAGGAATTTGCTGCATCCTTAGAAGGAGGGTACAGCCAGGGCCAGGAATGCAAGAGATCCTAGTATGCATGTTACGGGCATGGGAAGAAGACAAATTCAAGTGATGGATGTCCAGGCATTCATAAGCAAGGGTCTTCCCACAGCTTCACAGGACCATGTGGGGCAATGGCACCCTAGCTGACCTCTGTCAGGTGGTCCAAGACTGACCATGGGTGGAAAGGACCAATTTCAGTCTACAAATTGGACAACCATTACGGCCCAGTGGGGTGAAGCTGGCCCAATTGCTGCAGGTGAGACAGAAGGGGTGTTTTGCTCCTTCACAAACCTGGACAGGCATTCCCTCGATTTCCTCCAATCAGGAAAGGAACTGTCTTCAGCATCGTCAGCCACTGGCTTGGGGAGAGAAAGGAGAGAAGCTTTCACCACACTATAAGAGAAGGGGGCAGTGACAACAGCCATCATGGGTGGGTTTCTTTGAGGAGCTCATTCAATAGAAGCAAGATAGCTATATAGTTCATACCCACCCAGATATACCAGAAAGCAGAATCGGGCACTCGCCTGAGTAGTCACTCGGATCACTGCTCCTTCGGTGCTGCAGGCCGCCTTCGCTGACCCTCTAGCTGGGACCTGGAAGGTGGCTTGCACAGCCCAAGGAGCCATCTTTGCAAATGCGTGTTGTTTGTTCTGCATGTACTGCGTGCGCTTCTTCCTCATGGTAGCTCCAGTGCCCGTATCACATAACGTGCAAGAGTGACGAGCACCTTAGCCCTGTTGCCTGGCAAGTTTGCCCAGATGACAGGCAGTTTTGAACTGACATTTGCACCAACTTAACATTCCAAAACCACACATGGCAAGCATGTCCGACTCCATTCGGGAGACACTGGTTCAGTCTTGGTTTGAACTTTGCATTCTGGGACTAGTAGTGCTGTGGTTATAACAGAGAAATCTAAGAATGGGCCTCATTACATGGTAGGAGGTAACCATGGCGCTGTTAGCGCCATGGCTACCCCCTTACCGCCTTCTGGGTCTGGGTAGGCGGTATGGGGATTTACCGGGATATTCCGACCCTGGAGGACCCGGTAAGTCCCCATGCCAATTACCATTCCCCATTCCCATTCGAGCCCCCATAGGGCTCAATGGGAATGGGGAAGGAGCTAATAACGGTACCGCTATTAGCGGTACCGTTATTAGCTCTGAAGTCCCTCAGCGGGTCCCATCCTTAACGTGTGGTCTGACCACACGTTAAGGACGGGACCTGCAGAGGGACCTCGTAGTAGGGCGGTAAGAGATTACTGGCACCGGTGCCCTTACCGGTGCCGGTAAACCCTTACTGCCTACCGTGTAATGATGCCCCATGTAATGATTTCCGTGTGTTCCATTTTATGACAATGGGCCTCATTACGAGGTGGGAGGTAAGGGATTACCGGCACCGTTAAGGGCACCGGTGCCGGTAATCCCTTACCTCCCTACTACGAGTTCTCTTTGCGGGTCCTTCCTTAATGCCTGGTTTTTGCAGGCGTTAAGGACGGGACCCGCAAAGGGACTCTAGAGCTAATAACGGTACCGCAATTTGCGGTACCGTTATTAGCGCCTTCCCCATCCCCATTGAGCTCTATGGGGGCTCAAATGGGAATGGGGAATGGCCCTGGTGAATGGGGAATTACCAGTCCCTCCGACCTCGGAATGGACTGGTAATTGCTCCATTCACCAGGGCGGAGTCGGAAGGGTTTGGGAGGGAGCCATAGCTCCATGGCTGCCTCCAACCTCGTAATGAGGCCCCATGTGTTCTGTTCACTTTCTATATCTTTGTGCATCTGTCACGCGAGCCTGGCTATGTGTATTTTACGGTGTCGGCTCGCGAGGCAGAGGCAACGGTTGCTGGAAGCCAAGCAGCGGCTTCGTTAATGTGCTCCGGGTGGGCCCGCTGATTAAAGGCTGTTTACTCACCCTTCAGCCTCCGCTTCCTCTTTTCATTTTGGCGACGAGGATGGGATAGCAGGCCCGCCGTGGAGAGGCGTATTGGCACCGGGCCGTGTCCCGATCTGGACGGTGCTTCATCCATCTGCCTGTGTATCCTGGTGTTCCCTGCAGCGCTCTGCCACAGGTGAGAAGGGCGGGAGAGGGAGGGCCTCGCACAAGTAGCGGTCAGCAGGGGATCACTGCCTGCCATCTGCCACAGCTTCAGTTTTCTTTGTTGTCTGCCCCCCGTCAGACCCACACTCCCTCAGTGTCAGAGCTAACTCCTCAGGAACGTAACGCCGGTTGCCTAGGCGACGCTCCTAAACTTCAATTGGGGAGGATTACAGGCAAAGCACAGGGCACATGCAATAGCACAATATTGCGCTGAAATAGAACAAATTGGCAGGCGAGGCACAGAGTGCATGCGCAAGTACACTATTTCCTTGTGAGGCTGCATACAGCAGGATTGTTAAGCACACCATAAGGAGTGGAAAGGGGTGCAAAAGAGAATGTAGTCATTCTGAAGCACAAGAGGATTTGGTCATTTTGGAAGAAGACAGCAAGAGCACTGCAATCTGCAGTTATTTCGATGTGAGCAAAAGCAGGACCTCGTAGGAAGACTGCGGGAAGTCTGGTTACAAGAGGATCACTTAATCACTACAAGATAGCAAGGGCCTGCGGCAGTTGGACACCCAGCGAACCCTTATCTTCCACCATGGCGGCAGCAAGCATGCCCCCACCCCCTCCGTTCCTACCAGAGCCAGGCACATCTATTATCAGATGGGACCAATGGAAAAAATAATTCGACACGTATCTGGTCACCATAGGGGGAGAAAAGTTTGCACCAGCAAGGAAAGAAACCATTTTGTTGTACATCCTGGGGCAGAAGGCCGTAGTGTTTTTGATGGATTACCAGAGCCGACTCAAGAAGGTCAAGGAGAAACAGATCAGTACAGTGTAGCAGAGAGAAAATTGCAATGCCATTTTGAGGCAAAAAGAAACATCACTTTTGAGAGGCACACGTTTTTTCAGAGGACTCAAGAACTCCAGGAACCGGTGGAAGGTTTCATCGCTGCACTGAGAACATTGAGTCACACTTGTGATTTTGGATCTCTGGCTGATTCACTTATATGTGATCAGCTGGTACGATGCAAAAACAGTGCCAGAGTGCAAGAAAAGCTACTCTCTAAAGATCTTCCGTTGGAACAAGCTGTTGAAATGGCCAGAAGCATGAAGCAAACTTCCAAGTATATGACAAGCATGAGCACTGACAAGCAAGTGAATGAAGTTGCAGCAATTAGGAACAGCAGGAGAGTGTTGGGGAACAGGGAAGTCAAATGCTTCAAGTGTTGAAGCAATCGCCACATCTCCACAAATATATTTTGCCCTGCCAGGAATGTCAATTGCCTGAAATGCAAAAAGAAGGGACACTTCGCAAGAGTCTGCAGTGAATCCAGCCAAGTGGAGAGTGCAGAAGTTAGTGGAAGTTGTCCAGAACAGGAAGAAAGTTCAGTTGTCCCTCAACTGGTTCAAGTGAAGCATGTGCTTGAAGTGGGAGTTATGTCTAACAGCGCTAAAGGACCGATGGATGTGTTCCTGGTTAATGGAAGGGTTGTCACGATGAAAGTGGATAGCTGCTCTCCCTGGATGATAATGTCAAAACGAACATTCGAATGCTGTGTACAGGGAAAAGTGGAGCATCTCAAGGAGTATGGGATTGAACCTTATTCTTACGGGAACGTCAAGATTGATGTACTAGGAAAATACTCAGCTACTATAAAGTATAAAGGCATGGGCTGTGAAGCAGACGTTTTTGTAACCAAAGAAGGATCATCACTCCTGGGATGGGGTGAGCAGAGGAAGTTAGGACTATGGAGCCACGCCAGCGCTGAATCCCCTATCACCATTGCTGTAGTAGGAGATAAATGGGAACAAGAGTTCTCTAATGTGTTTTCAGAAGACCTAGGGATGTTGAGAGGATTCAATCATGAAATCAAACTCAAAGATGGAGCAGTTCCCAAGGTGCACAAGGTGAGGCCTGTACCTCAACACCTTAAAGACTAAGTGAAAGTAGAGATTGAAGGTTTACTACAAAAAGGGATCATCGAAAGGATTGAAGGTTCAGAGTGGATGTCTCCTGTGGTGATTGCCACCAAGGCGAGTGGGGAGATAAGACTTTGTGTGGACTTAAGGGATTTGAACAGGAACATCTTGGTCGATAGACATCCGCTCCCCATTATTGGTGAAAAATTGGCAACCCTCAACAATGGCAATGTATTCTCTGTCATTTATTTGTCACAAGCTTAT
The DNA here is from genome assembly GCF_040938575.1 of Ambystoma mexicanum. Classification (NCBI taxonomy): domain Eukaryota; kingdom Metazoa; phylum Chordata; class Amphibia; order Caudata; family Ambystomatidae; genus Ambystoma; species Ambystoma mexicanum. Next base: position 68,993,557 of record NC_090932.1, on the reverse strand, counting down.
CATCGGGTACCACTTTCAGAGAATTGCCAATACCTGACTGCATTTGTGACCACTGAAGGGACTTTTAGGTATTGCAGGATGACGTTTGGACTAGTGTCGGCAGCGGCAGTCTTTCAGAGTGTGATGGAGATGGTTAAGGAGGGGGTGCCATATATTGTTGTCTTCCAGGATGATATTTTGTTTTTTGCTGATTCCAATTTAAAGCATGATGAAATTCTGAGAACAGTGCTGAGAAGACTGGGTGAGGCGGGTTTAACAGTAAGGAGAAACAAGTGTAAATTGTCTGTAGAGTGTGTGGAATACTTGGCCCATGTGGTTTTGAGTGATGGTGTGAGACCGAAGGCTAATTTAGTGGATGCTGTTACGGAAGCGCTGCCGCCAGTAGATAAAGATCAGGTCAGGTCGTTTCTTGGCCTGGCCGAATATTATCATACATTTGTAAAGGATTTTGCAGCCATTTCTACACCTCTGAGGGTGTTATTGAAGAAAGGGGAGACATTTGAATGGACTGTGGGGTGTGAGGACGCGTTCTGCAAAATTAAGGAGGGGATAGCCAAAGCACCCTCAATTGGTAAATTTGACCCTGGTGATAAGAGTGTTCTGGCCGTGGATGCTAGCGTACTTTGTCTAGGTGCAACATTAATGCAGTATAATAAAAATGACAATGAGAGAGTCATAGCCTTTGCTTCAAGGACATTGAATGGGGCTGGTCATAGAACGAGAGGCTTTGGCCATGTTCTGGGCGGTCAACCATTTCAGGTACTTTCTATGGGGCAGGAGGTTCATTGTAAGATCAGGCCATAAACCGTTAGTTCAATTGTTCGATAGTGGCTACCAACATTGTTAACACAAGCCCTTATAGGAACTTTTTTATCACAATTAATTTAATATGTGATGTCATCAGTGATGTGATCAATGACATTTGTGATGTCATCTTTGATATCATGGGTGTTAGTCTTAGCAGTGCACAGTGGTGGCGTGAGTTATGGTTGCTTAGCTTACCTTAACTGGCGAATTTCTGTTTTTTTTGGTTTAACTTGTATGCATAATGTCCCTTTAACAAAGTTTTTTCACTGAATTTCATGGTTTTTATTAGTGCAACTTAACCATAACGTCCCTTTAACAAAGTTTTTTCACTGAACATATATTTATACATTTTCATGGTAGTAGAAATGGACATTGATGACATTGGCGCATAAATGGCTGAAAACGTGTCTAATGTTTGAAGAGTAAGACCATGAGTTCTTAGGCCAATTCCAGACAATACCTATGCGCTTCCCAGGGTCCCTGAATTTCCTCATCACAACCCATTTCCATGGACCAAACATCCCATGGAAGAGCCTGTGATATTCCTCACTACCTCATACGTTACCCTCAATGACACGTTAGCGCTCCTATGCGTCCTAGCTTGGCTTGTGCTATAAATATATATATATATATTTATATTGAAATTATGTGCTGTATTGTGGTATATCATATTTTTATGTCTCGTTCTTTTTCTTTTATTTGTTTAGATTATGACTGTTTCTGCTTTTCTAAAATGTTGAATGTTTCTTTGTTAATTTTTAATATGTATATTTGTGTAAAGGTTTATAACTAAATACACAATTAAAAAATAAAAAAAAAATATAAAAAAAAAATATATATATATATATACATATATATATATATATCCTCAAATAGAAATAAAAATTGGGTCGTCCAACAAGTTTGCTTGCATTTGTTTTGAAACGTGAACTCCTCTACCATGTGTGACATTTAAGAACATTGGCCTCAGTTACTGGGCGACCGGCTCTTTCTGCTGCGTCTACTGTTATCTCGATTTTGTAATTTACGGTCTCCTCCACCCCCTGGATGCTTTTACTCAGGGCTCTGTGAAGGCCTGTGGGAATATCTATTTTCTAGCTCTTTAAAACTGGTAATCACAGCTACCTATCCCGGCTACCCTTGTGTTGGTGCTTGACAATTGGGTTATTAAATAGAGAGCAATGCAAGCCGTTGACATGCTCCAGGAGGAGGGAATTAACAGAGTCATTGGTTGGTCATTGGTTGGTCATTAGTTGATCATTGGTTGGTCATTGGTTGGTCATTGGTTGATCACTGGTTGATCATTGGTTTGTCATTGGTTGATCATTGGTTGGTCATTGGTTGGTCATTGGTTGGTCATTGGTTGGTTGGCATATTGAACAGTGAAATGTTTGTAGTATAAGGGCATTCCATAGAGATACCAAACATGGCCGAGTGATGCCTATAGAATTTGCTGGGCTTGAATAGTGTCACAGAGTAGAAGGTGTTGCAGGACTGGGATTAGGCTGGCTGTGCATTTGTAGTCCCTCTTGGTAGGGCCGTGTGCAATGGTGGGAGTGCCATCATGATAGCCACAGAGCAGCCCTAGCAAGAGACAAAGTCAGCTGCCTCGATGATGGCCCAACCTTTGCTGCCTACGACAACACAACACCAACACCCAGAAACCCCTCTCTGCTCCAGGGAATCGGGGGCAGATGAACATACATGTGGGCCTGCCATCATGAACGTCAGCACTACATCCCCCAGAAGCCATGGAGCTTAATCTTCCTCCAACTTTGTGCCCCAGCACAGGCTTTGCGAAGGTCCGCAACATCTGGCCGCAGCTTAGGACTTCATAATGAGATCATCTTGAGGATCATTCGGATCTTGCGATGGCCGCCTTGAAGGAGCTAACTACCTGGCTTGGTACGGTGAACTACGGTTCAGGCATTAGCAGAGCATGCGCTTACCTCAGGCTCAAGGACCTTCCGCCAGAAAGAACTAGGTACGTTCCAGGAATTTACTGCATCCTTAGAAGGAGGGTACAGCCAGGGCCAGGAATGCAAAAGATCCTAGTATGCATGTTACGGGCATGGGAAGAAGACAAATTCAAGTGATGGATGTCCAGGCATTCATAAGCAAGGGTCTTCCCACAGCTTCACAGGACCATGTGGGGCAATGGCACCCTAGCTGACCTCTGTCAGGTGGTCCAAGACTGACCATGGGTGGAAAGGACCAATTTCAGTCTACAAATTGGACAACCATTACGGCCCAGTAGGGTGAAGCTGGCCCAATTGCTGCAGATGAGACAGAAGGGGTGTTTTGCTCCTTCACAAACCTGGACAGGCATTCCCTCCATTTCCTCCAATCAGGAAAGGAACTGTCTTCAGCATCGTCAGCCACTGGCTTGGGAGAGAAAGGAGAGAAGCTTTCCCCACACTATAAGAGAAGGGGGCAGTGACAACAGCCATCATGGGTGGGTTTCTTTGAGGAGCTCATTCAATAGAAGCAAGATAGCTATATAGTTCATACCCACCCAGATACACCAGAAAGCAGAATCTGGCACTCGCCTGAGTAGTCACTCGGATCACTGCTCCTTCGGTGCTGCAGGCCGCCTTCGCTGACCCTCTAGCTGGGACCTGGAAGGTGGCTTGCACAGCCCAAGGAGCCATCTTTGCAAATGCGTGTTGTTTGTTCTGCATGTACTGCGTGCGCTTCTTCCTCATGGTAGCTCCAGTGCCCGTATCACATAACGTGCAAGAGTGACGAGCACCTTAGCCCTGTTGCCTGGCAAGTTTGCCCAGATGACAGGCAGTTTTGAACTGACATTTGCACCAACTTAACATTCCAAAACCATACATGGCAAGCATATCCGACTCCATTCGGGAGACACTGGTTCAGTCTTGGTTTGAACTTTGCATTCTGGGACTAGTAGTGCTGTGGTTATAACAGAGAAATCTAAGAATGGGCCTCATTACACGGTAGGAGGTAACCATGGCGCTGTTAGCGCCATGGCTACCCCCTTACCGCCTTCTGGGTCTGGGTAGGCGGTATGGGGATTTACCGGGATATTCCGACCCTGGAGGACCCGGTAAGTCCCCATGCCAATTACCATTCCCCATTCCCATTCCAGCCCCCATAGGGCTCAATGGGAATGGGGAAGGAGCTAATAACAGTACCGCTATTAGCGGTACCGTTATTAGCTCTGAAGTCCCTCAGCGGGTCCCATCCTTAACGTGTGGTCTGACCACACGTTAAGGACGGGACCCGCAGAGGGACCTCGTAGTAGGGCGGTAAGAGATTACTGGCACCGGTGCCCTTACCGGTGCCGGTAAACCCTTACCGCCTACCGTGTAATGAGGCCCCATGTAATGATTTCCGTGTGTTCCATTTTATGACAATGGGCCTCATTACGAGTGGTATATCATATTTTTATGTCTCGTTCTTTTTCTTTTATTTGTTTAGATTATCACTGTTTCTGCTTTTCTAAAATGTTGAATGTTTCTTTGTTAATTTTTAATATGTATATTTGTGTAAAGGTTTATGTATTTGTGTTAACGGCACCGTTAAGGGCACCGGTGCCGGTAATCCCTTACCTCCCTACTACGAGTTCTCTTTGTGGGTCCTTCCTTAACGCCTGGTTTTTGCAGGCATTAAGGACGGGACCCGCAAAGGGACTCTAGAGCTAATAACGGTACCGCAAATTGCGGTACCGTTATTAGCGCCTTCCCCATCCCCATTGAGCCCTATGGGGGCTCAAATGGGAATGGGGAATGGCCCTGGTGAATGGGGAATTACCGGTCCCTCCGACCTCGGAATGGACTGGTAATTGCTCCATTCACCAGGGCGGAGTCGGAAGGGTTTTGGAGGCAGCCATGGAGCTAATAGCTCCATGGCTGCCTCCAACCTCGTAATGAGGCCCCATGTGTTCTGTTCACTTTCTATATCTTTGTGCATCTGTCTCGCGAGCCTGGCTATGTGTATTTTACGGTGTGGGCTCGCGAGGCAGAGGCAACGGTTGCTGGAAGCCAAGCAGCGGCTTCGTTAATGTGCTCCGGGTGGGCCCGCTGATTAAAGGCTGTTTACTCACCCTTCAGCCTCCGCTTCCTCTTTTCATTTTGGCGACGAGGATGGGATAGCGGGCCCGCCGTGGAGAGGCGTATTGGCACCGGGCTGTGTCCCGATCTGGACGGTGCTTCGGCCATCTGCCTGTGTATCCTGGTGTTCCCTGCAGCGCTCTGCCACAGGTGAGAAGGGCGGGAGAGGGAGGGCCTCGCACAAGTAGCGGTCAGCAGGGGATCACTGCCTGCCATCTGCCACAGCTTCAGTTTTCTTTGTTGTCTGCCCCCCTTCAGACCCACACTCCCTCAGTGTCAGAGCTAACTCCTCAGGAACATAACGCCGGTTGCCTAGGCGATGCTCCTAAACTTCAATTGGGGAGGATTACAGGCAAAGCACAGGGCACATGCAATAGCACGATATTGACGCTGAAATAGAAGAAATTGGCAGGCGAGGCACAGAGTGCATGTGCAAGTACACTATTTCCTTGTGAGGCTGCATACAGCAGGACTGTTAAGCACACCATAAGGAGTGGAAAGGGGGGCAAAAGAGAATGTAGTCATTCTGAAGCACAAGAGGATTTGGTCATTTTGGAAGAAGACAACAAGAGCACTGCAATCTGCAGTTATTTCGATGTGAGCAAAAGCAGGACCTCGTAGGAAGACTGCGGGAAGTCTGGTTACAAGAGGATCACTTAATCACTACAAGATAGCAAGGGCCTGCGGCAGTTGGACACCCAGCGAACCCTTATCTTCCACCATGGCGGCAGCAAGCATGCCCCCACCTCCTCCGTTCCTACTAGAGCCAGGCACATCTATTATCAGATGGGACCAATGGAAAAAATAATTCGACACGTATCTGGTCACCATAGGGGGAGAAAAGTTTGCACCAGCAAGGAAAGAAACCATTTTGTTGTACATCCTGGGGCAGAAGGCCGTAGTGTTTTTGATGGATTACCAGAGCCGACTCAAGAAGGTCAAGGAGAAACAGATCAGTACAGTGTAGCAGAGAGAAAATTGCAATGCCATTTTGAGGCAAAAAGAAACATCACTTGTGAGAGGCACACGTTTTTTCAGAGGACTCAAGAACTCCAGGAACCGGTGGAAGGTTTCATCTCTGCACTGAGAACATTGAGTCACACTTGTGATTTTTGATCTCTGGCTGATTCACTTATATGTGATCAGCTGGTACGATGCACAAACAGTGCCAGAGTGCAAGAAAAGCTACTCTCTAAAGATCTTCCGTTGGAACAAGCTGTTGAAATGGCCAGAAGCATGAAGCAAACTTCCAAGTATATGACAAGCATGAGCACTGACAAGCAAGTGAATGAAGTTGCAGCAATTAGGAACAACAGGAGAGTGTTGGGGAACAGGGAAGTCAAATGCTTCAAGTGTTGAAGCAATTGCCACATCTCCACAAATATATTTTGCCCTGCCAGGAATGTCAGTTGCCTGAAATGCAAAAAGAAGGGACACTTCGCAAGAGTCTGCAGTGAATCCAGCCAAGTGGAGAGTGCAGAAGTTAGTGGAAGGTGTCCAGAACAGGAAGAAAGTTCAGTTGTCCCTCAACTGGTTCAAGTGAAGCATGTGCTTGAAGTGGGAGATATGTCTAACAGCGCTAAAGGACAGATGGATGTGTTCCTGGTTAATGGAAGGGTTGTCACGATGAAAGTGGATAGCTGCTCTCCCTGGATGATAATGTCAAAACGAACATTCGAATGCTGTGTACAGGGAAAAGTGGAGCATCTCAAGGAGTATGGGATTGAACCTTATGCTTACGGGAACGTCAAGATTGATGTACTAGGAAAATACTCAGCTACTATAAAGTATAAAGGCAGGAGCTGTGAAGCAGACGTTTTTGTAACCAAAGAAGGATCATCACTCCTGGGATGGGGTGAGCAGAGGAAGTTAGGACTTTGGATCCAGGCCAGCGCTGAATCCCCTATCACCATTGCTGTAGTAGGAGATAAATGGGAACAAGAGTTCTCTAATGTGTTTTCAGAAGACCTAGGGATGTTGAGAGGATTCAATCATGAAATCAAACTCAAAGATGGAGCAGTTCCCAAGGTGCACAAGGTGAGGCCAGTACCTCAACACCTTAAAGACTAAGTGAAAGTAGAGATTGAAGGTTTACTACAAAAAGGGATCATCGAAAGGATTGAAGGTTCAGAGTGGATGTCTCCTGTGGTGATTGCCACCAAGGCGAGTGGGGAGATAAGACTTTGTGTGGACTTAAGGGATTTGAACAGGAACATCTTGGTCGATAGACATCCGCTCCCCATTATTGGTGAAAAATTGGCAACCCTCAACAATGGCAATGTATTCTCTGTCATTGATTTGTCACAAGCTTATCATCGGGTACCACTTTCAGAGAATTGCCAATACCTGACTGCATTTGTGACCACTGAAGGGACTTTTAGGTATTGCAGGATGATGTTTGGACTAGTGTCGCAGCGGCAGTCTTTCAGAGTGTGATGGAGATGGTTAAGGAGGGGGTGCCATATATTGTTGTCTTCCAGGATGATATTTTGGTTTTTGCTGATTCCAATTTAAAGCATGATGAAATTCTGAGAACAGTGCTGAGAAGACTGGGTGAGGCGGGTTTGACAGTAAGGAGAAACAAGTGTAAATTGTCTGTAGAGTGTGTGGAATACTTGGCCCATGTGGTTTTGAGTGATGGTGTGAGACCGAAGGCTAATTTAGTGGATGCTGTTACGGAAGCGCTGCCGCCAGTAGATAAAGATCAGGTCAGGTCGTTTCTTGGCCTGGACGAATATTATCATACATTTGTAAAGGATTTTGCAGCCATTTCTACACCTCTGAGGGTGTTATTGAAGAAAGGGGTGACATTTGAATGGACTGTGGGGTGTGAGGAGGCGTTCTGCAAAATTAAGGAGGGGATAGCCAAAGCACCCTCAATTGGTAAATTTGACCCTGGTGATAAGAGTGTTCTGGCGGTGGATGCTAGCGTACTTTGTCTAGGTGCAACATTAATGCAGTATAATAAAAATAACAATGAGAGAGTCATAGCCTTTGCTTCAAGGACATTGAATGGGGCTGGTCATAGAACGAGAGGCTTTGGCCATGTTCTGGGCGGTCAACCATTTCAGGTACTTTCTATGGGGCAGGAGGTTCATTGTAAGATCAGACCATAAACCGTTAGTTCAAGTGTTCGATAGTGGCAGGTGGGCGTTAGGTTCACCCAGGATAAGCAGGTGGGGTTTGGGTCTTCGGGCCTATAATTCTGATGTGAGCTATCTGCCTGGGAAGAAGAACGTGGTAGCAGATTGCCTCTCCAGGTTTCTGATAGAGAGAGGGCAAGAAGCTAAAGTGGAGGAGAATGAGGAGTGTGTAGTGGCTGAGCTGGGGAGTTGCGTGGGACGTGAGGAGTGGGAACAAGGGGAGCTCATGGATAGTGATTTAAAGTCTGCTAAGCAATGGACTGTAGATGGCTGGCCTAGCAAAGATGTCCTGGAGAAAAGGTTTGAGGTTTGGTGGGAGGTTAGGGAAGAATTGAGCCTCATTGGAGGTAGATTGAGGAGAGGTGAGTACATTATACCTCCAGAGGCGATTAGAGTTACACTTGTAGAGTTAGCGCATCAGGGTCATCCGGGTGAAGGTGCTACGAAGAGAAAATTGAGACACAGTTACTGGTGGCTGGGAATGAATAGGATGGCAGAGAGATTTGTTAAGAACTGCATGTCGTGCCAGATGAGTGATAAAATTAAAGTGGTGCGTGAGACTCCTTTGATTCTTAATACTGTTCCTGACCAACCATGGCAGAAATTAGCAGTGGACATTATGGGACCTGTTGCAGGCCTAGGTGATGGGTTTAAGTATTTATTTGTTCTAGTAGACTATCACTGCAAATGGCTTGAATGGGAAGCAGTTAGAGAGGTGACAGCTAAGGAGTTGGTTTTGTTTTTGGAGCAGATTTTTCTGAGAGAGGGGTGTCCATCTGAGATAGTGTCTGATAATGGCATCCAGTTTGTGTCGAAATTCATGAAGACATTTTTAGAAAGTTATGGCATTGTTCACACGCGGACAGCTTTGTACCATCCGAGGGCCAATGGGCTCATTGAGAGGGTCAATAGGTACTTAAAGGGAGAAATACAACTGGCTATGCGCACAGGACAGCCGTGGAGAGAAGTATTGGATCACATGACATGGAGATATTTGACTACACTTCATTCGGTCACTAGAGTTTCTCCTTTTGTGTCACTTAAAGGTAGGGAACCGGGGACCAAACTTTGTCCAGGTTGGCTAGGGCTGGCGGGGTCAGTTGTGGTGGACATGAAGGAAATAATGAGATTTGTCAGACAGGGCCAAAGTAAGAACAAGGAGCAGTTTGACAGGAGGGAATGTGTAAAAGTTCGGGATTGGAAAATTGGAGAATTGGTATTCATTAAGAATCCTAGATTTACACGTAAATGTGTTGAAAGTAGGTTTATTGGCCCTAAAAAGATTGCTGTGGTGAGGGAAGGAGTGGTCATTCTTGAGGGCGGAGAAGTGTGGTCTAAAGGCAGATTGGCTAAGGCTGAGGATGTGGAGTGTGGAGGAGGTGGTAGTGTTGTAGGGTTAGGAAATGTGCATGTTGAAGGTGAGGAGAGTGGACAGGAGCCTGAACAAGAGATGTATGTGAAATCCGGTGTGGGTGTTGGGGTTCAGAGGAGGATTGTGCGGAAACCTGGTTGGTTGCGTGATTATGTGTACTAGGTGAAGTTGCACTGTTTAGTTTGTCACTCTTTCAAATCTTTAGTTAGCTCTCATGTTTTATTGTGTTTTTTTTTGTTGTTTGCTTTGTTTTTGTAGGGGAAAGATATGTAATGATTTCCGTGTGTTCCATTTTATCACAGTGGGCCTCATTACGACCCTGGCGGAAATCGAAAAACGATGGCGGAAATGCAGCCCACAATGGTGAAATGTGTTTTGGAGTTCATGGCCTAATGCATTACGATCTTATGGGACGATCGCCAATGGGCCACATGCCCTTACGCAGTACTAGTGGCTAGGAGCAACATTTCGGCCTTTCAGCTGGACTAGTGCCTCCCTATTGCATCCGCAATAAATGACCAGCTACTTCTTGTGTGACGCCCTGTTCCTTCATGGTACACAGGGGCTACATTCTCGTACGAAAAGGCAACATGGAAGCGCCTAGAACCGCAGGGCCGTCCCAATAGGGAGGCACTAGTCCAGCTGAAAGGCCGAAATGTTGCTCCTAGCCACTAGTACTGCGTAAGGGCATGTGGCCCATTGGCGATCGTCCCATAAGATCGTAATGCTGCTCCACTGATTAACACGAAGCAGCAGGTGTCGGGAGTAAAATCCATCTGCAGGAGTGGCATACAGATGGCAGTGGCAAAAGGGGAGGAGATGCCTGTCAACCAAATGAAATGAAAAAGAATAGTATGGCCATCAGAACTACATTTGAATTACTCACTTCAATGATCACACCAAATCCACAGCCATATGCATGCTAGCCCACTCCAAAGGATCATCACCACCCAAAAACCACTTGCGAATCATAACTATCTATATCGAGGTGAAAACACCATCACAAACGAGTGTACCTGTGCATGCGTCTGTTAAAACAGAATCCATCAGATGGGATTGGTAACGTGCATAGACACAAGTGTCTGAAGGCGCGTCGAGACAGGGAGGGCTCAACAAGGCCAGATAGACGATGGTCCCACTATGGCAGCCCTGCATCACATAGCGCAGGGGAGGCGGACAGATTCCAAGAAGCCCTGTACATGGCAAACTCTGTATCAAATCATCTGTCCATGCATCCATTCATCATTCCCTCATCCCGTAATGAAAACGCCTGTTTCCATACTCACATAACATGTGAAATTTCCATTGAGTCTGTGCGTTATGCAGCCTGCAAAATCCACTGTGCCCCAGCCCGTAATTCCAGTGTTGTGAAGTAACATGTATTTGGGAACGTCCGGCCTCATCGTCCACTTCGCCATTGCGCATCCCAAACTATTCATATCAATCATTGCATCCTCGCCATGGCCCCTGTCCCAAGGACATTGAACAATAGAACGTTATATTTGCAGTCAGACCTGTGGGCATCTCCTCGCCGCTAGCTGAAAACCGAAAGCGCCGCCCTTCGAATTCCTCATTTGCAACATCACGTCGAAAAGGCATCTGTGGCCGCTTGAAATCACAAATTAATCCATCTAGTGCGGCTGTGTGTGAAAATGGCAACTGCCTTCACTCACAAATGGGACGCCCCGCCCGTCGTTGAACCTCGGTACAGTGATGCATGAGGGTCCACCGTTACTCGAGTACTACGTTCCACTGACCCTTCACAAGTCTGTTCGCGACTGCAAAGATAGTATGTGAAACAATGGGACCATAGCCGAATGAACATATCAACCAATGTTACACTGCCATCGGGTACAAATACATGATTGTAATAGCAAGATGCCATTCGTCGAATTGCAGCGTTGTGTGCGGGACGTGCTCGCCCAAAGGGGAGAGCAGCTTGCACAGGTGGAATGAATCACCACAGGTGGAGGCCATACAGCCTGAGAACACATAAATTGCACACCCAGTCTCCTCCCACAACCACACCCACTCCGAAATGCTACCGGCAGGACTAGCTATGTTGGCCCTGGGGGACCTGATAGCACTGCAAGTACTCCAACTTCAAGAAGAAGACGAACACCAACTACAACCGGCCGCACGGAGGAGACGCAGGAGGAGGAGGAGGGCAAGGCAGGGCCAGCAAGGGCCGCCAGCACAGCCACTACCACCACGCAGGCAGCCCGCAATCCCACGCCTCCGAGCACATCCGTTCAACCTCACTGATGAGCAGATCCACACCCTCTACCGTTTGGACCGGGACACCATAACCGCCATTGTGGACATGACACAGGCTGACCTTGTCAGCATGATAGATAGCCCAACCGCCATCCCACCCCTACTGAAGGTGGTGTCTGTACTCCACTTCCTGGCCACAGGCACCTACCAGCACACAGTCGGACAGTTGCATGGCATTTCACAGCCACTGTTCTCACGGACACTATTGCAAGTGCTCGATGCCCTCCTGCAGCACGCAGACGACTACATCTCTCTACCACGCTCGGAGCAGGAAATTACCAACACAAAAGTGGGATTCCATGCACTTGCCGGCATACCGGGTTGCATTGGTGCCATCGACTGCACCCATGTGGAATTGGTCGTCCCACATGCCATGGAGGCCCAGTACCGCAACCGGAAACAATTTCATTCTCTGAATGTACAAATGGTGTGTGACTCCAACAGGATCATTACACATTGTTGTGCCCGATTCCCTGGATCAACCCATGATTCTATGGTCTTGAGGAACTCTACAATACCACGCTACATGGAGCGACACGCAGGGAACAGAACCTGGCTACTCGGTGAGTCTCATTTCATGCATGATGATGTGGGGTATGTGATGCGGCAATGACCTGGCAGGAAGGGGGGGGGTGCGTACGTAGCAATGGCATTCCACATAATTCGTTTATCGTCCACATACAGGTGATGCCGGATATCCACTGAAGAGATGGCTCCTCACACCAGTCCGGAACCCACGGGACCAGCATGAGGAGGACTACAACCATGCCCACTCACGTACCCGTGTAGTCATAGAACAGGCATTCGGCCTACTGAAGACTCATTTCCGGTGCCTCAGCAGGTCTGGCGGGGCACTCCTGTACCGCCATGTGAAGGTTGCGAAGATGGTGATGGCATGTGTCATGCTACACAACATGTGCGTACGTAGAAATGTGCCCATGCCCCCTGACGCAGAACTGCAAGCACCTGAAGATGGTCATGATGAGGGGGGGGATGTGGCAGCACCTCAAGGAGTCTGCGAGGCACAGGAGGGCCGTGACATTCGTCAGCATCTCATAGATGCATGCTTCTAGCACTCACGCCTGGTGGCTGATACATGGACACGGGACTTGTGGCACTGTGTGTGTCTGGTACATGCACAATATGGACTGTACGCCTATAATGGCCTCGTACACAAAGATCAATGTCCACACATCTCATTGGTTGATCGTGCATTGTTTATGGCATATGTGATATCATGTTAAACACCCTATCGACCCGCCACCCAAGTGAGCCCAACACCCACCCTCCACCCTCCTACCTCCCCCCCCGAACACCAGTGTCCAAAGATGCTCATTGTCAGTGGCCAGTCGCTATTGCAAGCCCCCTCTGCGGGTATCAGGGGCACCCCTGCCTGTGGAGCGCAGGTTCCTCCCAGATCTACGTTGGGGGCTGCCCTGGACGGAACTTGCAACGGATGATGTCTCTGCCTGCTCACGTCCATGCATGTCCCTAAGGGTTTGTGAGAGCTCAGTGAGCACACGGCGCACTGCGGCAAGTTCGGCACATACGTCTTTGGACGTCGCATGCAGTTCCCCCCTCAGGCTCTTGGTGTTTCTCTCCATTTGTACTCTCAGGCTCTCGGTGCTACTCTCCATTTGGACTCTCAGGCACTCGGTGCTACTCTCCATTTGTGCCCTTAGTGTCTCTGTACTTCTCTCCATTTCTGCCCTAAGTGTCTCAGTTGATGTTTCTATGTCTGCCTTAGTGCCCCCACATTCATCGGCATGGTCCTTGAGGAGCGTGGCCAGTTGCTGCTGTTGCACGATTAACTGGTCGAGGGACTGTTGCCTCTGCTGGGCCATGGCCATTTGCGGTGGTGTCACAGAGTGGCTGTTCGCCTCATGTTGCCCTGCCACAGGGCTTGTGGGGGATGGCCAGTCGTCGTCTTGTGGGTGCCCCTGCGTGGTATCCTCATGGTGTACGGGATGGAACAGACAGGGGGATTGGGACAGGTCATGGATGGATCTGACTTCGACATCCCCGTTTTCTGTGTCGGAGCATGCTGCCATTAATGCAGTGTCACCTATGGTGCTGCTGCCACCAGAAGCAGTGCCTACTGTGGCATCCATTGGGGGGACCTGTGGTGGTGGTGGTGTGGGCATGCTGGCTGCTGGGGTGCCTGTTGGAGTTCCCTCCTCTGTGCTGCCACTTGATTTGTGCTGCTGCCGTGTCTTGATGCGTGCAGCTGAGGTGGAGGGTCTTTGGCCGTTGGTCTTGGCCCTCTTTGCAGGTGTGCTGGTAGGGGTGTCCTGGAGCTCGTCGTTTGGATCGGACCCTGTGGTGGAGTAAAGGATGGCGAGCGTTATTAATGGGTCTGTGGGAATTGGAATGGCAATGTATCACATGCATTGGGGTGGTACCTGAGGGTGATTTGGGTCGGGGCCTTGGAGGTGGTTTCATTTGTGTGTGGAGTGAGGGTGCAGTTGTTTGGCAGCCTGCAGTTAGGGTGTGCCTGCTGCACGTGTAGAGGGTGTTTTTAGGATTTTTAATTATTTATGTATTTGATGTGAGTTTTGAAGTGTGCTATCAGGCCTATGTATGTGGACGTTCTCCTGGACATGTGTTACTGTTGCACTATGTGGGCACGTGGTACTTCACATGATTGGACATTGTGGTTTTGGCATTGTTTTATTTGGGCCACCTACCTGATTCTTTGGATGTCTGCACTCCTTTCTCCATCCCTCCGACTCCCTCTATGCTCTCCATTCCTATGGTGGAGGCACAGATTTCTTCCCAGGGGGTCAACTTGATGGGTGATTCCGATCCTCCCCCGGTGGCTGTGGCAATGTTGCGGTTGGCAGAAAGTATGCTACGGACGCGTATCCGCAGGTCGTCCCATCGCTTTCTGCATTGCTGTGGGTTGCGGGGTGCGGTCCCCACCGCACTTACCCGCTGTGCCACCAGGGCCCATATGGCCTTCTTGTTCGCAAGTGCCGTCCTGGTCATTTGGGTGGAGAAGACGGCGGCTGCATTCTCCTGGAGGGTCTCTGTGAGTACGGTGAGTTCCTCACGGGAGAAGTGGACCTGCCGCTTGCGGTCGCACGCTTTCTTCGCTACTTTTCCCATTTTTCTTGGTTTCACTAGGGTGGATGACGGGTTGGGATGTGTCTCAGGGTAGTATGTTTAATGGTTGTGTGGATTTTGTGGTTTTATAGGTGTACGGCGTGATGTTTCCCGTTCCGGGACCATGCTTTTACTTCCGTTTCCGTATATTTACGGTCACCGTACTTTCCGGTTGGCGCTCACTGCGGTGTCCGCTAAGATGGGTGGCGGTATTGCACCTAGGGCGCCGTACGGCGGCGGTGTGGGCCGTTTTGGGGTCATTTCCGCCATCGCGGACTTTGCACTTCCGCCATGGCGTGGTGCTCGTGCCCGATGGGTCGGAATGAGCCGCACTTTGCTCCATCGTGCAATGGCGGAAACGCTATTTACGCTGTGGCGGTCCGGTCAGTCACTTTCCGCCAGGGTCGTAATGAGGGCCAGTGTGTTCTGTTTACTTTCTATATCTTTGTGCATCTGTCTCGCGAGCCTGGCTACGTGTATTTTACGGTGTGGTCTCGCGAGGCAGAGGCGCTTGTTGCTGGAAGCCAAGCAGCAGCTTCGTTAATGTGCTCCGGGTGGGCCCGCTGATTAAAGGCTGTTTACTCACCCTTCAGTCTCTACTTCCTTTTTTCAGACTACAAGTCCCAGAATGCAAAGTTAAATCCAGGCCTGCACTACCATCTCCTGCATGGAATGGGGCATGTGTGCGAAAAAGTAATGGAACGTAGTGCCCTCTGGAGGTGCAACATCTGCACTGACATGTGCAAGAAACACATTTTGAATTTTTTGGCCTGTGCAAATATTGGTGCTCAATTTCCCGTTCTGCTGCAAATACAATATATGTGATCTAGTGGTGCTGTGAACTCAGAGTTGGTGCTGTGCTTCCTGTTGGTGGATGCTTATCTTAGATGCTTAGATGCTCTGGTTTTAGACAGTGAAGGCGCTGTTTCTGCAGCCAGTGGTAGAAGTGTATCAAAAAAGTAGTGGAGCTGTGACTCAGGCAGGGGCAGAGTAGACAGGAAGGGAGCAACATGTAAAACATTTTCAAGGGCTGCAGTCGTGCTGGTTGACAGCCAATTGAGTTTGAACAGATTTCAGTTTAGTTGTAACTGATATCTGGTGGTAAAGTGCAGAAGTGTGCTTTAATTTCACAAAGAACAGTCTGGGAATGGTGAAAATGGTTGCAAAAAGTAGTGCAACTGTTAACATTAAAAAATAAAAGTAGCGGAACACTGATCCCGACCGTTCCCGCTCACTTCGACCACCGCCAACAGCTCATTTACGCATTGCCTGATTAGAAGCTTTCGTCCCAGTGAGAGGAGCTACTCTTACATTCAAGCAGGAGTTTTTGGTGTCCGAGCCTCAGGCTGTGAATTCATTTTCCTTCATCCCTGCATGGTAAAAGAAACCTTAGCCGCAAGGAGCTCTCAGACATTTGAAATAAAAATAGGAATTTGCAGCCTGCTGGGTGCTATTCAGGTCAAACTATGTAACATTAACAGTGTGCGTTTAGCGGTTGGAAGTCTGCCAAGGCGAGTCAAGTGTCGCCTCAGTAAATGCAGACAAAGGAGGCGCCGGATTGCAATGCCTCCTGTGGGCTCCCCTAGCATGAGCAAAGTCAGACAAGCACTGGCTAAACCAATAGGTTTTTCTTTCTCTCTCATATGCCAAGCACAGCCCCAAATGCACCAGAGTAAGGATGGTGCCAGGACTGAAGTATATCAACAACATTTACACCATTATAAGTGATGGAAGAACAGCCACATACTTCAAACAAATGAAACTAGAGTAAAACAAACCTAGTCCTGTCAGGCCTGGGATCTGGGACTCTTTCCCTTAAGCCGACTCCAGAGGCAACAGAGTGCAATTAAGGGACGAGCAGAATTGAATTAACTGGTTATTTATAGCGCGCTTCATGCCAGACTCCAGCTTCTAAGCGCAAGACGGGGTACGGAGCCCATGTTGCCCACTGCTCTTTTGCTCCCAAACGGAGTGTGTTGCGCCTGAGTTGTCCTCCGCATCCAATGGTCACCTTTCAGCAAATCACAATGGCCCTCATTACGACCCTGGCGGAAATCGAAAAACGATGGCGGAAATGCAATACCGCCATCGAATAGCGCTCGGTGCGATTATGACCCATCACCGTAAAGTACGATGCCATTAGCGACACCGTAGTGAACGCCAACGCTAACTGCACCAAGTACGCGCACGCGCGCCATGCCAAACCGTAATTACCACCATGGCGCAACGGTACGCGAATTCTGACCCTAGCGGACATGTACCTAACGCCATCAAGCATGGCGGAAAGTACCATTCCGCCATGGTGAGAAGTACGGCATCGCGAATCAACCGTAAACGGCCCTACTGAGTGCCTGTACACCACTCCCTGGCCACATTGCACAACTCCTCGTAGGTGCAATGAAGTCACACAATGCAACCAGTGAAATGTACAAGTCACCCATGCATGCCAACGAACAAATGAATCCAGGGGCTCCAAGTGCCTTGTGAGTGGGCATCCATATTTGCCATGGCACCATTGCCGCACTGATGCAGCACAGGCATGTGAAGGTTCAAGTACAGCAACATGAGAAGAAAAATGAGACAAACAAAAACAGGCCCCCCCATCGACTGACACCAGTGTAAGGCACCATTCAAAGCAGTATCCTGAGTGAGACTGCACCAGCCCTGTACTCCTGCCAGTAAACAAACCAACCATCAGCATAAGCATGTACCACACAAGTTGGCAGAGTGACAGAGCAGCCAGGCTCATCTCAAGAGGGGCCAATGGGAGCTGCAGGGCACAGATGGCATGAATACAGAAGCTATTCCAATGGACATGACCTCAGTCTCCCTCCAAGAAACGCACGCAAACACAGGCACCTGTGACCAGCCATAGTCTGATAATCACATCATTCCACCAATCCACCTGGCTGACCGGCATCTGTTACACAAAAGCTAATCCCCCGCCCCTGAGCATGACATCATTAAAACAGTCATAATGGCAGGCCCCATCCCTGACCTTACTGGGCTTCGTAGGCAAACGCGGCCAGTACAGTACCACGCAACTATACTCAGAAGCCGGAACCCAATGCAGATCTCCTCACAATACACCGCTCCACAAATAGGAATATGCTACATTACTTGCAAAGAATAACGCTACACGGTTAATATCAGAATAGAAATTTAATGCACCACAAAATCACCAAGCCCATACAGCCATTAGGTCATGAACTCCAAAATACATTTCAGTATTGTGGGCTGCATCCGCAATAAATGACCAGCTTCTGCTTGTGTGACGCCCTGTTCCTTCATGGTACACAGGGGCTACATTCACGTTCAAAAAGGCAACATGGAAGCGCCTAGAACCGCAGGGCCGTCCCATTAGTTAGGCACTAGTCCAGCTGAAAGGTCGAAATGTTGCTCCTAGCCACTAGTACTGCGTAAGGGCATGTGGCCCATTGGCGATCGTCCCATAAGATCGTAATGGTGCTCCACTGATTAACTCGAAGCAGCAGGTGTCGGGAGTAAAAGCCATCTGCAGGAGTGGCATACAGATGGCAGCGGCAAAAGGGGAGGAGATACCTGTCACCCAAATGAAATGAAAAAGAATAGTATGGCCATCAGAACTTGATTTGTATTACTCACTTCAATGATCACACTAAATCTACAGCCATATGCATGCTAGCTCACTCAAAAGGATTATTCCCACCCAAAAATCACTTGCGAATCACAACTATAAAAATCGAGGTGAAAACACTATTACAAACGAGTGTTTGTGTGCATGCGTCTGTTAAGACAGAATCCATTAGATGGGATTAATAACGTGCATAGACACAAGTGTTTGAAGGCGCGTCGAGACAGGGAGGGTTCAACAAGGGCAGAAAGACGATGGTCCCACTATGGCAGCTCTGCATCACATAGCGCAGGGGAGGTGGATAGAATCCAAAAAGCCCTGTACATGGCAAACTCTCCATCAAATCATCTGTCCATGCATCCATACATCATTCCCTCATCCCGGTATGAAAACGCCTGATTATTTACTCACATAACATGTGAAATTTCCATTGAGTCTGTGCGTAATGCAGTCTGCAAAATCCACTGTGCTTCAGGCCGGAATTTCAGTGTTGTGAAGTAACCTGTATTTGGGAACGTCCGGCCTTATCGTCCACTACGCTATTGCGCATCCCATACTATTCATATCAATCATAGCATTCTCGCCATGGCCCCTGTCCCAAGGACATTAAACAATAGAACGTTATATTTGCAGTCAGACCTGTGGGCGTCTCCTCGCCGCTAGCTGAAAACCGAAAACGCTGTCCTTCGAATTCCTCATTTGCAACATCACGTCGAAAAGGCATCTGTGACCGCTTGAAATCACAAATCCATCCATGTAGTGCGGCAATGTGTGAAAATGCAAACTGGCTTCACTCACAAATGGGACGCCCCGGCCGTCGGTGAACCGCGGTACAGTGCTGCATGAGGGTCCACCGTTAATCGAGTACTACATTCCACTGACCCTTCACAAGTTTGTTCGCGACTGCAAAGATAGTATGTGAAGCAATGGGACCATAGCAGAATGAACATATGAACCAATATCTCACTGCCATCGGGATGAAATACATGATTGTAATGGCAAGATGCCATGCGTCGAATTGCAGCGTTGTGTGCGGGACGTGCTCGCCCAAAGGGGATTGCAGCTTGCACAGGTGGAATGAATCACCACAGGTGGAGGCAATACAGCTTGAAAACACATAAATTGCACACCCAACCCCCTCCCACAACCACACCCACTCCAAAATGCTACCGGCAGGACTAGCGATGTTGGCCCTGGGGGACCTGATAGCACTGCAAGTACTCCAACTTCAAGAAGAAGACGAACACCAACTACTACAACAACCGGCCGCACAGAGGAGACGCAGGAGGAGGAGGAGGGCAAGGCAGGGCCAGCAAGGCCCGCCAGCACAGCCACTACCACCACGCAGGCAGCCCGCAATCCCACGCCTCCGAGCACATCCGTTCAACCTCACGGATGAGCAGATCCACACCCTCTACCGTTTGGACCGGGACACCATAACCGCCATTGTGGACATGACACAGGCTGACCTTGTCAGCATGATAGATAGCCCAACCGCCATCCCACCCCTACTGAAGGTGGTGTCTGTACTCCACTTCCTGGCCACAGGCACCTACCAGCACACAGTCGGACAGTTGCATGGCATTTCACAGCCAGTGTTCTCACGGACACTATTGCAAGTGCTCGATGCCCTCCTGAAGCACGCAGACGACTACATCTCTCTACCACGCTCGGAGCAGGAAATTACGAACACAAAAGTGGGATTCCATGCACTTGGCGGCATACCGGGTTGCATTGGTGCCATCGACTGCACCCATGTGGAACTGGTTGTCCCACATGCCATGGAGGCCCAGTACCGCAACCGAAAACAATTTCATTCTCTTAATGTACAAATGGTGTGTGACTCCAACAGGATCATTACACATTGTTGTGCTCGATTTCCTGGATCAACCCATGATTCTATGGTCTTGAGGAACTCTACAATACCACGCTACATGGAGCGACACGCAGGGAACAGATCCTGGCTACTCGGTGAGTCTCATTTCATGCATGATAATGTGGGGTATGTGATGCGGCAATGACCTGGCAGGAAGGGGGGGGTGCGTACGTAGCAATGTCATTCCACAAACATCCTTTATTGTCCACATACAGGTGATGCCGGGTATCCACTGAAGAGATGGCTCCTTACACCACTCCGGAACCCACAGAACCAGCATGAGGAGGACTACAACCATGCCCACTCACGTACCCGTGTAGTCATAGAACAGGCATTCGGCCTGATGAAGACTCGTTTCCGCTGCCTCAGCAGGTCTGGCGGGGCACTCCTGTACCGCCATGAGAAGGTTGCAAAGATGGTCATGGCATGTGTCATGCTACACAACATGTGCGTACGTAGAAATGTGCCCATGCCCCCTGACGCAGAACTGCAAGCACCTGAAGATGGTCATGATGAGGGTGGGGATGTGGCAGCACCTCAAGGAGTCTGCGAGGCACAGGAGGGCCGTGACATTCGTCAGATTCTCATTGATTCATGCTTCTAGCACTCACGCCTGGTGGCTGATACATGGACACGGGACTTGTGGCACTGTGTGTGTCTGGAACATGCACAATATGGACTGTACGCCTATAAAGGCCTCGTACACAAAGATCAATGTCCACACATCTCATTGGATGATCGTGCATTGTTTATAGCATATGGAAATTATGTTACACACCCCATCGACCCGCCACCCAAGTGAGCCCAACACACCCCCTCCACCCTCCTACCTCCCCCCCGAACACCAGTGTCCAAAGATGCTCATTGTCAGTGGGCAGACGCTATTGCAAGCCCCCTCTGCGGGTATCAGGGGCACCCCTGCCTGTGGAGCGCAGGTTCCTCCCAGATCTACGTTGGGGGCTGCCCTGGACGGAACTTGCAACGGATGATGTCTCTGCCTGCTCACGTCCATGCATGTCCCTAAGGGTTTGTGAGAGCTCAGTGAGCACACGGCGCACAGCGGCAAGTTCAGCACATACGTCTTTGGATGTCGCATGCAGTTCCCCCCTCAGGCTCTCGGTGCTTCTCTCCATTTGTACTCTCAGGCTCTCGGTGCTTCTCTCCATTTGTACTCTCAGGCTCTCGGTGCTTCTCTCCATTTCTGCCCTAAGTGTCTCAGTTGATGTTTCTATGGCTGCCTTAGTACCCCCACATTCATCAGCATGGTCCTTGAGGAGCGTGGCCAGTTGCTGCTGTTGCACGATCACCTGGTCGAGGGACTGTTGCCTCTGCTGTGCCATGGCCATTTGCGGTGGTGTCACAGAGGGGCTGGTCACCTCATGTTGCCTTGCCACAGGGCTTGTGGGGGATGGCCAGTCGTCGTCTTGTGGGTGCCCCTGCGTGGTATCCTCATGGTGTACGGGATGAAACAAACAGGGGGATTGAGACAGGTCATGGATGGATCTTACTTCGACATCCCCGTTTTCTGTGTCGGAGCATGCTGCCATTAATGCAGTGTCACCTATGGTGCTGCTGCCACCAGAAGCAGTGCCTTCTGTGGCATCCATTGGGGGGACCTGTGGTGGTGCTGTTGTGGGCATGCTGGCTGCTGGGGTGCCTGTTGAAGTTCCCTCCTGTGTGCTGCCACTTGATTTGTGCTGCTGCCGTGTCTTGATGCGTGCAGCTGAGGTGGAGGGTCTTTGGCCGTTGGTCTTGGCCCTCTTTGCAGGTGTGCTGGTAGGGGTGTCCTGGAGCTCGTCGTTTGAATCGGACCCTGTGGTGGAGTAAAGGAGGGCGAGCGTTATTAATGGGTCTGTTGAAATTGGAATGGCAATGTATCACATGCATTGGGGTGGTACCTGAGGGTGATTTGGGTCGGGGCCTTGGAGGTGGTTTCATTTTTGTGTGGATTGAGGATGCAGTTGTTTTGCAGCCTGCAGTTAGGGTGTGCCTGCTGCACGTGTAGAGGGTGTTTTTAGGATTTTTAATTATTTATGTATTTAATGTGAGTTTTAAAGTGCGCTATCAGGCCAATGTATGTGGACGTTCTCCTGGACATGTGTTACTGTTGCACTATGTGGACACATGGTACTTCACATGATTGGACATTGTGGATTTCGCATTGTTTTATTTGGGCCACCTACCTGATTCTTCGGATGTGTGCACTCCTTTCTCCATCCCTCCGACTCCCTCTATACTCTCCATTCCAATGGTGGAGGCACAGATTTCTTCCCAGGGGGTCAACTTGATGGGTGATTCCGATCCTCCCCCGGTAGCTGTGGCAATGTTACGGTTGGCGGATAGTATGCTCCGTACGCGTATCCGCAGGTCGTCCCATCGCTTTCTGCATTGCTGTGGGTTGTGGGGTGCGGTCCCCACCGCACTTACCCGCTGTGCCACCAGGGCCCATATGGCCTTCTTGTTCGCAAGTGCCGTCCTGGTCATTTGCGTCGAGAAGACGATGGCAGCATTCTCCTGGAGGGTCTCTGTGAGCACGGTGAGTTCCTCACGGGAGAAGTGGACCTGCCGCTTGCGGTCGCACGCTTTTTTCGCTACTTTTCCCATTTCTATTGCTTTCACTAGGGTGGATGACGTGTTGGGATGTGTCTCAGGGTAGTATTTTTAATGGTTGTGTGGGAATTCTGATTTTATAGTTGTGCGGCGTGCTGTTTCCCGTTCCGGGACCATGTTTTTACTTCCGTTTCCGTATATTTACGGTCACCGTACTTTCCGATTGCCGCTCATTACGGTGACCGCTAAGATGGGTGGCGGAATTGGGGACATTTCCGCCATCGCTGACTTTGCACTTCCGCCATGGCGTAGTGCTCGTGCCCGATGGGTCGGAATTAGCCGCACTTTGCTCCGTCGTGCAATGGCGGAAACGCTATTTACGCTATGGCGGTCAGGTCAGTCACTTTCCGCCAGGGTCGTAATGAGGGCCAATGCCAGAAACATGTACACAGGCACTCATGGCAGAGAACTAATGCAGGTGTGGATTGTACATATTTTCCATGTACCACTATCCAAACCAGTAGCTCTTTGTGCCAGTAAGTGCCTGTGAAGCGACACGTATGAGCCAAAAATCAAAAATCAAGTCTCTGCAGACTGTGTGGGCCTCATTACACGGACGGCGGTAAGGGTTAACGGTCACCGTTAATGGTACCGGTGCCCGTTAACCCTTACCGCCTTACTACGAGGTCCCTTTGCGGGTTGGAGACTTTAACGCCTGCTTTTTGCAGGCGTTAAAAACCAACCCGCAAAGGGACCAGGGAGCTAATTACAGTACCGCAATTTGCGGTGCTGTAATTAGCACCTTCCCCATTCCCATTATGCCCTATGGGGCAAAAATGGGAATGGGGAAGGGCAATGGGGGAAGAGGGAATTACCGCCCCACCAACCTTGGAATAGGGCGGTAATTCCCCTTTCCTCCAAGGCGGTGCCGGTATTTTACCGGCATGGACCAAGGTGCTAATGGCACCTTGGTCCACCGCCGTCCGTGTAATGAGGCCCTATTACCCTGAGCGATATGTCGCAGACTATGTATATGGCGGCTGAGTGACACCCAACGACCATGCTTGCAAAGCACCTAAAGCGCGTGCTAGGTGCTCCATGCTTGAAGCGATATTACTGAGGCGTGGTAAGAGAGATACCCACCCATCCGAAATCTACAAAGTGCGTTAAGAGACTATGGGCCTCATCACAAGTTTGGCGGAGCGGTAAAATGCAGCGGTAACGCTATTACCGCTGCATTTACCACTCTGCCCAATCTTGAGTGGGGCGGAAAGTTAGAGTTTTACCTCCAGCTTTTTGCTGGAGGTAAAAATCTCCATTTTCTGCCCGTTTTCAGCGCTATTAGCGCAGCGCTAATTGCACAGGCGCTAATACCGCTGAGAAACCCCCATTGTGTCCAATGGACCGAATGGAAAATGGGGATTTACCACTTTACCACTACTTCTGATCCGGCACAAATTGCGCTAGCCCGACTAGCGGTGACGCTAATTGCATCGGACGGTATCTCGGTGCAATTACCACCAGGATACTGCCTAACTTGTGATGAGGCCCTATGGCCCTTATTCACAGAGCGTTTTCCAATGGGGTTTTGCCATTATAAAAGCCTTCTGTGAATTACGCCCAATGCTTTTTATTGGTCAAATCCCTCTATGAACTACTATGTGTACACAAGTTCATTTAAGTTAAAGTAAAACAGAAGAAATATAAACAGAAATTTATCAAATGGATAAACAGTAGGGAACCTCTCTGATAAGATAGGTTTTTTATAAGGCACTTAATACCCGGACCGGGGGATCGAACCTGTGGTGCTCCGTGTCGTCTTGTTTCCAAGGCGAGCACGTTGCCCCTGAGCTATCCTCCCGAGACTGCAGATATACCGTACAATGCAATTTAGTACTACTACTAAAATTGCTTTAGGTTTTGTAACAAATATTTTCACCATCTATTTTTACCTGAAATAGACTTGAACCATGATGAAAAAGATGCTAGGGAAATATGCAAATCAAAAACCACCTGCGCTGGTCACTCTGATCTCAAGTTCAACATTCACCAAAAGCAGAACTGATAAAATGCAATGATTGGGTGTCTTTGCCTTTGGGTGACCACATACATGTTTAATTATCCAAAGGAAGCACCTTCTTCAGTGAGGGTCAGTAGGAATATTAATTATCTCAAATCAAGGGGTTGAAATTAGGATTGAATAAACAGGAGCTACAACAAGTTCCTGAGTATTCAGTAGAAACCGGTCACCAAGACCTACCAATCGGGAACGAGGTGGCAAATCCAACTTTCACATAAAATGTAAACATATAATTGTATCCATTATTTATGAACCCTTATGCTTTAAATGTCATATAGGCGTGTCCTAATGTTTAGTTGTGTTTGTTCAGCATCAGTTGGCCGGGTAGCCAAAAGAAGCTCCTGGTAACTAACTGCTGGTTTTAAGCTAACCAGGCTCTCCTGGGCTTTAAGCAGGAGCTAAATAACTCTCAGCTCCCCGCAATTTCGAACCCTGCAAATCCCAAACTGTCCCTCTCTCGCCTGGAGAAAGGCGCACCTCCCTGGACTGGAGAAGGATAGGGAGTGTGGGTGAATTGAGAAGAACTGCTTTTGCGCCATAACGAACATTTCTGTCTGCTGCTAGAGCATCGCTTGCTTTCTGGAGGAGGCGGAGCTTGCCCGCGGTCACATGACCAATCACGTGACTCTTTCCACCTACAAAGCGCAGACCCAACCGCCCGAGCGGCGAGTGTGGGTGAATTGAGAAGAACTGCTTTTGTGCCATAGCAAACGTTTCTGTCTGCTGCTATCATCTCAACACTGCGAGCTGCAAAGGGCTCTTGCTGAGCACCGCTCGCTTCCTGGAGGAGGCGGAGCTTGCCCATGGTCACATGACCAATCACGTGACTCTTTCCACCTACAAAGCTCAGACCCAACCACCCGAGCGACGAGTGTGGGTGAATTGAGAAGAACTACTTTTGTGCCATAACAAACGTTTCTGTCTGCTGCTATCATCTCAGGACTGCGAGCTGCAAAGGGCTCTTGCTGAGCACCGCTCGCTTCCTGGAGGAGGCGGAGCTTGCCCGTGGTCACGTGACCAATCACGTGACTCTTTCCACCTAAAAAGCGCAGACCCAACCACCCTTGCGGCGTTAAGCCCGACGGGGTAAAGGGTGCTGACTGTTGTGCTGCTGTTTGGCGCTGGGGAACGTACTTACAAGGTAATTGCGTGGCGGTTCTTTGATATACCATCTAGCGTTGATAGCTGCTTGATGTTTTCCCTGCACAAACGTGGCCATCTGTATAGGGCACATACAAAGTACATTCATGGTCATAGGATTGTGGGGTGTCTCATTCACAAGCCAGGACCCCACACAGAATTAAGAGTCTGAGGTTTAAGTGAGGTTATAATTTGGAATCAAAGCCCTCATTAAACCCAAACAGTTTACTTTGTGCCAGCTCATTCAGCTCGGCTTATCCCACTATTTTACTATTCCTTCTCCATTGGGCCAGCAAATGAGACTTCGTAGTTCTCCCTTCTTAGAAGACATGTCTGATCAGGAAGGCTTATACTTGGGTGGAGGGGAGGAAGCAGGATCAGCCGCACCCAACACTCCTGCTCCAATACCATTTCAACCAGCCCCTGTTACCATACATGCTCTTATTCATACGGATGGACAGCAAATAATGGAGGAAACTGCTCCTTCCTCCCTCATCCAGAAAGGATGGAAGCGAGGGTTGGAATATACAATTACGACAAAGAAGATTCAGAGCACAATAAATGATCATTTCTCCAGGAAAAGAAATAAGAGCACAAATGATCTAGCTGACATAATTGATACCACATGGCAGCCTCTAGACTGTGCTCAAGAGGGTGAAGAAAGTTCACCACCCATAGAACGACTACAGAAAAATACATTGCCATTGGATGCACCCTTGCAAAATGAGACAAGATTGCCTACACATCAGGATCACCAGGAAGGTTCCCTCGTCACTCCTTTAGACAGCTCTTCACCTGCTAGCGAGAGCACATTGGCAGCCTTAAGCTATGTGCTAAACTCTCTGGTCTCTGTCTTTGAACTATTAAAATCGGTGGCGCAAACTCAAGCAAGATTACTGTTGGAACTGTCTAATGAGATGTGCAAGAACGAATCAGCAATGGTAGCGCTAAGCAACATCATGAACACCATTCACCTAAAAGAAACACAAGTAGAGGGAGTGAAACAAGGGCTAGACATTGCCCAAATCTTCAGTTTACTGAAGGAGGGGACAGAGGGAAATGTCGTTACACTGGAGCTCTTAAAAGACCTCCCATTGAAAATCCAAAACCTCCAAACCCATGCTCAGCCTACTAGTGAAGAGCGTCTTAAGGATAGTTCAATCTTCGATGATACCCCGCTATCAGAATCTACTTTGGAAGAATTCGGGAGACTGGCAAATGTAGACATTGATGAAGTTGAAGAGATCACTGATAGTCCATTGAAAGCAAATGCTAAAATCGCTCAAGATCCTTCCCCCAGTGAAGTAAATTGGAACGCAGTGGCCTCTCAAAACTTTAAAGGAAGAAAGCGGCAAAAATGGAAAAAAGGGTGCAGCGCCAAGTCTATTACCCAACATCCGCAGTTGAAAAAAGCCCAGAAAAAGTAAAAAAATCTGAAAAACTCAGTTGCAAAGAACTCAGGAATAAATTCATTTTTGAAAAACCTGGTATTGCCAACTGACGAGAAATTGCCAGAAACCAGTGCACCTGTATTACTAGCTCCCGAATCATCTCAGAGTTCAAGCTCCAATCCAATTACTCCAACCAAACCTGCCCCTGGGAAAAAAGACAAAAAAAGGCCTCTCGGTATCATAACGCAGGCCCCAAGGGTCTCAAGGTGCTAATATCAAGCACTGGCATGCAAACAGATCCTGCAATCTCCCCGAAAACAGCTTCGAATAATCAAAGCCAAAAATTGGGGCAAGTTAACAATAACTTCGCCCCAATATTCCTAAAAAATAATGCACAAAAGGCGCAAATGGATAAGACCAGTTCGGAGACCTCAAAAGAGACCACAAACATTGCTGTCAAATTGGCTCCTATCATTTTGAAACCAGAGGCAAAGCCAGTGTCCTCAACAGCCATTAGCGTCCCCTATCATCCCTCTCACACTCAAGAGGAGGTGTCATTAAGGCCTATACCAAGCGAGAATGACTGTTGGATTGGCTCAGGGAAATTTAGAAACCTCGTGTCCACTCCCCAGGGGGATGCAAGAGAGGGGCAAGATGGAATCTCTTCCATTACAGCTACAAATAAAGTGGAACCTGATGCATCCGACTACACTATCCCGAAGGCTTGGCTTAGGCTTGTTAAACAAAACAAGAACAAATCACTTTGTAGATCAGTGTTATTGATGGAGATAAAAATAAAACCATAACCTGTTTCTCTTTACTTCGGAGGATATTGAGTATGTTAAATTCCCATCTAAAGTTGACAAGTTCTTTGTGGAAATCAGACTGAACTCAA
Organism: Ambystoma mexicanum; assembly: GCF_040938575.1. Taxonomy (NCBI): domain Eukaryota; kingdom Metazoa; phylum Chordata; class Amphibia; order Caudata; family Ambystomatidae; genus Ambystoma; species Ambystoma mexicanum. The sequence goes on along the minus strand of NC_090932.1, from coordinate 68,965,232 downwards.
GAAAAGCCCAACAGGCCTTATTCAACAACGAAAATGAACTTGCCAGAGATGGCCTGTTGGTCTATAAGTCAGGGGAGGAAGGCAGCCTTGAGAATCCCTCTAGTATAAAACGGATGGGTGGGGACGGAGGATGCAGTTAAAAGCGATGGATCTACTGGAACATCAAGAGAGTCAGATAGGATTATGGCCGCTGGGTCAAACATAAATGGGATTCTTATAGCAAAACTCCCAGAGATTATCTCACAAATCATTCTAAAACTTGAGGTGGAGGAAAATAGCCTTTAGACAAAGGGGCTTAAGACTAGTTTCCTGGAATACGAGAGGTCCTAACTTCCTGAAAAAGAAAAAATTAAAAGAGGATCTTTTAGGACATAATGATATTCTGTTACTCCAGGAAATGTGGCGTGTCAATCCCATAGAGATAGACGGCTTCACAATCTTAAACCTTCGGGCCTTGCAAAAACTAAAAGGGAGACCAGCACGAGGGCTATTAATTGCACTTAAAAACTCCAGTATTAAAGAGATCATATCACTTTGCAATAACGATGTGGGAAAACAAGCCTGTAAAGTAGAACTGGAAATTGATGTCCCTCGTTTTACTATGGTACTTGTCAACATTTACTGAATCCTGCCAGCTCAAAACTCCAGTATTTCCTAGAAACCTTGGATTCCGTTCTAACGGCGGTTAAGATCGATTATGAGGGAGCCCATATCTTATTAGCAGGGGATTTAAATACAGATCATATAAACCCTGGGAGTGGAAAGTCTGTGCAACCAAAGTTGAGCACATTACGAAAGGGTAAAAAATGGAGGGATTTTCTGTCATCCTGGGACCTTGAAATGATACATGAAAAGATCAAGGGAGTGGGAGAAGTGGGAGCAACTTGGCGTCAAGGGTCCCTCCAGTCCACCCTAGACTACATTTTTGTTTTTTCGGGACTCTCAGTTCTCTGTCCCAGTCTCACCTTAAACTGGGAAGGGGGGTAGCGACCATGCAAGTTTGGAACTCTTGTTCCCCGACATACAGAAGCCCCGTGATCAGAATAAGACCCAGGAACTTGTAGGTGTCAAGGACAATCCGAGAGTCGTAAAATATAAATATGGGGGAAAAATGTTGAATAAACTACTTGAAGCAGTTCCATCCTCAACCTGGACTGACGAATTCCACCCGGAGAAATTTGAGTACTTTGTTTAGTCTATATACCCTCCAAGAGAAACAAAGGTCGCAGGTAAACAAGAACATCTTCATCTCTTCGATGAAGAAACACACAAGAAAAAGAGAATCCTGTGACAAACACTGCGTTATATAAAAAAAGAGGTTGACAATCCCATCACCTGCAAGCAAGAACTAAGGATGGTTAAACAAACCTATAGAAACTGGACAAAGAACCGCAAACACCAGAAATTGCAAGAAGATGGTGAGAGAATGCTCTATTTACTTAACGCAAATAACTGTAGAACATTTTGGGCGGCGTTGAGCCAACTTGAGACCGGCTTCAACAGCTCTTTATGTAATCTGGTCCCAGAGCAACAATGGGTGGCATATCTGTCTAAAAACTTTAAACCAACGGGGTCCAGAGACTTCATTTTGCCAAACACCAGTTGGTCCCTCACTTTCAATGAACAGGACATCGAGGAACTTATATCATCTTCCTCTACATCAAAAGCGGCAGGACCCAATGGTCTTACCTATCAGGTGCTAAAAAATCACCCGAAACTGTGGGCAAAGCTGCTAAATCATCTCTTCCAGGAAATCCTCAAGAACAGGGTTTTTCCTCCATCATGGAAGAATGCACTAGTCATTCCATTCTTCAAGGGGGGCGATCGGTTAAGTCCGGCAAACTATCGCCCAATCGCCCTCCTTGACATTGACAGTAAACTTTTTATGCGGCTGTTGCTAAAAGAACTCACACTCTGGGTGGACTCTAGGCAGATCCTCTCTAAGCACCAAACGGGCTTCAGAAAAGGGCTCTCTACCAGCCTCAATGGGCTCATTCTGAACCTACTCAGCGAAAGAAGTAATGAGAAAGAGGGCACCCCGATTTATGGGGCTTGTGTCGATCTGTCCAAAGCATTCGATCTAGTGGACGGATCCCTTCTTTGGCGGAAGCTCCACAGTTGGGGGATTCCAGCTTCCCTCTTGGCAATGCTTACAGTATTCCAGAAGAACACCACCATAAGAAAGAGGCTGGACGATTTGGGTCATCTGTCAGACGTGATACAGGTTTTCAAAGGAGTACGACAGGGATGTCTGGGTGCCCCCCTATTTTTCAACTTATTCCTGTCAGACCTGGGAGACTTCCTGGCCTCCTCATCATTGGCCAGTCCCAGGATTAACGGGAGGAGATTACATTGATTGGCTTATGCGGACGATCTAGTCCTATTGGACAGCTCAGCAATTGGTCTACAGCGGCTTTTGTCTAAACTAGGCGAATATGCCACACTGAACGGGCTTATAATTAACCCTCTGAAGTCCAAGATTCTTGTATTAAAAAGAACTTGGGCTCTAGAAACTGGACTTTGGATGGAAAAGTTGTCCCCTGTGTCGATGAACTCACTTACCTGGGCTATGAAGTCCTAGCTTCTCCAGCCCAGAATAAAGTGACTCCAGCTATTTTTGACAAAGCCACCAAAATCATTTCGCAGATGAAGAAATTGAATGGAAAATTCTGCAAATTCTCATTACTTCCACTCATCAAATATTATATAGGCAAAGCAGTCCCGGTCCTTCTATATGGCCTGGAAGCGAGGCCACTGCTTTGGAACTTTGATTGGAACAAAATTGAGGGTCTCCTTTGGAAAAAATCCTTATATCTCCCAATGTGTACCCGACTTGTTAGTCTGCGATTTGAACTGGGGATTGACCTCTCTGGGTTGTCGAGCGGATGGAAACTTTTGTCTTTATATCGCGAAATAATAAGAGCAAGCCAGTCCACTCTCTACTTTGACGTAAATGAACATCTTAAAAAAGCAAAATCTTCTCAGTTTGGAGAAGGAAGTAGGAGGTATCTTGTTTAGGCTTGAATTCACATCAGAAACCCTTGCTCTAAATCCCTTGAAAGTCAAAAAACTACTAGAAATAAGAGATTGGATCACCACGATTGATGGAGTAAGGAACCTCAATCCTCCAAATTTCTTCTTAAAGGTGGACAGAAAGCTTGGCACTCTTCCGCGCTATCTTCAAAAGTTCCCTGAAAAAAGCATAAGAAATAATTTCCTCAGACTAAGATCGAACATAGCTCACGCGGGGGAAATATTGGCCTGAAGAAACCAGGGGGAGAAAGCAAAAAAACTCTGCAAACAACACTGTGACTCACCAAGCCAACAATCTCTCAGACACTTGTTAATGGAGTGTGAAGGCACCTGGGAAACAAGATTGCTGCTACTTGGGAGATTTGTGGCCAAAGAAGAGAGTCTATCACATGATTTTTTTTGGGACCGACTGATCACTGGTCAAGAAATTATGCTCACGGCTGGTTTTTCATGTAAAACCAAAACAAATAAATAAAAATAAAAAAAAATAGGCAGTGTTCCAGTCCCTGCTGCTCAGGCTGAGAGCAGGGTGAAGGCTGGCATTCCAGTTGCATGCACATTAGGTCGTTTCTGCCCTCCTCCCACTGTAACTGTAGCCCCAGGTGATTCTCTTTCCAGAAAAATGTATCACACTTGTCCTGCACTGGTCCACAAGTTGTGCTCCTGTCTCACAATCCCCCACAAACAAACGCTCAGGAAATCCTCAGGAACCTTCAGGATATTATAAGAGTGGCCCACTTCGTTCAACAGTTTCAACAGACATTCAATTCTGAACGAACAAAGAAAGGTTTGACGCTGTGATAGTCCATTTTCAAAATCACACAAATCGTAAATGTTGAGGTAATTGATCATGTTAGGCTGAGATTTTACAATGCACTAGTTTTCAAGTCATATAGTCAGATTTATCAGGTGATGGACACAGGGAATGAGTAACAAAAACACGCACAACATACATTCCTTCACTTTAAACTCTGCCGAAGTAAGCAAGAGTATCCATGGAATGCGGAGCTGAGACGGCCACCTACCTTATCCAGGGGTGGACTGGGGACTAAAAAAGGCCCTGGAAAAAATTACTGGGGACCAAAAGAGGCCCTGGAAATAATGTTAAAAGTGGCCCCATATGACACATTTTCAGCAAGCCCAATGCTTTTCCTATGAGAAAATTTGGAAATACCACACAAAAGAGGCCCAAGGTGCAGAGGCCCACCGGGAAATCTCCAGAGTTCCCTATAGGCCAGTCCACCCCTGACCTTATCTTAAGTGGCTTAAATCTGGCAGAAGTAAAGATACTTATTGAAATCGATAAAAATTTCTATCAGTGCTGGCGATCACACTTCGAGAACGCAGACATTATTCATAAAGAAATCTGTTGCACATAGTATTTCAAACGAATTAGACGCAAGCAACCGCAAAATTACTATAGGGTAGCTCAGCGGCAACGTGCTCGCCACAAAGCAACACAGGTTCGATCCCAGGGTCCGCGCTTAGAAACCTCTGTGTATTTAAGCGCGTTATAAATACGCAACTAAGACAAACAACTACACAACTAAAACAAACAATTCCTGTAACAGCGCCTAGATGCCTGCGGGCTGTGTGAGCACTTTAAAAATACAAATAAATAAAAAATAAAAATGGGACACAGGAAGTTTGAAGAATGACCTATGCTACCCAAGACTAGAGACATATAGAAATTAAAGATCCAGAAACACACAATTTCAAAGCAGGGTGTTCTACTTCACATCTAGCCCGCACAGAGTCTAAGGGCCCAATTCATGGAAACGTGCACAGAGATCCTGCAAAGGCAGCGTTCCGAGAAAGCCTCTGCACAAGCCTGCGCACAGAGGTTTTTCTGTGCGCTCTGTGTATTCATGGAATTGTTCACGCAAAGTGATCATATACGCAAGTCATGGCTGGAACGCCCCCGATACGCACCAATGCAAAGTAAAAATAGCCAGATACAGGTAGCTTTGCTTGCTCCTCGGGCACCAATACATGCACCTTTGAAACAGTGTGTGGGGTCCCCCGCAAACACGTCTGTACCTCGGGGTCACTGCGCTGTGTCCCCATAACTATTACCAGCACTTTGACAAGCATACAAATTTCCGTAACTCAGGTAAAACTCAGGAAAATCTGCTTGTGAACCCCCGTAAACTGTTCATGCACGCTGCTACATTTCGCACGTGCACCCCAAAGTAAGTGCCGAACCCTGTCTGCATGCACGCACCCCTAAATCCAACATGCAGTCTCACTGTACAGAGGTGCGCAAGTGTCTGTATACCTGCCTTCGGGTTGCTGAAAGCTTGAGGGCTTTGCATGAGCCTTTCCCCGATGAGAGCGTGTGTGGCCAGATCCATGAACATGCTTTGTTCTGTGCATTTGTCGGCGTGTGTTGGACTGCCTGTGCCCCTTCCCTCGTAAAGCCCACATTTTCCCATGTTCTTTCCCATTTTGCATGTTCCGCCCCCCACTCTGACGTCTGCGCAGACCACGCCCACGCTTTGCAGGGTGTCTCGCACAGGGCGATCGACTGCACACAGAGACCTGCTGAGGCTGTGCAAAGTCCCCGCAAAGTACGAAATAGTCCCACGCAGTTGATTCCATGATTCGACAAACAGGATTTCGCGTGCGGTTTGACAGGCAAAGTCTCTATTTACCACGCAGAAAATTCCATGAATCGGGCACTAAAGGTGTTGAGGGCTCATAGTTGCAGCCAACCTTCAGCTTTTCTACATAAAACTGCCTGGCCGCCCCGCCCAGACAATCACTTGCATGAATTTCAATGTCCAATGGAACTTTAGAATAGATTTTGCAACACTGAATGTACTAAAGGATAAAGCAAGTGTTGTACAGTCTCCATTCAGTGTCAGGGCTGTGCAGTGACTTCAGTTCAGTTCCATGAAGGTTAATTGCTGCCTATGATGCGACCACGCTGTTCTATGCTACCTCAGTGCCATGAATGCTTGATAATGGCTTATTAGCTTGCGTATAATGTGGTAAATGCATAACTCTACCTGTGCACGACTGGAGTAAAGCTGTTTTGTTGGATATGGGTTGTTTGACTGAAGTCAACCATTTTGTGGCGGAATGGATCGTAATCGATTCTGCCGCAACTCTGTTTGACCTTCAGTCAAAAAATCCTAATCCCCTGCACCTGAAGCAGCCATATAGTAATCCCCTATTTATCTTCTCCCCGGCCGCTGGTACGCCTTCCACTGCCCCGCACGTCAGTTCCGTCCCTCAAACATGGGCCGGAGCTGACCCAGCAGGGTCCCTTTATTCTTTTTATGAGCCCTCCTCTTCCATGTCACGTCAACAAACATTAGCATTTATTTTTTATTTTTTTATTTGATTTATTTCTCTAGCGCCGACATCCCACAGGCATCAGGGCGCTAATCAACACAAGGACAGGGACACAAATAAAAATCCACAGGACAAAACATGAGCAACGGGAGAGGCCCTTAGGACCGAATTATGCAAGTAATGGCTGTGCTTATTTCTCTGTAGAAAATACAATTCAGGAATCATGACTCCATCCTCTAGCTAGGAGGCAGATGGCACGTGAGGAGGGAGTAAAAGCTTGTAGTTGTTTGTATTATTTACACACCCCTTGACTGCTCATGGCATACTCATTCCTATGGCTATTTCTGCTCAGTACCTGCCCCTCTATGCCCAAAACACAGCTTCCTGGGATCTCGTTGAGCTATCTTTATCAAGCAGTAACATCAAACGTTGGCCTGGCACTCATATTATTAAGCGAGTTTGTACTTAATCTCATGTTTTGCTGCTTGTTTTAATGAATTAGGTTTTGATCAATTTGAATTATCTGTCCTCCGTTTTGAGTGTTATTATTCACATCTATGCTTTTCATGTACCCTTGCTATCTCTATACGTTTGTATACCAAAATAAAGTTAAACATGTTGATTATGGGTATTAAGCAGTCTGCTTAGAGATAATGGCCCAATTGCAGTTGTAAAAGCTGTTACTGGTGTAATACATTTTTTTTAACCAAGTGCGCCTTCAGCCCCTGGATTTAAATTGGTTCCTTTTACTGTGTACTGATAAGAACAAGCATTGAGAAACCCAACAGCTTTCTCTGAATTTCTCAGGCTACTGACTCCTGGCATGGGGCAGTAAGAGAGCTGTAAAGGAATGGGATTTCACCTGACTATTATATAAGGTGTCTTCGGGCTCAAGAACATGTTCTGAATTGTGATTGCTTAGGATAAGCGTCAGGGGAGTTGCTAGGTCTGGAAAAGACCCGGGGCTACGCTGATGTCGGAACTGTTGGGACTGGGGGCTAGCTAGTCTTTTGGCTGTAGCTCCTGAGATTCTATCCGGGGCTATAACCAAAAGATCAGGGGCTATAGCCCCCTTAGCCGCCCCCCTAGCAACGCCCCTGATAAGCGTTAAACTGGCTATGCCGATTGCCCTCCATCACCGCATTTCATTAAGTGAATGTGTTATCTACATGTAACCATTTATTAAGTGGTCATCGCTTTGTTTCTCAACACAGAAGCTGTATCCAATAAAATATCAACATGTCTTATTCACGCATCACCTTTGTTACATTATTGGTCTAAAAATGTTCTAGGCGATGTGTAAAGATAAGCCACAAAAGTTATTTTTGAAATAATTATTAATTTGTAACCAGGGTTTGTTACTGTGCTAACTGGGACACTTGCACATTGGGAATTTTCAAAAGGTAAACAATTCCACATCCTTGATTATTTCATAGTTTAATTCAAATGTGTTTTGTGTGTGTTGTGTGTGTTGTGCACTGCATTACTAGTTGATCTAAGCCTACAAGCTCCTTTCTCCGTGACTACTTTTTGAGTGGTGTGACATGGCCTGAATGAAGCAGAGTCTCGTTGCTTCTTCCATGGTTGTTATTAAGGCACACAGGGCTTCATTCTAAGTCTGGTGGTCTGGAAATAAGAGTGCTGGAAGCAGCATACCGGCACCCTTTCTGTACTGTCAGACTACAACTATGAGTGCAGGGGCGGGTGCTCTAGGCAGGTCTGACCTGCCGGGGCACCAGCCCCTGCAGGCATGGTTTTTACGGAAGCACTGGCACCATTAGCAACAGTGCAGGTGCTTCCGTGTCTCCATTCCCGTGGAGTCATACAGGACTTCACAGGATTGGGAATTTACATTTTTCCCCGCCTGTCATCCCGGGCCGCCGGAACTTGTAATGTCCCGATGGCAAAGGGATATCAGGTAGCGGAACGGTGTTACAAGTTCGGCGGCAACCTGCCGGTAGCCCTGTCTGCTTACTGCTGAACTCGTAATGAGGACCTGTACAGGTATGGTGTGGTTCTTTAAAGCTTCAGTAGGATTGCAGGACAGGCCTTGGTTGCAATACAACTGGTGTACCAGCTGGAAAAGGGGTTTGGGAAGATGGCGCTAGGGCTGCTCCTCGTTCTCAACTCCCCTGGGATTCCCGCCCTAGCCCAGGCATCTGTAGCCCCAGTTAGTTTCATGAGCACAGTATCCCCTACTGTCTGTTCGCTAATTTGCTCTAGGCGGGACTCCCATGAGACGCTGGCTGTTTATCTCCCTCAGGGCTTACTACCAACCTCTACACTACCACAGATGTCAGTTCTAGAGGGTGGTGTATGCGTGCCTCCTGATCTTTATTCTACTCCTTCCCCTGCTCTTCCCCGTCCTATCGACTTCACCCAACTTCTGTTCTTTCCACAACTCTCTTAGATATCAGTATGGGTTCTCTCTATCACTCTCTCCTTCTTTCTCTACCTTCTCTAAACTACTACGTGCAGTGGTGTTGCTAGGTCTGGAAAAGATCCGGGGCTACACTAATGTCAGGGCTGTCGGGACTCGGGGCTAGCTAGCCTTTTGGTTGTAGTCCCTGAGCTTCTATCCGGGGCTACAACCAAAAGATCCGGGGCTATAGCCCCCAAAGCCCCCACCTAGCAATGCCTCTGACTACGAGTCTTCCTACTCTCCTCCAACTACAACTACTTTGTGTATTATTACTAATATGACTCTAACCACCTTGGCCACGGTCTCCACTGCCCTGTTCACCCCTACACTACACTCTATCCATGAAACTCAGGGAGTTGGTGCCCCGCTCATCCCTACACTACACTCTATCCATGAAACTCAGGGATATTGTGCCCAACTCATCCCCTTCGCTATACTCTACGCATGAAACTCAGGGATATGGTGCCGTGATCCCCCCTACACTACACTCTATCCATGAAACTCAGGGATATGGTGCCGTGCTCCCCCCTTTGCTATACTCTCTCCATGAAACTCAGGGATATGATACGATATGGCATTTGTAACGCGCCTATACACAAGTGTTTTGAGGCACGACGAGGCAAGGGAGGGGGAACAGAGGGAAGACAAACAACTATCTTACTAGGCCAGGTGTCATTCAGATCGCGCAAGTGCATGGGAAGGGGGAAAGGGATAAGTGCGGGGGATGGGAGAGGGGAAAGTGCAGTACATGGGATAGTAGAATAAATAAGATAAAAGAACGGCCAGATAGTGGGAAGTGCAGGTTAGAGCAGACATATGTGCAGGTAGGGGCACTGTAGGGATACAGAACAACAGTCCCCAGGTGCGGGGATTGCCAGGGAGGCAGTGCAGGTGTGCAATTGGCGGGGCCATTACCCGAGATCAGAAGGGTGGCCAGGTAACCAGTGCAGTTTCAGCCAGGAATTCAGCAGGGGTGAGGGGGAGAGAAAGCAAAGGCAAAGAGGAAGGTTTTGAGGTGCTTCGGGAACCGAAGATGGTTCTCCTCAAGTTTCATGGATGCAGGACGGCTGTTCCAGAGGGAGGCCCCTGCCGAAGAGAGAGATCTACCACCAACTCGTTGCTTGGAGAAGTGACTGACCTTGAGGGAGTTGGAGGAGGATGAGCGAAGAGCTTGAGTAGGAAGATATTTAGGAAGAGAGTTGAAGGGATTGAGGCCCCAGAAGGCCTTGGGACAATGCAGAGGGTTTTGAACTTACTTCTCACAGGCACTGGGAGCCAGTGCAGAGATTTCAGTCCTGGAGAGATACGATCCCTGGGCTTGAGGCCAAGGACAAGTCTTGCAGTCCTGAGTTTCATGGATAGAGTGCTCTTCCCTGCTCACCCCTTTGCTGTACTCTATCCATGAAACTCAGGGATATTGTGCCCTGCTCACCCCTTTGCTATGCTCTATCCATGAAACTCAGGGACATCCTGTCCAGCTCACCCCTTCACTACACTCTCTCCATGAAACTCAGGGATATGGTGCCCTGCTCACCCCTTCACTGTACTCTATCCATGAAACTGAGGAATATTGTGCCTTGCTCACCCCTTTGATATACTCTATCCATGAAACTCAGGTATATGGTGCCATGCCACCCCTTCACTATACTCTATCCATGAAACTCAGGTATATGGTGCCATGCCACCCCTTCACTATACTCTATCTATGAAACTCAAGGATATGGTGTCCTGTTCACTCCTTCACTATACTCTATCCATGAAACACAGGGATATGGTGCCCAACTCACATCTTTGCTATACTCTATCCATGAAACTCAGGGATATGATGCCTTGCACACCCCTTTGCTATACTCTATTCATGAAAATCAGGGAAATTGTGCCGTGTTCAACCCTTTGCTATACTCTATCCATGAAACTCAGGGATATGATGCCCTGCTCACCCCTTCACTATACCCTATCCATGAAACACAGGGATATGGTGCCCTGCTCATCACTTCGCTATACTGTATCCATGAAATTCAGGGATATGGTGCCCTGCTCACCCCTTTGATCTACTCTCCCCATGAAATTCAGCCATATGGTGCCCTGCTCCATCACTATACTCTCTCCATGAAACACAGTTAAATGGTGCTCTGCTCACCCCTTTGCTATACTCTATCCTTGAAACTCAGGGATTTGGTGCTCTGCTCACCCCTTCGCTATCCTCTATCCATGAAACTCAGGCATATGGTGCCCAGCCAACCCATTTTCAATGCTCTATACATACAACTCAGGGATAGGCTACCCAGCTCACCCCTTCACTACATTTTATCCCTGAAACTCAAGGATGTGGTGTCCTGCTCACCCCTTCACTATACTCTATCCATGAAACTCAGGGATATGATGCCGTTCTCCCCCCTTTGCTATACACTATCCATGAAACCCAAGCATATGGTGCCCTGCTCACCCCTTCGCTATGCTTTATCCATGAAACTCAGGCATATGGTGCCCCGCTCCATTACAATACTATACCAATGAAACCCAGGGATATGGTGCCCTGCTCACCCCTTTACTATACTCTATCCATGAAATTCAGGGATGTGGTGCCCCACTCACCCCTTTGCTACACTCTACCTATGAAACTCAGGGATTTGGTACCCTGCTCACCCCTTCACTATAATATATCTATGAAACACAGGGATATGATGCCCTGCACACCCCTTCGCCATACTCTGTCCATGAAACTCAGGGATAGGATGCCCTGTACACCACTTTGCTATACTCTATCCATGAAACCAAACTCAGGGATATTGTGCCCTGCTCACCCCTTCGCTATGCTTTATCCATGAAACTCAGGGATATTGTGCCCAGCTCCTGCTCCCCCTTTGCAATGCTCTATCCATACAACTCAGGGATAGGCTGCCCAGCTCACCTCTTCACTACATTCTATCCCTGGAACTCAGGGATGTGGTGTCCTGCTCACCCCTTCACTATACTCTATCCATGAAACTCAGGGATATGGGCTGTTCTCCCACATTTGCTATACACTTTCCATGAAACCCAAGGATATGGTGCCCTGCTCACCCCTCCACTATACTCTATCCATGGAACACAGGGATATGGTGCCCTTTTCACCTCTTCACTATAATCTATCCATAAAACTCAGGGATACGGTGCCCTGCTCACCCCTTCACTATACTCTATCCATGAAACTCAGGGACATGGTGCCGTGCCACCCCCTTTGCTATACACTATCCATGAAACCCAAGGATATGGTGCCCTTCTCACCTCTTCACCATACTCTATCCATGAAACACAGGGATAATGTGCCCTGCTCACCCCTTTGCTATACTCTATCCATGAAACTCAGGGATATGGTACCCTGCTCGGCCCTTTGCTCTACTCTATCTGTGAAACTCAGTGCTATGGTGCCCTACTCACCCCTTCGCTATACTCTCTCCATGAAACTCAGGCATATGGTGCCCTGCTCCATTACAATACTATACCAATGAAACCAAGGGATATGGTGCCTTGCTCACCCCTTTGCTATACTCTATACATGAAACTCAGGGATACGGTGCCCCGCTAACCTCATTGCTACACTCTACCTATGAAACTCAGGTATTTGGTGCCCTGCTCACCCCTTTGCTATACTCTATCTATGAAACACAGGGATATGATGCCCTGCACACCCCTTCGCTATACTCTATCCATGAAACTCAGGGATATGATGCCCTGCACACCACTTTGCTATACTCTATCCATGAAACCAAACTCAGGGATATGGTGCCCGGCTCACCCCTTCGCTATACTCTACCCATGAAACTCAGGGATATGGTGCTCTGCTCACCCCTTCGCTATACTCTACCCATAAAACTCAGGGATTTGGTGCCCTGCTCACCCCTTCGCTATACTCTATCCATGAAACCAAACTCAGGGATATGATGCCCTGCTCATCCCTTCACTATACCCTATCCATTAAACTCAGGGGAAACAAAAAACCGAGAACTGTAGCGAGCAACAGTACCACGGGGTATTGAGCTATAACGAGTGGCATCAGTGTTGGCATAATTGGCACAAGAGTTAGAGGGGATTTCGGGGACTAGTGACCCCCCAACTCCCACTTCGCACAGCTGAGGCAGGGCTTGCCACTATGGTGACAGGGTCAAGACACTGACCCTGTCACCATAGTGACCACATGCCACATCCTTGTAGTGCCCATAACCTTTTCTGAAATATTTAGACAATGATTACTATACAACAGATCCTTTTATTTCCTATTTGCCCTGTTTTTGAGACTGGAGTGGGGGGGCCAGACGGGAAGAGTGTCTAGCGGATAATCACAATACACCACCCTAACTGTTGGTTTGCAGACAGAGGAACATCCAAATGCTGTCTTGAAGTACGTGTGAGCTCACACATAACACTGCAGTCCAAGCTCAAATCTTTAACTTTGCCAATGTGGCCGTGAGGCAGGAAACACAGAGGTCTCAGGTTTCCTGTGGCCATGTGTGAGTGTGAGTCTTTGCTTAGAATTCTTGTGGGAAAGAAAAAAGCTACAAGCCCAGGATCCAAAATGAACAAAACAGGACTAGATGGCCTTCTCAGCCATGGCTGCTTGAATATGGAGGGCTCTCAAATCCCAAATGTAAAACATAGCATACTAATGTAATAAAGGACTTTAGGCCTCATTACAAGGTTGGAGGTAAGGGGTTAACGGCGCCGGTAAAGGTGCCGGGGCCGTTAACCCCTTACCTCCGCATTACGAGATCCTTTAGCGGGTCCCGCTAAGGGCGGCTGGTTTTACCAGTCGCCCTTAGCCAGAGCCACTAAAGGACCACCATGCTAATATCGGGCCCGTTATTAGCTCCCTCCCCATTCCCATTGAGCCCTATGGGGGTTCGAATGGGAATGGGGATGGGTTCCCTGAATGGGGAAATACCGGGTCCTCCAAGGATGGAATGGCCCAGTAATTCCCCATTCAGGGAACCCGGACCCGGTATTCGGTAAGGGGGTAGCCATGGCGCAAATAGCACCATGGCTACCTCCAACCTCGTAATGAGGCCCTTTGTGTATGATTCTTCAAACGTGTATAAGTATTGCCAATTAGGCAGTGCTTTAAGTGCCACATATGCAACTATGGGCATGGGAAGTGCAGCTAGGAGAGCGAGGAGATGTGATGGGGACATGCATTGTTTGCATGTGTATCCGCCAATTGACCACCAATGGCCATGGTAGTCCATATGACCATTCTCATCTTCTACCTGCCCCTCCACATCTAAAACACCATGAAGCCAGCATCTCTTTGGGCTACCTCTGTACTTTAAGGGGAAGCCTATGTTATTTCTAATTAGCTTTCTGTAAGGCAGTGGCATATTTGCAACTATAAACTAGCTACTGGTGTAATAAAAAGTTCTCAACCAAGTGTGCCTTCGGGCACTTCAGTTATACTCAAAATGTGTGGCCTTGCATCTCTTCCTTGCACTAAATTCCTGTTAATACCAAGTATTGTCAAAGCCAACAGTTTTGACAGCTGTATAAGCTTTAGATATGCATTTGTTGGCACTGTCATAATATACCAAGGAAAGAACACCATTTGCCAGCTGTTGTGATCTCATGGCCAGATAGTACCATTATGGCAGTGCCTGGAAAATGCCTTGCTCATGACTATATAAAAGCCCAAATCGTTGACTTTGCCAATGTTTGTTTTTGTTTTGCAGTGAATGATCTTGGAGGATCTGGACCCTATGTCCACCACAGCAACCACTTCCAGACGATGTTCTCAACCTGGCGAGAGCGGGCCAGCAGCCTCTGTGTCTCTCGAATCTGGAAATGGTGCCACCTTCTCAAAGTTCTAATATATCCATTACTCAGATAAAATACTTTGATCTGCCACTCCCTCTGTATTTGCCCCTCCCCAGCCTCCCTGCTGATTTAAACCAAGTGATGGACCACTTAATGACGAGCAGGAACACCAAAATACAAGGGGAGGCTTTTTTTGCGTGGGGTGAATGTATGCTGGGGATGTATTTGTAAAGTGAGTGAGGGGCAGGGTGCAGGAATGCATGGTGGGGTATGCTTGTCAGATGCGAGGGGCTAGGGTGGGAGGGGTGGAGGAATGCATGGTGGGGGCATGTTTGTCAGATGCGAGGGGTGAGTGTGGGAGGGGTGGAGGAATGCATGGTAGGGATATGCTAGTCAGATGCTAGGGGCCAGGGTGGGAGGGGTGGAGGAATGCATGTGTAACGCTCACCTGATTCCCGTAGAGGCGCCGGTCTTGACTGGGCGTATACCGTATCTGCAAAGGTGATGTGTAACGCACGGCTGGCTCTTTGGGCTGGACCTCTGTGCACTGTATGTCTGTCTTGAAGGGTAAGATGTCTGCAGATAGAAAATATGGGATTAAGGAACTGGGTTATTGAATGTCTCTCTCTTCTTCCCTTTCTCTTCTCCTGTAGAACCCCAAAGGTTAACTCTCTCACCTTAGGTAAGTGAACGCCGTGCTCTCCATCTGCCTCGGGGCAGGGTGCTGTAACCAGTTTCTTCACTGGATAAGGGGAGCAGGCCTCTTGACTTCAGAGGACTGCTGTCCGTCGTTTACTGCACGAACGGTAAGTTTCGAGTAATTCTAATGTCTTTAAAGTCTTTAGTAATGATGTTTCTTGTTTTGCAGGGTTCCGGCGATGGCGGATGACGGGCTGAAGTGAGTTGGAGATGGAGCCCGTGTGATGAATAGAAGTGTCTGGAAGCACGTAAGTAAGCGCTTGTTGCCTGCTTCACGATGCGCTCTAACTGTCTTTTTATTTTGCAGGTACAAGTTCGGAGCGGCTGCAGGGTGCCGGAATACCCACTGGGTTAGATGTGGAAAGGAGTAATGGCACGTGAGTATTAAAGTTCCCCAATGTCTTTAAACGCACCTTGTTTTGTCTTTCAGATGCGGGATGCAGCGCCGAAGAGTTGGTAAGCTTTTGTCTTCATAGGTGTTGCTGAAGACTGGATTCAGGATGGTACGCCTTTTTCCTTAGGCCCAGGATCAGATGCAGAAGACACGATGAGCGTTCTGCTGCAGAGGATGCAGAATAACGCAAAGCAAGATTCATCCATCGGGTGTGGTTTAAATAGCCTCCTGTAGTGCTTAGGTGTCTCCTTCCACAGCCACGCCTAGGTAAGAAAAGAGTTCCTGCTTTCCAGAAGAGTTCCAGTGTTCTGAATCTAGGGAGTGGCTCCTGCCCCACCCAACAGGAAAAGTAGTTCCAAACAGAAGAGGATTAGAGGCTCAACTGGCAGGCAAGTAAGCAGCATGGTCTGCTGCAGGTAAGTCCACCCAAGCATTATGAGCCCGGCGCTTCCAGCGCTGGGACTGGGCATATTTATGAGCCTGGTGCCACTGGCGCCAGGACTGGGTCCAAAAGGTCCCAATTGGGACTGGTTGGCACTCGGAACCTGGGTTATGGATCTGCTTCCAAGGGAGTTGGGAAAACCCTGACCTTTTAGAAGCAGAGATCATGACAGTACCCCCCCTCAAGGCCCCTCCCAAACCGGGCTTCTCCGGGGGTTTTGGCTTGTCAGGAAATATTCGGTGAAATCTTTTGATTAGGCGAGGAGCGTGGACATATTCAGCAGGTTCCCAGGATCTCTCTTGGGGGCCGTAGCCTTTCCAGTCAATTAGGTAAAATAGTTTAGATTTGGAGATCTTGGAGTCCAGAATTCTTTTGACTTCAAACTCGAGTTCTCCATCAACTAGGATAGGTTTTGGAGATTTAGTTAGTCGGGTTTGAGGTTGCACGGGTTTTAATAGAGAGACGTGGAAGACCGGATGTATCTTCATGTGCGGGGGCAAGTCCAACTTGACCGCTACTGGGTTTACTATGGTAGTGATGGAATAGGGACCAAGGTATCTTGGGTTGAATGTGCGTGGCCCTTTTAGAGGTAGATATTTGGTGGATAACCAGACTTGATCCCCTACTTGATATTGAGGGGCTTCCTTCCGATGTTGATCTGCTCCTTTCTTGTATTGTTCTTTAGCCCTTTGAAGGTGAGAAACAGCTTCCTTAAAGGCTTGGGTGATTGTAGAATGCAGGTAGTCTACTGCTGGTGTTTCAAGATCTTGGAGGGGATCCAACTCCGAGGTTCGAGGGTGACTGCCGTACAAAAGAAAAAACGGGGTTTTCCCAGTTCCCGAATGGACAGAGTTATTGTAGGCATATTCGGCTATCCAAAGGATGTCTTTCCAAGTTTTTTCAGTTTGTTGCAGCATGCAGCGTAAATACTGTTCCAGAGTTTGATTGGTCCTCTCGGTTTGTCCGTCGGTCTGAGGGTGGTGACTGGTCGATAGTCTCACATCAATTTGAGCCGACCGACAGCAACTTCGCCAAAAATGAGAAATAAATTGACTACCTCGATCCGAAATTAGAACCGAAGGAAAACCGTGCAGTCGGACGATGTTTTCGAGAAATTCTCGGGACAGAGTTGCTGCTGTTGGCAAGCCTTTGAGCGGAATGAAATGCGCCATCTTGGAGAATAAGTCCACGATTACTAGAATCGTATTGTATCTGGAGCATGGAGGTAGATCGGTGATGAAGTCCATAGAAAGCGTATGCCAAGGGCGAGGTGGGAAGTCAATAGGGCGTAAGAGGCCTGCTGGTCTTTCCTTTTGACTCTTGTTTTGGGCGCATACTCCACAGGACATTATAAAGTCTCTGATATCTTTTTTCCAAGACGGCCACCAGAAGTAGCGCTTGATCTTTTCTGAGGTCTTGGCCATACCGGGATGTCCTTCCATTAAAGAATCGTGATAACAAGAGATTACTTTTTTCTGTAAATCTCTGCTGGGTAGGTATAATCGTTCTTGGAAATACAATAAGTTGTCCTTTACTGCAAAGTCCTTTCCCTGCAGATGCCAATTCTGTATGTCTGCTGGAGTTACAAGTTGCCTGGCCTTATCCTTAACTTCCTCTATGGATTCTGTGGCGATTACACCCAGAATTCTTTGTTCGGGAATGATTGGTACAGGTTTAGGGTTGATCAAGTGTTCTTCCACTCCCATCCGAGAAAGGGCATCAGCTTTACTGTTCTTTGTACCAGGTCGATAGGTAATTATGAAGTCAAACTCAGCAAAGAATAATGCCCAACGGAGTTGTCTAGAGGATTGGGCTTTTGCGGTTTTCAAATATTGCAGGTTTTGGTGATCCGTAATCACAGTAACGGTGTGTCGGGCCCCCAGCAGATAATGCCGCCAAGCCTTAAAGGCAGACTTGATAGCCAGAAGTTCCTTGTCAGTAATCGTGTAATTGATTTCAGGAGGCGAGAATTTGCGGGACCAAAATGCCACGGGATGCAACTGATTGGTTACCGGGTCCTTTTGTGATAGAACTGCCCCCATGGCAAGGCTTGAAGCATCAGTTTCCACGATGTAGGGGAGTTCGGGGCGAGGGTGTTTTAAGATTGGTGCAGAGATAAATTTAGTCTTCAAATCCTGGAAAGCTTGTTCCGCCTCGGTAGACCATTCAAAACGTTTGTTTTTCTTTAACAAGGCAGTGATGGGCTGGACTATTAGAGAGAATTCGGGGATAAACCTGCGGTAAAAGTTAGCAAAGCCTAACATGCTTTGCACACCTTTTACGGAGGATGGTGATGGCCATTTGAGAACTGCATCGACCTTCTTTGAATCCATACGCACTCCGCCAGGTGATAATATGAATCCCAAGAATTCAACTTCAGTCACGTTGAAAACACATTTTTCCAACTTAGCGAAAAGTTTGTGTTGACACAATCTTTCGAGGACCATTTTCACGTGTTTCCGATGTTCAGATTCCGATGAAGAATAAACGAGGATGTCGTCAATGTAAACAACAACACACACATCTATGAGCTCTCTGAGGACATCGTTCATAAAATATTGAAAGGCGGCCGGGGCATTGCAAAGTCCGAAGGGCATGACCTGATATTCAAATAGCCCATACTTGGTGCGGAAGGCCGTCTTCCATTCATCGCCCTCTTTTACTCGTACCAAGTGGTAAGCTCCTCTAAGATCCAGCTTTGTATATATGCATGCTTTTCTGACTTGGTCCAGGAGTTCACGGATCAAAGGTAACGGATATCTATTCTTAACGGTGATCTGGTTCAGGGAGCGATATTCTATACAAGTTCTAAGGTCTCCTTCCTTTTTTGGAACGAAGAACAAAGCTGAAGAAGCAGGGGACTTGGAAGGACGAATAAACCCATTTGCCAGGTATTGATCCAGGTATTGTCGAAGGTGAAGGTTCTCAGGCTCGGTGAGGGCATAAATTCTACTACAAGGAGGAGTAGATCCAGGTATCAGGTCTATCTGGCAGTCATAAGACCTATGAGGAGGTAGAGAGTTAGCCGGATCCTTCCGGAAAACATCTTGGTATTCTAGGTATTCGGGAGGTAACTGGGGAGTCTCTGAAGAAATTGCTGCCAGTGCAACACCAGGTGGAGGGTGACAAGTAGAGACACATTCTGGAAACTGGACCGTTCTTGCTCGCCAATCGATCAGAGGATTGTGTTTCTCTAACCAAGGTATTCCTAGAATAATCTGAAACTGAGGGGCCTTGATCACATCGAACACGATCTTCTCATGGTGTCCATCTTGACTTACTAGCGTCACCTCTTGAGTGGTATGCGTTACTGGCCCGGAGGCTATCTCCGTACCATCCACCGTAGTAATGACGTCCTTTACAGCCTTGGGACAAAGAGTTAGATTCATCCTCAAAACCATTTC
Source organism: Ambystoma mexicanum (assembly GCF_040938575.1). NCBI lineage: Eukaryota > Metazoa > Chordata > Amphibia > Caudata > Ambystomatidae > Ambystoma > Ambystoma mexicanum. Next base: position 68,945,754 of record NC_090932.1, on the reverse strand, counting down.
ATGATCCACATAATTGCCGATGGCACCGCTGTCGACGTAAGCTTCAATTGCATGTAATCGATCCGGATTATCAGGGCTAATGAGGACTATAGGTATCACGAAATGCGAGGTCACGGAACTGGTTTTCACGCTCGGCAAGAGGACCTCTATTCTTGTCGGGCGAGGTCGTTTCCCTGCTCAGAGTTTGTAACTTTGGTAACTGCAGCTCCTACTGCCTTCTTGGCAGGTTTCACCGGACAGTCTCGAAGAAAGTGCCCTGAGTTTCCGCAATAGAGGCATAATTGCAACTGTTTTCTCCTTTCCCGCTCCTTTTGTGTTAGAGGACCTTTCAGACCCCCTATTTGCATGGGTTCCCCGGAGTCTACTCCTTTGGAAGGAGTTGGCGGTTTGGAAAATACTCGAGCATCAAACTTGGAACGATCGGCCTTCCTGTTCTGCAGTCTGTGATCTATTTGAACGACTAAGTCTATATAGTCCGAACAATCTTGTGGGGGATTCACTACTTGGGCTAACACATCTTTGAGCTCTCCACGTAGACCTCTATAAAACAGCGTAATCCTTTTGTCCTCAGGCCATTGAGTTTCCACTATCAGTCTGTTGAAAGACGCAATATAAACCAAAAGGTCTTGATTACCTTGTCGCAACGAAAGAAGCTCATTGTCCAAGGCCTGCCCCTGTGAATGTCTTGCGAACAGTTTTTCCATACTGAGCTGAAAAGCTTGAAAATCATGGAGGACCGGATCATCTTGATTTACTAGAGGGATCGACCAGTCTGCCGCATTGCCACTAAGGTACGAAAGCACGAAAGCTACTTTAGCTTGATCAGTTGGAAAGGCTGCTGGCCGGCATAAGAAATGCAACTGGCACTGATTGATAAATACTGCAAACCTCTTTGGGTCACCAGAAAATCGTTCAGGCGGAGCCAGAGGTACATTCCCAGGTAGGTTGATCTGTACTGGATTCATAAAGGATGTAGAAGGAAGATTTCCCCCAGATGCGGGTAACGGGGTCTGTCCGGCTTGTGACTGTAGCAATTGTCTAGCGAGATCATCTGTTCGCTCCTTGGAAATAATCAGTTCCCTTCTTAGAGCGTTCGTTTCCTGACGGGCTGCATGCACTTCTGCCCTTAGTTACCCAAGTAACTGGGCTAGCTGGTCGGTATCCGAGGTTTCCATAGCGCCTGGACGGGAGTTTTGTGGTAGGCTTTGCATTCTGTAACGCTCACCTGATTCCCGTAGAGGCGCCGGTCTTGACTGGGCGTATACCGTATCTGCAAAGGTGATGTGTAACACACGGCTGGCTCTTTGGGCTGGACCTCTGTGCACTGTATGTCTGTCTTGAAGGGTAAGATGTCTGCAGATAGAAAATATGGGATTAAGGAACTGGGTTATTGAATGTCTCTCTCTTCTTCCCTTTCTCTTCTCCTGTAGAACCCCAAAGGTTAACTCTCTCACCTTAGGTAAGTGAACGCCGTGCTCTCCATCTGCCTCGGGGCAGGGTGCTGTAACCAGTTTCTTCACTGGATAAGGGGAGCAGGCCTCTTGACTTCAGAGGACTGCTGTCCGTCGTTTACTGCACGAACGGTAGGTTTCGAGTAATTCTAATGTCTTTAAAGTCTTTAGTAATGATGTTTCTTGTTTTGCAGGGTTCCGGCGATGGCGGATGACGGGCTGAAGTGAGCCTGGAAGCACGTAAGTAAGCGCTTGTTGCCTGCTTCACGATGCGCTCTAACTGTCTTTTTATTTTGCAGGTACAAGTTCGGAGCGGCTGCAGGGTGCCGGAATACCCACTGGGTTAGATGTGGAAAGGAGTAATGGCATGTGAGTATTAAAGTTCCCCAATGTCTTTAAACGCACCTTGTTTTGTCTTTCAGATGCGGGATGCAGCGCCGAAGAGTTGGTAAGCTTTTGTCTTTATAGGTGTTGCTGAAGACTGGATTCAGGATGGTAAGCCTTTTTCCTTAGGCCCAGGATCAGATGCAGAAGACACGATGAGCGTTCTGCTGCAGAGGATGCAGAATAACGCAAAGCAAGATTCATCCATCGGGTGTGGTTTAAATAGCCTCCTGTAGTGCTTAGGTGTCTCCTTCCACAGCCACGCCTAGGTAAGAAAAGAGTTCCTGCTTTCCAGAACAGTTCCAGTGTTCTGAATCTAGGGAGTGGCTCCTGCCCCACCCAACAGGAAAAGTAGTTCCAAACAGAAGAGGATTAGAGGCTCAACTGGCAGGCAAGTAAGCAGCATGGTCTGCTGCAGGTAAGTCCACCCAAGCATTATGAGCCCGGCGCTTCCAGCGCTGGGACTGGGCATATTTATGAGCCTGGTGCCACTGGCGCCAGGACTGGGTCCAAAAGGTCCCAATTGGGACTGGTTGGCACTCGGAACCTGGGTTATGGATCTGCTTCCAAGGGAGTTTGAAAAACCCTGACCTTTTAGAAGCAGAGATCATGACAGCATGGTGGGGGTATGCTCGTCAAATGCGAGGGGCTAGGGTGGGAGGGGAGGAGGAATGCATGGTGGGGGTATGCTTGTCAGATGCGAGGGGCTAGGGTGGGAGGGGTGGAGGAATGCATGGTGGGGGTATGCTCGTCAAATGCGAGGGGCTAGGGTGGGAGGGGTGGAGGAATGCATGGTGGGGGTATGCTTGTCAGATGCGAGGAGCTAGGGTGGGGGGTAGAGGAATGCATGGTGGGGGCATGTTTGTCAGATGCGAGGGACTAGGGTGAGAGGGGTGGAGGAATGCATGGTGGGGGCATGTTTGTCAGATGCGAGGGGTGAGTGTGGGAGGGGTGGAGGAATGCATGGTAGGGATATGCTAGGCAGATGCGAGCGGTCAGGGTGGGAGGGGTGGAGGAATGCATGGTGGGGGTATGTTTGTCAGATGCGAGGAGCTAGAGCGGGAGGGGTGGAGGAATGCATGGTGGCGGCATGTTTGTCAGATGCGAGGGGCTAGAGTGGGAGGGGTGGAGGAATGCATGGTGGGGGCATGTTTGTCAGATGCGAGGGGTGAGTGTGGGAGGGGTGGAGGAATGCATGGTAGGGATATGCTAGTCAGATGCGAGGGGCCAGGGTGGGAGGGGTGGAGGAATGCATGGTGGGGGCATGTTTGTCAGATGCGAGAGGTGAGTGTGGGAGGGGTGGAGGAATGCATGGTGCGGGTATGCTTGTCAGATGCGAGGGGCTAGGGTGGGAGGGGTGGAGGAATGCATGGTGGGGGCATGTTTGTCAGATGCGAGGGACTAGGGTGAGAGGGGTGGAGGAATGCATGGTGGGGGCATGTTTGTCAGATGCGAGGGGTGAGTGTGGGAGGGGTGGAGGAATGCATGGTAGGGATATGCTAGTCAGATGCGAGCGGTCAGGGTGGGAGGGGTGGAGGAATGCATGGTGGGGGTATGTTTGTCAGATGCGAGGAGCTAGAGCGGGAGGGGTGGAGGAATGCATGGTGGCGGCATGTTTGTCAGATGCGAGGGGCTAGAGTGGGAGGGGTGGAGGAATGCATGGTGGGGGCATGTTTGTCAGATGCGAGGGGTGAGTGTGGGAGGGGTGGAGGAATGCATGGTAGGGATATGCTAGTCAGATGCGAGGGGCCAGGGTGGGAGGGGTGGAGGAATGCATGGTGGGGGCATGTTTGTCAGATGCGAGAGGTGAGTGTGGGAGGGGTGGAGGAATGCATGGTGCGGGTATGCTTGTCAGATGCGAGGGGCTAGGGTGGGAGGGGTGGAGGAATGCATGGTGGGGGCATGTTTGTCAGATGCGAGGGGTGAGTGTGGGAGGGGTGGAGGAATGCATGGTGGGGGTATGCTTGTCTAATGCGAGGAGCTAGGGTGGGAGGGGTGGAGGAATGCATGGTAGGGATATGCTAGTCAGATGCGAGGGGCTAGGGTGGGAGGGATGGAGGAATGCATGGTGGGGGTATGCTTGTCAGATGCGAGGAGCTAGAGTGGGAGGGGTGGAGGAATGCATGGTGGGGGTATGCTTGTCAGATACGAGGAGCTAGGGTGGGAGGGGTGGAGGAATGCATGGTGGGAATGCTCGTCATATGCAAGGGGCTGGGGTGGAGGGATGCATGGTGGGGGTATGCTTGTCAGATGCGAGAGGCGAGGGTGGGAGGGGTGGAGGAATGCATGGTGGGGGTATGCTTGTCAGATGCGAGGGGCGAGGGTGGGAGGGGTGGAGGAATGCATGGTGGGGGTATGCCTGTCAAATGCGAGGTATGAGGGTAGGAGGGGTGGAGCAATGCATGGTGGGGGTACGCTTGTCAGATGAGGGGGGCTAGGGTGGAGGAATGCATGGTGGGGATATGCTCGTCATATGTGAGGGGCGAGTGTCGGAGGGGTGGAGGAATGCATGGCGGGGGTATACTTGTCTAATGCGAGGAGCTAGGGTGGGAGGGGTGGAGGAATGCATGGTGGGGGTATGCTCGTCTAATGCGAGGAGCTATGGTGGGAGGGGTGGAGGAATGCATGGTGGGGGTATGCTTGTCTAATGCGAGGAGCTAGGGTGGGAGGGGTGGAGGAATGCATGGTGGGGGTATGCTTGTCAGATGCGAGGGGCTAGGGTGGGAGGGGTGGAGGAATGCATGGTGGGGGTATGCTTGTCAGATGCGAGGGGCGAGGGTGGGGGGGTGGAGGAATGCATGGTGGGGGTATGCTCGTCATATGTGAGGGGCGAGGGTCGAAGGGGTGGAGGAATGCATGGTGGGGGTATGCTTGTCAGATGCGAGGGGCTAGGGTGGGAGGGGTGGAGGAATGCATGGTGGGGGCATCTTTGTCAGATGCGATGGGTGAGTGTGGGAGGGGTGGAGGAATGCATGGTAGGGATATGCTAGTCAGATGCGAGGGGCTAGGGTGGGAGGGATGGAGGAATGCATGGTGGGGGTATGCTTGTCAGATGCGAGGAGCTAGGGTGGGAGGGGTGGAGGAATGCATGGTGGGGGTATGCTTGTCAGATGCGAGGAGCTAGGGTGGGAGGGGTTGGAATAATGCATGGTGGGGTAGGCTCGTCATATGCAAGGGGCTGGGGTGGAGGGATGCATGGTGGGGGTATGCCTGTCAGATGCGAGGGGCGAGGGTGGGAGGGGTGGAGCAATGCATGGTGGGGGTATGCTTGTCAGATGCGAGGGGTGAGGGTGGGAGGGGTGGAGGAATGCATGGTGGGGGTATGCTCATCATATGTGAGGGGGAGGGTCGGAGGGGTGGATACTTGTCTAATGCGTGGAGCTAGGGTGGGAGGGGTGGAGGAATGCATGGTGGGGGTATGCTTGTCTAATGCGAGGAGCTAGGGTGGGAGGGGTGGAGGAATGCATGGTGGGGGTATGCTTGTCAGATGTGAGGGGCTAGGGTGGGAGGAGTGGAGGAATGCATGGCGGGAGTATGCTTGTCAGATGCGAGGGGCGAGGGGTGGAGGAATGCATGGTGAGGGTATGCTCGTCATATGTGAGGGGCGAGGGTCGGAGGGGTGGAGGAATGCATGGTGGGGGTATGCTTGTCAGATGCGAGGGGCTAGGGTGGGAGGGGTGGAGGAGTGCACAGTGGGGGCATGTTTGTCAGATGCAAGGGGTGAGTGTGGGAGGGGTGGAGGAATGCATGGTAGGGATATGCTAGTCAGATGCGAGGGGCTAGGGTGGGAGGGATGGAGGAATGCATGGTGGGGGCATGTTTGTCAGATGCGAGGTGTGAGTGTTGGAGGGGTGGAGGAATGCATGGTGGGGGTATGTTTGTCACATGCGAGGGGCTAGGGTGGGAGGGGTGGAGGAATGCATGATGGGGGTATCCTTGTCAGATGCGAGGGGCTAGGGTGGGAGGGGTGGAGGAATGAATGGTGGGGGTATGCTCCTCAGATGCGAGGGGCGAGGATCGGAGGGGAGGAGAATGCATGGAGGGGGTATGCTCGTCAGATGTGAGGGGCTAAGGTGGGGGGTGGAGGAATGCATGGTGGGGGTATGCTTGTCAGATGCGAGGGGCTAGGGTGGGAGGGGTGGAGGAATGCATGGTGGGGTATGCTTGTCAGATGCGAGGGGCTAGGGTGGGAGGGGTGGAGGAATGCATGGTGGGGGTATGCTTGTCTAATGCGAGGAGCTAGGGTGGGAGGGGTGGAGGAATGTATGGTGGGGCTATGCTTGTCTAATGCGAGGAGCTAGGTTGGGAGGGGTGGAGGAATGCATGGTGGGGTTTTGCTTGTCTAATGCGAGGAGCTAGGGTGGGAGGGGTGGAGGAATGCATGGTGGCTATGGTTGTCTAATGCGAGGAGCTAGGGTGGGAGGGGTGGAGGAATGTATGATGGGGCTATGCTTGTCTAATGCGAGGAGCTAGGGTGGGAGGGGTGGAGGAATGCATAGTGGCTATGCTTGTCTAATGCGAGGAGCTAGGGTGGGAGGGGTGGAGGAAAGCATGGTGGGGGTATTCTTGTCAGATGCGAGGGGCTAGGGTGGGATGGGTGGAGGAATGCATGGTGGGGGTATGTTCGTCAGATGCGAGGGGCTAGGGTGGGAGGGGTGGAGGAATGCATGGTGGGGGTATGCTTGTCAGATGCGAGGGGCTAGGGTGGGAGGGGTGGAGGAATGCATGGTGTGGGTATGCTTGTCAGATGCGAGGGGCGAGGGTGGGAGGGGTGGAGGAATGGATGGTGGGGGTATGCTTGTCAGATGCGACGGTGGGAGGGGTGGAGGAATGCATGGTGGGGTTATGCTTGTCAGATGCGAGGGGCTAGGGTGGGAGGGGTGGAAGAATGCATGGTGGGGGCATACTTGTCAGATGCGAGGGGCGAGGGTGGGAGCGGTGGATGAATGCATGATGGGGCTATGCTTGTCTAATGCGAGGAGCTAGGGTGGGAGGGTGGGAGGGGTGGAGGAATGCATGGTGGGGAATGCTTGTCAGATGAGAGGGGCGAGGGTCGGAGGGGTGGAGGAATGCATAGTGGGGGAATGCTTGTCAGATGTGAGGAGCTAGGGTGGGAGGTGTAGAGGAATGCATGGTAGGGCTATGCTTGTCTAATGCGAGGAGCTAGGGTGGGAGGGGTGGAGGAATGCATGGCGGGGCTATGCTTGTCTAATGCGAGGAGCTAGGGTTGGAGGGGTGGAGGAATGCATGGCGGGGCTATGCTTGTCTAATGCGAGGAGCTAGGATGGGAGAGGTGGAGGAATGCATGGTGGGGATATGCTCGTCAGATGCGAGGGTCTAGGGTTGGAGGGGTGGAGGAATGCATGGTGGGGTATGCTTGTCAGATGCGAGGGTGGGAGGGGTGGAGGAATGCATGGTGGAGGTATGCTCATCAGATGCGAGGTGCGAGGGTGGGAGGGGTGGAGGAATGTATGGTGGGGCCATGCTTGTCTAATGCGAGGAGATATGGGGGAGGGGTGGAGGGATGCATGGTGGGGGTATGCTTGACAGTTGCGAGAGCGAGGGTGGGAGGGCAGGAGGGGTGGATGAATGCATGATAGGGTATGCTTGTCTAATGCAAGGAGCTAGGGTGGGAGGGGTGAAGGAATGCATGGTGGGGGTATGCTCGTCAGATGCGAGGGGCGAGGGTGGGAGGGGTGGAGGAATATGTGGTGGGGCTATGCTTGTCTAATGCGAGGAGCTAGGGTGGGAGGGGTGGAGGAATGTATGGTGGGGCTATGCTTGTCTAATGCGAGGAGCTAGGGTGGGAGGGGTGGAGGAATGCATGGTGGGGGTATTCTTGTCAGATGCGAGGGGCTAGGGTGGGAGGGATGGAGGAATGCATGGTGGGGGTATGCTCGTCAAATGCGAGGGGCTAGGGTGGGAGGGGTGGAGGAAAGCATGGTGGGGGTATGCTTGTTAGATGCAAGGGGCGAGGGTGGGAGGGGTGGAGGAATGCATGGTGGGGGTATGCTTGTCAGATGCAAGGGTGGGAGGGGTGGAGGAATGCATGGTGGGGGTATGCCTGTCAGATGCGAGGGGCTAGGGTGGGAGGGGTGGAGGAATGTATGGTGGGGGTATGCTTGTCAGATGCGAGGGGCAAGGGTGGGAGGGGTGGAGGAATGCATGGTGGGGGTATGCTTGTCAGATGCGAGGGTGGGAGGGGTGGAGGAATGCATGGTGGGGTTATCCTTGTCAGATTCGAGGGGTGGAGGAATGCATGGTGGGGGCATGCTCGTCAGATGCGAGGGGCGAGGGTGGGAGGGGTGGAGGAATGCATGGTGGGGCAATGCTTGTGTAATGCGAGAAGATGGGGTGGGAGTGGTGGAGGAATGCATGGTGGAGGTATGCTCATCAGATGCGAGGTGCGAGGGTGGGAGGGGTGGAGGAATGTATGGTGGGGCCATGCTTGTCTAATGCGAGGAGATATGGGGGAGGGGTGGAGGGATGCATGGTGGGGGTATGCTTGACAGTTGCGAGAGCGAGGGTGGGAGGGCAGGAGGGGTGGATGAATGCATGATAGGGTATGCTTGTCTAATGCAAGGAGCTAGGGTGGGAGGGGTGAAGGAATGCATGGTGGGGGTATGCTCGTCAGATGCGAGGGGTGAGGGTGGGAGGGGTGGAGGAATATGTGGTGGGGCTATGCTTGTCTAATGCGAGGAGCTAGGGTGGGAGGGGTGGAGGAATGTATGGTGGGGCTATGCTTGTCTAATGCGAGGAGCTAGGGTGGGAGGGGTGGAGGAATGCATGGTGGGGGTATTCTTGTCAGATGCGAGGGGCTAGGGTGGGAGGGATGGAGGAATGCATGGTGGGGGTATGCTCGTCAAATGCGAGGGGCTAGGGTGGGAGGGGTGGAGGAAAGCATGGTGGGGGTATGCTTGTTAGATGCAAGGGGCGAGGGTGGGAGGGGTGGAGGAATGCATGGTGGGGGTATGCTTGTCAGATGCAAGGGTGGGAGGGGTGGAGGAATGCATGGTGGGGGTATGCCTGTCAGATGCGAGGGGCTAGGGTGGGAGGGGTGGAGGAATGTATGGTGGGGGTATGCTTGTCAGATGCGAGGGGCAAGGGTGGGAGGGGTGGAGGAATGCATGGTGGGGGTATGCTTGTCAGATGCGAGGGTGGGAGGGGTGGAGGAATGCATGGTGGGGTTATCCTTGTCAGATTCGAGGGGTGGAGGAATGCATGGTGGGGGCATGCTCGTCAGATGCGAGGGGCGAGGGTGGGAGGGGTGGAGGAATGCATGGTGGGGCAATGCTTGTGTAATGCGAGAAGATGGGGTGGGAGTGGTGGAGGAATGCATGGTGGGGAATGCTTGTCAGATGCGAGGGGCGAGGGTCGGAGGGGTGGAGGAATGCATGGTGGAGGAATGCTTGTCAGATGCGAGGAGCTAGGGTGGGAGGGGTAGAGGAATGCATGGTAGGGCTATGATTGTCTAATGCGAGGAGCTAGGGTGGGAGGGGTGGAGGAATGCATGGCAGGGCTATGCTTGTCTAATGCAAGGAGCTAGGGTGGGAGGGGTGGAGGACTGCATGGTGGGGATGTGCTCATCCTTTGCAAGGGGCGAGGGTCCGAGGGGTGGAGGAATGCATGGTGGGGATATGTTTGTTAGATGCGAGGAGCAAGGGTTGGAGGGGTGGAGGAATGCATGGTGGGGGTATGCTTGTCAGATGCGAGGGTGGGAGGGGTGGAGGAATGCATGGTGGGGGTATGTTTGTCAGATGCAAGGGGCTAGGGTGGAGGGGTGGAGGAACGCATGGTGGATCTATGCATGTCTAATGCGAGGAGCTAGGGTGGGTGGGGTGGAGGAATGCATGGTGGGGAATGCTTGTCAAATGTGAGGGGCGAGGGTCGGAAGGGTGGAGGAATGCATGGTGGGGGAATGCTTGTCAGATGCAAGGGGCTAGGGTTGGAGGGGTGAAGTAATGCATGGTGGGGGTATGCTTGTCAGATGCGAGGGGCTAGGGTGGGAGGGGTGGAGGAATGCATGGTGGGGGCATGTTTTTCAGATGCGAGGGGTGAGTGTGGGAGGGGTGGAGGAATGCATGGTAGGGATATGCTAGTCAGATGCGAGGGGCTAGGGTGGGAGGGATGGAGGAATGCAAGGTGGGGGTATGCTTGTCAGATGCGAGGGGCTAGGGTGGGGGGGTGGAGGAATGCATGGTGGGGGTATGCTCGTCATATGCAAGGGGCTGGGGTGGAGGAATGCATGGTGGGGTATGCTTGTCAGATGCAAGGAGCTAGGGTGAGAGGGGTGGAGGAATGCATGGTGGGGGTATGCTTGTCAGATGCGAGTAGCTTGGGTGGGAGGGGTTGGAATAATGCATGGTGGGATATGCTCGTCATATGCAAGGGGCTGTGGTGGAGGGATGCATGGTGGGGGTATGATTGTCAGATGCGAGGGGCGAGGGTGGGAGGGGTGGAGGAATGCATGATGGGGGTATGCTTGTCAGATGCGAGGGGCGAGGGTGGGAGGGGTGGAGGAATGCATGGTGGGGGTATGCTCGTCATATGTGAGGGGCGAGGGTCGTAGGGGTGGAGGAAATCATGGTGGGGGTATGGTCGTCAAATGCGAGGGGCTAGGGTGGGAGGGGTGGAGGAATGCATGGTGGGGGTATGCTTGTCAGATGCGAGGGGTTAGGGTGGGAGGGGTGGAGGAATGCATGGTGGGGGTATGCTTGTCAGATGCGAGGGACTAGGGTGGGAGGGGTGGAGGAATGCATGGTGGGGGCATGTTTGTCAGATGCGAGGGGTGAGTGTCGGCGGGGTGGAGGAATGCATGGTAGGGATATGCTAGTTAGATGGGAGGGGCTAGGGTGGGAGGGATGGAGGAATGCATGGTGGGGGTATGCTTGTCAGATGCGAGGAGCTAGGGTGGGGGGGTGGAGGGATGCATGGTGGGGGTATGTTCGTCATATGCAAGGGGCTGGGGTGGAGGAATGCATGGTGGGGTATGCTTGTCAGATGCGAGGAGCTAGGGTGGGCGGGGTGGAGGAATGCATGGTGGGGGTATGCTTGTCAGATGCGAGGAGCTAGGGTGGGAGGGGTTGGAATAATGCATGGTGGGGTATGCTCGTCATATGCAAGGGGCTGTGGTGGAGGGATGCATGGTGGGATTATGCTTGTCAGATGCGAGGGGCTAGGGTGGGAGGGGCGGAGGAATGCATGGCGGGGGTATACTTGTCAGATGCGAGGGGCGAGGGTGGGAGGGGTGGAGGAATGCATGGTGGGGTTATGCTCGTCATATGTGAGGGGCGAGGGTCGAAGGGGTGGAGGAATGCATGGTGGGGGTATTGCTTGTCAGATGCGAGGGGCTAGGGTGGGAGGGGTGGAGGAATGCATGGTGGGGGCATGTTTGTCAGATGCAGGGGGCTAGGGTGGGAGGGATGGAGGAATGCATGGTGGGGCTATGCTTGTCAGATGCGAGGAGCTAGGGTGGGGGGGTGGAGGAATGCATGGTTGGGGTATGCTCGTCATATGCAAGGGGCTGGGGTGGAGGAATGCATGGTGGGGTATGCTTGTCAGATGCGAGGAGCTAGGGTGGGAGGGGTGGAGGAATGCATGATGGGGGTATGCTTGTCAGATGCGAGGAGCTAGGGTGGGAGGGGTTGGAATAATGCATGGTGGGGTATGCTCATCATATGCAAGGGGATGTTGTGGAGGTATGCATGGTGGGGGCAAGTTTGTCAGATGCGAGGGGTGAGTGTGGGAGGGGTGGAGGAATGCATGGTAGGGATATGCTAGTCAGATGCAGGGGGCTAGGGTGGGAGGGATGGAGGAATGCATGGTGGGGTTATGCTTGTCAGATGCGAGGAGCTAGGGTGGGGGGTGGAGGAAGGCATGGTGGGGGTATGCTCGTCATATGCAAGGGGCTGGGGTGGAGGAATGCATGGTGGGGTATGCTTGTCAAATGCGAGGAGCTAGGGTGGGAGGGGTGGAGGAATGCATGGTGGGGGTATGCTTGTCAGATGCGAGGAGCTAGGATGGGAGGGGTTGGAATAATGCCTGGTGGGGTATGCTCATCATATGCAAGGGGCTGTCGTGGAGGGATGCATGGTGGGGGTATGCTTGTCAGATGCGAGGGCGAGGGTGGGAGGGGTGGAGGAATGCATGGTGGGGGTATGCTTGTCAGATGCGAGGGGCGAGGGTTGGAGGGGTGGAGGAATGCATGGTGGGGGTATGCTCATCATATGTGAGGGGCGAGGGTCGAAGGGGTGGAGGAATGCATGGTGGGGGTATGCTCGTCAAATGCGAGGGGCTAGGGTGGGAGGGGTGGAGGAATGCATGGTGGGGGTATGCTTGTCAGATGCGAGGGGTTAGGGTGGGAGGGGTGGAGGAATGCATGGTGGGGGTATGCTTGTCAGATGCGAGGGGCTAGGGTGGGAGGGGTGGAGGAATGCATGGTGGGGGTATGCTTGTCAGATGCGAGGGGTGAGTGTGGGAGGGGTGGAGGAATGCATGGTAGGGATATGCTAGTCAGATGCAGGGGGCTAGGGTGGGAGGGATGGAGGAATGCATGGTGGGGCTATGCTTGTCAGATGCGAGGATCTAGGGTGGGGGGGTTGAGGAATGCATGGTGGGGGTATGCTCGTCATATGCAAGGGGCTGGGGTGGAGGAATGCATGGTGGGGTATGCTTGTCAGATGCGAGGAGCTAGGGTGGGAGGGGTGGAGGAATGCATGGTGTGGGTATGCTTGTCAGATGCGAGGAGCTAGGGTGGGAGGGGTTGGAATAATGCATGGTGGGGTATGCTCATCATATGCAAGGGGCTGTCGTGGAGGGATGCATGGTGGGGGTATGCTTGTCAGATGCGAGGGCGAGGGTGGGAGGGGTGGAGGAATGCATGGTGGGGGTATGCTTGTCAGATGCGAGGGGCGAGGGTTGGAGGGGTGGAGGAATGCATGGTGGGGGTATGCTCATCATATGTGAGGGGCGAGGGTCGAAAGGGTGGAGGAATGCATGGTGGGGGTATGCTCGTCAAATGCGAGGGGCTAGGGTGGGAGGGGTGGAGGAATGCATGCTGGGGGTATGCTTGTCAGATGCGAGGGGTTAGGGTAGGAGGGGTGGAGGAATGCATGGTGGGGGTATGCTTGTCAGATGCGAGGGGCTAGGGTGGGAGGGGTGGAGGAATGCATGGTGGGGGCATGTTTGTCAGATGCGAGGGGTGAGTGTGGGAGGGGTGGAGGAATGCATGGTAGGGATATGCTAGTCAGATGCGAGGGGCTAGGGTGGGAGGGATGGAGGAATGCATGATGGGGTTATGCTTGTCAGATGCGAGGAGCTAGGGTATGGGGGTGGAGGAATGCATGGTGGGCGTATGCTCGTTATATGCAAGGGGCTGGGGTGGAGGAATGCATGGTGGGGTATGCTTGTCAGATGCGAGGAGCTAGGGTGGGAGGGGTGGAGGAATGCATGGTGGGGGTATGCTTGTCAGATGCGAGGGGCGAGGGTGGGAGGTGTGGAGGAATGCATGGTTGGGGTATGCTCGTCATATGTGAGGGGCGAGGGTCGAAGGGGTGCAGGAATGCATGGTGGGCGTATGCTTGTCAGATGCGAGGGGCTAGGGTGGGAGAGGTGGAGGAATGCATGGTGGGTGCATGTTTGTCAGATGCGAGGGGTGAGTTTGGGAGGGGTGGAGGAATGCATGGTAGGGATATGCTAGTCAGATGCGAGGGGCTAGGGTGGGAGGGATGGAGGAATGCATGGTGGGGGTATGCTTGTCAGATGCGAGGAGCTAGGGTGGGGGTGTGGAGGAATGCATGGTGGGGTATGCTCGTCATATGCAAGGGGCTGGGGTGGAGGAATGCATGGTGGGGTATGCTTGTCAGATGCGAGGAGCTAGGGTGGGAGGGGTGGAGGAATGCATGGTGGGGGTATGCTTGTCAGATGCGAGGAGCTAGGGTGGGAGGGGTTGGAATAATGCATGGTGGGGTATGCTCGTCATATGCAAGGGGCTGTGGTGGAGGGATGCCTGGTGGGGGTATGCTTGTCAGATGCGAGGCGCGAGGGCGGGAGGGGTGGAGGAATGCATGGTGGGGGTATGCTTGTCAGATGCGAGGGGCGAGGGTGGGAGGGGTGGAGGAATGCATGGTGGGGGTATGCTCGTTATATGTGAGGGGCGAGGGTCGGAGGGGTGGAGGAATGCATGGCGGGGGTATACTTGTCTAATGCGAGGAGCTAGGGTGGGAGGGGTGGAGGAATGCATGGTGGGGGTATGCTCGTCAAATGCGAGGAGCTAGGGTGGGAGGAGTGGAGGAATGCATGGTGGGGGTATGCTTGTCAGATGCGAGGGGCTAGGGTGGCAGGGGTGGAGGAATGCATGGCGGGGGTATGCTTGTCAGATGCGAGGGGCAAGGGTGGGAGGGGTCGAGGAATGCATGGTGGGGGTATGCTCGTCATATGTGAGGGGCGAGGGTCGGAGCGGTGGAGGAATGCATGGTGGGGGCATGTTTGTCAGATGTGAGGGGTGAGTGTGGGAGGGGTGGAGGAATGCATGGTAGGGATATGCTAGTAAGATGCGAGGGGCTAGGGTGGGAGGGATGGAGGAATGCATGGTGGGGGCATGTTTGTCAGATGCGAGGGGTGAGTGTGGGAGTGGTGGAGGAATGCAAGGTGGGGGTATGTTTGTCACATGCGAGGGGCTAGGGTGGGAGGGGTGGAGGAATGCATGATGGGGGTATCCTTGTCAGATGTGAGGGGTTAGGGTGGGAGGGGTGGAGGAATGTATGGTGGGGGTATGCTCGTTAGATGCGAGGAGCTAGGGTGGGAAGGGTGGAGGAATGCATGGTGGGGGTATGCTTGTCAGATGCGAGGAGCTAGGGTGGGAGGGGTTGGAATAATGCATGGTGGGGTATGCTCATCATATGCGAGGGGCTGGGGTGGAGGGATGCATGGTGGGGGTATGCTTGTCAGATGCGAGGGGCGAGGGTGGGAGGGGTGGAGGAATGCATGGTGGGGGAATGCTTGTCAGATGCGACGGGCGAGGGTGGGAGGGGTGGAGGAATGCATGGTGGGGGTATGCTCGTCATATGTGAGGGGAGTGGGTCGGAGGGGTGGAGGAATGCATGGCGGGGGTATAATTGTCTAATGCGAGGAGCTATGGTGAGAGGGGTGGAGGAATGCATGGTAGGGGTATGCTCGACTAATGCGGGGAGCTAAAATGGGAGGGGTGGCGGAATGTATGGTGGGGCTATGCTTGTCTAATGCGAGGAGCTAGGGTGGGAGGGGTGGAGGAATGAATGGTGGGGCTATGCTTGTCTAATGCGAGGAGCTAGGGTGGGAGGGGTGGAGGAATGCATGGTGGGGAATGCTTGTCTAATGCGAGGAGCTAGGGTGGGAGGGGTGGAGGAAGGCATGGTGGGGGTGTTCTTGTCAGATGCGAGGGGCTAGGGTGGGATGGGTGGAGGAATGCATGGTGGGGGTATGCTCGTCAAATGTGAGGGGCTAGGGTGGGAGGGGTGGAGGAATGCATGGTGGGGGTATGCTTGTCAGATGCGAGGGGCGAGGGTGGGAGGGGTGGAGCAATGCATGATGGGGGTATGCTTGTCAGATGCGAGGGTGGGAGGGGTGGAGGAATGCATGGTGGGGTTATGCTTGTCAGATGCGAGGGGCTAGGGTGGGAGGGGTAGAGGAATGCATGGTGGGGGCATGCTCGTCAGATGCGAGGGGCGAGGGTGGGAGCGGTGGAGGAATGCATGGTGGGGCTATGCTTGTCTAATGCGAGGAGCTAGGGTGGGAGGGGTGGAGGAATGCATGGTGGGGAATGCTTGTCAGATGCGAGGGGCGAGGGTCGGAGGGGTGGAGGAATGCGTGGTGGGGGAATGCTTGTCAGATGCGAGGAGCTAGGGTGGGAGGGGTAGAGGAATGCATGGTAGAGCTATGCTTGTCTAATGCGAGGAGCTAGGGTGGGAGGGGTGGAGGAATGCATGGCGGGGCTATGCTTGTCTAATGCGAGGAGCTAAGGTGGGAGGGGTGGAGGAATGCATGGCGGGGCTATGCTTGTCTAATGCGAAGAGCTAGGATGGGAGAGGTGGAGGAATGCATGGTTGGGATATGCTCATCAGATGCGAGGGGCTAGGGTTGGAGGGGTGGAGGAATGCATGGTGGGGGTATGCTTGTCAGATGCGAGGGTGGGAGGGGTGGAGGAATGCATGGTGGAGGTATGCTCGTCAGATGCGAGGGGCGAGGGTGGGAGGGGTTTAGGAATGTTTGGTGGGGCCATGCTTGTCTAATGCAAGGAGATATGGGGGAGGGGTGGAGGAATGCATGGTGCGGTATGCTTTACAGTTGCGAGAGTTGAGGGTGGGAGGGTAGGAGGGGTGGATGAATGCATGATAGGGTATGCTTGTCTAATGCAAGGAGCTAGGGTCGGAGGGGTGAAGGAATGCATGGTGGGGGTATGCTCGTCAGATGCGAGGGGCGAGGGTGGGAGGGGTGGAGGAATATGTGGTGGGGCTATGCTTGTCTAATGCGAGGAGCTAGGGTGAGAGGGGTGGAGGAATGTATGGTGTGGCTATGCTTGTCTAATGCGAGTAGCTAGGATGGGAGGGGTGGAGGAATGCATTGTGAGGGTATTCTTGTCAAATGCGAGGGGCTAGGGTGGGAGGGGTGGAGGAATGCATGGTGGGGGTATGCTCGTCAAATGCGAGGGGCTAAGGTGGGAGGGGTGGAGGAATGCATGGTGGGGGTATGCTTGTCAGATGCGAGGGTGGGAGGGGTGGAGGAATGCATGGTGGGGGTATGCTTTCTGATGCAAGGGGATAGGGTGGGAGGGGTGGAGGAATGCATGGTGGGGGTATGCTCATCAGATGCGAGGGGCTAGGGTGGGAGGGGTGGAGGAATGCATGGTGGGGGTATGCTTGTCAGATGCGAGGGGCGAGGGTGAGAATGGTGGAGGAATGCATGGTGGTGGTATGCTTGTCAGATGCGAGGTGTGAGCGGTGGAGGAATGCATGGTGGGGTTATTCTTGTCACATGTGAGGGACTAGGGTGGGAGGGGTGGAGGAATGCATGGTGGGGGCATGCTCGTCAGATGCGAGGGGCGAGGGTGGGAGGGGTGGAGGAATGCATGGTGGGGCTATGCTTGTCTAATGCGAGGAGCTAGGGTGGGAGGGGTGGAGGAATGCATGGTGGGGAATGCTTGTCAGATGCGAGGGGCGAGGGTTGGAGGGGTGGAGGAATGCATGGTGGAGGAATGCTTGTAAGAAGCGAGGAGCTAGGGTGGGAGGGGTAGAGGAATGCATGGTAGGGCTATGATTATCTAATGCGAGGAGCTAGGGTTGGAGGGGTGGAGGAATGCATGGCAGGGCTATGCTTGTCTAATGCGAGGAGCTAGGGTGGGAGGGGTGGAGGAATGCATGGAGGGGACATGCTCATCAGATGCAAGGGGCTAGGGTGGGAGGGGTGGAGGAATGCATGGTGGGGGTATGCTTGTCAGATGCGAGGGGCGAGGGTGAGAATGGTGGAGGAATGCATGGTGGTGGTATGCTTGTCAGATGCGAGGTGTGAGCGGTGGAGGAATGCATGGTGGGGATATGTTTGTTAGATGCGAGGGGCTAGGGTTGGAGGGATGGAGGAATGCATGGTGGGGGTATGTTTGTCAGATGCAAGGGGCTAGGGTTGGAGGGGTGGAGGAATGCATGGTGGGGCTATGCATGTCTAATGCGAGGAGCTAGGGTGGGAGGGGTGGAGGAATGTATGGTGGGGAATGCTTGTCAGATGTGAGGGGCGAGGGTCGGAAAGGTGGAGGAATGCATGGTGGCAGAATGCTTGTCAGATGCGAGGAGCTAGAGCGGCAGGGGTGGAGGAATGCATGGTAGGGCTATACTTGTCTAATGCGAGGAGCTAGGGTGGGAGAGGTGGAGGAATGCATGGCGGGGCTATGCTTGTCTAATGCGAGGAGCTAGGGTGGGAGGGGTGGAGGACTGCATGGAGGGGACATGCTCATCAGATGCAAGGGGCGAGGTTGGAGGGGTGGAGGAATGCATGGTGGGGATATGCTTGTCAGATGCGAGGGGCTAGGGTTGGAGGGGTGAAGTAATGCATAGTGGGGGTATGCTTGTCAGATGCGAGGGGCTAGGGTGGGAGGGGTGGAGGAATGCATGGTGGGGGTATGCTCGTCAGATGCAAGGGGCTAGGGTGGGAGTGGTGGAGGAATGCATGATGGGGTATGCTTGTCAGGTGCGAGGTGCTAGGGTCGGAGGGGTCGAGGAATGCATGGTGTGGGTATGCTTGTCATATGCGAGGGGCGAGGGTGGGAGGGGTCGGGGAATGGATGGTGGGGGTATGCTTGTCAGATGCGACGGTGGGAGCGGTGGAGGAATGCATGGTGGGGTTATGCCTCTCAGATGCGAGGGGCTAGGGTGGGAGGGGTGGAGGAATACATGGTGGGGGCATGTTCGTCAGATGCAAGGGGCGAGGGTGGGAGCGGTGGAGGAATGCATGGTGGGGCTATGCTTGTCTAATGCGAGGAGCTAGGGTGGGAGGGGTGGAGGAATGCATGGTGGGGAATGCTTGTCAGATATGAGGGGCGAGGATCGGAGGGGTGGAGGAATGCATGGTGGGGGAATGCTTGTCAGATGCGAGGAGCTAGGGTGGGAGGGGTAGAGGAATGCATTTTAGGGCAATGCTTGTCTAACGCGAGGAGCTAGGGGGGAGCGGTGGAGGAATGCATGGCGGGGCTATGCTCGTCTAATGCGAGGATCTAGGGTGGGAGGGGTGGAGGAATGCATGGCGGGGCTATGCTTGTCTAATGCGAGGAGCTAGGATGGGAGGGGTGGAGGAATGCATGGTGGGGATATGCTCGTCAGATGCAAGGGGATAGGGTTGGAGGGGTGGAGTAATGCATGGTGGGGGTATGCTTATCAGATTTGAGAGGCGAGAGTGGGAGGGGTGGAGGCATGCATGGTGGGGGTATGCTTGACAGTTGCGCGGGCGAGGGCGAGGGTGGGAGGGTGGGAGGGGTGGATGAATGCATGATAGGGTATGCTTGTCTAATGCAAGGAGCTAGGGTGGGAGGGGTGAAGGAATGCATGGTGTGGGTATGCTCGTCAGATGCAAGGGGCGAGGGTGGGAGTGGTGGAGGAATATGTGGTGGGGCTATGCTTGTCTAATGTGAGGAGCTAGGGTGGGAGGGGTGGAGGAATATATGGTGGGGCTATGCTTGTCTAATGCAAGGAGCTAGGGTGGGAGGGGTGGAGGAATGCATGGTGGGGGTATTCTTGTCAGATGCGAGGTGCTAGGGTGGGAGGGGTGGAGGAATGCATGGTGGGGGTATGCCTGTCAGATGCGAGGGGCTAGGGTGGGAGGGGTGGAGGAATGCATGGTGGGGGTATGCCTGTCAGATGCGAGGGGCTAGGGTGGGAGGGGTGGAGGAATGCATGGTGGGGGTATGCTTGTCAGATGCGAGGGGCGAGGCTGGGAGGGGTGGAGGAATGCATGGTGGGGGTATGCTTGTCAGATGCGAGGGTGGGAGGGTTGGAGGAATGCATGGTGGGGTTATGCTTGTCAGATGCAAGGGGCTAGGGCGAGAGGGGTGGAGGAATGCATGGTAGGGCTATGCTTGTCTAATGCGAGGAGCTAGGGTGGGAGAGGTGGAGGAATGCATGGTGGGGGCATGCTTGTCAGATGAGGGGGGCTAGGGTGGGAGGGGTGGAGGAATGCATGGTGGGGGTATGCTTGTCTAATGCAAGGAGCAAGGTTGGGAGGGGTGGAGGAATGCATGCTGGGGGTATGCTTGTCAGATACGAGGGTGGGAGTGGTGGAGGAATATGTGGTGGGGCTATGCTTGTCTAATGTGAGGAGCTAGGGTAGGAGGGGTGGAGGAATGTATGGTGGGGGTCTGCTTGTCAGATGCGAGGGGCGAGGGTTGAAGCGGTGGAGGAATGCATGGTGGGGGTATGCCTGTCAGGTGCGAGGTGCGAGGGACGGAGGGGTGGAGCAATGCATGGTGTGGGTATGCTTGCCAGATGCGAGGGGCTAGGGTTGGAAGGGTGGAGGAATGCATGGTAGGGGTATGCTTGTCAGATGCGAGGGGCGAGGGTGGGAGCGGTGGAGGAATGCATGGTGGAGGTATGCTCATCTAATGCGAGGAGATATGGGGAGGGGTGGAGGAATGCATGGTGGGGGTATGCTTGACAGTTGCGAGGGCGAGGGTGGGAGGGCGGGAGGGGTGGATGAATGCATGATAGGGTATGCTTGACTAATGCAAGGAGCTAGGGTGGGAGGGGTATGGAATGCATGGTGGGGGTATGCTCGTCAGATGCGAGGGTGGGAGTGGTGGAGGAATATGTGGTGGGGCTATGCTTGTCTAATGTGAGGAGCTAGGGTAGGAGGGGTGGAGGAATGTATGGTGGAGCTATGCTTGTCTAATGCAAGGAGCTAGGGTGGGAGGGGTGGAGGAATGCATGGTGGGGGTATTCTTGTCAGATTGGAGGGGCTAGGGTGGGAGGGGTGGAGGAATGCATGGTGGGGGTATGCTCGTCAAATGCGAGGGGCTAGGGTGGGAGGGGTGGAGGAATGCATGGTGGGGGTATGCTTGTCAGATGCGAGGGGCGAGGGTGGTAGGGGTGGAGGAATGCATGGTGGGGGTATGCTTGTCAGATGCGAGGGTGGGAGGGGTGGAGGAATGCATGGTGGGGGTATGCTTGTCTGATGCGAGGGGCTAGGGTGGGAGGGGTAGAGGAATGCATGGTGGGGTTATACTCATCAGATGCGAGGGGCTAGGGTGGGAGGGGTGTAGGAATGCATGGTGGGGGTATGCCTGTCAGATGCGAGGGGCTTGGGTGGGAGGGGTGGAGGAATGCATGGTGGGGGTATGCTTGTCAGATGCAAGGGGCTAGGGTTGGAGGGGTGGAGTAATGCATGGTGGGGGTATGCTTATCAGATTTGAGAGGCGAGAGTGGGAGGGGTGGAGGCATGCATGGTGGAGGTATGCTTGTCAGATGCGAGTGGCGAGGGTGGGAGGGGTGGAGGAATGTATGGTGGGGCCATGCTTCTCTAATGCGAGAAGATATGGGGGAGGGGTGGAGGAATGCATGGTGGGGGTATGCTTGACAGTTGCGCGGGCGAGGGAGAGGGTGGGAGGGTGGGAGGGGTGGATGAATGCATGATAGGGTATGCTTGTCTAATGCAAGGAGCTAGGGTGGGAGGGGTGAAGGAATGTATGGTGTGGGTATGCTCGTCAGATGCAAGGGGCGAGGGTGGGAGTGGTGGAGGAATATGTGGTGGGGCTATGCTTGTCTAATGTGAGGAGCTAGGGTGGGAGGGGTGGAGGAATATATGGTGGGGCTATGCTTGTCTAATGCAAGGAGCTAGGGTGGGAGTGGTGGAGGAATGCATGGTGGGGGTATTCTTGTCAGATGCGAGGTGCTAGGGTGGGAGGGGTGGAGGAATGCATGGTGGGGGTATGCCTGTCAGATGCGAGGGGCTAGGGTGGGAGGGGTGGAGGAATGCATGGTGGGGGTATGCCTGTCAGATGCGAGGGGTTAGGGTGGGATGGGTGGAGGAATGCATGGTGGGGGTATGCTTGTCAGATGCGAGGGGCGAGGCTGGGAGGGGTGGAGGAATGCATGGTGGGGGTATGCTTGTCAGATGCGAGGGTGGGAGGGTTGGAGGAACGCATGGTGGGGTTATGCTTGTCAGATGCGAGGGGCTAGGGCGAGAGGGGTGGAGGAATGCATGGTAGGGCTATGCTTGTCTAATGCGAGGAGCTAGGGTGGGAGAGGTGGAGGAATGCATGCTGGGGGCATGCTTGTCATATGAGGGGGGCTAGGGTGGGAGTGGTGGAGGAATGCATGGTGGGGGTATGCCTGTCTAATGCAAGGAGCAAGGGTGGGAGGGGTGGAGGAATGCATGGTGGGGGTCTGCTTGTCAGATGCGAGGGGCGAGGGTGGATGCGGTGGAGGAATGCATGGTGGGGGTATGCCTGTCAGGTGCGAGGTGCGATGGACGGAGGGGTGGAGCAATGCATGGTCTGGGTATGCTTGCCAGATGCGAGGGGCTAGGGTTGGAAGGGTGGAGGAATGCATGGTAGGGGTATGCTTGTCAGATGCGAGGGGCGAGGGTGGGAGCGGTGGAGGAATGCATGGTGGAGGTATGCTCATCTAATGCGAGGAGATATGGGGAGGGGTGGAGGAATGCATGGTGGGGGTATGCTTGACAGTTGCGAGGGCGAGGGTGGGAGGGCGGGAGGGGTGGATGAATGCATGATAGGGTATGCTTGACTAATGCAAGGAGCTAGGGTGGGAGGGGTATGGAATGCATGGTGGGGGTATGCTCGTCAGATGCGAGGGTGGGAGTGGTGGAGGAATATGTGGTGGGGCTATGCTTGTCTAATGTGAGGAGCTAGGGTAGGAGGGGTGGAGGAATGTATGGTGGAGCTATGCTTGTCTAATGCAAGGAGCTAGGGTTGGAGGGGTGGAGGAATGCATGGTGGGGGTATTCTTGTCAGATGCGAGGGGCTAGGGTGGGAGGGGTGGAGGAATGCATGGTGGGGGTATGCTCGTCAAATGCGAGGGGCTAGGGTGGGAGGGGTGGAGGAATGCATGGGGTGGGTGTGCTTGTCAGATGCGAGGGGCGAGGTTGGTAGGGGTGGAGGAATGCATGGTGGGGGTATGCTTGTCAGATGCGAGGGTGGGAGGGGTGGAGGAATGCATGGTGGGGGTATGCTTGTCTGATGCGAGGGGCTAGGGTGGGAGGGGTAGAGGAATGCATCGTGGGGTTATACTCATCAGATGCGAGGGGCTAGGGTGGGAGGGGTGTAGGAATGCATGGTGGGGGTATGCCTGTCAGATGCGAGGGGCTTGGGTGGGAGGGGTGGAGGAATGCATGGTGGGGGTATGCTTGTCAGATGCGAGGGGCAAGGGTGGGATGGGTGGAGGAATGCATGGTGGGGGTATGCTTGTCAGATGCGAGGGTGGGAGGGGTGGAGGAATGCATGGTGGGGTTATGCTTGTCAGATGCGAGGGGCTAGGGTGGGATGGGGTGGAGGAATGCATGGTGGGGGCATGCTCGTCAGATGCGAGGGGCGAGGGTGGGAGGGGTGGAAGAATGCATGGTGGGGCTATGCTTGTCTAATGCGAGGAGCTAGGGTGGGAGGGGTGGAGGAATGCATGGTGGGGAATGCTTGTCAGATGCGAGGGGCCAGGGTCGGAGGGGTGGAGGAATGCATGGTGGAGGAATGCTTGTCAGATGCGAGGCGCTAGGGTGGGAGGGATAGTTGAATGCATGGTAGGGCTATGCTTGTCTAATGCGAGGAGCTAGGGTGGGAGGAGTGGAGGAATGCATGGCAGGGCTATGCTTGTCTAATGCGAGAAGCTAGGGTGGGAGGGGTGGAGGACTGCATGGTGGGGATATGCTCATCCTTTGCAAGGGGCGAGGGTCCGAGGGGTGGAGGAATGCATCGTGGGGATATGT
Source organism: Ambystoma mexicanum (assembly GCF_040938575.1). Lineage (NCBI taxonomy): Eukaryota > Metazoa > Chordata > Amphibia > Caudata > Ambystomatidae > Ambystoma > Ambystoma mexicanum. The sequence continues at coordinate 68,922,469 of NC_090932.1, read as the reverse complement.
TTGTTAGATGCGAGGGGCTAGGGTTGGAGGGGTGGAGGAATGCATGGTGGGGGTATGCTTGTCAGATGCGAGGGGCGAGGGTCGGAGGGGTAGAGGAATGCATGGTGGGGGTATGTTTGTCAGATGCGAGGGGCTAGGGTTGGAGGGGTGGAGGAATGCATGGTGGGGCTATGCATGTCTAATGCGAGGAGATAGGGTGGGAGGGGTGGAGGAATGCATGGTGGGGAATGCTTGTCAGATGTGAGGGGCGAGGGTCGGAAGGGTTGAGGAATGCATGGTGGGGGAATGCTTGTCAGATGTGAGGAGCTAGGGCGGGAGGGGTGGAGGAATGCATGGTAGGGCTATGATTGTCTAATGCGAGGAGCTAGGGTGGGAGAGGTGGAGGAATGCATGGCTGGGCTATGCTTGTCTAATGCGAGGAGCTAGGGTGGGAGGGGTGGAGGACTGCATGGTGGGGATATGCTCATCAGATGCAAGGGGCGAGGGTCGGAGGGGTGGAGGAATGCATGGTGGGGATATGCTTGCCAGATGCGAGGGGCTAGGGTTGGAAGGGTGGAGGAATGCATGGTGGGGGTATGCTTGTCAGATGCGAGGGGTGAGGGTGGGAGCGGTGGAGGAATGCATGGTGGAGGTATGCTCGTCAGATGCGAGGGGCGAGGGTGGGAGGGGTGGAGGAATGCTTGGTGGAGCTATGCTTGTCTAATGCGAGGATCTAGGGTGGGAGGGGTGGAGGAATGCATGGTGGGGAATGCTTGTCAGATGCGAGGGGCGAGGGTCGGAGGGGTGGAGGAATGCATGGTGGGGGAATGCTTGTCAGATGCGAGGAGCTAGGGTGGGAGGGGTGGAGGAATGCATGGTAGGGCTATGCTTGTCTAATGCGAGGAGCTAGGGTGGGAGGGCTGGAGGAATGCATGTCGGGGCTATGCTTGTCTAATGCGAGGAGCTAGGGTGGGAGGGGTGGAGGACTGCATGGTGGGGATATGCTCATCAGATGCAAGGGGCGAGGGTCGGGGGGTGGAGGAATGCATGGTGGGGATATGCTTGTCAGATGCGAGGGGCTAGGGTTGGAGGGGTGGAGGAATGCATGGTGGGGGTGTGCCTGTCAGGTCCGAGGTGCGAGGATCGGAGGGGTGGAGCAATGCATGGTGTGGGTATGCTTGCCAGAAGTGAGGGGCTAGGGTGGGAGGGGTGGAGGAATGCATGGTTGGGGTATGCTCGTCAGATGCAAGGGGTGAGGGTCAGAGAGGTGGAGGAATGCAAGGTGGGGGTATGCTTGTCAGATGCGAAGGGTGAGGGTGCGAGGGGTGGAGGAATGCATGGTGGGGCTATGCTTGTCTAATGCGAGGAGCTAGGACAGGATGGGTGGAGGAATGCATGGTGGGGCTATGCTTGTCTAATTCGAGGAGCTAGGGTTGGAGGGGTGGATGAAAGCATGTTGGGGGTATGCTTGTCAGATGCAAGGAGCTAATGTGGGAAGGGTGGAGGAATGCATGGTGGGGGAATGCTTGTCAGATGTGAGGGGCGAGGGTGGGAGGGGTGCAGGAATGCATGGTGGGGGAATGCTTGTCAGATGCGACGAGCGAGGGTGGGAGGGGTGGAGGAATGCATGGTGGGGGTATGCTCGTCATATGTGGGGGCGTGGGTCGGAGGGGTGGAGGAATGCATGGCGGGGGTATATTTGTCTAATGCGAGGAGCTATGGTGGGAGGAGTGGAGGAATGCATGGTAGTGGTATGCTTGTCTAATGCGAGGAGCTAGGGTGAGAGGGGTGGAAGAATGCATGGTGGCGGTATGCTTGTCAGATGCGATGGGCTACGATGGGAGGGGTGGAGGAATGCATGGCGGGGGTATGCTTGTCAGATGCGAGGGGCTAGGGTGGGAGGGGTGGAGGAATGCATGGTGGGGGTATGCTCGTCAGAAGCGAGGGGCGAGGATCGGAGGGGTGGAGAATGCATGGAGGGGGTATGCTCGTCAGATGCAAGGGGCGGGGTCGGAGGGGAGGAGGAATGCATGGTGGGGGTATGTTTGTCAGATGCGAGGGGCTAAGGTGGGGGGGTGGAGGAATGCATGGTGGGGGTATGCTTGTCAGATGCGAGGGGCTACGGTGGGAGGGGTGGAGGAATGCATGGTGGGGTATGCTTGTCAGATGCAAGGGGCGAGGGTGGGAGGGGTGGAGGAATGCATGGTGGGGTATGCTCGTCATATGCAAGGGGCTGGGGTGGAGGGATGCATGGTGGGGGTATGCTTGTCAGATGCGAGGGGCGAGGGTGGGAGGGGTGGAGGAATGCATGGTGGGGGAATGCTTGTCAGATGCGACGGGCGAGGGTGGGAGGGGTGGAGTAATGCATGGTGGGGGTATGCTCGTCATATGTGAGGGGCGTGGGTCGGAGGGGTTGAGGAATGCAGGGTGGGGGTATATTTGTCTAATGCGAGGAGCTATGGTGGGAGGGGTGGAGGAATGCATGGTAGGGGTATGCTCATCTAATGCGAGGAGCTAGGGGGGGAGGGGTGAAGGAATGCATGGTGGGGGTATGCTTGTCAGATGCGAGGGGCTAGGGTGGGAGGGGTGAAGGAATGCATGGCCGGGGTATGCTTGTCAGATGCGAGGGGCTAGGGTGGGAGGGGTGGAGGAATGCATGGTGGGGGTATGCTCGTCAGATGTGAGGGGCGGGGTCGGAGGGGAGGAGGAATGTATGGTGGGGGTATGTTTGTCAGATGCGAGGGGCTAATGTGGGGGGGTGGAGGAATGCATGGTGGGGGTATGCTTGTCAGATGCGAGGGGCTAGGGTGGGAGGGGTGGAGGAATGCATGGTGGGGTATGCTTGTCAGATGCAAGGGGTGAGGGTGGGAGGGGTGGAGGAATGCATGGTGGGGGTATGCTTGTCTAATGCGAGGAGCTAGGGTGGGAGGGGTGGAGGAATGTATGGTGGGGCTATGCTTGTCTAATGCGAGGAGCTAGGGTGGGAGGGGTGGAGGAATGCATGATGGGGCTATGCTTGTCTAATGCGAGGAGCTAGGGTGGGAGGGGTGGAGGAATGCATGTTGGGGAATGCTTGTCAGATGCAAGGAGCTAGGGTGGGAGGGGTTTAGGAATGCATGGTAGGGCTATGATTGTCTAATGCGAGGAGCTAGGGTGGGAGGGGTGGAGGAATGCATGATGGCTATGCTTGTCTAATGCGAGGAGCTAGGGTGGGAGGGGTGGAGGAAAGCATGGTGGGGAATGCTTGTCAGATGCGAGTGGCGAGGGTCGGAGGGGTGGAGGAATGCATGGTGGGGGAATGCTTGTCAGATGCGAGGAGCTAGGGTGGGAGGGGTGGAGGAATGCATGGTAGGGCTATGCTTGTCTAATGCGAGGAGCTAGGGTGGAGGGGTGGAGGAATGCATGTCGGGGCTATGCTTGTCTAATGCGAGGAGCTAGGGTGGGAGGGGTGGAGGACTGCATGGTGGGGATATGCTCATCAGATGCAAGGGGCGAGGGTCGGAGGGGTGGAGGAATGCATGGTGGGGATATGCTTGTCAGATGCGAGGGGCTAGGGTTGGAGGGGTGGAGGAATGCATGGTGGGGGTGTGCCTGTCAGGTGCGAGGTGCGAGGATCGGAGGGGTGGAGGAATGCAATGTGGGGGTATGCTTATTCGATGTGAAGGTTGAGGGTGGGAGGGGTGGAGGAATGCATGGTGGGGCTATGCTTGTCTAATGCGAGGAGCTAGGACAGGATTGGTGGAGGAATGCATGGTGGGGCTATGCTTGTCTAGTTCGAGGAGCTAGGGTTGGAGGGGTGGATAAAAGCATGTTGGGGGTATGCTTGTCAGATGCGAGGAGCTAGGGTGGGAAGGGTGGAGGAATGCATGGTGGGGGAATGCTTGTCAGATGTGAGGGGCGTGGGTCGGAGGGGTGGAGGAATGCATGGCGGGGGTATATTTGTCTAATGCGAGGAGCTATGGTGGGAGGGGTGGAGGAATGCATGGTAGGGGTATGCTCGTCTAAAGCGAGGAGCTAGGGTGGGAGGGGTGGAAGAATGCATGGTGGGGGTATGCTTGTCAGGTGTGAGGGGCTAGGATGGGAGGGGTGGAGGAATGCATGGCGGGGGTATGCTTGTCAGATGCGAGGGGCTAGGGTGGGAGGGGTGGAGGAATGCATGGTGGGGGTATGCTCGTCAGATGCAAGGGGCAAGAATCTGAGGGGTGGAGAATGCATGGAGGGGGTATGCCCGTCAGATGCGAGGGGCGGGGTCGGAGGGGAGGAGGAATGCATGGTGGGGGTATGTTTGTCAGATGCGAGGGGCTAAGGTGGGGGGGGTGGAGGAATGTATGGTGGGGGTATGCTTGTCAGATGCGAGGGGCTATGGTGGGAGGGGTGGAGGAATGCATGGGGGGGTATGCTTGTCAGATGCAAGGGGCGCGGTTGGAAGGGGTGGAGGAATGCATGGTGGGGTATGCTCGTCATATGCAAGGGGCTGGGGTGGAGGGATACATGGTGGGGGTATGCTTGTCAGATGCGAGGGGCGAGGGTGGGAGGGGTGGAGGAATGCATGGTGGGGGAATGCTTGTCAGATGCGACGGGCGAGGGTGGGAGGGGTGGAGGAATGCATGGTGGGGGTATGCTCGTCATATGTTAGGGGCGTGGGTCAGAGGGGTGGAGGAATGCAGGGCGGGGGTATATTTGTCTAATGCGAGGAGCTATGGTGGGAGGGGTGGTGGAATGCATGGTAGGGGTATGCTCATGTAATGCGAGGAGCTAGGGTGGGAGGGGTGGAGGAATGCATGGTGGGGGTATGCTTGTCAGATGCGAGGGGCTAGGGTGGGAGGGGTGGAGGAATGCATGGCGGGGGTATGCTTGTCAGATGCGAGGGGCTAGGGTGGGAGGGGTGGAGAATGCATGGAGGGGGTTTGCTCGTCAGATGCGAGGGGCGGGGTCGGAGGGGTGGAGGAATGCATGGTGGGAGTATGTTTGTCAGATGCGAGGGGCTAAGGTGGGGGGGTGGAGGAATGCATGGTGGGGGTATGCTTGTCAGATGCGAGGGGCTAGGGTGGGAGGGGTGGAGGAATGCATGATGGGGTATGCTTGTTAGATGCAAGGGGCGAGGGTGGGAGGGGTGGAGGAATGCATGGTGGGGGTATGCTTGTCTAATGCGAGGAGCTAGGGTGAGAGGGGTGGAGGAATGTATGGTGGGGCTATGCTTGTCTAATGCGAGGAGCTAGGGTGGGAGGGGTGGAGGAATGCATGATGGGGCTATGCTTGTCTAATGCGAGGAGCTAGGGTGGGAGGGGTGGAAGAATGCATGGTGGGGAATGCTTGTCAGATGCGAGGAGCTAGGGTGGGAGGGGTGGAGGAATGCATGGTGGCTATGCTTGTCTAATGCGAGGAGCTAGGGTGGGAGAGGTGGAGGAAAGCATGGTGGGAGTATTCTTGTCGGATGCGAGGGGCTAGGGTGGGATGGGTGGAGGAATGCATGGTGGGGGTATGCTCGTCAAATGCGAGGGGCTAGGGTGGGAGGGGTGGAGGAATGCATGGTGGGGGTATGCTTGTCAGATGCAAGGGTGGGAGGGGTGGAGGAATGCATGGTGGGGTTATGCTTGTCAGATGCCAGGAGCTCGGGTGGGAGAGGTAGAGGAATGCATGGTAGGGCTATGATTGTCTAATGCAAGGAGCTAGGGTGGGAGGGGTGGAGGAATGCATGGTGGCTATGCTTCTCTAATGCGAGGAGCTAGGGTGGGAGGGGTGGAGGAAAGCATGGTGGAAGTATTCTTGTCAGATGCGAGGGGCTAGGGTGGGATGGGTGGAGGAATGCATGGTGGGGGTATGCTCGTCAAATGCAAGGGGCTAGGGTGGGAGGGGTGGAGGAATGCATGGTGGGGGTATGCTTGTCAGATGCGAGGGTGGGAGGGGTGGAGGAATGCATGGTGGGGGTATGTTTGTCAGATGCGAGGGGCTAGGGTGGGAGGGGTGGAGGAATGCATGGTGGGGGCATGCTCGTCAGATGCGAGGGGCGAGGGTGGGAGCGGTGGAGGAATGCATGGTGGGGCTATGCTTGTCTAATGCGAGGAGCTAGGGTGGGAGGGGTGGAGGATTGCATGGTGGGGAATGCTTGTCAGATGCGAGGGCGAGGGTCGGAGGGGTGGAGGAATGCATGGTGGGGGAATGCTTGTCAGATGCGAGGAGCTAGGGTGGGAGCGGTAGAGGAATGCATGGTAGGGCTATGCTTGTCTAATGCGAGGAGCTAGGGTGGGAGGGGTGGAGGAATGCATGGCGGGGCTATGCTTGTCTAATGCGAGGAGCTAGGGTGGGAGGGGTGGAGGAATGCATGGCGGGGCTATGCTTGCCTAATTCGAGGAGCTAGGATGGGAGAGGTGGAGGAATGCATGGTGGGGATATGCTCGTCAGATGCGAGGGGCTAGGGTTGGAGGGGTGGAGGAATGCATGGTGGGGGTATGCTTGTCAGATGCGAGGGTGGGAGGGGTGGAGGAATGCATGGTGGAGGTATGCTCGTCAGATGCGAGGGGCGAGGGTGGGAGGGGTGGAGGAATGTATGGTGGGGCCATGCTTGTTTAATGCGAGGAGATATGGGGGAGGGGTGGAGGAATGCATGGTAGGGGTATGCTTCACAGTTGCGAGGGTGGGAGGGCAGGAGGGGTGGATGAATGCATGATAGGGTATGCTTGTCTAATGCAAGGAGCTAGGGTGGGAGGGGTGAAGGAATGCATGGTGGGGGCATGCTCGTCAGATGCGAGGGGCGAGGGTGGGAGGGGTGGAGGAATATGTGGTGGGGCTATGCTTGTCTAATGCGAGGAGCTAGGGTGGCAGGGGTGGAGGAATGTATGGTGGGGCTATGCTTGTCTAATGCGAAGAGCTAGGGTGGGAGGGGTGGAGGAATGCATTGTGGGGGTATTCTTGTCAGATGCGAGGGGCTAGGGTGGGAGGGGTGGAGGAATGCATGGTGGGGGTATGCTCGTCAAATGCGAGGGGCTAGGGTGGGAGGGGTGGAGGAATGCATGGTGGGGGTATGCTTGTCAGATGCGAGGGGCGAGGGTGGGAGGGGTGGAGGAATGTATGGTGGGGGTATGCTTGTCAGATGCGAGGGTGGGAGGGGTGGAGGAATGCATTGTGGGGGTATTCTTGTCAGATGCGAGGGGATAGGGTGGGAGGGATGGAGGAATGCATGGTGGGGGTATGCTCATCAGATGCGAGGGGCTAGGGTGGGAGGGGTGGAGGAATGCATGGTGGGGGTATGCCTGTCAGATGCGAGGGGCTAGGGTGGGAGGGGTGGAGGAATGCATGGTGGGGGTATGCTTGTCAGATGCGAGGGGCGAGGGTGGGAGGGGTGGAGGAATGCATGGTGGGGGTATGCTTGTCAGATGCGAGGGTGGGAGCAGTGGAGGAATGCATGGTGGGGTTATTCTTGTCAGATGCGAGGGGCTAGGGTGGGAGGGGTGGAGGAATGCATGGTGGGGCTATGCTCGTCTAATGCGAGGAGCTAGGGTGGGAGGGGTGGAGGAATGAATGGTGGGGAATGCTTGTCAGATGCGAGGGGCGAGGGTCAGAGGGGTGGAGGAATGCATGGTGGAGGAATGCTTGTCAGATGCAAGGAGCTAGGGTGGGAGGGGTAGAGGAATGTATGGTAGGGCTATGATTGTCTAATGCGAGGAGCTAGGGTGGGAGGGGTGGAGGAATGCATGCCAGGGCTATGCTTGTCTAATGCAAGGAGCTAGGGTGGGTGGGGTGGAGGACTGCATGGTGGGGATATGCTCATCCTTTGCAAGGGGGAAGGGTCTGAGGGGTGGAGGAATGCATGGTGGGGATATGTTTGTTAGATGCGAGGGGCTAGGGTTGGAGGGGTGGAGGAATGCATGGTGGGGGTATGCTTGTCAGATGCGAGGGGCGAGGGTGGGAGGGGTGGAGGAATGCATGGTGGGGGTATGTTTGTCAGATGCAAGGGGCTAGGGTCGGAGGGGTGGAGGAATGCATGGTGGGGCTATGCATGTCTAATGCGAGGAGCTAGGGTGGGAGGGGTGGAGGAATGCATGGTGGGGAATGCTTGTCAGATGTGAGGGGCGAGGGTCGGAAAGGTGGAGGAATGCATGGTGGCAGAATGCTTGTCAGATGCGAGGAGCTAGAGCGGGAGGGGTGGAGGAATGCATGGTAGGGCTATGCTTGTCTAATGCGAGGAGCTAGGGTGGGAGAGGTGGAGGAATGCATGGCGGGGCTATGCTTGTCTAATGCGAGGAGCTAGGGTGGGAGGGGTGGAGGACTGCATGGTGGGGACATGCTCATCAGATGCAAGGGGCGAGGTCGGAGGGATGGAAGAATGCATGGTGGAGATATGCTTGTCAGATGCGAGGGGCTAGGGTTGGAGGGGTGAAGTAATGTATGGTGGGGGTATGCTTGTCAGATGCGAGGGGCTAGGGTGGGAGGGGTGGAGGAATGCATGGTGGGGGTATGCTCGTCAGATGCGAGGGGGTAGGGTGGGAGGGGTGGAGGATGCATGGTGGGGGTATGCTTGTCAGGTGCGAGGGGCTAGGGTCGGAGGGGCGGAGGAAAGCATGGTGTGGGTATGCTTGTCAGATGCGAGGGGCGAGGGTGGGAGGGGTGGGGGAATGGATGGTGGGGGTATGCTTGTCAGATGCGAGGGTGGGAGGGGTGGAGGAATGCATGGTGGGGTTATGCTTGTCAGATGCGAGGGACTAGGGTGGGAGGGGTGGAGGAATGCATGGTGGGGGCATGCTCGTCAGATGCAAGGGGCGAGGGTGGGAGCGGTGGAGGAATGCATGGTGGGGCTATGCTTGTCTAATGCGAGGAGCTAGGGTGGGAGGGGTGGAGGAATGCATGGCGGGGCTATGCTTGTCTAATGCGAGGAGCTAGGATGGGAGAGGTGGAGGAATGCATGGTGGGGATATGCTCGTCAGATGCGAGGGGCTAGGGTTGGAGGGGTGGAGGAATGCATGGTGGGGGTATGCTTGTCAGATGCGAGGGTGGGAGGGGTGGAGGAATGCATGGTGGAGGTATGCTCGTCAGATGCGAGGGGCGAGGGTGGGAGGGGTGGAGGAATGTATGGTGGGGCCATGCTTGTCTAATGCGAGGAGATATGGGGGAGGGGTGGAGGAATGCATGGTGGGGGTATGCTTCACAGTTGCGAGAGCGAGGGTGGGAGGGCAGGAGGGGTGGATGAATGCATGATAGGGTATGCTTGTCGAATGCAAGGAGCTAGGGTGGGAGGGGTGAAGGAATGCATGGCGGGGGTATGCTCGTCAGATGCGAGGGGCGAGGGTGGGAGGGGTGGAGGAATATGTTGTGGGGCTATGCTTGTCTAATGCGAGGAGCTAGGATGGGAGCGGTGGAGGAATGTATGGTGGGGCTATGCTTGTCTAATGCGAGGAGCTAGGGTGGGAGGGGTGGAGGAATGCATTGTGGGGGTATTCTTGTCAGATGCGAGGGGCTAGGGTGGGAGGGGTGGAGGAATGCATGGTGGGGGTATGCTCGTCAAATGCGAGGGGCTAGAGTGGGAGGGGTGGAGGAATGCATGGTGGGGGTATGCTTGTCAGATGCGAGGGGCGAGGGTGGGAGGGGTGGAGGAATGCATGGTGGGGGTATGCTTTCTGATGCGAGGGGATAGGGTGGGAGGGGTGGAGGAATGCATGTTGGGGGTATGCTCTTCAGATGCGAGGGGCTAGGGTGGGAGGGGTGGAAGAATGCATGGTGGGGGTATGCCTGTCCGATGCGAGGAGCTAGAGCGGGAGGGGTGGAGGAATGCATGGTAGGGCTATGCTTGTCTAATTCGAGGAGCTAGGGTGGGAGAGGTGGAGGAATGCATGGCGGGGCTATGCTTGTCTAATGCGAGGTGCTAGGGTGGGAGGGGTGGAGGACTGCATGGTGGGGACATGCTCATCAGATGCAAGGAGCGAGGTCGGAGGGGTGGAGGAATGCATGGTGGGGATATGCTTGCAAGATGCGAGGGGCTAGGGTTGGACGGGTGAAGTAATGCATGGTGGGGGTATGCTTGTCAGATGCGAGGGGCTAGGGTGGGAGGGGTGGAGGAATGCGTGGTGGGGGTATGCTCGTCAGATGCGAGGGGCTAGGGTGGGAGGGGTGGAGGATGCATGGTGGGGGTATGCTTGTCAGGTGCGAGGGGCTAGGGTCGGAGGGGTGGAGGAATGCATGGTGTGGGTATGCTTGTCAGATGCGAGGGGCGAGGGTGGGAGGGGTTGGGGGAATGGATGGTGGGGGTATGCTTGTCAGATGCGACGGTGGGAGCGGTGGAGGAATGCATGGTGGGGTTATGCTTGTCAGATGCGAGGGGCTAGGGTGGGAGGGGTGGAGGAATGCATGGTGTGGGCATGCTCGTCAGATGCAAGGGGCGAGGGTGGGAGCGGTGGAGGAATGCATGGTGGGCTATGCTTGTCTAATGCGAGGAGCTAGGGTGGGAGGGGTGGAAGAATGCATGGCAGGCTATGCTTGTCTAGTGCGAGGAGCTAGGATGGGAGAGGTGGAGGAATGCATAGTGGGGATATGCTCGTCAGATGCGAGGGGCTAGGGTTGGAGGGGTGGAGGAATGCATGGTGGGATTATGCTTGTCAGATGCGAGGGTGGGAGGGGTGGAGGAATACATGGTGGAGGTATGCTCGTCAGATGCGAGATGCGAGGGTGGGAGGGGGGGAGGAATGTATGGTGGGGCCATGCTTGTTTAATGCGAGGAGATATGGGGGAGGGGTGGAAGAATGCATGGTGGGGGTATGTTTCACAGTTGCGAGAGCGAGGGTGGGAGGGCAGGAGGGGTGGATGAATGCATGATAGGGTATGCTTGTCTAATGCAAGGAGCTAGGGTGGGAGGGGTGAAGGAATGCATGGTGGGGGTATGCTCGTCAGATGCGAGGGCGAGGGTGGGAGGGGTGGAGGAATATGTGGTGGGGCTATGCCTGTCTAATGCAAGGAGCTAGGGTGGGAGCGGTGGAGGAATGTATGGTGGGGCTATGCTTGTCTAATGCGAGGAGCTAGGGTGGGAGGGGTGGAGGAATGCATTGTGGGGATATTCTTGTCAGATGCGAGGGGCTAGGGTGGGAGGGGTGGAGGAATGCATGGTGGGGGTATGCTCGTCAAATGCGAGGGGCTAGGGTGGGAGGGGTGGAGGAATGCATGGTGGGGGTATGCTTGTCAGATGTGAGGAGCGAGGGAAGGAGGGGTGGAGCAATGCATGGTGGGGGTATGCTTGTCAGATGCGAGGGTGGGAGGGGTGGAGGAATGCATGGTGGGGGTATGCTCATCAGATGCGAGGGGCTAGGGTGGGAGGGGTGGAGGAATGCATGGTGGGGGTATGCCTGTCAGATGCGAGGAGCTAGAGCGGGAGGGTGGAGGAATGCATGGTAGGGCTATGCTTGTCTAATGCGAGGAGCTAGGGTGGGAGAGGTGGAGGAATGCATGGCGGGGCTATGCTTGTCTTATGCGAGGAGCTAGGTTGGGAGGGGTGGAGGACTGCATGGTGGGGACATGCTCATCAGATGCAAGGGGCAAGGTCGGAGGGGTGGAGGAATGCATGGTGGGGATATGCTTGTCAGATGCGAGGGGCTAGGGTTGGAGGGGTGAAGTAATGCATGGTGGGGGTATGCTTGTCAGATGCGAGGGGCTAGGGTGTGAGGGGTGGAGGAATGCATGGTGGGGGTATGCTCGTCAGATGCGAGGGGCTAGGGTGGGATTGGTGGAGGATGCATGGTGGGGGTATGCTTGTCAGGTGCGAGGGGCTAGGGTCGGAGGGGTGGAGGAATGCATGGTGTGGGTATGCTTGTCAGATGCGAGGGGCGAGGGTGGGAGGGGTGGGGGAATGGATGGTGGGGGTATGCTTGTCAGATGCGACGGTGGGAGGGGTGGAGGAATGCATGGTGGGGTTATGCTTGTCAGATGCGAGGGGCTAGGGTGGGAGGGGTGGAGGAATATATGGTGGGGCATGCTCGTCAGATGCAAGGGGCGAGGGTGGGAGTGGTGGAGGAATGCATGGTGGGGCTATGCTTGTCTAATGGGAGGAGCTAGGGTGGGAGGGGTGGAGGAATGCATGCCGGGGCTATGCTTGTCTAATGCAAGGAGCTAGGATGGGAGAGGTGGAGGAATGCATGGTGGGGATATGCTCGTCCGATGCGAGGGGCTAGGGTTGTAGGGGTGGAGGAATGCCTGGTGGGGGTATGCTTGTCAGATGCGAGGGTGAGAGGGGTGGAGGAATGCATGGTGGAGGTATGCTCGTCAGATGCGAGATGCGAGGGTGGGAGGGGTGGAGGAATGTATGGTGGGGCCATGCTTGTCTAATGCGAGGAGATATGGGGGAGGGGTGGAGGAATGCATGGTGGGGGTATGCTCGTCAAATGCAAGGGGCTAGGGTGGGAGGGGTGGAGGAATGCATGGTGGGGGTATGCTTGTCAGATGCGAGGGGCGAGGGTGGGAGGGGTGGAGGAATGCATGGTGGGGGTATGCTTGTCAGATTCGAGGGTGGGAGGGGTGGAGGAATGCATGGTGGGGGTATGCTTTCTGATGCGAGGGGCTAGGGTGGGAGGGATGGAGGAATATATGGTGGGGGCATGCTCGTCAGATGCAAGGGGCGAGGGTGGGAGCGGTGGAGGAATGCATGGTGGGGCTATGCTTGTCTAATGCGAGGAGCTAGGGTGGGAGGGGTGGAGGAATGCATGGCGGGGCTATGCTTGTCTAATGCGAGGAGCTAGGATGGGAGAGGTGGAGGAATGCATGGTGGGGATATGCTCGTCCGATGCGAGGGGCTAGGGTTGGAGGGGTGGAGGAATGCCTGGTGGGGGTATGCTTGTCAGATGCGAGGGTGAGAGGGGTGGAGGAATGCATGGTGGAGGTATGCTCGTCAGATGCGAGATGCGAGGGTGGGAGGGGTGGAGGAATGTATGGTGGGGCCATGCTTGTCTAATGCGAGGAGATATGGGGGAGGGGTGGAGGAATGCATGGTGGGGGTATGCTCATCAAATGCGAGGGGCTAGGGTGGGAGGGGTGGAGGAATGCATGGTGGGGGTATGCTTGTCAGATGCGAGGGGCGAGGGTGGGAGGGGTGGAGGAATGCATGGTGGGGGTATGCTTGTCAGATGCGAGGGTGGGAGGGGTGGAGGAATGCATGGTGGGGGTATGCTTTCTGATGCGAGGGGATAGGGTGGGAGGGGTGGAGGAATGCATGGTGGGGGTATGCTCATCAGGTGCGAGGGGCTAGGGTGGGAAGGGTGGAGGAATGCAAGGTGGGGGTATGCCTGTCAGATGCGAGGAGCTAGAGCGGGAGGGGTGGAGGAATGCATGGTAGGGCTATGCTTGTGTAATGCGAGGAGCTAGGGTGGGAGAGGTTGAGGAATGCATGGCGGGGCTATGCTTGTCTAATGCGAGGAGCTAGGGTGGGAGGGGTGGAGGAATGCATGGTGGGGTTATTCTTGTCAGATGCGAGGGGCTAGGGTGGGAGGGGTGGAGGAATGCATGGTGGGGGCATGCTCGTCAGATGCGAGGGGCGAGGGTGGGAGGGGTGGAGGAATGCATGGTGGGGCTATGCTTGTCTAATGCGAGGAGCTAGGGTGGGAGGGGTGGAGGAATGAATGGTGGGGAATGCTTGTCAGATGCGAGGGGCGAGGGTCGGAGGGGTGGAGGAATGCATGGTGGAGGAATGCTTGTCAGATGCGAGGAGCTAGGGTGGGAGGGGTAGAGGAATGCATGGTAGGGCTATGATTGTCTAATGCGAGGAGCTAGGTTGGGAGGGGTGGAGGAATGCATGCCAGGGCTATGCTTGTCTAATGCAAGGAGCTAGGGTGGGTGGGGTGGAGGACTGCATGGTGGGTATATGCTCATCCTTTACAAGGGGCGAGGGTCCGAGGGGTGGAGGAATGCATGGTGGGGATATGTTTGTTAGATGCGAGGGGCTAGGGTTGGAGGGGTGGAGGAAAGCATGGTGGGGGTATGCTTGTCAGATGCGAGCGGCGAGGGTGGGAGGGGTGGAGGAATGCATGGTGGGGGTATGTTTGTCAGATGCAAGGGACTAGGGTGGGAGGGGTGGAGGAATGCATGGTGGGGCTATGCATGTCTAATGCGAGGAGCTAGGGTGGGAGGGGTGGAGGAATGCATGGTGGGGAATGCTTGTCAGATGTGAGGTTCGAGGGTCGGAAAGGTGGAGGAATGCATGGTGGAAGAATGCTTGTCAGATGCGAGGAGCTCGAGCAGGAGGGGCGGAGGAATGCATGGTAGGGCTATGCTTGTCTAATGCGAGGAGCTAGGGTGGGAGAGGTGGACGAATGCATGGCGGGGCTATGCTTGTCTAATGCGAGGAGCTAGGGTGGGAGGGGTGGAGGACTGCATGGTGGGGACATGCTCATCAGATGCAAGGGGCGAGGTTGGAGGGGTGGAGGAATGCATGGTGGGGATATGCTTGTCAGATGCGAGGGGCTAGGGTTGGAGGGGTGAAGTAATGCATGGTGGGGGTATGCTTGTCAGATGCGAGGGGCTAGGGTGGGAGGGGTGGAGGAATGCATGGTGGGGGTATGCTCGTCAGATGCGAGGGGCTAGGGTGGGAGGGATGAAGGATGCATGGTGGGGGTATGTTTGTCAGGTGCGAGGGGCTAGGGTCGGAGGGGTGGAGGAATGCATGGTGTGGGTATGCTTGTCAGATGCGAGGGGCGAGGGTGGGAGGGGTGGGGGAATGGATGGTGGGGGTATGCTTGTCAGATGCGACGGTGGGAGGGGTGGAGGAATGCATGGTGGGGTTATGCTTGTCAGATGCGAGGGGCTAGGGTGGGAGGGGTGGAGGAATGCATGGTGGGGGCATGCTCGTCAGATGCAAGGGGCGAGTGTGGGAGCGGTGGAGGAATGCATGGTGGGGCTATGCTTGTCTAATGCGAGGAGCTAGGGTGGGAGGGGTGGAGGAATGCATGGTGGGGGAATGCTTGTCAGATGCGAGGAACTAGGGTGGGAGGGGTAGAGGAATGCATGGTGGGGGTATGCTCGTCAGATGCGAGGTGCTAGGATGGGAGGGGTGATGGATGCATGGTGGGGGTATGCTTGTCAGGTGCGAGGGGCTAGGGTCGGAGGGGTGGAGGAATGCATGGTGTGGGTATGCTTGTCAGATGCGAGGGGCGAGGGTGGGAGGAGTGGGGGAATGGATGGTGGGGGTATGCTTGTCAGATGGGACGGTGGGAGGGGTGGAGGAATGCATGGTGGGGTTATGCTTGTCAGATGCGAGGGGTTAGGGTGGGAGGGGTGGAGGAATGCATGGTGGGGGCATGCTCGTCAGATGCAAGGGGCGAGGGTGGGAGCGGTGGAGGAATGCATGGTGGGGCTATGCTTGTCTAATGCGAGGGGCTAGGGTGGGAGGGGTGGAGGAATGCATGGTGGGGGAATGCTTGTCAGATGCGAGGAGCTAGGGTGGGAGGGGTAGAGGAATGCATTTTAGGGCAATGCTTGTCTAATGCGAGGAGCTAGGGGGGGAGCGGTGGAGGAATGCATGGCGGGGCTATGCTTGTCTAATGCGAGGAGCTAGGGTGGGAGGGGTGGAGGAATGCATGGCGGGGCTATGCTTGTCTTATGCGAGGAGCTAGGATGGGAGGGGTGGAGGAATGCATGGTGGGGATATGTTCGTCAGATGCAAGGGCTAGGGTTGGAGGGGTGGACTAATGCATGGTGGGGGTATGCTTGTCAGATGCGAGGGGCGAGAGTGGGAGGGGTGGAGGCATGCATGGTGGAGGTATGCTCGTCAGATGCGAGTGGCGAGGGTGGGAGGGGTGGAGGAATGTATGGTGGGGCCATGATTGTCTAATGCGAGGAGATATGGGTGAGGGGTGGAGGAATGCATGGTGGGGGTATGCTTGACAGTTGCGAGGGCGAGGGCGAGGGTGGGAGGCTGGGAGGGGTGGATGAATTCATGATAGGGTATGCTTGTCTAATGCAAGGTGCTAGCGTGGGAGGGGTGAAGGAATGCATGGTGGGGGTATGCTCGTCAGATGCGAGGGGCGAGGGTGGGAGTGGTGGAGGAATATGTGGTGGGGGTATGCTCGTCAAATGCGAGGGGCTTTGTGGGAGGGGTGGAGGAATGCATAGTGGGGGCATGCTCGTCAGATGCAAGGGGCGAGGGTGGGAGCGGTGGAGGAATGCATGGTGGGGCTATGCTTGTCTAATGCGAGGAGCTAGGGTGGGAGGGGTGGAGGAATGCATTGTGGGGATTGCTTATCAGATGTGAGGGGCGAGGATCGGACGGGTGGAGGAATGCATGGTGGGGGAATGCTTGTCAGATGCGAGGAGCTAGGGTGGGAGGGGTGGAGGAATGCATGGTGGCTATGCTTGTCTATTGCGAGGAGCTAGGGTAGGAGGGGTGGAGGAATGCATGGTGGGGGTATTCTTGTCAGATGTGAGGGGCTAGGGAGGGAGGGGTGGAGGAATGCATGGTGGGGGTATGCTCGTCAAATGCGAGGGGCTAGGGTGGGAGGGGTGGAGGAATGCATAGTGGGGGCATGCTCGTCAGATGCAAGGGGCGAGGGTGGGAGCGGTGGAGGAATGCATGGTGGGGCTATGCTTGTCTAATGCGAGGAGCTAGGGTGGGAGGGGTGGAGGAATGCATTGTGGGGATTGCTTATCAGATGTGAGGGGCGAGGATCGGACGGGTGGAGGAATGCATGGTGGGGGAATGCTTGTCAGATGCGAGGAGCTAGGGTGGGAGGGGTGGAGGAATGCATGGTGGGGATATGCTCGTCAGATGCAAGGGGCTAGGGTTGGAGGGGTGGAGTAATGCATGGTGGGGGTATGCTTGTCAGATGCGAGGGGCGAGAGTGGGAGCGGTGGAGGAATGCATGGTGGGGGTATGCTTGACAGTTGCGAGGGCGAGGGTGGGAGGCTGGGAGGGGTGGATGAATTCATGATAGGGTATGCTTGTCTAATGCAAGGAGCTAGGGTGGGAGCGGTGAAGGAATGCATTGTGGGGATTGCTTATCAGATGTGAGGGGCGAGGATCGGACGGGTGGAGGAATGCATGGTGGGGGAATGCTTGTCAGATGCGAGGAGCTAGGGTGGGAGGGGTGGAGGAATGCATGGTGGGAGTATGCTCGTCAGATGCGAGGGGCGAGGGTGGGAGTGGTGGAGGAATATGTGGTTGGGCTATGCTTGTCTAATGTGAGGAGCTAGGGTGGGAGGGGTGGAGGAATGTATGGTGGGGCTATCCTTGTCTAATGCAAGGAGCTAGGGTGGGAGGGGTGGAGGAATGCATGGTGGCTATGCTTGTCTAATGCGAGGATCTAGGGTGGGAGGGTTGGAGGAATGCATGGTGGGGGTATTCTTGTCAGATGCGAGGGGCTAGGGTGGGATGGGTGGAGGAATGCATGGTGGGGGTATGCTCGTCAAATGCAAGGGGCTAGGGTGGGAGGGGTGGAGGAATGCATAGTGGCGGTATGCTCATCAGATGCGAGGGGCTAGGGTGGGAGGGGGGGAGGAATGCAGGGTGGGGGTATGCCTGTCAGATGCGAGGGGCTAGGGTGGGAGGGGTGGAGGAATGCATGGTGAGGGTATGCTTGTCAGATGTGAGGGTGGGAGGGGTGGAGGAATGCATGGTGGGGTTATGCTTGTCAGATGCGAGGGGCTAGGGTGGGAGGGGTGGAGGAATGCATGGTGGGGGCATGCTCGTCAGATGCAAGGGGCGAGGGTGGGAGGGGTGGAGGAATGCATGGTGGGGCTATGCTTGTCTAATGCGAGGAGCTAGGGTGGGAGGGGTGGAGGAATGCATGGTGGGGAATGCTTGTCAGATGCGAGGGGCGAGGGTCGGAGGGGTGGAGGAATGCATGGTGGGGGTATGCTTGTCAGATGCGAGGGTGGGAGGGGTGGAGGAATGCATGGTGGGGGTATGCTTTCTGATGCGAGGGGATAGGGTGGGAGGGGTGGAGGAATGCATGGTGGGGGTATGCTCATCAGGTGCGAGGGGCTAGGGTGGGAAGGGTGGAGGAATGCAAGGTGGGGGTATGCCTGTCAGATGCGAGGAGCTACAGCGGGAGGGGTGGAGGAATGCATGGTAGGGCTATGCTTGTCTAATGCGAGGAGCTAGGGTGGGAGAGGTTGAGGAATGCATGGCGGGGCTATGCTTGTCTAATGCGAGGAGCTAGGGTGGGAGGGGTGGAGGAATGCATGGTGGGGTTATTCTTGTCAGATGCGAGGGGCTAGGGTGGGAGGGGTGGAGGAATGCATGGTGGGGGCATGCTCGTCAGATGCGAGGGGCGAGGGTGGGAGGGGTGGAGGAATGCATGGTGGGGCTATGCTTGTCTAATGCGAGGAGCTAGGGTGGGAGGGGTGGAGGAATGAATGGTGGGGAATGCTTGTCAGATGCGAGGGGCGAGGGTCGGAGGGGTGGAGGAATGCATGGTGGAGGAATGCTTGTCAGATGCGAGGAGCTAGGGTGGGAGGGGTAGAGGAATGCATGGTAGGGCTATGATTGTCTAATGCGAGGAGCTAGGTTGGGAGGGGTGGAGGAATGCATGCCAGGGCTATGCTTGTCTAATGCGAGGAGCTAGGGTGGGTGGGATGGAGGACTGCATGGTGGGGATATGCTCATCCTTTACAAGGGGCGAGGGTCCGAGGGGTGGAGGAATGCATGGTGGGGATATGTTTGTTAGATGCGAGGGGCTAGGGTTGGAGGGGTGGAGGAATGCATGGTGGGGGTATGCTTGTCAGATGCGAGCGGCGAGGGTGGGAGGGGTGGAGGAATGCATGGTGGGGGTATGTTTGTCAGATGCAAGGGACTAGGGTGGGAGGGGTGGAGGAATGCATGGTGGGGCTATGCATGTCTAATGCGAGGAGCTAGGGTGGGAGGGGTGGAGGAATGCATGGTGGGGAATGCTTGTCAGATGTGAGGTTCGAGGGTCGGAAAGGTGGAGGAATGCATGGTGGCAGAATGCTTGTCAGATGCGAGGAGCTCGAGCAGGAGGGGCGGAGGAATGCATGGTAGGGCTATGCTTGTCTAATGCGAGGAGCTAGGGTGGGAGAGGTGGACGAATGCATGGCGGGGCTATGCTTGTCTAATGCGAGGAGCTAGGGTGGGAGGGGTGGAGGACTGCATGGTGGGGACATGCTCATCAGATGCAAGGGGCGAGGTTGGAGGGGGTGAGGAATGCATGGTGGGGATATGCTTGTCAGATGCGAGGGGCTAGGGTTGGAGGGGTGAAGTAATGCATTATGGGGGTATGCTTGTCAGATGCGAGGGGCTAGGGTGGGAGAGGTGGAGGAATGCATGGTGGGGGTATGCTCGTCAGATGCGAGGGGCTAGGGTGGGAGGGGTGAAGGATGCATGGTGGGGGTATGTTTGTCAGGTGCGAGGGGCTAGGGTCGGAGGGGTGGAGGAATGCATGGTGGGGGCATGCTCGTCAGATGCAAGGGGCGAGGGTGGGAGCGGTGGAGGAATGCATGGTGGGGCTATGCTTGTCTAATGCGAGGAGCTAGGGTGGGAGGGGTGGAGGAATGCATGGTGGGGCAATGCTTGTCAGATGCGAGGAGCTAGGGTGGGAGGGGTAGAGGAATGCATTTTAGGGCAATGCTTGTCTAATGCGAGGAGCTAGGGGGGGAGTGGTGGAGGAATGCATGGCGGGGCTATGCTTGTCTAATGCGAGGAGCTAGGGTGGGAGGGGTGGAGGAATGCATGGCGGGGCTATGCTTGTCTAATGCGAGGAGCTAGGATGGGAGGGGTGGAGGAATGCATGGTGGGGATATGTTCGTCAGATGCAAGGGCTAGGATTGGAGGGGTGGACTAATGCATGGTGGGGGTATGCTTGTCAGATGCGAGGGGCGAGAGTGGGAGGGGTGGAGGCATGCATGGTGGAGGTATGCTCGTCCGATGCGAGTGGCGAGGGTGGGAGGGGTGGAGGAATGTATGGTGGGGCCATGATTGTCTAATGCGAGGAGATATGGGGGAGGGGTGGAGGAATGCATGGTGGGGGTATGCTTGACAGTTGCGAGGGCGAGGGCGAGGGTGGGAGGCTGGGAGGGGTGGATGAATTCATGATAGGGTATGCTTGTCTAATGCAAGGTGCTAGCGTGGGAGGGGTGAAGGAATGCATGGTGGGGGTATGCTCGTCAGATGCGAGGGGCGAGGGTGGGAGTGGTGGAGGAATATGTGGTGGGGCTATGCTTGTCTAATGTGAGGAGCTAGGGTGGGAGGGGTGGAGGAATGTATGGTGGGGCTATGCTTGTCTAATGCAAGGAGCTAGGGTGGGAGGGGTGGAGGAATGCATGGTGGCAATGCTTGTCTAATGCGAGGAGCTAGGGTCGGAGGGGTGGAGGAATGCATGGTGGGGGTATTCTTGTCAGATGCGAGGGGCTAGGGAGGGAGGGGTGGAGGAATGCATGGTGGGGGTATGCTCGTCAAATGCGAGGGGCTAGGGTGGGAGGGGTGGAGGAATGCATAGTGGGGGCATGCTCGTCAGATGCAAGGGGCGAGGGTGGGAGCGGTGGAGGAATGCATGGTGGGGCTATGCTTGTCTAATGCGAGGAGCTAGGGTGGGAAGGGTGGAGGAATGCATTTTGGGGATTGCTTATCAGATGTGAGGGGCGAGGATCGGACGGGTGGAGGAATGCATGGTGGGGTTATGCTTATCAGATGCGAGGGGCTAGGGTGCGAGGGGTGGAGGAATGCATGGTGGGGGCATGCTCGTCAGATGCAAGGGGCGAGTGTGGGAGCGGTGGAGGAATGCATGGTGGGGCTATGCTTGTCTAATGCGAGGAGCTAGGGTGCGAGGGGTGGAGGAATGCATGGTGGGGGAATGCTTGTCAGATGCGAGGAGCTAGGGTGGGAGGGGTAGAGGAATGCATGGTGGGGGTATGCTCGTCAGATGCGAGGTGCTAGGATGGGAGGGGTGATGGATGCATGGTGGGGGTATGCTTGTCAGGTGCGAGGGGCTAGGGTCGGAGGGGTGGAGGAATGCATGGTGTGGGTATGCTTGTCAGATGCGAGGGGCGAGGGTGGCAGGGGTGGGGGAATGGATGGTGGGGGTATGCTTGTCAGATGCGACGGTGGGAGGGGTGGAGGAATGCATGGTGGGGTTATGCTTGTCAGATGCGAGGGGCTAGGGTGGGATGGGTGGAGGAATGCATGGTGGGGGCATGCTCGTCAGATGCAAGGGGCGAGGGTGGGAGCGGTGGAGGAATGCATGGTGGGGCTATGCTTGTCTAATGCGAGGAGCTAGGGTGGGAGGGGTGGAGGAATGCATGGTGGGGCAATGCTTGTCAGATGCGAGGAGCTAGGGTGGGAGGGGTAGAGGAATGCATTTTAGGGCAATGCTTGTCTAATGCGAGGAGCTAGGGGGGGAGTGGTGGAGGAATGCATGGCGGGGCTATGCTTGTCTAATGCGAGGAGCTAGGGTGGGAGGGGTGGAGGAATGCATGGCGGGGCTATGCTTGTCTAATGCGAGGAGCTAGGATGGGAGGGGTGGAGGAATGCATGGTGGGGATATGTTCGTCAGATGCAAGGGCTAGGATTGGAGGGGTGGACTAATGCATGGTGGGGGTATGCTTGTCAGATGCGAGGGGCGAGAGTGGGAGGGGTGGAGGCATGCATGGTGGAGGTATGCTCGTCCGATGCGAGTGGCGAGGGTGGGAGGGGTGGAGGAATGTATGGTGGGGCCATGATTGTCTAATGCGAGGAGATATGGGGGAGGGGTGGAGGAATGCATGGTGGGGGTATGCTTGACAGTTGCGAGGGCGAGGGTGAGGGTGGGAGGCTGGGAGGGGTGGATGAATTCATGATAGGGTATGCTTGTCTAATGCAAGGTGCTAGCGTGGGAGGGGTGAAGGAATGCATGGTGGGGGTATGCTCGTCAGATGCGAGGGGCGAGGGTGGGAGTGGTGGAGGAATATGTGGTGGGGCTATGCTTGTCTAATGTGAGGAGCTAGGGTGGGAGGGGTGGAGGAATGTATGGTGGGGCTATGCTTGTCTAATGCAAGGAGCTAGGGTGGGAGGGGTGGAGGAATGCATGGTGGCAATGCTTGTCTAATGCGAGGAGCTAGGGTCGGAGGGGTGGAGGAATGCATGGTGGGGGTATTCTTGTCAGATGCGAGGGGCTAGGGAGGGAGGGGTGGAGGAATGCATGGTGGGGGTATGCTCGTCAAATGCGAGGGGCTAGGGTGGGAGGGGTGGAGGAATGCATAGTGGGGGCATGCTCGTCAGATGCAAGGGGCGAGGGTGGGAGCGGTGGAGGAATGCATGGTGGGGCTATGCTTGTCTAATGCGAGGAGCTAGGGTGGGAAGGGTGGAGGAATGCATTTTGGGGATTGCTTATCAGATGTGAGGGGCGAGGATCGGACGGGTGGAGGAATGCATGGTGGGGGAATGCTTGTCAGATGCGAGGAGCTAGGGTGGGAGGGGTGGAGGAATGCATGGTGGGGATATGTCCGTCAGATGCAAGGGGCTAGGGTTGGAGGGGTGGAGTAATGCATGGTGGGGGTATGCTTGTCAGATGCGAGGGGCGAGAGTGGGAGGGGTGGAGGAATGCATGGTGGGGGTATGCTTGACAGTTGCGAGGGCGAGGGCGAGGGTGGGAGGCTGGGAGGGGTGGATGAATTCATGATAGGGTATGCTTGTCTAATGCAAGGAGCTAGGGTGGGAGGGGTGAAGGAATGCATGGCGGGAGTATGCTCGTCAGATGCGAGGGGCGAGGGTGGGAGTGGTGGAGGAATATGTGGTGGGGCTATGCTTGTCTAATGTGAGGAGCTAGGGTGGGAGGGGTGGAGGAATGTATGGTGGGGCTATGCTTGTCTAATGCAAGGAGCTAGGGTGGGAGGGGTGGAGGAATGCATGGTGACTATGCTTGTCTAATGCGAGGAGCTAGGGTGGGAGGGGTGGAGGAATGCATGGTGGGGGTATTCTTGTCAGATGCGAGGGGCTAGGGTGGGATGGGTGGAGGAATGCATGGTGGGGGTATGCTCGTCAAATGCAAGGGGCTAGGGTAGGAGGGGTGGAGGAATGCATAGTGGCGGTATGCTCATCAGATGCGAGGGGCTAGGGTGGGAGGGGGGGAGAAATGCAGGGTGGGGGTATGCCTGTCAGATGCGAGGGGCTAGGGTGGGAGGGGTGGAGGAATGCATGGTGGGGGTATGCTTGTCAGATGTGAGGGGCGAGGGTGGGAGGGGTGGAGGAATGCATGGTGGGGGTATGCTTGTCAGATGCGAGGGTGGGCGGGGTGGAGGAATGCATGGTGGGGTTATGCTTGTCAGATGCGAGGGGCTAGGGTGGGAGGGGTGGAGGAATGCATGGTGGGGGCATGCTCATCAGATGTGAGGGGCGAGGGTGGTAGGGGTGGAGGAATGCATGGTGGGGCTATGCTTGTCTAATGCGAGGAGCTAGGGTGGGAGGGGTGGAGGAATGCATGGTGGGGAATGCTTGTCAGATGCGAGGAGCTAGGGTGGGAGGGGTAGAGGACTGCATGGTGGAGGAATGCTTGTCAGATGCGAGGGGCGAGGGTCGGAGGGGTGGAGGAATGCATGGTGGAGGAATGCTTGTCAGATGCGAGGAGCTAGGGTGGGAGGGGTAGAGGAATGCATGGTAGGTGTCACGCTTACCGGGAGACCGGGGTTCGCTGCTTGCGCTCTTCCTCCCTGGCGCCTCTATTCGCGCTTTCGTGCTTGGGGAGGCGCCGGGAGGAGAGTTCCGGGGACAGGGGCTGCAGCTCCTCGGCGTGTGCGTCGGAGACCGCGGTCACTGTCCCGCGCATGCGCCGTGGGGCAGTTGCCCAGGTTTGGAGCGGCTTGCTGCTCAAGCCTCGTTCTGGGTCCGCCGGCGCCTAGCAACGATCAGGCTTGCACTCCGGGCCTCGCGGGCGCCGGCGGCCCATAAAGGGGGAGGCGCGGTCGGGAGCAGATCGCGTCTCAACGCGTTCTGTTCCGGATCGTGTCCTCGCTCTCCTTTGCTTCGCCCTGTGCGGCCCAGCCCTAGACTTCTGCCTCAGCTCTCCTTCCCCCCCTGCCTGCTGCCATTTTGGTTTTTCCCAGGACCAGTTCTGGTCCCCTTCCAGGTCTTCTCCCCAGGTCCTAGCTAGTTCTCCCTCTATTCCTGGTTCCTCTCCCTTGCCAGCCTTAGTTTACCTGCCTGCCTTCCCCTTCCTCTCCTCCCTGGCCAGACCCCTTCTCAGTGGTTCTCCAGTGACTCCCTTGGGACTGTTTCCACGCCTTTGGTCTCTCATCTCTACTGCCTCCAGTGTCAGCCACGGGAGTACTGCTCCCACACCTTGGACTCTCTTCTTCACGGCCTCTGGTACCAGCTAGAAAAGCACGGATTCCACGCCTTTGGCCTTTAATCACCACAGCCTCCAGTGTCAGCTACGGGAGTACTGCTCCCACACCTTTGGACTCTCATCACCACCGCATCAGTGTGAGTTACGGGAGTAGGCTCCCACATCTTGGGACTCTCGTCACCAGAACATCCATTGCCAGCTACGGGAGTACGACTCCCACTCTTTGGGACTCTCGTCACCAGAACATCCATTGCCAGCTACGGGAGTACGACTCCCACTCTTTGGGACTCTCAACTTCTCTAACATCCAGTGCTAGCTTCTGGAGTCCTGCTCTCACATCTTTGAACTCCGGAGCCTCGCCTCATCAAGGATTATCTCCTTCAACTTCTCCGGTCTGTGCTTGCACAGCTCAGACGTCACTGAAACCAGCTTGTGGCGTTGGGAGTCAGCCCATCTTCTACCCAGTATCCATTCTGGGTGGTGGAGAGGCTGGTTGCTTGTGTCACATGATCTTCTCGTCAGTCTGGCTGCCCCGTCGAGATCAACCAGGAATTCAGGTACGCAACTCTCCCGTGATTCTCATCTTAACAGTAGGGCTATGCTTCTCTAATGCGAGGAGCTAGGGTGGGAGGGGTGGAGGAATGCATGGCGGGGCTATGCTTGTCAAATGTGAGGAGCTAGGGTGGGAGGGGTGGAGGACTGCATGGTGGGGATATGCTCATCCTTTGCAAGGGGCGAGGGTCCGAGGGGTGGAGGAATGCATGGTGGGGATATGTTTGTTAGATGTGAGGGGCTAGGGTTGGAGGGGTGGAGGAATGCATAGTGGGGGTATGCTTGTCAGATGCGAGGGGCGAGGGTGGGAGGGGTGGAGGAATGCATGGTGGGGGTATGTTTGTCAGATGCGAGGGGCTAGGGTTGGAGGGGTGGAGGAATGCATGGTGGGGCTATGCATGTCTAATGCGAGGAGCTAGGGTGGGAGGGTTGGAGGAATGCATGGTGGGGAATGCTTGTCAGATGTGAGGGGCGAGGGTCGGAAGGGTGGAGGAATGCATGGTGTGTGAATGCTCGTCAGATGCGAGGAGCTGGGCGAGAGGGGTGGAGGAATGCATGGTAGGGCTATGCTTGTCTAATGCGAGGAGCTAGGGTGAGAAGGATGGAGGAATGCATGGTGGGGGCATGCTTGTCAGGTGAGGGGGGCTAGGGTGGGTGGGGTGGAGGAATGCATGGTGTGGGTATGCTTGTCTAATGCAAGGAGCAAGGGGCGAGGGGTGGAGGAATGCATGCTGGGGGTATGCTTGTCAGATACGAGGGTGGGAGGGGTGGAGGAATGCATGGTCGGGGTATGCTTGTCAGATGCGAGGGGCGAGGGTGGAAGCGGGGGAGGAATGCATGGTGGGGGTATGCCTGTCATGTGCGAGGTGCGAGGGACGGAGGGGTGGAGCAATGCATGGTGTGGGTATGCTTGCCAGATGCGAGGGGCTAGGGTTGGAAGGGTGGAGGAATGCATGGTGGGGGTATGCTTGTCAGATGCGAGGGGCGAGGGTGGGAGCGGTGGAGGAATGCATGGTGGAGGTATGCTCGTCTAATGCGAGGAGATATGGGGGAGGGGTGGAGGAATGCATGGTGGGGGTATGCTTGACAGTTGCGAGGGCGAGGGTGGGAGGGTGGGAGGGGTGGATGAATGCATGATAGGGTATGCTTGTCTAATGCAAGGAGCTAGGGTGGGAGGGTGAAGGAATGCATGGTGGGGGTATGCTCGTCAGATGCGAGGGGCGAGGGTGGGAGTGGTGGAGGAATATGTGGTGGAGCTATGCTTGTCTAATGTGAGGAGCTAGGGTGGGAGGGGTGGAGGAATGTATGGTGGGGCTATGCTTGTCTAATGCAAGGAGCTAGGGTGGGAGGGGTGGAGGAATGCATGGTGGCTATGCTTGTCTAATGCGAGGAGCTAGGGTGGGAGGGGTGGAGGAATGCATGGTGGGGGTATTCTTGTCAGATGCGAGGGGCTAGGGTGGGAGGGGTGGAGGAATGCATGGTGGGGTATGCTCGTCAAATGCGAGGGGCTAGGGTGGGAGGGGTGGAGGAATGCATGGTTGGGGTATGCTTGTCAGATGCGAGGGTGGGAGGGGTGGAGGAATGCATGGTGGGGGTATGCTTGTCAGATGCGAGGGTGGGTGGGGTGGAGGAATGCATGGTGGGGGTATGCTTGTCTGATGCGAGGGTGGGAGGGGTGGAGGAATGCATGGTGGGGTTTTGCTTGTCAGATGCGAGGGGCTAGGGTGGGAGGGGTGGAGGAATGCATGGTGGGGGCATGCTCGTCAGATGCGAGGGGCGAGGGTGGGAGGGGTGGAGGAACGCATGGTGGGGCTATGCTTGTCTAATGCGAGGAGCTAGGGTGGGAGGGGTGGAGGAATGCATGGTGGGGAATGCTTGTCAGATGCGAGGGGCGAGGGTCGGAGGGGTGGAGGAATGCATGGTGGAGGAATGCTTGTCAGATGCGAGGAGCTAGGGTGGGAGGGGTAGAGGAATGCATGGCGGGGCTATGCTTGTCTAATGCGAGGAGCTAGGGAGGGAGGGGTGGAGGACTGCATGGTGGGGATATGCTCATCCTTTGCAATGGGCGAGGGTCCGAGGGGTGGAGGAATAGATGGTGGGGATATGTTTGTTAGATGCGAGGGGCTAGGGTTGGAGGGGTGGAGGAATGCATGGTGGGGGTATGCTTGTCAGATACGAGGGGCGAGGGTGGGAGGGGTGGAGGAATGCATGGTGGGGGTATGTTTGTCAGATGCAAGGGGCTAGGGTTGGAGGGGTGGAGGAATGCATGGTGGGGCTATGCATGTCTAATGCGAGGAGCTAGGGTGGGAGAGGTGGAGAAATGCATGGTGGGGAATGCTTGTCAGATGTGAGGTTCGAGGGTCGGAAAGGTGGAGGAATGCATGGTGGCAGAATGCTTGTCAAATGCGAGGAGCTCGAGCAGGAGGGGCGGAGGAATGCATGGTAGGGCTATGCTTGTCTAATGCGAGGAGCTAGGGTGGGAGAGGTGGACGAATGCATGGCGGGGCTATGCTTGTCTAATGCGAGGAGCTAGGGTGGGAGGGGTGGAGGACTGCATGGTGGGGAATGCTTGTCAGATGCGAGGGGCCAGGGTCGGAGGGGTGGAAGAATGCATGGTGGAGGAATGCTTGTCAGATGCGAGGAGCTAGGGTGGGAGGGATAGTTGAATGCATGGTAGGGCTATGCTTGTCTAATGCGAGGAGCTAGGGTGGGAGGGGTGGAGGAATGCATGGCAGGGCTATGCTTGTCTAATGCGAGAAGCTAGGGTGGGAGGGGTGGAGGACTGCATGGTGGGGATATGCTCATCCTTTGCAAGGGGCGAGGGTCCGAGGGGTGGAGGAATGCATGGTGGGGATATGTTTGTTAGATGCGAGGGGCTAGGGTTGGAGGGGTGGAGGCATGCATGGTGTGGGTATGCTTGTCTAATGCAAGGAGCAAGGGGCGAGGGGTGGAGGAATGCATGCTGGGGGTATGCTTGTCAGATACGAGGGTGGGAGGGGTGGAGGAATGCATGGTCGGGGTATGCTTGTCAGATGCGAGGGGCGAGGGTGGAAGCGGGGGAGGAATGCATGGTGGGGGTATGCCTGTCATGTGCGAGGTGCGAGGGACGGAGGGGTGGAGCAATGCATGGTGTGGGTATGCTTGCCAGATGCGAGGGGCTAGGGTTGGAAGGGTGGAGGAATGCATGGTGGGGGTATGCTTGTCAGATGCGAGGGGCGAGGGTGGGAGCGGTGGAGGAATGCATGGTGGAGGTATGCTCGTCTAATGCGAGGAGATATGGGGGAGGGGTGGAGGAATGCATGGTGGGGGTATGCTTGACAGTTGCGAGGGCGAGGGTGGGAGGGTGGGAGGGGTGGATGAATGCATGATAGGGTATGCTTGTCTAATGCAAGGAGCTAGGGTGGGAGGGTGAAGGAATGCATGGTGGGGGTATGCTCGTCAGATGCGAGGGGCGAGGGTGGGAGTGGTGGAGGAATATGTGGTGGAGCTATGCTTGTCTAATGTGAGGAGCTAGGGTGGGAGGGGTGGAGGAATGTATGGTGGGGCTATGCTTGTCTAATGCAAGGAGCTAGGGTGGGAGGGGTGGAGGAATGCATGGTGGCTATGCTTGTCTAATGCGAGGAGCTAGGGTGGGAGGGGTGGAGGAATGCATGGTGGGGGTATTCTTGTCAGATGCGAGGGGCTAGGGTGGGAGGGGTGGAGGAATGCATGGTGGGGTATGCTCGTCAAATGCGAGGGGCTAGGGTGGGAGGGGTGGAGGAATGCATGGTTGGGGTATGCTTGTCAGATGCGAGGGTGGGAGGGGTGGAGGAATGCATGGTGGGGGTATGCTTGTCAGATGCGAGGGTGGGTGGGGTGGAGGAATGCATGGTGGGGGTATGCTTGTCTGATGCGAGGGTGGGAGGGGTGGAGGAATGCATGGTGGGGTTTTGCTTGTCAGATGCGAGGGGCTAGGGTGGGAGGGGTGGAGGAATGCATGGTGGGGGCATGCTCGTCAGATGCGAGGGGCGAGGGTGGGAGGGGTGGAGGAACGCATGGTGGGGCTATGCTTGTCTAATGCGAGGAGCTAGGGTGGGAGGGGTGGAGGAATGCATGGTGGGGAATGCTTGTCAGATGCGAGGGGCGAGGGTCGGAGGGGTGGAGGAATGCATGGTGGAGGAATGCTTGTCAGATGCGAGGAGCTAGGGTGGGAGGGGTAGAGGAATGCATGGCGGGGCTATGCTTGTCTAATGCGAGGAGCTAGGGAGGGAGGGGTGGAGGACTGCATGGTGGGGATATGCTCATCCTTTGCAATGGGCGAGGGTCCGAGGGGTGGAGGAATAGATGGTGGGGATATGTTTGTTAGATGCGAGGGGCTAGGGTTGGAGGGGTGGAGGAATGCATGGTGGGGGTATGCTTGTCAGATACGAGGGGCGAGGGTGAGAGGGGTGGAGGAATGCATGGTGGGGGTATGTTTGTCAGATGCAAGGGGCTAGGGTTGGAGGGGTGGAGGAATGCATGGTGGGGCTATGCATGTCTAATGCGAGGAGCTAGGGTGGGAGAGGTGGAGAAATGCATGGTGGGGAATGCTTGTCAGATGTGAGGTTCGAGGGTCGGAAAGGTGGAGGAATGCATGGTGGCAGAATGCTTGTCAAATGCGAGGAGCTCGAGCAGGAGGGGCGGAGGAATGCATGGTAGGGCTATGCTTGTCTAATGCGAGGAGCTAGGGTGGGAGAGGTGGACGAATGCATGGCGGGGCTATGCTTGTCTAATGCGAGGAGCTAGGGTGGGAGGGGTGGAGGACTGCATGGTGGGGAATGCTTGTCAGATGCGAGGGGCCAGGGTCGGAGGGGTGGAAGAATGCATGGTGGAGGAATGCTTGTCAGATGCGAGGAGCTAGGGTGGGAGGGATAGTTGAATGCATGGTAGGGCTATGCTTGTCTAATGCGAGGAGCTAGGGTGGGAGGGGTGGAGGAATGCATGGCAGGGCTATGCTTGTCTAATGCGAGAAGCTAGGGTGGGAGGGGTGGAGGACTGCATGGTGGGGATATGCTCATCCTTTGCAAGGGGCGAGGGTCCGAGGGGTGGAGGAATGCATGGTGGGGATATGTTTGTTAGATGCGAGGGGCTAGGGTTGGAGGGGTGGAGGCATGCATGGTGGGGGTATGCTTGTCAGATGCGAGGGGCGAGGGTGGGAGGGGTAGAGGAATGCATGGTGGGGGTATGTTTGTCAGATGCGAGGGGCTAGGGTGGGAGGGGTGGAGGAATGCATGGTGGGGCTATGCATGTCTAATGCGAGGAGATAAGGTGGGAGGGGTGGAGGAATGCATGGTGGGGAATGCTTGTCAGATGTGAGGGGCGAGGGTCGGAAGGGTGGAGGAATGCATGGTGGGGGAATGCTTGTCAGATGTGAGGAGCTAGGGCGGGAGGGGTGGAGAAATGCATGGTAGGGCTATGATTGTCTAATGCGAGGAGCTAGGGTGGGAGAGGTGGAGGAATGCATGGCTGGGCTATGCTTGTCTAATGCGAGGAGCTAGGGTGGGAGGGGTGGAGGACTGCATGGTGGGGATATGCTCATCAGATGCAAGGGGCGAGGGTCGGAGGGGTGGAGGAATGCATGGTGGGGATATGCTTGCCAGATGCGAGGGGCTAGGGTTGGAAGGGTGGAGGAATGCATGGTGGGGGTATGCTTGTCAGATGCGAGGGGTGAGGGTGGGAGCGGTGGAGTAATGCATGGTGGAGGTATGCTCGTCAGATGCGAGGGGCGAGGGTGGGAGGGGTGGAGGAATGCTTGGTGGAGCTATGCTTGTCTAATGCGAGGATCTAGGGTGGGAGGGGTGGAGGAATGCATGGTGGGGAATGCTTGTCAGATGCGAGGGGCGAGGGTCGGAGGGGTGGAGGAATGCATGGTGGGGGAATGCTTGTCAGATGCGAGGAGCTAGGGTGGGAGGGGTGGAGGAATGCATGGTAGGGCTATGCTTGTCTAATGCGAGGAGCTAGGGTGGGAGGGCTGGAGGAATGCATGTCGGGGCTATGCTTGTCTAATGCGAGGAGCTAGGGTGGGAGGGGTGGAGGACTGCATGGTGGGGATATGCTCATCAGATGCAAGGGGCGAGGGTCGGGGGGGTGGAGGAATGCATGGTGGGGATATGCTTGTCAGATGCGAGGGGCTAGGGTTGGAGGGGTGGAGGAATGCATGGTGGGGGTGTGCCTGTCAGGTGCGAGGTGCGAGGATCGGAGGGGTGGAGCAATGCATGGTGTGGGTATGCTTGCCAGAAGTGAGGGGCTAGGGTGGGAGGGGTGGAGGAATGCATGGTGGGGTATGCTCGTCAGATGCAAGGGGTGAGGGTCAGAGAGGTGGAGGAATGCAAGGTGGGGGTATGCTTGTCAGATGCGAAGGGTGAGGGTGGGAGGGGTGGAGTAATGCATGGTGGGGCTATGCTTGTCTAATGCGAGGAGCTAGGACAGGATGGGTGGAGGAATGCATGGT
Source organism: Ambystoma mexicanum (assembly GCF_040938575.1). Taxonomy (NCBI): domain Eukaryota; kingdom Metazoa; phylum Chordata; class Amphibia; order Caudata; family Ambystomatidae; genus Ambystoma; species Ambystoma mexicanum. The sequence goes on along the minus strand of NC_090932.1, from coordinate 68,891,236 downwards.
GGGGCTATGCTTGTCTAATTCGAGGAGCTAGGGTTGGAGGGGTGGATGAAAGCATGTTGGGGGTATGCTTGTCAGATGCCAGGAGCTAAGGTGGGAAGGGTGGAGGAATGCATGGTGGGGGAATGCTTGTCAGATGTGAGGGGCGAGGGTGGGAGGGGAGCGGGAATGCATGGTGGGGGAATGCTTGTCAGATGCGACGGGCGAGGGTGGGAGGGGTGGAGGAATGCATGGTGGGGGTATGCTCGTCATAATTGAGGGGCGTGGGTCGGAGGGGTGGAGGAATGCATGGCGGGGGTATATTTGTCTAATGCGAGGAGCTATGGTGGGAGGAGTGGAGGAATGCATGGTAGTGGTATGCTTGTCTAATGCGAGGAGCTAGGGTGGGAGGGGTGGAAGAATGCATGGTGGCGGTATGCTTGTCAGATGCGAGGGGCTAGGATGGGAGGGGTGGAGGAATGCATGGCGGGGGTATGCTTGTCAGATGCGAGGGGCTAGGGTGGGAGGGGTGGAGGAATGCATGGTGGGGGTATGCTCGTCAGATGCGAGGGGCGAGGATCGGAGGGGTGGAGAATGCATGGAGGGGGTATGCTCGTCAGATGCGAGGGGCGGGGTCGGAGGGGAGGAGGAATGCATGGTGGGGGTATGTTTGTCAGATGCGAGGGGCTAAGGTGGGGGGGTGGAGGAATGCATGGTGGGGGTATGCTTGTCAGATGTGAGGGGCTAGGGTGGGAGGGGTGGAGGAATGCATGGTGGGGTATGCTTGTCAGATGCAAGGGGCGAGGGTGGGAGGGGTGGAGGAATGCATGGTGGGGTATGCTCGTCATATGCAAGGGGCTGGGGTGGAGGGATGCATGGTGGGGGTATGCTTGTCAGATGCGAGGGGCGAGGGTGGGAGGGGTGGAGGAATGCATGGTGGGGGAATGCTTGTCAGATGCGACGGGCGAGGGTGGGAGGGGTGGAGGAATGCATGGTGGGTGTATGCTCGTCATATGTGAGGGGCGTGGGTCGGAGGGGTTGAGGAATGCAGGGCGGGGGTATATTTGTCTAATGCGAGGAGCTATGGTGGGAGGGGTGGAGGAATGCATGGTAGGGGTATGCTCATCTAATGCGAGGAGCTAGGGTGGGAGGGGTGGAGGAATGCATGGTGGGGGTATGCTTGTCAGATGCGAGGGGCTAGGGTGGGAGGGGTGAAGGAATGCATGGCGGGGGTATGCTTGTCAGATGCGAGGGGCTAGGGTGGGAGGGGTGGAGGAATGCATGGTGGGGGTATGCTCGTCAGATGTGAGGGGCGGGGTCGGAGGGGAGGAGGAATGCATGGTGGGGGTATGTTTGTCAGATGCAAGGGGCTAATGTGGGGGGGTGGAGGAATGCATGGTGGGGGTATGCTTGTCAGATGCGAGGGGCTAGGGTGGGAGGGGTGGAGGAATGCATGGTGGGGTATGCTTGTCAGATGCAAGGGGCGAGGGTGGGAGGGGTGGAGGAATGCATGGTGGGGGTATGCTTGTCTAATGCGAGGAGCTAGGGTGGGAGGGGTGGAGGAATGTATGGTGGGGCTATGCTTGTCTAATGCGAGGAGCTAGGGTGGGAGGGGTGGAGGAATGCATGATGGGGCTATGCTTGTCTAATGCGAGGAGCTAGGGTGGGAGGGGTGGAGGAATGCATGTTGGGGAATGCTTGTCAGATGCAAGGAGCTAGGGTGGGAGGGGTAGAGGAATGCATGGTAGGGCTATGATTGTCTAATGCGAGGAGCTTGGGTGGGAGGGGTGGAGGAATGCATGATGGCTATGCATGTCTAATGCGAGGAGCTAGGGTGGGAGGGGTGGAGGAAAGCATGGTGGGGAATGCTTGTCAGATGCGAGGGGCGAGGGTCGGAGGGGTGGAGGAATGCATGTTGGGGGAATGCTTGTCAGATGCGAGGAGCTAGGGTGGGAGGGGTGGAGGAATGCATGGTAGGGCTATGCTTGTCTAATGCGAGGAGCTAGGGTGGAGGGGTGGAGGAATGCATGTCGGGGCTATGCTTGTCTAATGCGAGGAGCTAGGGTGGGAGGGGTGGAGGACTGCATGGTGGGGATATGCTCATCAGATGCAAGGGGCGAGGGTCGGAGGGGTGGAGGAATGCATGGTGGGGATATGCTTGTCAGATGCGAGGGGCTAGGGTTGGAGGGGTGGAGGAATGCATGGTGGGGGTGTGCCTGTCAGGTGCGAGGTGCGAGGATCGGAGGGGTGGAGCAATGCATGGTGTGGGTATGCTTGCCAGAAGTGAGGGGCTACGGTGGGAGGGGTGGAGGAATGCATGGTGGGGGTATGCTCGTCAGATGCACGGGGCGAGGGTCAGAGAGGTGGAGGAATGCAATGTGGGGGTATGCTTATTCGATGTGAAGGTTGAGGGTGGGAGGGGTGGAGGAATGCATGGTGGGGCTATGCTTGTCTAATGCGAGGAGCTAGGACAGGATTGGTGGAGGAATGCATGGTGGGGCTATGCTTGTCTAGTTCGAGGAGCTAGGGTTGGAGGGGTGGATAAAAGCATGTTGGGGGTATGCTTGTCAGATGCGAGGAGCTAGGGTGGGAAGGGTGGAGGAATGCCTGGTGGGGGAATGCTTGTCAGATGTGAAGGGCGTGGGTCGGAGGGGTGGAGGAATGCATGGCGGGGGTATATTTGTCTAATGCGAGGAGCTATGGTGGGAGGGGTGGAGGAATGCATGGTAGGGGTATGCTCGTCTAAAGCGAGGAGCTAGGGTGGGAGAGGTGGAAGAATGCATGGTGGGGGTATGCTTGTCAGGTGTGAAGGGCTAGGATGGGAGGGGTGGAGGAATGCATGGCGGGGGTATGCTTGTCAGATGCGAGGGGCTAGGGTAGGAGGGGTGGAGGAATGCATGGTGGGGGTATGCTCGTCAGATGCGAGGGGCAAGAATCTGAGGGGTGGAGTATGCATGGAGGGGGTATGCTCGTCAGATGCGAGGGGCGGGGTCGGAGGGGAGGAGGAATGCATGGTGGGGGTATGTTTGTCAGATGCGAGGGGCTAAGGTGGGGGGGTGGAGGAATGTATGGTGGGGGTATGCTTGTCAGATGCGAGGGGCTATGGTGGGAGGGGTGGAGGAATGCATGGTGGGGTATGCTTGTCAGATGCAAGGGGTGAGGGTGGGAGGGGTGGAGGAATGCATGGTGGGGTATGCTCGTCATATGCAAGGGCTGGGGTGGAGTGATACATGGTGGGGGTATGCTTGTCAGATGCGAGGGGCGAGGGTGGGAGGGGTGGAGGAATGCATGGTGGGGGAATGCTTGTCAGATGCGACGGGCGAGGGTGGGAGTGGTGGAGGAATGCATGGTGGGGGTATGCTCGTCATATGTTAGGGGCGTGGGTCGGAGGGGTGGAGGAATGCAGGGCGGGGGTATATTTGTCTAATGCGAGGAGCTATGGTGGGAGGGGTGGAGGAATGCATGGTAGGGGTATGCTCATCTAATGCGAGGAGCTAGGGTGGGAGGGGTGGAGGAATGCATGGTGGGGGTATGCTTGTCAGATGCGAGGGGCTAGGGTGGGAGGGGTGGAGGAATGCATGGCGGGGGTATGCTTGTCAGATGCGAGGGGCTAGGGTGGGAGAGGTGGAGGAATGCATGGTGGGGGTATGCTCGTCAGATGCGAGGGGAGAGGATCGGAGGGGTGGAGAATGCATGGAGGGGGTATGCTCGTCAGATGCGAGGGGCTGGGTCGGAGGGGTGGAGGAATGCATGGTGGCGGTATGTTTGTCAGATGCGAGGGGCTAAGGTGGGGGGGTGGAGGAATGCATGGTGGGGGTATGCTTGTCAGATGCGAGGGGCTAGGGTGGGAGGGGTGGAGGAATGCATGGTGGGGAATGCTTGTCAGATGCGAGGGGCGAGGGTCTGAGGGGTGGAGGAATGCATGGTGGGGGAATGCTTGTCAGATGCGAGGAGCTAGGGTGGGAGCGGTAGAGGAATGCATGGTAGGGCTATGCTTGTCTAATGCGAGGAGGTAGGGTGGGAGCGGTGGAGGAATGCATGGCGGGGCTATGCTCGTCTAATGTGAGGAGCTAGGGTGGGAGGGGTGGAGGAATGCATGGCGGGGCTATGCTTGTCTAATGCGAGGAGCTAGGATGGGAGAGGTGGAGGAATGCATGGTGGGGATATGCTCGTCAGATGCGAGGGGCTAGGGTTGGAGGGGTGGAGGAATGCATGGTGGGGATATGCTTGCCAGATGCGAGGGTGGGAGGGGTGGAGGAATGCATGGTGGAGGTATGCTCATCAGATGCGAGGGGCGAGGGTGGGAGGGGTGGAGGAATGTATGGTGGGGCCATGCTTGTCTAATGCGAGGAGATATGGGGGAGGGGTGGAGCAATGCATGGTAGGGGTATGCTTCACAGTTGCGAGAGCGAGGGTGGGAGGGCAGGAGGGGTGGATGAATGCATGATAGGGTATGCTTGTCTAATGCAAGGAGCTAGGGTGGGAGGGGTGAAGGAATGCATGGTGGGGGCATGCTCGTCAGATGCGAGGGGCGAGGGTGGGAGGGGTGGAGGAATGTATCGTGGGGCTATGCTTGTCTAATGCGAGGAGCTAGGGTGGGAGGGGTGGAGGAATGCATTGTGGGGGTATTCTTGTCAGATGCGAGGGGCTAGGGTGGGAGGGGTGGAGGAATGCATGGTGGGGGTATGCTCGTCAAATGCGAGGGGCTAGGGTGGGAGGGGTGGAGGAATGCATGGTGGGGGTATGCTTGTCAGATGCGAGGGGCGAGGGTGGGAGTGGTAGAGGAATGTATGGTGGGGGTATGCTTGTCAGATGCGAGGGTGGGAGGGGTGGAGGAATGCATTGTGGGGGTATTCTTGTCAGATGCGAGGGGATAGGGTGGGAGGGGTGGAGGAATGCATGGTGGGGGTATGCTCATCAGATGCGAGGGGCTAGGGTGGGAGGGGTGGAGGAATGCATGGTGGGGGTATGCCTGTCAGATGCGAGGGGCTAGGGTGGGAGGGGTGGAGGAATGCATGGTGGGGGTATGCTTGTCAGATGCGAGGGGCGAGGGTGGGAGGGGTGGAGGAATGCATGGTGGGGGTATGCTTGTCAGATGCGAGGGTGGGAGCGGTGGAGGAATGCATGGTGGGGTTATTCTTGTCAGATGCGAGGGGCTAGGGTGGGAGGGGTGGAGGAATGCATGGTGGGGGTATGCTCATCAGATGCGAGGGGCTAGGGTGGGAGGGGTGGAGGAATGCATGGTGGGGGTATGCCTGTCAGATGCGAGGGGCTAGGGTGGGAGGGGTGGAGGAATGCATGGTGGGGGTATGCTTGTCAGATGCGAGGGGCGAGGGTGGGAGGGGTGGAGGAATGCATGGTGGGGGTATGCTTGTCAGATGCGAGGGTGGGAGCGGTGGAGGAATGCATGGTGGGGTTATTCTTGTCAGATGCGAGGGGCTAGGGTGGGAGGGGTGGAGGAATGCATGGTGGGCGCATGCTCGTCAGATGCAAGGGGTGAGGGTGGGAGGGGTGGAGGAATGCATGGTGGGGCTATGCTCGTCTAATGCGAGGAGCTAGGGTGGGAGGGGTGGAGGAATGAATGGTGGGGAATGCTTGTCAGATGCGAGGGGCGAGGGTCGGAGGGGTGGAGGAATGCATGGTGGAGGAATGCTTGTCAGATGCAAGGAGCTAGAGTGGGAGGGGTAGAGGAATGCATGGTAGGGCTATGATTGTCTAATGCGAGGAGCTAGGGTGGGAGGGGTGGAGGAATGCATGCCAGGGCTATGCTTGTCTAATGCGAGGAGCTAGGGTGGGTGGGGTGGAGGACTGCATGGTGGGGATATGCTCATCCTTTGCAAGGGGGAAGGGTCTGAGGGGTGGAGGAATGCATGGTGGGGATATGTTTGTTAGATGCGAGGGGCTAGGGTTGGAGGGGTGGAGGAATGCATGGTGGGGGTATGCTTGTCAGATGCGAGGGGCGAGGGTGGGAGGGGTGGAGGAATGCATGGTGGGGGTATGTTTGTCAGATGCAAGGGGCTAGGGTCGGAGGGGTGGAGGAATGCATGGTGGGGCTATGCATGTCTAATGCGAGGAGCTAGGGTGGGAGGGGTGGAGGAATGCATGGTGGGGAATGCTTGTCAGATGTGAGGTGCGAGGGTCGGAAAGGTGGAGGAATGCATGGTGGCAGAATGCTTGTCAGATGCGAGGAGCTAGAGCGGGAGGGGTGGAGGAATGCATGGTAGGGCTATGCTTGTCTAATGCTAGGAGCTAGGGTGGGAGAGGTGGAGGAATGCATGGCGGGGCTATGCTTGTCTAATGCGAGGAGCTAGGGTGGGAGGGGTGGAGGACTGCATGGTGGGGACATGCTCATCAGATGCAAGGGGCGAGGTCGGAGGGATGGAGGAATGCATGGTGGAGATATGCTTGTCAGATGCGAGGGGCTAGGGTTGGAGGGGTGAAGTAATGCATGGTGGGGGTATGCTTGTCAGATGCGAGGGGCTAGGGTGGGAAGGGTGGAGGAATGCATGGTGGGGGTATGCTCGTCAGATGCGAGGGGGTAGGGTGGGAGGGGTGGAGGATGCATGGTGGGGGTATGCTTGTCAGGTGCGAGGGGCTAGGGTCGGAGGGGCGGAGGAATGCATGGTGTGGGTATGCTTGTCAGATGCGAGGGGCGAGGGTGGGAGGTGTGGGGGAATGGATGGTGGGGGTATGCTTGTCAGATGCGAGGGTGGGAGGGGTGGAGGAATGCATGGTGGGGTTATGCTTGTCAGATGCGAGGGACTAGGGTGGGAGGGGTGGAGGAATGCATGGTGGGGGCATGCTCGTCAGATGCAAGGGGCGAGGGTGGGAGCGGTGGAGGAATGCATGGTGGGGCTATGCTTGTCTAATGCGAGGAGCTAGGGTGGGTGGGGTGGAGGACTGCATGGTGGGGATATGCTCATCCTTTGCAAGGGGGAAGGGTCTGAGGGGTGGAGGAATGCATGGTGGGGATATGTTTGTTAGATGCGAGGGGCTAGGGTTGGAGGGGTGGAGGAATGCATGGTGGGGGTATGCTTGTCAGTTGCGAGGGGCGAGGGTGGGAGGGGTGGAGGAATGCATGGTGGGGGTATGTTTGTCAGATGCAAGGGGCTAGGGTCGGAGGGGTGGAGGAATGCATGGTGGGGCTATGCATGTCTAATGCGAGGAGCTAGGGTGGGAGGGGTGGAGGAATGCATGGTGGGGAATGCTTGTCAGATGTGAGGGGCGAGGGTCGGAAAGGTGGAGGAATGCATGGTGGCAGAATGCTTGTCAGATGCGAGGAGCTAGAGCGGGAGGGGTGGAGGAATGCATGGTAGGGCTATGCTTGTCTAATGCTAGGAGCTAGGGTGGGAGAGGTGGAGGAATGCATGGCGGGGCTATGCTTGTCTAATGCGAGGAGCTAGGGTGGGAGGGGTGGAGGACTGCATGGTGGGGACATGCTCATCAGATGCAAGGGGCGAGGTCGGAGGGATGGAGGAATGCATGGTGGAGATATGCTTGTCAGATGCGAGGGGCTAGGGTTGGAGGGGTGAAGTAATGCATGGTGGGGGTATGCTTGTCAGATGCGAGGGGCTAGGGTGGGAAGGGTGGAGGAATGCGTGGTGGGGGTATGCTCGTCAGATGCGAGGGGGTAGGGTGGGAGGGGTGGAGGATGCATGGTGGGGGTATGCTTGTCAGGTGCGAGGGGCTAGGGTCGGAGGGGCGGAGGAATGCATGGTGTGGGTATGCTTGTCAGATGCGAGGGGCGAGGGTGGGAGGTGTGGGGGAATGGATGGTGGGGGTATGCTTGTCAGATGCGAGGGTGGGAGGGGTGGAGGAATGCATGGTGGGGTTATGCTTGTCAGATGCGAGGGACTAGGGTGGGAGGGGTGGAGGAATGCATGGTGGGGGCATGCTCGTCAGATGCAAGGGGCGAGGGTGGGAGCGGTGGAGGAATGCATGGTGGGGCTATGCTTGTCTAATGCGAGGAGCTAGGGTGGGAGGGGTGGAGGAATGCATGGCGGGGCTATGCTTGTCTAATGCGAGGAGCTAGGATGGGAGAGGTGGAGGAATGCATGGTGGGGATATGCTCGTCAGATGCGAGGGGCTAGGGTTGGAGGGGTGGAGGAATGCATGGTGGGGGTATGCTTGTCAGATGCGAGGGTGGGAGGGGTGGAGGAATGCATGGTGGAGGTATGCTCGTCAGATGCGAGGGGCGAGGGTGGGAGGGGTGGAGGAATGTATGGTGGGGCCATGCTTGTCTAATGCGAGGAGATATGGGGGAGGGGTGGAGGAATGCATGGTGGGGGTATGCTTCACAGTTGCGAGAGCGAGGGTGGGAGGGCAGGAGGGGTGGATGAATGCATGATAGAGTATGCTTGTCTAATGCAAGGAGCTAGGGTGGGAGGGGTGAAGGAATGCATGGCGGGGGTATGCTCGTCAGATGCGAGGGGCGAGGGTGGGAGGGGTGGAGGAATATGTGGTGGGGCTATGCTTGTCTAATGCGAGGAGCTAGGATGGGAGCGGTGGAGGAATGTATGGTGGGGCTATGCTTGTCTCATGCGAGGAGCTAGGGTGGGAGGGGTGTAGGAATGCATTGTGGGGGTATTCTTGTCAGATGCGAGGGGCTAGGGTGGGAGGGGTGGAGGAATGCATGGTGGGGGTATGCTCGTCAAATGCGAGGGGCTACGGTGGGAGGGGTGGAGGAATGCATGGTGGGGGTATGCTTGTCAGATGCGAGGGGCGAGGGTGGGAGGGGTGGAGGAATGCATGGTGGGGGTATGCTTTCTGATGCGAGGGGATAGGGTGGGAGGGGTGGAGGAATGCATGTTGTGGGTATGCTCATCAGATGCGAGGGGCTAGGGTGGGAGGAGTGGAAGAATGCATGGTGGGGGTATGCCTGTCCGATGCGAGGAGCTAGAGCGGGAGGGGTGGAGGAATGCATGGTAGGGCTATGCTTGTCTAATTCGAGGAGCTAGGGTGGGAGAGGTGGAGGAATGCATGGCGGGGCTATGCTTGTCTAATGCGAGGTGCTATGGTGGGAGGGGTGGAGGACTGCATGGTGGGGACATGCTCATCAGATGCAAGGGGCGAGGTCGGAGGGGTGGAGGAATGCATGGTGGGGATATGCTTGTCAGATGCGAGGGGCTAGGGTTGGAGGGGTGAAGTAATGCATGGTGGGGGTATGCTTGTCAGATGCGAGGGGCTAGGGTGGGAGGGGTGGAGGAATGCCTGGTGGGGGTATGCTCGTCAGATGCGAGGGGCTAGGGTGGGAGGGGTGGAGGATGCATGGTGGGGGTATGCTTGTCAGGTGCGAGGGGCTAGGGTCGGAGGGGTGGAGGAATGCATGGTGCGGGTATGCTTGTCAGATGCGAGGGGCGAGGGTGGGAGGGGTGGGGGAATGGATGGTGGGGGTATGCTTGTCAGATGCGACGGTGGGTGCGGTGGAGGAATGCATGGTGGGGTTATGCTTGTCAGATGCGAGGGGCTAGGGTGGGAGGGGTGGAGGAATGCATGGTGGGGGCATGCTCGTCAGATGCAAGGGGCGAGGGTGGGAGCGGTGGAGGAATGCATGGTGGGGCTATGCTTGTCTAATGCGAGGAGCTAGGGTGGGAGGGGTGGAAGAATGCATGGCAGGCTATGCTTGTCTAGTGCGAGGAGCTAGGATGGGAGAGGTGGAGGAATGCATAGTGGGGATATGCTCGTCAGATGCGAGGGGCTAGGGTTGGAGGGGTGGAGGAATGCATGGTGGGGGTATGCTTGTCAGATGCGAGGGTGGGAGGGGTGGAGGAATACATGGTGGAGGTATGCTCGTCAGATGCGAGATGCGAGGGTGGGAGGGGGGGCGGAATGTATGGTGGGGCCATGCTTGTCTAATGCGAGGAGATATGGGGGAGGGGTGGAAGAATGCATGGTGGGGGTATGTTTCACAGTTGCGAGAGCGAGGGTGGGAGGGCAGGAGGGGTGGATGAATGCATGATAGGGTATGCTTGTCTAATGCAAGGAGCTAGGGTGGGAGGGGTGAAGGAATGCATGGTGGGGGTATGCTCGTCAGATGCGAGGGGCGAGGGTGAGAGGGGTGGAGGAATATGTGGTGGGGCTATGCTTGTCTAATGCAAGGAGCTAGGGTGGGAGCGGTGGAGGAATGCATTGTGGGGATATTCTTGTCAGATGCGAGGGGCTAGGGGGGGAGGGGTGGAGGAATGCATGGTGGGGGTATGCTCGTCAAATGCGAGGGGCTAGGGTGGGAGGGGTGGAGGAATGCATGGTGGGGGTATGCTTGTCAGATGCGAGGAGCGAGGGAAGGAGGGGTGGAGCAATGCATGGTGGGGGTATGCTTGTCAGATGCGAGGGTGGGAGGGGTGGAGGAATGCATGGTGGGGGTATGCTCATCAGATGCGAGGGGCTAGGGTGGGAGGGGTGGAGGAATGCATGGTGGGGGTATGCCTGTCAGATGCGAGGAGCTAGAGCGGGAGGGTGGAGGAATGCATGGTAGGGCTATGCTTGTCTAATGCGAGGAGCTAGGGTGGGAGAGGTGGAGGAATGCATGGCGGGACTATGCTTGTCTAATGCGAGGAGCTAGGTTGGGAGGGGTGGAGGACTGCATGGTGGGGACATGCTCATCAGATGCAAGGGGCGAGGTCGGAGGGGTGGAGGAATGCATGGTGGGGATATGCTTGTCAGATGCGAGGGGCTAGGGTTGGAGGGGTGAAGTAATGCATGGTGGGGGTATGCTTGTCAGATGCGAGGGGCTAGGGTGTGAGGGGTGGAGGAATGCATGGTGGGGGTATGCTCGTCAGATGCGAGGGGCTAGGGTGGGAGGGGTGGAGGATGCATGGTGGGGGTATGCTTGTCAGGTGCGAGGGGCTAGGGTCGGAGGGGTGGAGGGGTGGAGGAATGCATGGTGTGGGTATGCTTGTCAGATGCGAGGGGCGAGGGTGGGAGGGGTGGGGGAATGGATGGTGGGGGTATGCTTGTCAGATGCGACGGTGGGAGGGGTGGAGGAATGCATGGTGGGGTTATGCTTGTCAGATGCGAGGGGCTAGGGTGGGAGGGGTGGAGGAATATATGGTGGGGCATGCTCGTCAGATGCAAGGGGCGAGGGTGGGAGCGGTGGAGGAATGCATGGTGGGGCTATGCTTGTCTAATGCGAGGAGCTAGGGTGGGAGGGGTGGAGGAATGCATGGCGGGGCTATGCTTGTCTAATGCAAGGAGCTAGGATGGGAGAGGTGGAGGAATGCATGGTGGGGATATGCTCGTCCGATGCGAGGGGCTAGGGTTGGAGGGGTGGAGGAATGCCTGGTGGGGGTATGCTTGTCAGATGCGAGGGTGAGAGGGGTGGAGGAATGCATGGTGGAGGTATGCTCGTCAGATGCGAGATGCGAGGGTGGGAGGGGTGGAGGAATGTATGGTGGGGCCATGCTTGTCTAATGCGAGGAGATATGGGGGAGGGGTGGAAGAATGCATGGTGGGGGTATGTTTCACAGTTGCGAGAGCGAGGGTGGGAGGGCAGGAGGGGTGGATGAATGCATGATAGGGTATGCTTGTCTAATGCAAGGAGCTAGGGTGGGAGGGGTGAAGGAATGCATGGTGGGGGTATGCTCGTCAGATGCGAGGGGCGAGGGTGGGAGGGGTGGAGGAATATGTGGTGGGGCTATGCTTGTCTAATGCAAGGAGCTAGGGTGGGAGCGGTGGAGGAATGCATTGTGGGGATATTCTTGTCAGATGCGAGGGGCTAGGGTGGGAGGGGTGGAGGAATGCATGGTGGGGGTATGCTCGTCAAATGCGAGGGGCTAGGGTGGGAGGGGTGGAGGAATGCATGGTGGGGGTATGCTTGTCAGATGCGAGGAGCGAGGGAAGGAGGGGTGGAGCAATGCATGGTGGGGGTATGCTTGTAAGATGCAAGGGTGGGAGGGGTGGAGGAATGCATGGTGGGGGTATGCTCATCAGATGCGAGGGGCTAGGGTGGGAGGGGTGGAGGAATGCATGGTGGGGGTATGCCTGTCAGATGCGAGGAGCCAGAGCGGGAGGGTGGAGGAATGCATGGTAGGGCTATGCTTGTCTAATGCGAGGAGCTAGGGTGGGAGAGGTGGAGGAATGCATGGCGGGGCTATGCTTGTCTAATGCGAGGAGCTAGGTTGGGAGGGGTGGAGGACTGCATGGTGGGGACATGCTCATCAGATGCAAGGGGCGAGGTCGGAGGGGTGGAGGAATGCATGGTGGGGATATGCTTGTCAGATGCGAGGGGCTAGGGTTGGAGGGGTGAAGTAATGCATGGTGGGGGTATGCTTGTCAGATGCGAGGGACTAGGGTGTGAGGGGTGGAGGAATGCATGGTGGGGGTATGCTCGTCAGATGCGAGGGGCTAGGGTGGGAGGGGTGGAGGATGCATGGTGGGGGTATGCTTGTCAGGTGCGAGGGGCTAGGGTCGGAGGGGTGGAGGGGTGGAGGAATGCATGGTGTGGGTATGCTTGTCAGATGCGAGGGGCGAGGGTGGGAGGGGTGGGGGAATGGATGGTGGGGGTATGCTTGTCAGATGCGACGGTGGGAGGGGTGGAGGAATGCATGGTGGGGTTATGCTTGTCAGATGCGAGGGGCTAGGGTGGGAGGGGTGGAGGAATATATGGTGGGGCATGCTCGTCAGATGCAAGGGGCGAGGGTGGGAGCGGTGGAGGAATGCATGGTGGGGCTATGCTTGTCTAATGCGAGGAGCTAGGGTGGGAGGGGTGGAGGAATGCATGGCGGGGCTATGCTTGTCTAATGCAAGGAGCTAGGATGGGAGAGGTGGAGGAATGCATGGTGGGGATATGCTCGTCCGATGCGAGGGGCTAGGGTTGGAGGGGTGGAGGAATGCCTGGTGGGGGTATGCTTGTCAGATGCGAGGGTGAGAGGGGTGGAGGAATGCATGGTGGAGGTATGCTCGTCAGATGCGAGATGCGAGGGTGGGAGGGGTGGAGGAATGTATGGTGGGGCCATGCTTGTCTAATGCGAGGAGATATGGGGGAGGGGTGGAGGAATGCATGGTGGGGGTATGCTCGTCAAATGCGAGGGGCTAGGGTGGGAGGGGTGGAGGAATGCATGGTGGGGGTATGCTTGTCAGATGCGAGGGGCGAGGGTGGGAGGGGTGGAGGAATGCATGGTGGGGGTATGCTTGTCAGATGCGAGGGTGGGAGGGGTGGAGGAATGCATGGTGGGGGTATGCTTTCTGATGCGAGGGGCTAGGGTGGGAGGGATGGAGGAATATATGGTGGGGGCATGCTCGTCAGATGCAAGGGGCGAGGGTGGGAGCGGTGGAGGAATGCATGGTGGGGCTATGCTTGTCTAATGCGAGGAGCTAGGGTGGGAGGGGTGGAGGAATGCATGGCGGGGCTATGCTTGTCTAATGCGAGGAGCTAGGATGGGAGAGGTGGAGGAATGCATGGTGGGGATATGCTCGTCCGATGCGAGGGGCTAGGGTTGGAGGGGTGGAGGAATGCCTGGTGGGGGTATGCTTGTCAGATGCGAGGGTGAGAGGGGTGGAGGAATGTATGGTGGAGGTATGCTCGTCAGATGCGAGATGCGATGGTGGGAGGGGTGGAGGAATGTATGGTGGGGCCATGCTTGTCTAATGCGAGGAGATATGGGGGAGGGGTGGAGGAATGCATGGTGGGGGTATGCTCGTCAAATGCGAGGGGCTAGGGTGGGAGGGGTGGAGGAATGCATGGTGGGGGTATGCTTGTCAGATGCGAGGGGCGAGGGTGGGAGGGGTGGAGGAATGCATGGTGGGGGTATGCTTGTCAGATGCGAGGGTGGGAGGGGTGGAGGAATGCATGGTGGGGGTATGCTTTCTGATGCGAGGGGATAGGGTGGGAGGGGTGGAGGAATGCATGGTGGGGGTATGCTCATCAGGTGCGAGGGGCTAGGGTGGGAAGGGTGGAGGAATGCAAGGTGGGGGTATGCCTGTCAGATGCGAGGAGCTAGAGCGGGAGGGGTGGAGGAATGCATGGTAGGGCTATGCTTGTCTAATGCGAGGAGCTAGGGTGGGAGAGGTTGAGGAATGCATGGCGGGGCTATGCTTGTCTAATGCGAGGAGCTAGGGTGGGAGGGGTGGAGGAATGCATGGTGGGGTTATTCTTGTCAGATGCGAGGGGCTAGGGTGGGAGGGGTGGAGGAATGCATGGTGGGGGCATGCTCGTCAGATCCGAGGGGTGAGGGTGGGAGGGGTGGAGGAATGCATGGTGGGGCTATGCTTGTCTAATGCAAGGAGCTAGGGTGGGAGGGGTGGAGGAATGAATGGTGGGGAATGCTTGTCAGATGCGAGGGGCGAGGGTCGGAGGGGTGGAGGAATGCATGGTGGAGGAATGCTTGTCAGATGCGAGGAGCTAGGGTGGGAGGGGTAGAGGAATGCATGGTAGGGCTATGATTGTCTAATGCGAGGAGCTAGGTTGGGAGGGGTGGAGGAATGCATGCCAGGGCTATGCTTGTCTAATGCGAGGAGCTAGGGTGGATGGGGTGGAGGACTGCATGGTGGGGATATGCTCATCCTTTACAAGGGGCGAGGGTCCGAGGGGTGGAGGAATGCATGGTGGGGATATGTTTGTTAGAGGCGAGGGGCTAGGGTTGGAGGGGTGGAGGAATGCATCGTGGGGGTATGCTTGTCAGATGCGAGCGGCGAGGGTGGGAGGGGTGGAGGAATGCATGGTGGGGGTATGTTTGTCAGATGCAAGGGACTAGGGTGGGAGGGGTGGAGGAATGCATGGTGGGGCTATGCATGTCTAATGCGAGGAGCTAGGGTGGGAGGGGTGGAGGAATGCATGGTGGGGAATGCTTGACAGATGTGAGGTTCGAGGGTCGGAAAGGTGGAGGAATGCATGGTGGCAGAATGCTTGTCAGATGCGAGGAGCTCGAGCAGGAGGGGCGGAGGAATGCATGGTAGGGCTATGCTTGTCTAATGCGAGGAGCTAGGGTGGGAGGGGTGGAGGACTGCATGGTGGGGACATGCTCATCAGATGCAAGGGGCGAGGTTGGAGGGGTGGAGGAATGCATGGTGGGGATATGCTTGTCAGATGCGAGGGGCTAGGGTTGGAGGGGTGAAGTAATGCATGGTGGGGGTATGCTTGTCAGATGCGAGTGGCTAGGGTGGGAGGGGTGGAGGAATGCATGGTGGGGGTATGCTCGTCAGATGCGAGGGGCTAGGGTGGGAGGGGTGAAGGATGCATGGTGGGGGTATGTTTGTCAGGTGCGAGGGGCTAGGGTCGGAGGGGTGGAGGAATGCATGGTGTGGGTATGCTTGTCAGATGCGAGGGGCGAGGGTGGGAGGGGTGGGGGAATGGATGGTGAGGGTATGCTTGTCAGATGCGACGGTGGGAGGGGTGGAGGAATGCATGGTGGGGTTATGCTTGTCAGATGCGAGGGGCTAGGGTGGGAGGGGTGGAGGAATGCATGGTGGGGGCATGCTCGTCAGATGCAAGGGGCGAGTCTGGGAGCGGTGGAGGAATGCATGGTGGGGCTATGCTTGTCTAATGCGAGGAGCTAGGGTGGGAGGGGTGGAGGAATGCATGGTGGGGGAATGCTTGTCAGATGCGAGGAGCTAGGGTGGGAGGGGTAGAGGAATGCATGGTGGGGGTATGCTCGTCAGATGCGAGGGGCTAGGGTGGGAGGGGTGAAGGATGCATGGTGGGGGTATGCTTGTCAGGTGCGAGGGGCTAGGGTCGGAGGGGTGGAGGAATGCATGGTGTGGGTATGCTTGTCAGATGCGAGGGGCGAGGGTGGGAGGGGTGGGGGAATGGATGGTGGGGGTATGCTTGTCAGATGCGACAGTGGGAGGGGTGGAGGAATGCATGGTGGGGTTATGCTTGTCAGATGCGAGGGGCTAGGGTGGGAGGGGTGGAGGAATGCATGGTGGGGGCATGCTCGTCAGATGCAAGGGGCGAGGGTGGGAGCGGTGGAGGAATGCATGGTGGGGCTATGCTTGTCTAATGCGAGGAGCTAGGGTGGGAGGGGTGGAGGAATGCATGGTGGGGGAATGCTTGTCAGATGCGAGGAGCTAGGGTGGGAGGGGTAGATTAATGCATTTTAGGGCAATGCTTGTCTAATGCGAGGAGCTAGGGGGGGAGCGGTGGAGGAATGCATGGCGGGGCTATGCTTGTCTAATGCGAGGAGCTAGGGTGGGAGGGGTGGAGGAATGCATGGCGGGGCTATGCTTGTCTAATGCGAGGAGCTAGGATGGGAGGGGTGGAGGAATGCATGGTGGGGATATGTTCGTCAGATGCAAGGGCTAGGGTTGGAGGGGTGGACTAATGCATGGTGGGGGTATGCTTGTCAGATGCGAGGGGCGAGAGTGGGAGGGGTGGAGGCATGCATGGTGGAGGTATGCTCGTCAGATGCGAGTGGCGAGGGTGGGAGGGGTGGAGGAATGTATGGTGGGGCCATGATTGTCTAATGCGAGGAGATATGGGGGAGGGGTGGAGGAATGCATGGTGGGGGTATGCTTGACAGTTGCGAGGGCGAGGGTGGGAGGCTGGGAGGGGTGGATGAATTCATGATAGGGTATGCTTGTCTAATGCAAGGTGCTAGCGTGGGAGGGGTGAAGGAATTCATGGTGGGGGTATGCTCGTCAGATGCGAGGGGCGAGGGTGGGAGTGGTGGAGGAATATGTGGTGGGGCTATGCTTGTCTAATGTGAGGAGCTAGGGTGGGAGGGGTGGAGGGATGTATGGTGGGGCTATGCTTGTCTAATGCAAGGAGCTAGGGTGGGAGGGGTGGAGGAATGCATGGTGGCTATGCTTGTCTAATGCGAGGAGCTAGGGTGGGAGGGGTGGAGGAATGCATGGTGGGGGTATTCTTGTCAGATGCGAGGGGCTAGGGAGGGAGGGGTGGAGGAATGCATGGTGGGGGTATGCTCGTCAAATGCGAGGGGCTAGGGTGGGAGGGGTGGAGGAATGCATAGTGGGGGCATGCTCGTCAGATGCAAGGGGCGAGGGTGGGAGCGGTGGAGGAATGCATGGTGGGGCTATGCTTGTCTAATGCGAGGAGCTAGGGTGGGAGGGGTGGAGGAATGCATTGTGGGGATTGCTTATCAGATGTGAGGGGCGAGGATCGGACGGGTGGAGGAATGCATGGTGGGGGAATGCTTGTCAGATGCGAGGAGCTAGGGTGGGAGGGGTGGAGGAATACATGGTGGGGATATGCTCGTCAGATGCAAGGGGCTAGGGTTGGAGGGGTGGAGTAATGCATGGTGGGGGTATGCTTGTCAGATGCGAGGGGCGAGAGTGGGAGGGGTGGAGGAATGCATGGTGGGGGTATGCTTGACAGTTGCGAGGGCGAGGGCGAGGGTGGGAGGCTGGGAGGGGTGGATGAATTCATGATAGGGTATGCTTGTCTAATGCAAGGAGCTAGGGTGGGAGGGGTGAAGGAATGCATGGTGGGAGTATGCTCGTCAGATGCGAGGGGCGAGGGTGGGAGTGGTGGAGGAATATGTGGTGGGGCTATGCTTGTCTAATGTGAGGAGCTAGGGTGGGAGGGGTGGAGGAATGTATGGTGGGGCTATGCTTGTCTAATGCAAGGAGCTAGGGTGGGAGGGGTGGAGGAATGCATGGTGGCTATGCTTGTCTAATGCGAGGAGCTAGGGTGGGAGGGGTGGAGGAATGCATGGTGGGGGTATTCTTGTCAGATGCGAGGGGCTAGGGTGGGATGGGTGGAGGAATGCATGGTGGGGGTATGCTCGTCAAATGCAAGGGGCTAGGGTGGGAGGGGTGGAGGAATGCATAGTGGCGGTATGCTCATCAGATGCGAGGGGCTAGGGTGGGAGGAGGGGAGGAATGCAGGGTGGGGGTATGCCTGTCAGATGCGAGGGGCTAGGGTGGGAGGGGTGGAGGAATGCATGGTGGGGGTATGCTTGTCAGATGTGAGGGGCGAGGGTGGGAGGGGTGGAGGAATGCATGGTGGGGGTATGCTTGTCAGATGCGAGGGTGGGAGGGGTGGAGGAATGCATGGTGGGGTTATGCTTGTCAGATGCGAGGGGCTAGGGTGGGAGGGGTGGAGGAATGCATGGTGGGGGCATGCTTGTCAGATGCGAGGGGCGAGGGTGGGAGGGGTGGAGGAATGCATGGTGGGGCTATGCTTGTCTAATGCGAGGAGCTAGGGTGGGAGGGGTGGAGGAATGCATGGTGGGGAATGCTTGTCAGATGCGAGGGGCGAGGGTCGGAGGGGTTAAGGAATGCATGGTGGAGGAATGCTTGTCAGATGCGAGGAGCTAGGGTGGGAGGGGTAGAGGAATGCATGGTGGAGGAATGCTTGTCAGATGCGAGGGGCGAGGGTCGGAGGGGTGGAGGAATGCATGGTGGAGGAATGCTTGTCAGATGCGAGGAGCTAGGGTGGGAGGGGTAGAGGAATGCATGGTAGGTGTCACGCTTACCGGGAGACCGGGGTTCGCTGCTTGCACTCTTCCTCCCTGGCGCCTCTATTCGCGCTTTCGCGCTTGGGGAGGCGCCGGGAGGAGAGTTCCGGGGACAGGGGCTGCATCTCCTCGGCGTGTGCGTCGGAGACCGCGGTCACTGTCCCGCGCATGCGCCGTGGGGCAGTTGCCCAGGTTTGGAGCGGCTTGCTGCTCAAGCCTCGTTCTGGGTTCGCCGGCGCCTAGCAACGATCAGGCTTGCACTCCGGGCCTCGCGGGCGCCGGCGGCCCATAAAGGGGGTGGCGCGGTCGGGAGCAGATCGCGTCTCAACGCGTTCTGTTCCGGATCGTGTCCTCGCTCTCCTTTGCTTCGCCCTGTGCGGCCCAGCCCTAGACTTCTGCCTCAGCTCTCCTTCCCCTCCTGCCTGCTGCCATTTTGGTTTTTCCCAGGACCAGTTCTGGTCCCCTTCCAGGTCTTCTCCCCAGGTCCTAGCTAGTTCTCCCTCTATTCCTGGTTCCTCTCCCTTGCCAGCCTTAGTTTACCTGCCTGCCTTCCCCTTCCTCTCCTCCCTGGCCAGACCCCTTCTCAGTGGTTCTCCAGTGACTCCCTTGGGACTGTTTCCACGCCTTTGGTCTCTCATCTCTACTGCCTCCAGTGTCAGCCACGGGAGTACTGCTCCCACACCTTGGACTCTCTTCTTCACGGCCTCTGGTACCAGCTAGAAAAGCACGGATTCCACGCCTTTGGCCTTTAATCACCACAGCCTCCAGTGTCAGCTACGGGAGTACTGCTCCCACACCTTTGGACTCTCATCACCACCGCATCAGTGTGAGTTACGGGAGTAGGCTCCCACATCTTGGGACTCTCGTCACCAGAACATCCATTGCCAGCTACGGGAGTACGACTCCCACTCTTTGGGACTCTCGTCACCAGAACATCCATTGCCAGATACGGGAGTACGACTCCCACTCTTTGGGACTCTCAACTTCTCTAACATCCAGTGCTAGCTTCTGGAGTCCTGCTCTCACATCTTTGAACTCCGGAGCCTCGCCTCATCAAGGATTATCTCCTTCAACTTCTCCGGTCTGTGCTTGCACAGCTCAGACGTCACTGAAACCAGCTTGTGGCGTTGGGAGTCGGCCCATCTTCTATCCAGTATCCATTCTGGGTGGTGGAGAGGCTGGTTGCTTGTGTCACATGATCTTCTCATCAGTCTGGCTGCCCCGTCGAGATCAACCAGGAATTCAGGTACGCAACTCTCCCGTGATTCTCATCTTAACAGTAGGGCTATGCTTGTCTAATGCGAGGAGCTACGGTGGGAGGGGTGGAGGAATGCATGGCGGGGCTATGCTTGTCAAATGTGAGGAGCTAGGGTGGGAGGGGTGGAGGACTGCATAGTGGGGATATGCTCATCCTTTGCAAGGGGCGAGGGTCCGAGGGGTGGAGGAATGCATGGTGGGGATATGTTTGTTAGATGTGAGGGGCTAGGGTTGGAGGGGTGGAGGAATGCATAGTGGGGGTATGCTTGTCAGATGCGAGGGGCGAGGGTGGGAGGGGTGGAGGAATGCATGGTGGGGGTATGTTTGTCAGATGCGAGGGGCTAGGGTTGGAGGGGTGGAGGAATGCATGGTGGGGCTATGCATGTCTAATGCGAGGAGCTAGGGTGGGAGGGTTGGAGGAATGCATGGTGGGGAATGCTTGTCAGATGTGAGGGGCGAGGGTCGGAAGGGTGGAGGAATGCATGGTGGGGGAATGCTCGTCAGATGCGAGGAGCTAGGGCGAGAGGGGTGGAGGAATGCATGGTAGGGCTATGCTTGTCTAATGCGAGGAGCTAGGGTGGGAGAGGTGGAGGAATGCATGGTGGGGGTATGCTTGTCAGATGCGAGGACCTAGGGTGAGAAGGATGGAGGAATGCATGGTGGGGGCATGCTTGTCAGGTGAGGGGGGCTAGGGTGGGAGGGGTGGAGGAATGCATGGTGTGGGTATGCTTGTCTAATGCAAGGAGCAAGGGTGGGAGGGGTGGAGGAATGCATGGTGGGGGTATGCTTGTCAGATACGAGGGTGGGAGGGGTGGAGGAATGCATGGTGGGGGTATGCTTGTCAGATGCGAGGGGCGAGGTTGGAAGCGGTGGAGGAATGCATGGTGGGGGTATGCCTGTCATGTGCGAGGTGCGAGGGACGGAGGGGTGGAGCAATACATGGTGTGGGTATGCTTGCCAGATGCGAGGGGCTAGGGTTGGAAGGGTGGAGGAATGCATGGTGGTGGTATGCTTGTCAGATGCGAGGGGCGAGGGTGGGAGCGGTGGAGGAATGCATGGTGGAGGTATGCTCGTCTAATGCGAGGAGATATGGGGGAGGGGTGGAGGAATGCATGGTGGGGGTATGCTTGACAGTTGCGAGGGCGAGGGTGGGAGGGTGGGAGGGGTGGATGAATGCATGATAGGGTATGCTTGTCTAATCCAAGGAGCTAGGGTGGGAGGGTGAAGGAATGCATGGTGGGGGTATGCTCGTCAGATGCGAGTGGCGAGGGTGGGAGTGGTGGAGGAATATGTGGTGGAGCTATGCTTGTCTAATGTGAGGAGCTAGGGTGGGAGGGGTGGAGGAATGTATGGTCGGGCTATGCTTGTCTAATGCAAGGAGCTAGGGTGGGAGGGGTGGAGGAATGCATGGTGGCTATGCTTGTCTAATGCGAGGAGCTAGGGTGGGAGAGGTGGAGGAATGCATGGTGGGGGTATTCTTGTCAGATGCGAGGGGCTAGGGTGGGAGGGGTGGAGGAATGCATGGTGGGGTATGCTCATCAAATGCGAGGGGCTAGGGTGGGAGGGGTGGAGGAATGCATGGTGGGGGTATGCTCGTCAAATGCGAGGGGCTAGGGTGGGAGGGGTGGAGGAATGCATGGTGGGGGTATGCTTGTCAGATGCGAGGGGCGAGGGTGGGAGGGGTGGAGGAATGCATGGTGGGGGTATGCTTGTCAGATGCGAGGGTGGGAGGGGTGGAGGAATGCATGGTGGGGGTATGCTTTCTGATGCGAGGGGATAGGGTGGGAGGGGTGGAGGAATGCATGGTGGGGGTATGCTCATCAGGTGCGAGGGGCTAGGGTGGGAAGGGTGGAGGAATGCAAGGTGGGGGTATGCCTGTCAGATGCGAGGAGCTAGAGCGGGAGGGGTGGAGGAATGCATGGTAGGGCTATGCTTGTCTAATGCGAGGAGCTAGGGTGGGAGAGGTTGAGGAATGCATGGCGGGGCTATGCTTGTCTAATGCGAGGAGCTAGGGTGGGAGGGGTGGAGGAATGCATGGTGGGGTTATTCTTGTCAGATGCGAGGGGCTAGGGTGGGAGGGGTGGAGGAATGCATGGTGGGGGCATGCTCGTCAGATCCGAGGGGTGAGGGTGGGAGGGGTGGAGGAATGCATGGTGGGGCTATGCTTGTCTAATGCAAGGAGCTAGGGTGGGAGGGGTGGAGGAATGAATGGTGGGGAATGCTTGTCAGATGCGAGGGGCGAGGGTCGGAGGGGTGGAGGAATGCATGGTGGAGGAATGCTTGTCAGATGCGAGGAGCTAGGGTGGGAGGGGTAGAGGAATGCATGGTAGGGCTATGATTGTCTAATGCGAGGAGCTAGGTTGGGAGGGGTGGAGGAATGCATGCCAGGGCTATGCTTGTCTAATGCGAGGAGCTAGGGTGGATGGGGTGGAGGACTGCATGGTGGGGATATGCTCATCCTTTACAAGGGGCGAGGGTCCGAGGGGTGGAGGAATGCATGGTGGGGATATGTTTGTTAGAGGCGAGGGGCTAGGGTTGGAGGGGTGGAGGAATGCATCGTGGGGGTATGCTTGTCAGATGCGAGCGGCGAGGGTGGGAGGGGTGGAGGAATGCATGGTGGGGGTATGTTTGTCAGATGCAAGGGACTAGGGTGGGAGGGGTGGAGGAATGCATGGTGGGGCTATGCATGTCTAATGCGAGGAGCTAGGGTGGGAGGGGTGGAGGAATGCATGGTGGGGAATGCTTGACAGATGTGAGGTTCGAGGGTCGGAAAGGTGGAGGAATGCATGGTGGCAGAATGCTTGTCAGATGCGAGGAGCTCGAGCAGGAGGGGCGGAGGAATGCATGGTAGGGCTATGCTTGTCTAATGCGAGGAGCTAGGGTGGGAGGGGTGGAGGACTGCATGGTGGGGACATGCTCATCAGATGCAAGGGGCGAGGTTGGAGGGGTGGAGGAATGCATGGTGGGGATATGCTTGTCAGATGCGAGGGGCTAGGGTTGGAGGGGTGAAGTAATGCATGGTGGGGGTATGCTTGTCAGATGCGAGTGGCTAGGGTGGGAGGGGTGGAGGAATGCATGGTGGGGGTATGCTCGTCAGATGCGAGGGGCTAGGGTGGGAGGGGTGAAGGATGCATGGTGGGGGTATGTTTGTCAGGTGCGAGGGGCTAGGGTCGGAGGGGTGGAGGAATGCATGGTGTGGGTATGCTTGTCAGATGCGAGGGGCGAGGGTGGGAGGGGTGGGGGAATGGATGGTGAGGGTATGCTTGTCAGATGCGACGGTGGGAGGGGTGGAGGAATGCATGGTGGGGTTATGCTTGTCAGATGCGAGGGGCTAGGGTGGGAGGGGTGGAGGAATGCATGGTGGGGGCATGCTCGTCAGATGCAAGGGGCGAGTCTGGGAGCGGTGGAGGAATGCATGGTGGGGCTATGCTTGTCTAATGCGAGGAGCTAGGGTGGGAGGGGTGGAGGAATGCATGGTGGGGGAATGCTTGTCAGATGCGAGGAGCTAGGGTGGGAGGGGTAGAGGAATGCATGGTGGGGGTATGCTCGTCAGATGCGAGGGGCTAGGGTGGGAGGGGTGAAGGATGCATGGTGGGGGTATGCTTGTCAGGTGCGAGGGGCTAGGGTCGGAGGGGTGGAGGAATGCATGGTGTGGGTATGCTTGTCAGATGCGAGGGGCGAGGGTGGGAGGGGTGGGGGAATGGATGGTGGGGGTATGCTTGTCAGATGCGACAGTGGGAGGGGTGGAGGAATGCATGGTGGGGTTATGCTTGTCAGATGCGAGGGGCTAGGGTGGGAGGGGTGGAGGAATGCATGGTGGGGGCATGCTCGTCAGATGCAAGGGGCGAGGGTGGGAGCGGTGGAGGAATGCATGGTGGGGCTATGCTTGTCTAATGCGAGGAGCTAGGGTGGGAGGGGTGGAGGAATGCATGGTGGGGGAATGCTTGTCAGATGCGAGGAGCTAGGGTGGGAGGGGTAGATTAATGCATTTTAGGGCAATGCTTGTCTAATGCGAGGAGCTAGGGGGGGAGCGGTGGAGGAATGCATGGCGGGGCTATGCTTGTCTAATGCGAGGAGCTAGGGTGGGAGGGGTGGAGGAATGCATGGCGGGGCTATGCTTGTCTAATGCGAGGAGCTAGGATGGGAGGGGTGGAGGAATGCATGGTGGGGATATGTTCGTCAGATGCAAGGGCTAGGGTTGGAGGGGTGGACTAATGCATGGTGGGGGTATGCTTGTCAGATGCGAGGGGCGAGAGTGGGAGGGGTGGAGGCATGCATGGTGGAGGTATGCTCGTCAGATGCGAGTGGCGAGGGTGGGAGGGGTGGAGGAATGTATGGTGGGGCCATGATTGTCTAATGCGAGGAGATATGGGGGAGGGGTGGAGGAATGCATGGTGGGGGTATGCTTGACAGTTGCGAGGGCGAGGGTGGGAGGCTGGGAGGGGTGGATGAATTCATGATAGGGTATGCTTGTCTAATGCAAGGTGCTAGCGTGGGAGGGGTGAAGGAATTCATGGTGGGGGTATGCTCGTCAGATGCGAGGGGCGAGGGTGGGAGTGGTGGAGGAATATGTGGTGGGGCTATGCTTGTCTAATGTGAGGAGCTAGGGTGGGAGGGGTGGAGGGATGTATGGTGGGGCTATGCTTGTCTAATGCAAGGAGCTAGGGTGGGAGGGGTGGAGGAATGCATGGTGGCTATGCTTGTCTAATGCGAGGAGCTAGGGTGGGAGGGGTGGAGGAATGCATGGTGGGGGTATTCTTGTCAGATGCGAGGGGCTAGGGAGGGAGGGGTGGAGGAATGCATGGTGGGGGTATGCTCGTCAAATGCGAGGGGCTAGGGTGGGAGGGGTGGAGGAATGCATAGTGGGGGCATGCTCGTCAGATGCAAGGGGCGAGGGTGGGAGCGGTGGAGGAATGCATGGTGGGGCTATGCTTGTCTAATGCGAGGAGCTAGGGTGGGAGGGGTGGAGGAATGCATTGTGGGGATTGCTTATCAGATGTGAGGGGCGAGGATCGGACGGGTGGAGGAATGCATGGTGGGGGAATGCTTGTCAGATGCGAGGAGCTAGGGTGGGAGGGGTGGAGGAATACATGGTGGGGATATGCTCGTCAGATGCAAGGGGCTAGGGTTGGAGGGGTGGAGTAATGCATGGTGGGGGTATGCTTGTCAGATGCGAGGGGCGAGAGTGGGAGGGGTGGAGGAATGCATGGTGGGGGTATGCTTGACAGTTGCGAGGGCGAGGGCGAGGGTGGGAGGCTGGGAGGGGTGGATGAATTCATGATAGGGTATGCTTGTCTAATGCAAGGAGCTAGGGTGGGAGGGGTGAAGGAATGCATGGTGGGAGTATGCTCGTCAGATGCGAGGGGCGAGGGTGGGAGTGGTGGAGGAATATGTGGTGGGGCTATGCTTGTCTAATGTGAGGAGCTAGGGTGGGAGGGGTGGAGGAATGTATGGTGGGGCTATGCTTGTCTAATGCAAGGAGCTAGGGTGGGAGGGGTGGAGGAATGCATGGTGGCTATGCTTGTCTAATGCGAGGAGCTAGGGTGGGAGGGGTGGAGGAATGCATGGTGGGGGTATTCTTGTCAGATGCGAGGGGCTAGGGTGGGATGGGTGGAGGAATGCATGGTGGGGGTATGCTCGTCAAATGCAAGGGGCTAGGGTGGGAGGGGTGGAGGAATGCATAGTGGCGGTATGCTCATCAGATGCGAGGGGCTAGGGTGGGAGGAGGGGAGGAATGCAGGGTGGGGGTATGCCTGTCAGATGCGAGGGGCTAGGGTGGGAGGGGTGGAGGAATGCATGGTGGGGGTATGCTTGTCAGATGTGAGGGGCGAGGGTGGGAGGGGTGGAGGAATGCATGGTGGGGGTATGCTTGTCAGATGCGAGGGTGGGAGGGGTGGAGGAATGCATGGTGGGGTTATGCTTGTCAGATGCGAGGGGCTAGGGTGGGAGGGGTGGAGGAATGCATGGTGGGGGCATGCTTGTCAGATGCGAGGGGCGAGGGTGGGAGGGGTGGAGGAATGCATGGTGGGGCTATGCTTGTCTAATGCGAGGAGCTAGGGTGGGAGGGGTGGAGGAATGCATGGTGGGGAATGCTTGTCAGATGCGAGGGGCGAGGGTCGGAGGGGTTAAGGAATGCATGGTGGAGGAATGCTTGTCAGATGCGAGGAGCTAGGGTGGGAGGGGTAGAGGAATGCATGGTGGAGGAATGCTTGTCAGATGCGAGGGGCGAGGGTCGGAGGGGTGGAGGAATGCATGGTGGAGGAATGCTTGTCAGATGCGAGGAGCTAGGGTGGGAGGGGTAGAGGAATGCATGGTAGGTGTCACGCTTACCGGGAGACCGGGGTTCGCTGCTTGCACTCTTCCTCCCTGGCGCCTCTATTCGCGCTTTCGCGCTTGGGGAGGCGCCGGGAGGAGAGTTCCGGGGACAGGGGCTGCATCTCCTCGGCGTGTGCGTCGGAGACCGCGGTCACTGTCCCGCGCATGCGCCGTGGGGCAGTTGCCCAGGTTTGGAGCGGCTTGCTGCTCAAGCCTCGTTCTGGGTTCGCCGGCGCCTAGCAACGATCAGGCTTGCACTCCGGGCCTCGCGGGCGCCGGCGGCCCATAAAGGGGGTGGCGCGGTCGGGAGCAGATCGCGTCTCAACGCGTTCTGTTCCGGATCGTGTCCTCGCTCTCCTTTGCTTCGCCCTGTGCGGCCCAGCCCTAGACTTCTGCCTCAGCTCTCCTTCCCCTCCTGCCTGCTGCCATTTTGGTTTTTCCCAGGACCAGTTCTGGTCCCCTTCCAGGTCTTCTCCCCAGGTCCTAGCTAGTTCTCCCTCTATTCCTGGTTCCTCTCCCTTGCCAGCCTTAGTTTACCTGCCTGCCTTCCCCTTCCTCTCCTCCCTGGCCAGACCCCTTCTCAGTGGTTCTCCAGTGACTCCCTTGGGACTGTTTCCACGCCTTTGGTCTCTCATCTCTACTGCCTCCAGTGTCAGCCACGGGAGTACTGCTCCCACACCTTGGACTCTCTTCTTCACGGCCTCTGGTACCAGCTAGAAAAGCACGGATTCCACGCCTTTGGCCTTTAATCACCACAGCCTCCAGTGTCAGCTACGGGAGTACTGCTCCCACACCTTTGGACTCTCATCACCACCGCATCAGTGTGAGTTACGGGAGTAGGCTCCCACATCTTGGGACTCTCGTCACCAGAACATCCATTGCCAGCTACGGGAGTACGACTCCCACTCTTTGGGACTCTCGTCACCAGAACATCCATTGCCAGATACGGGAGTACGACTCCCACTCTTTGGGACTCTCAACTTCTCTAACATCCAGTGCTAGCTTCTGGAGTCCTGCTCTCACATCTTTGAACTCCGGAGCCTCGCCTCATCAAGGATTATCTCCTTCAACTTCTCCGGTCTGTGCTTGCACAGCTCAGACGTCACTGAAACCAGCTTGTGGCGTTGGGAGTCGGCCCATCTTCTATCCAGTATCCATTCTGGGTGGTGGAGAGGCTGGTTGCTTGTGTCACATGATCTTCTCATCAGTCTGGCTGCCCCGTCGAGATCAACCAGGAATTCAGGTACGCAACTCTCCCGTGATTCTCATCTTAACAGTAGGGCTATGCTTGTCTAATGCGAGGAGCTACGGTGGGAGGGGTGGAGGAATGCATGGCGGGGCTATGCTTGTCAAATGTGAGGAGCTAGGGTGGGAGGGGTGGAGGACTGCATAGTGGGGATATGCTCATCCTTTGCAAGGGGCGAGGGTCCGAGGGGTGGAGGAATGCATGGTGGGGATATGTTTGTTAGATGTGAGGGGCTAGGGTTGGAGGGGTGGAGGAATGCATAGTGGGGGTATGCTTGTCAGATGCGAGGGGCGAGGGTGGGAGGGGTGGAGGAATGCATGGTGGGGGTATGTTTGTCAGATGCGAGGGGCTAGGGTTGGAGGGGTGGAGGAATGCATGGTGGGGCTATGCATGTCTAATGCGAGGAGCTAGGGTGGGAGGGTTGGAGGAATGCATGGTGGGGAATGCTTGTCAGATGTGAGGGGCGAGGGTCGGAAGGGTGGAGGAATGCATGGTGGGGGAATGCTCGTCAGATGCGAGGAGCTAGGGCGAGAGGGGTGGAGGAATGCATGGTAGGGCTATGCTTGTCTAATGCGAGGAGCTAGGGTGGGAGAGGTGGAGGAATGCATGGTGGGGGTATGCTTGTCAGATGCGAGGACCTAGGGTGAGAAGGATGGAGGAATGCATGGTGGGGGCATGCTTGTCAGGTGAGGGGGGCTAGGGTGGGAGGGGTGGAGGAATGCATGGTGTGGGTATGCTTGTCTAATGCAAGGAGCAAGGGTGGGAGGGGTGGAGGAATGCATGGTGGGGGTATGCTTGTCAGATACGAGGGTGGGAGGGGTGGAGGAATGCATGGTGGGGGTATGCTTGTCAGATGCGAGGGGCGAGGTTGGAAGCGGTGGAGGAATGCATGGTGGGGGTATGCCTGTCATGTGCGAGGTGCGAGGGACGGAGGGGTGGAGCAATACATGGTGTGGGTATGCTTGCCAGATGCGAGGGGCTAGGGTTGGAAGGGTGGAGGAATGCATGGTGGTGGTATGCTTGTCAGATGCGAGGGGCGAGGGTGGGAGCGGTGGAGGAATGCATGGTGGAGGTATGCTCGTCTAATGCGAGGAGATATGGGGGAGGGGTGGAGGAATGCATGGTGGGGGTATGCTTGACAGTTGCGAGGGCGAGGGTGGGAGGGTGGGAGGGGTGGATGAATGCATGATAGGGTATGCTTGTCTAATCCAAGGAGCTAGGGTGGGAGGGTGAAGGAATGCATGGTGGGGGTATGCTCGTCAGATGCGAGTGGCGAGGGTGGGAGTGGTGGAGGAATATGTGGTGGAGCTATGCTTGTCTAATGTGAGGAGCTAGGGTGGGAGGGGTGGAGGAATGTATGGTCGGGCTATGCTTGTCTAATGCAAGGAGCTAGGGTGGGAGGGGTGGAGGAATGCATGGTGGCTATGCTTGTCTAATGCGAGGAGCTAGGGTGGGAGAGGTGGAGGAATGCATGGTGGGGGTATTCTTGTCAGATGCGAGGGGCTAGGGTGGGAGGGGTGGAGGAATGCATGGTGGGGTATGCTCATCAAATGCGAGGGGCTAGGGTGGGAGGGGTGGAGGAATGCATGGTGGGGGTATGCTTGTCAGATGCGAGGGGCGAGGGTGGGAGGGGTGGAGGAATGCATGGTGGGGGTATTCTTGTCAGATGCGAGGGTGGGTGGGGTGGAGGAATGCATGGTGGGGGTATGCTTGTCTGATGCGAGGGCCTAGGGTGGGAGGGGTGGAGGAATGCATGGTGGGGGTATGCTCATCAGATGCGAGGGGCTAGGGTGGGAGGGGTGGAGGAATGCATGGTGGGGGTATGCCTGTCAGATGCGAGGGGCTAGGTTGGGAGGGGTGGAGGAATGCATGGTGGGGGTATGCTTGTCAGATGCGAGGGGCGAGGGTGGGATGGGTGGAGGAATGCATGGTGGGGGTATGCTTGTCAGATGCGAGGGTGGGAGGGGTGGAGGAATGCATGGTGGGGTTTTGCTTGTCAGATGCGAGGGGCTAGGGTGGGAGGGGTGGACGAATGCATGGTGGGGGCATGCTCGTCAGATGCGAGGGTGGGAGGGGTGGAGGAATGCATGGTGGGGAATGCTTGTCAGATGCGAGGGGCGAGGGTCGGAGGGGTGGAGGAATGCATGGTGGAGGAATGCTTGTCAGATGCAAGGAGCTAGGGTGGGAGGGGTAGAGGAATGCATGGTAGGGCTATGCTTGTCTAATGCGATGAGCTAGGGTGGGAGGGGTGGAGGAATGCATGGCGGGGCTATGCTTGTCTAATGCGAGGAGCTAGGGAGGGAGGGGTGGAGGACTGCATGGTGGGGATATGCTCATCCTTTGCAAGGGGCGAGGGTCCGAGGGGTGGAGGAATGCATGGTGGGGATATGTTTGTTAGATGCGAGGGGCTAGGGTTGGAGGGGTGGAGGAATGCATGGTAGGGCTATGCTTGTCTAATGCGATGAGCTAGGGTGGGGGGGTGGAGGAATGCATGGCGGGGCTATGCTTGTCTAATGCGAGGAGCTAGGGAGGGAGGGGTGGAGGACTGCATGGTGGGGATATGCTCATCCTTTGCAAGGGGCGAGGGTCCGAGGGGTGGAGGAATGCATGGTGGGGATATGTTTGTTAGATGCGAGGGGCTAGGGTTGGAGGGGTGGAGGAATGCATGGTGGGGGTATGCTTGTCAGATGCGAGGGGCGAGGGTGGGAGGGGTGGAGGAATGCATGGTGGGGGTATGTTTGTCAGATGCAAGGGGCTAGGGTTGGAGGGGTGGAGGAATGCATGGTGGGGCTATGCATGTCTAATGCGAGGAGCTAGGGTGGGAGAGGTGGAGGAATGCATGGTGGGGAATGCTTGTCAGATGTGAGGTTCGAGGGTCGGAAAGGTGGAGGAATGCATGGTGGCAGAATGCTTGTCAGATGCGAGGAGCTCGAGCAGGAGGGGCGGAGGAATGCATGGTAGGGCTATGCTTGTCTAATGCGAGGAGCTAGGGTGGGAGAGGTGGACGAATGCATGGCGGGGCTATGCTTGTCTAATGCGAGGAGCTAGGGTGGGAGGGGTGGAGGACTGCATGGTGGGGACATGCTCATCAGATGCAAGGGGCGAGGTTGGAGGGGTGGAGGAATGCATGGTGGGGATATGCTTGTTAGATGCGAGGGGCTAGGGTTGGAGGGGTGAAGTAATGCATGGTGGGGGTATGCTTGTCAGATGTGAGGGGCTAGGGTGGGAGGGGTGGAGGAATGCATGGTGGGGGTATGCTCGTCAGATGCGAGGGGCTAGGGTTCGAGGGGTGAAGGATGCATGGTGGGGGTATGTTTGTCAGGTGCGAGGGGCTAGGGTCGGAGGGGTGGAGGAATGCATGGTGGGGGTATGCTTGTCAGATGCGAGGGGCTAGGGTGGGAGGGGTGGAGGAATGCATGGTGGGGGTATGCTTGTCTAATGCAAGGAGCAAGGGTGGGAAGGTGGAGGAATGCATGCTGGAGGTATGCTTGTCAGATACAGGGGTGGGAGGGGTGGAGGAATGCATGGTGGGGGTATGCTTTTCAGATGCGTGGACCTAGGGTGAGAAGGATGGAGGAATGCATGGTGGGGGCATGCTTGTCAGATGAGGGGGGCTAGGGTGGGAGGGGTGGAGGAATGTATGGTGGGGGTATGCTTGTCTAATGCAAGGAGCAAGGGTGGGAGGGGTGGAGGAATGCATGCTGGAGGTATGCTTGTCAGATACGAGGGTTGGAAGGGTGGAGGAATGAATGGTGGGGGTATGCTTGTCAGATGAGAGGGGCGAGGGTGGGAGCAGTGGAGGAATGCATGGTGGAGGTATGCTCGTCTAATGCGAGGAGATATGGGGGAGGGGTGGAGGAATGCATGGTGGGGGTATGATTGACAGTTGCGATGGCGAGGGTGGGAGGGTGGGAGGCGTGGATGAATGCATGATAGGGTATGCTTGTCTAATGCAAGGAGCTAGGGTGGGAGGGGTGAAGGAATGCATGGTGGGGGTATGCTCGTCAGATGCGAGGGGCGAGGGTGGGAGTGATGGAGGAATATGTGGTGGGGCTATGCTTGTCTAATGTGAGGAGCTAGGGTGGGAGGGGTGGAGGAATGTATGGTGGGGCTATGCTTGTCTAATGCAAGGAGCTAGGGTGGGAGGGGTGGAGGAATGCATGGTGGCTATGCTTGTCTAATGCGAGGAGCTAGGGTGGGAGGGGTGGAGGAATGCATGGTGGGGGTATTCTTGTCAGATGCGAGGGGCTAGGGTGGGAGGGGTGGAGGAATGCATGGTGGGGGTATGCTCGTCAAATGCGAGGGGCTAGGGTGGGAGTGGTGGAGGAATGCATGGTGGGGGTATGCTTGTCAGATGCGAGGGGCGAGGGTGGGAGGGGTGGAGGAATGCATGGTGGGGGTATGCTTGTCTGATGCGAGGGGCTAGGGTGGGAGGGGTGGAGTAATGCATGGTGGGGGTATGCTCATTAGATGCGAGGGGCTAGGGTGGGAGGGGTGGAGGAATGCATGGTGGAGGTATGCCTGTCAGATGCAAGGGGCTAGGGTGGGAGGGGTGGAGGAATGCATGGTGGGGGTATGCTTGTCTGATGCGAGGGGCTAGGGTGGGAGGGGTGGAGTAATGCATGGTGGGGGTATGCTCATTAGATGCGAGGGGCTAGGGTGGGAGGGGTGGAGGAATGCATGGTGGAGGTATGCCTGTCAGATGCAAGGGGCTAGGGTGGGAGGGGTGGAGGAATGCATGGTGGGGGTATGCTTGTCAGATGCGAGGGGCGATTGTGGGATGGGTGGAGGAATGCATGGGGGGTATGCTTGTCAGATGCGAGGGTGGGAGGGATGGAGGAATGCATGGTGGGGTTATGCTTGTCAGATGCGAGGGGCTAGGGTGGGAGGGGTGGAGGAATGCATGGTGGGGGCATGCTCATCAGCTGCGAGGGGCGAGGGTGGGAGGGGTGGAGGAATGCATGGTGGGGCTATGCTTGTCTAATGCGAGGAGCTAGGGTGGGAGGGGTGGAGGAATGCATGGTGGGGAATGCTTGTCAGATGCGAGGGGCGAGGGTCGGAGGGGTGGAGGAATGCATGGTGGAGGAATGCTTGTCAGATGCGAGGAGCTAGGGTGGGAGGGGTAGAGGAATGCATGGTATGGCTATGCTTATCTAATGCGAGGAGCTAGGGTGGGAGGGGTGGAGGAATGCATGGCGGGGCTATGCTTGTCTAATGTGAGGAGCTAGGGTGGGAGGGTTGGAGGACTGCATGGTGGGGATATGCTCATCCTTTGCAAGGGGCGAGGGTCCGAGGAGTGGAGGAATGCATGGTGGGGATATGTTTGTTAGATGCGAGGGGCTAGCGTTGGAGGGGTGGAGGAATGCATGGTGGGGGTATGCTTGTCAGATGCGATGGGCGAGGGTGGGAGGGGTGGAGGAATGCATGGTGGGGGTATGTTTGTCAGATGCGAGGGGCTAGGGTTGGAGGGGTGGAGGAATGCATGGTGGGGCTATGCATGTCTAATGCGAGGAGCTAGGGTGGGAGGGGCGGAGGAATTCATGGTGGGGAATGCTTGTCAGATGTGAGGTTCGAGGGTCGGAAAGGTGGAGGAATGCATGGTGGCAGAATGTTTGTCAGATGCGAGGAGCTCGAGCAGGAGGGGCGGAGGAATGCATGGTAGGGCTATGCTTGTCTAATGCGAGGAGCTAGGGTGGGAGAGGTGGACGAATGCATGGCGGGGCTATGCTTGTCTAATGCGAGGAGCTAGGGTGGGAGGGGTGGAGGACTGCATGGTGGGGACATGCTCATCAGATGCAAGGGGCGAGGTTGGAGGGGTGGAGGAATGCATGGTGGGGATATGCTTGTTAGATGCGAGGGGCTAGGGTTGGAGGGGTGAAGTAATGCATGGTGGGGGTATGCTTGTCAGATGTGAGGGGCTAGGGTGGGAGGGGTGGAGGAATGCATGGTGGGGGTATGCTCGTCAGATGTGAGGGGCTAGGGTTCGAGGGGTGAAGGATGCATGGTGGGGGTATGTTTGTCAGGTGCGAGGGGCTAGGGTCGGAGGGGTGGAGGAATGCATGGTGGGGGTATGCTTGTCAGATGCGAGGGGCTAGGGTGGGAGGGGTGGAGGAATGCATGCAGGGCGTATGCTCGTCAGATGTGAGGGGCGAGGGTCGGAGGAGTGGAGGAATGCATGGTGGGGGTATGCTTGTCAGATGCGAGGGGCGAGGGTGGGAGGGGTGGAGGAATGCATGGTGGGGCTATGCTTGTCTAATGCGAGGAGCTATGGTGGGAGGGGTGGAGGAATGCTATGGTGGCTATGCTTGTCTAATGCGAGGAGCTAGGGTGGGAGGGGTGGAGAATGCATGGTGGGGGTATGCCTGTTAGGTGCGAAGTGCGAGGGTCGGAGGGGTGGAGCAATGCATGGTGTGGGTATGCTTGCCAGATGCGAGGGGCTAGGGTGGGAGGGGTGGAGGAATGCATGGTGGGGGTATGCTTGTCAGATGCAAGGGGCGAGGGTCAGAGGGGTGGAGGAATGCAAGGTGGGGGTATGCTTATCAGATGCGAAGGGCGAGGGTGGGAGGGGTGGAGGAATGCATGATGGGGCTATGCTTGTCTAATGCGAGGAGCTAGGACAGGATGGTGGAGGAATGCATGGTGGGGCTATGCTTGTCTAATGCGAGGAGCTAGGGTGGGAGAGGTGGAGGAATGCATGGTGGGGGTATGCTTGTCAGATGCGTGGACCTAGGGTGAGAAGGATGGAGGAATGCATGGTGGGGGCATGCTTGTCAGATGAGTGGGCTAGGGTGGGAGGGGTGGAGGAATGCATGGTGGGGGTATGCTTGTCTAATGCAAGGAGCAAGGGTGGGAGGGTGGAGGAATGCATGCTGGAGGTATGCTTGTCAGATACAGGGGTGGGAGGGGTGGAGGAATGCATGGTGGGGGTATGCTTGTCAGATGCGTGGACCTAGGGTGAGAAGGATGGAGGAATGCATGGTGGGGGCATGCTTGTCAGATGAGGGGGGCTAGGGTGGGAGGGGTGGAGGAATGTATGGTGGGGGTATGCTTGTCTAATGCAAGGAGCAAGGGTGGGAGGGGTGGAGGAATGCATGCTGGAGGTATGCTTGTCAGATACGAGGGTTGGAAGGGTGGAGGAATGAATGGTGGGGGTATGCTTGTCAGATGAGAGGGGCGAGGGTGGGAGCAGTGGAGGAATGCATGGTGGAGGTATGCTCGTCTAATGCGAGGAGATATGGGGGAGGGGTGGAGGAATGCATGGTGGGGGTATGATTGACAGTTGCGATGGCGAGGGTGGGAGGGTGGGAGGCGTGGATGAATGCATGATAGGGTATGCTTGTCTAATGCAAGGAGCTAGGGTGGGAGGGGTGAAGGAATGCATGGTGGGGGTATGCTCGTCAGATGCGAGGGGCGAGGGTGGGAGTGATGGAGGAATATGTGGTCGGGCTATGCTTGTCTAATGTGAGGAGCTAGGGTGGGAGGGGTGGAGGAATGTATGGTGGGGCTATGCTTGTCTAATGCAAGGAGCTAGGGTGGGAGGGGTGGAGGAATGCATGGTGGCTATGCTTGTCTAATGCGAGGAGCTAGGGTGGGAGGGGTGGAGGAATGCATGGTGGGGGTATTCTTGTCAGATGCGAGGGGCTAGGGTGGGAGGGGTGGAGGAATGCATGGTGGGGGTATGCTCGTCAAATGCGAGGGGCTAGGGTGGGAGTGGTGGAGGAATGCATGGTGGGGGTATGCTTGTCAGATGCGAGGGGCGAGGGTGGGAGGGGTGGAGGAATGCATGGTGGGGGTATGCTTGTCTGATGCGAGGGGCTAGGGTGGGAGGGGTGGAGTAATGCATGGTGGGGGTATGCTCATTAGATGCGAGGGGCTAGGGTGGGAGGGGTGGAGGAATGCATGGTGGAGGTATGCCTGTCAGATGCAAGGGGCTAGGGTGGGAGGGGTGGAGGAATGCATGGTGGGGGTATGCTTGTCTGATGCGAGGGGCTAGGGTGGGAGGGGTGGATTAATGCATGGTGGGGGTATGCTCATTAGATGCGAGGGGCTAGGGTGGGAGGGGTGGAGGAATGCATGGTGGAGGTATGCCTGTCAGATGCAAGGGGCTAGGGTGGGAGGGGTGGAGGAATGCATGGTGGGGGTATGCTTGTCAGATGCGAGGGGCGATTGTGGGATGGGTGGAGGAATGCATGGGGGGTATGCTTGTCAGATGCGAGGGTGGGAGGGGTGGAGGAATGCATGGTGGGGTTATGCTTGTCAGATGCGAGGGGCTAGGGTGGGAGGGGTGGAGGAATGCATGGTGGGGGCATGCTCATCAGATGCGAGGGGCGAGGGTGGGAGGGGTGGAGGAATGCATGGTGGGGCTATGCTTGTCTAATGCGAGGAGCTAGGGTGGGAGGGGTGGAGGAATGCATGGTGGGGAATGCTTGTCAGATGCAAGGGGCGAGGGTCGGAGGGGTGGAGGAATGCATGGTGGAGGAATGCTTGTCAGATGCGAGGAGCTAGGGTGGGAGGGGTAGAGGAATGCATGGTATGGCTATGCTTATCTAATGCGAGGAGCTAGGGTGGGAGGGGTGGAGGAATGCATGGCGGGGCTATGCTTGTCTAATGTGAGGAGCTAGGGTGGGAGGGTTGGAGGACTGCATGGTGGGGATATGCTCATCCTTTGCAAGGGGCGAGGGTCCGAGGAGTGGAGGAATGCATGGTGGGGATATGTTTGTTAGATGCGAGGGGCTAGCGTTGGAGGGGTGGAGGAATGCATGGTGGGGGTATGCTTGTCAGATGCGATGGGCGAGGGTGGGAGGGGTGGAGGAATGCATGGTGGGGGTATGTTTGTCAGATGCGAGGGGCTAGGGTTGGAGGGGTGGAGGAATGCATGGTGGGGCTATGCATGTCTAATGCGAGGAGCTATGGTGGGAGGGGTGGAGGAATGCATGGTGGGGAACGCTTGTCAGATGTGAGGGGCGAGGGTCGGAAGGGTGGAGGAATGCATTGTGGGGGAAGTCAGATGCGAGGAGCTAGGGCGGGAGGGGTGGAGGAATGCATGGTAGGGCTATGCTTGTCTAATGCTAGGAGCTAGGGTGGGAGAGGTGGAGGAATGCATGGCGGGGCTATGCTTGTCTAATGCGAGGAGCTAGGGTGGGAGGGGTGGAGGAAGCATGGTGGGGATATGCTCATCAGATGCAAGGGGCGAGGGTCGGAGGGGTGGAGGAATGCATGGTGGGGATATGCTTGTCAGATGCGAGGGGCTAGGGTTGGAGGGGTGAAGGAATGCATGGTGGGGGTATGCTTGTCAGATGCGAGGGGCGAGGGTGGAAGCGGTGGAGGAATGCATGGTGGGGGTATGCCTGTCAGGTGCGAGGTGCGAGGGACGGAGGGGTGGAGCAATGCATGGTGTGGGTATGCTTGCCAGATGCGAGGGGCTGGGGTTGGAAGGGTGGAGGAATGCATGGTGGGGGTATGCTTGTCAGATGCGAGGGGTGAGGGTGGGAGCGGTGGAGGAATGCATGGTGGAGGTATGCTCGTCAGATGCGAGGGGTGAGGGTGGGAGTGGTGGAGGAATTCATGGTGGGGATATGTTTGTTAGATACGAGGTGCTAGGGTTGGAGGGGTGGAGGAATGCATGGTGGGGGTATGCTTGTCAGATGCAATGGGCGAGGGTGGGAGGGGTGGAGGAATGCATGGTGGGGATATGTTTGTCAGATGCGAGGGGCTACGGTGGGAGGGGTGGAGGAATGCATGGTGGGGGTATGCTTGTCAGATACAAGGGGCGAGGGTCAGAGGGGTGGAGCAATGGAAGGTGGGGGTATGCTTGCCAGATGCGAGGGGCTAGGGTGGGAGGGGTGGAGGAATGCATGGTGGGGGTATGCTTGTCAGATGCAAGGGGCGAGGGTCAGAGGGGTGGAGGAATGCAAATTGGGGGTATGCTTATCAGATGCGAAGGGCGAGGGTGGGAGGGGTGGAGGAATGCATGATGGGGCTATGCTTGTCTAATGCGAGGAGCTAGGACAGGATGGGTGGAGGAATGCATGGTGGGGCTATGCGTGTCTAATGCGAGGAGCTAGGGTGGGAGAGGTGGAGGAATGCATGGTGGGGGTATGCTTGTCAGATGCGTGGACCTAGGGTGAGAAGGATGGAGGAATGCATGGTGGGGGCATGCTTGTCAGATGAGGTGGGCTAGTGTGGGAGGAGTGGAGGAATGCATGGTGGAGGTACGCTTGTCTAATGCAAGGAGCAAGGGTGGGAGGGGTGGAGGAATGCATGCTGGAGGTATGCTTGTCAGATACGAGGGTGGGAGGGGTGGAGGAATGCATGGTGGGGGTATGCTTGTCAGATGCGGGGGGCGAGGGTGGAAGCGGTGGAGGACTGCATGGTGGGGATATGCTCATCCTTTGCAAGGGGCAAGTTTCCGAGGGGTGGAGGAATGCATGGTGGGGATATGTTTGTTAGATGCGAGGGGCTAGGGTTGGAGGGGTGGAGGAATGCATGGTGGGGGTATGCTTGTCAGATGCGATGGGCCAGGGTGGGAGGGGTGGAGGAGTGCATGGTGGGGGTATGTTTGTCAGATGCGAGGGGCTAGGGTTGGAGGGGTGGAGGAATGCATGGTGGGGCTATGCATGTCTAATGCGAGAAGCTAGGGTGGGAGGGGTGGAGGAATGCATGGTGTGGAATGCTTGTCAGATGTGAGGGGCGAGGGTTGGACGGGTGGAGGAATGCATGGTGTGGGAATGCTTGTCAGATGCGAGGAGCTAGGGCGGGAGGGGTGGAGGAATGCATGGTGGGGGTATGATTGACAGTTGCGATGGCGAGGGTGGGAGGGTGGGAGGCGTGGATGAATGCATGATAGGGTATGCTTGTCTAATGCAAGGAGCTAGGGTGGGAGGGGTGAAGGAATGCATGGTGGGGGTATGCTCGTCAGATGCGAGGGGCGAGGGTGGGAGTGATGGAGGAATATGTGGTGGGGCTATGCTTGTCTAATGTGAGGAGCTAGGGTGGGAGGGGTAGAGGAATGTATGGTGGGGCTATGCTTGTCTAATGCAAGGAGCTAGGGTGGGAGGGGTGGAGGAATGCATGGTGGCTATGCTTGTCTAATGCGAGGAGCTAGGGTGGGAGGGGTGGAGGAATGCATGGTGGGGGTATTCTTGTCAGATGCGAGGGGCTAGGGTGGGAGGGGTGGAGGAATGCATGGTGGGGGTATGCTCGTCAAATGCGAGGGGCTAGGGTGGGAGTGGTGGAGGAATGCATGGTGGGGGTATGCTTGTCAGATGCGAGGGGCGAGGGTGGGAGGGGTGGAGGAATGCATGGTGGGGGTATGCTTGTCTGATGCGAGGGGCTAGGGTGGGAGGGGTGGAGTAATGCATGGTGGGGGTATGCTCATTAGATGCGAGGGGCTAGGGTGGGAGGGGTGGAGGAATGCATGGTGGAGGTATGCCTGTCAGATGCAAGGGGCTAGGGTGGGAGGGGTGGAGGAATGCATGGTGGGGGTATGCTTGTCTGATGCGAGGGGCTAGGGTGGGAGGGGTGGAGTAATGCATGGTGGGGGTATGCTCATTAGATGCGAGGGGCTAGGGTGGGAGGGGTGGAGGAATGCATGGTGGAGGTATGCCTGTCAGATGCAAGGGGCTAGGGTGGGAGGGGTGGAGGAATGCATGGTGGGGGTATGCTTGTCAGATGCGAGGGGCGATTGTGGGATGGGTGGAGGAATGCATGGGGGGTATGCTTGTCAGATGCGAGGGTGGGAGGGGTGGAGGAATGCATGGTGGGGTTATGCTTGTCAGATGCGAGGGGCTAGGGTGGGAGGGGTGGAGGAATGCATGGTGGGGGCATGCTCATCAGATGCGAGGGGCGAGGGTGGGAGGGGTGGAGGAATGCATGGTGGGGCTATGCTTGTCTAATGCGAGGAGCTAGGGTGGGAGGGGTGGAGGAATGCATGGTGGGGAATGCTTGTCAGATGCGAGGGGCGAGGGTCGGAGGGGTGGAGGAATGCATGGTGGAGGAATGCTTGTCAGATGCGAGGAGCTAGGGTGGGAGGGGTAGAGGAATGCATGGTATGGCTATGCTTATCTAATGCGAGGAGCTAGGGTGGGAGGGGTGGAGGAATGCATGGCGGGGCTATGCTTGTCTAATGTGAGGAGCTAGGGTGGGAGGGTTGGAGGACTGCATGGTGGGGATATGCTCATCCTTTGCAAGGGGCGAGGGTCCGAGGAGTGGAGGAATGCATGGTGGGGATATGTTTGTTAGATGCGAGGGGCTAGCGTTGGAGGGGTGGAGGAATGCATGTTGGGGGTATGCTTGTCAGATGCGATGGGCGAGGGTGGGAGGGGTGGAGGAATGCATGGTGGGGGTATGTTTGTCAGATGCGAGGGGCTAGGGTTGGAGGGGTGGAGGAATGCATGGTGGGGCTATGCATGTCTAATGCGAGGAGCTAGGGTGGGAGGGGTGGAGGAATGCATGGTGGGGAATGCTTGTCAGATGTGAGGGGCGAGGGTCGGAAGGGTGGAGGAATGCATTGTGGGGGAAGTCAGATGCGAGGAGCTAGGGCGGGAGGGGTGGAGGAATGCATGGTAGGGCTATGCTTGTCTAATGCTAGGAGCTAGGGTGGGAGAGGTGGAGGAATGCATGGCGGGGCTATGCTTGTCTAATGCGAGGAGCTAGGGTGGGAGGGGTGGAGGACTGCATGGTGGGGATATGCTCATCAAATGCAAGGGGCGAGGGTCGGAGGGGTGGAGGAATGCATGGTGGGGATATGCTTGTCAGATGCGAGGGGCTAGGGTTGGAGGGGTGAAGGAATGCATGGTGGGGATATGCTTGTCAGATGCGAGGGGCGAGGGTGGAAGCGGTGGAGGAATGCATGGTGGGGGTATGCCTGTCAGGTGCGAGGTGCGAGGGACGGAGGGGTGGAGCAATGCATGGTGTGGGTATGCTTGCCAGATGCGAGGGGCTGGGGTTGGAAGGGTGGAGGAATGCATGGTGGGGGTATGCTTGTCAGATGCGAGGGGTGAGGGTGGGAGCGGTGGAGGAATGCATGGTGGAGGTATGCTCGTCAGATGCGAGGGGTGAGGGTGGGAGTGGTGGAGGAATTCATGGTGGGGATATGTTTGTTAGATACGAGGGGCTAGGGTTGGAGGGGTGGAGGAATGCATGGTGGGGGTATGCTTGTCAGATGCAATGGGCGAGGGTGGGAGGGGTGGAGGAATGCATGGTGGGGAAATGTTTGTCAGATGCGAGGGGCTACGGTGGGAGGGGTGGAGGAATGCATGGTGGGGGTATGCTTGTCAGATACAAGGGGCGAGGGTCAGAGGGGTGGAGCAATGCAAGGTGGGGGTATGCTTGCCAGATGCGAGGGGCTAGGGTGGGAGGGGTGGAGGAATGCATGGTGGGGGTATGCTTGTCAGATGCAAGGGGCGAGGGTCAGAGGGGTGGAGGAATGCAAGTTGGGGGTATGCTTATCAGATGCGAAGGGCGAGGGTGGGAGGGGTGGAGGAATGCATGATGGGGCTATGCTTGTCTAATGCGAGGAGCTAGGACAGGATGGGTGGAGGAATGCATGGTGGGGCTATGCGTGTCTAATGCGAGGAGCTAGGGTGGGAGAGGTGGAGGAATGCATGGTGGGGGTATGCTTGTCAGATGCGTGGACCTAGGGTGAGAAGGATGGAGGAATGCATGGTGGGGGCATGCTTGTCAGATGAGGTGGGCTAGTGTGGGAGGAGTGGAGGAATGCATGGTGGAGGTACGCTTGTCTAATGCAAGGAGCAAGGGTGGGAGGGGTGGAGGAATGCATGCTGGAGGTATGCTTGTCAGATACGAGGGTGGGAGGGGTGGAGGAATGCATGGTGGGGGTATGCTTGTCAGATGCGGGGGGCGAGGGTGGAAGCGGTGGAGGAATGCATGGTGGGGGTATGCCTGTCAGGTGCAAGGTGCGAGGGACGGAGGGTTGGAACAATGCATGGTGTGGGTCTGCTTGCCAGATGCGAGGGGCTAGGGTTGGAAGGTGGAGGAATGCATGGTGGGGGTATGCTTGTCAGATGAGAGGGGCGAGGGTGGGAGCGGTGGAGGAATGCATGGTGGAGGTATGCTCGTCTAATGCGAGGAGATATGGGGGAGGGGTGGAGGAATGCATGGTGGGGGTATGCTTGACAGTTGCGATGGCGAGGGTGGGAGGGTGGGAGGGGTCGATGAATGCATGATAGGGTATGCTTGTCTAATGCAAGGAGCTAGGGTGGGAGGGGTGAAGGAATGCATGGTGGGGGTATGCTAGTCAGATGCGATGGGCGAGGGTGGGAGTGGTGGAGGAATGCATGGTGGCTATGCTTGTCTAATGCGAGGAGCTAGGGTGAGAGGGGTGGAGGAATGCATGGTGGGGGTATTCTTGTCAGATGCGAGGGGCTAGGGTGGGAGGGGTGGAGGAATGCATGGTGGGGGTATGCTCGTCAAATGCGAGGGGCTAGGGTGGGAGGGGTGGAGGAATGCATGGTGGGGGTATGCTTGTCAGATGCGAGGGGCGAGGGTGGGAGGGGTGGAGGAATGCATGGTGGGGGTATGCTTGTCAGATGCGAGGGTGGGAGGGGTGGAGGAATGCATGGTGGGGGTATGCTTGTCTGATGCGAGGGGCTAGGGTGGGAGGGGTGGAG
This sequence comes from Ambystoma mexicanum, assembly GCF_040938575.1. Classification (NCBI taxonomy): domain Eukaryota; kingdom Metazoa; phylum Chordata; class Amphibia; order Caudata; family Ambystomatidae; genus Ambystoma; species Ambystoma mexicanum. The sequence continues at coordinate 68,849,459 of NC_090932.1, read as the reverse complement.
GAATGCATGGTGGGGGTATGCTCATCAGATGTGAGGGGCTAGGGTGGGAGGGGTGGAGGAATGCATGGTGGGGGTATGCCTGTCAGATGCGAGGGGCTAGGGTGGGAGGGGTGGAGGAATGCATGGTGGGGGTATGCTTGTCAGATGCGAGGGGCGATTGTGGGATGGGTGGAGGAATGCATGGGGGGGTATGCTTGTCAGATGCGAGGGAGGGAGGGGTTTAGGAATGCATGGTGGGGTTATGCTTGTCAGATGTGAGGGGCTAGGGTGGGAGGGGTGGAGGAATGCATGGTGGGGGCATGCTCGTCAGATGCGAGGGGCGAGGGTGGGAGGGGTGGAGGAATGCATGGTGGGGCTATGCTTGTCTAATGCGAGGAGCTAGGGTGGGAGGGGTGGAGGAATGCATGGTGGGGAATGCTTGTCAGATGCGAGGGGCGAGGGTCGGAGGGGTGGAGGAATGCATGGTGGAGGAATGCTTGTCAGATGCGAGGAGCTAGGGTGGGAGGGGTAGAGGAATGCATGGTGGGGGTATGCTTGTCAGATGCGAGGGGCGAGGGTGGAAGCGGTGGAGGAATGCATGGTGGGGGTATGCCTGTCAGGTGCGAGGTGCGAGGGACGGAGGGGTGGAGCAATGCATGGTGTGGGTATGCTTGCCAGATGCAAGGGGCTAGGGTTGGAAGGGTGGAGGAATGCATGGTGGGGGTATGCTTGTCTAATGCGAGGAGCTAGGGTGGGAGGGGTGGAGGAATGCATGGCGGGGCTATGCTTGTCTAATGCGAGGAGCTAGGTGGGAGGGGTGGAGGACTGCATGGTGGGGATATGCTCATCCTTTGCAAGGGGCAAGTTTACGAGGGGTGGAGGAATGCATGGTGGGGATATGTTTGTTAGATGCGAGGGGCTAGGGTTGGAGGGGTGGAGGAATGCATGGTGGGGGTATGCTTGTCAGATGCGATGGGCCAGGGTGGGAGGTGTGGAGGAGTGCATGGTGGGGGTATGTTTGTCAGATGCGAGGGGCTAGGGTTGGAGGGGTGGAGGAATGCATGGTGGGGCTATGCATGTCTAATGCGAGAAGCTAGGGTGGGAGGGGTGGAGGAATGCATGGTGTGGAATGCTTGTCAGATGTGAGGGGCGAGGGTTGGACGGGTGGAGGAATGCATGGTGGGGGAATGCTTGTCAGATGCGAGGAGCTAGGGCGGGAGGGGTGGAGGAATGCATGGTAGGGCTATGCTTGTCAAATGCGAGGAGCTAGGGTGGGAGAGGTGGAGGAATGCATGGCGGGGCTATGCTTGTCTAATGCGATGAGCTAGGGTGGGAGGGGTGGAGGACTGCATGGTGGGGATATGCTCATCAGATGCAAGGGGCGAGGGTCGGAGGGGTGGAGGAATGCATGGTGGGGATATCCTTGTCAGATGCGAGGGGCTATGGTTGGAGGGGTGAAGGAATGCATGGTGGGGGTATGCTTGTCAGATGCGAGGGGCAAGGGTGGAAGCGGTGGAGGAATGCATGGTGGGGGTATGCCTGTCAGGTGCGAGGTGCGAGGGACGGAGGGGTGGAGCAATGCATGGTGTGGGTATGCTTGTCAGATGCGAGGGGCTAGGGTTGGAAGGGTGGAGGAATGCATGGTGGGGGTATGCTTGTCAGATGCGAGGGGTGAGGGTGGGAGCGGTGTAGGAATGCATGGTGGAGGTATGCTCGTCAGATGCGAGGGGCGAGGGTGGGAGGGGTGGAGGAATGCATGGTGGGGCTATGCTTGTCTAATTCGAGGATCTAGGGTGGGAGGGGTGGAGGAATGCATGGTGGGGAATGCTTGTCAGATGCGAGGGGCGAGGGTCGGAGGGGTGGAGGAATGCATGGTGGGGGAATCCTTGTCTGATGCGAGGAGCTAGGTTGGGAGGGGTGGCGGAATGCATGGTGGGGATATGCTCATCAGATGCAAGGGGCGAGGGTCAGAGGGGTGGAGGAATGCATGGTGGGGATATGCTTGTCAGATGCGAGGGGCTAGGGTTGGAGGGGTGGAGGAATGCATGGTGGGGGTATGCCTGTCAGGTGCGAGGTGCGAGGATCGGAGGGGTGGAGCAATGCATGGTGTGGGTATGCTTGCCAGAAGTGAGGGGCTAGGGTGGGAGGGGTAGAGGAATGCATGGTAGGGCTATGCTTGTCTAATGCGAGGAGCTAGGGTGGGAGGGGTGGAGGAATGCATGGCGGGGCTATGCTTGTCTAATGCGAGGAGCTAGGTGGGAGGGGTGGAGGACTGCATGGTGGGGATATGCTCATCCTTTGCAAGGGGCAAGTTTCCGAGGGGTGGAGGAATGCATGGTGGGGATATGTTTGTTAGATGCGAGGGGCTAGGGTTGGAGGGGTGGAGGAATGCATGGTGGGGGTATGCTTGTCAGATGCGATGGGCGAGGGTGGGAGGGGTGGAGGAATGCATGGTGGGGGTATGTTTGTCAGATGCGAGGGGCTAGGGTTGGAGGGGTGGAGGAATGCATGGTGGGGCTATGCATGTCTAATGCGAGGAGCTAGGGTGGGAGGGGTGGAGGAATGCATGGTGGGGAATGCTTGTCAGATGTGAGGGGCGAGGGTCGGAAGGGTGGAGGAATGCATTGTGGGGGAAGTCAGATGCGAGGAGCTAGGGCGGGAGGGGTGGAGGAATGCATGGTAGGGCTATGCTTGTCTAATGCTAGGAGCTAGGGTGGGAGAGGTGGAGGAATGCATGGCGGGGCTATGCTTGTCTAATGCGAGGAGCTAGGGTGGGAGGGGTGGAGGAATGCATGGTGGGGGTATGCTTGTCAGATACAAGGGGCGAGGGTCAGAGGGGTGGAGCAATGGAAGGTGGGGGTATGCTTGCCAGATGCGAGGGGCTAGGGTGGGAGGGGTGGAGGAATGCATGGTGGGGGTATGCTTGTCAGATGCAAGGGGCGAGGGTCAGAGGGGTGGAGGAATGCAAATTGGGGGTATGCTTATCAGATGCGAAGGGCGAGGGTGGGAGGGGTGGAGGAATGCATGATGGGGCTATGCTTGTCTAATGCGAGGAGCTAGGACAGGATGGGTGGAGGAATGCATGGTGGGGCTATGCGTGTCTAATGCGAGGAGCTAGGGTGGGAGAGGTGGAGGAATGCATGGTGGGGGTATGCTTGTCAGATGCGTGGACCTAGGGTGAGAAGGATGGAGGAATGCATGGTGGGGGCATGCTTGTCAGATGAGGTGGGCTAGTGTGGGAGGAGTGGAGGAATGCATGGTGGAGGTACGCTTGTCTAATGCAAGGAGCAAGGGTGGGAGGGGTGGAGGAATGCATGCTGGAGGTATGCTTGTCAGATACGAGGGTGGGAGGGGTGGAGGAATGCATGGTGGGGGTATGCTTGTCAGATGCGGGGGCGAGGGTGGAAGCGGTGGAGGACTGCATGGTGGGGATATGCTCATCCTTTGCAAGGGGCAAGTTTCCGAGGGGTGGAGGAATGCATGGTGGGGATATGTTTGTTAGATGCGAGGGGCTAGGGTTGGAGGGGTGGAGGAATGCATGGTGGGGGTATGCTTGTCAGATGCGATGGGCCAGGGTGGGAGGGGTGGAGGAGTGCATGGTGGGGGTATGTTTGTCAGATGCGAGGGGCTAGGGTTGGAGGGGTGGAGGAATGCATGGTGGGGCTATGCATGTCTAATGCGAGAAGCTAGGGTGGGAGGGGTGGAGGAATGCATGGTGTGGAATGCTTGTCAGATGTGAGGGGCGAGGGTTGGACGGGTGGAGGAATGCATGGTGGGGGAATGCTTGTCAGATGCGAGGAGCTAGGGCGGGAGGGGTGGAGGAATGCATGGTGGGGGTATGATTGACAGTTGCGATGGCGAGGGTGGGAGGGTGGGAGGCGTGGATGAATGCATGATAGGGTATGCTTGTCTAATGCAAGGAGCTAGGGTGGGAGGGGTGAAGGAATGCATGGTGGGGGTATGCTCGTCAGATGCGAGGGGCGAGGGTGGGAGTGATGGAGGAATATGTGGTGGGGCTATGCTTGTCTAATGTGAGGAGCTAGGGTGGGAGGGGTAGAGGAATGTATGGTGGGGCTATGCTTGTCTAATGCAAGGAGCTAGGGTGGGAGGGGTGGAGGAATGCATGGTGGCTATGCTTGTCTAATGCGAGGAGCTAGGGTGGGAGGGGTGGAGGAATGCATGGTGGGGGTATTCTTGTCAGATGCGAGGGGCTAGGGTGGGAGGGGTGGAGGAATGCATGGTGGGGGTATGCTCGTCAAATGCGAGGGGCTAGGGTGGGAGTGGTGGAGGAATGCATGGTGGGGGTATGCTTGTCAGATGCGAGGGGCGAGGGTGGGAGGGGTGGAGGAATGCATGGTGGGGGTATGCTTGTCTGATGCGAGGGGCTAGGGTGGGAGGGGTGGAGTAATGCATGGTGGGGGTATGCTCATTAGATGCGAGGGGCTAGGGTGGGAGGGGTGGAGGAATGCATGGTGGAGGTATGCCTGTCAGATGCAAGGGGCTAGGGTGGGAGGGGTGGAGGAATGCATGGTGGGGGTATGCTTGTCTGATGCGAGGGGCTAGGGTGGGAGGGGTGGAGTAATGCATGGTGGGGGTATGCTCATTAGATGCGAGGGGCTAGGGTGGGAGGGGTGGAGGAATGCATGGTGGAGGTATGCCTGTCAGATGCAAGGGGCTAGGGTGGGAGGGGTGGAGGAATGCATGGTGGGGGTATGCTTGTCAGATGCGAGGGGCGATTGTGGGATGGGTGGAGGAATGCATGGGGGGTATGCTTGTCAGATGCGAGGGTGGGAGGGGTGGAGGAATGCATGGTGGGGTTATGCTTGTCAGATGCGAGGGGCTAGGGTGGGAGGGGTGGAGGAATGCATGGTGGGGGCATGCTCATCAGATGCGAGGGGCGAGGGTGGGAGGGGTGGAGGAATGCATGGTGGGGCTATGCTTGTCTAATGCGAGGAGCTAGGGTGGGAGGGGTGGAGGAATGCATGGTGGGGAATGCTTGTCAGATGCGAGGGGCGAGGGTCGGAGGGGTGGAGGAATGCATGGTGGAGGAATGCTTGTCAGATGCGAGGAGCTAGGGTGGGAGGGGTAGAGGAATGCATGGTATGGCTATGCTTATCTAATGCGAGGAGCTAGGGTGGGAGGGGTGGAGGAATGCATGGCGGGGCTATGCTTGTCTAATGTGAGGAGCTAGGGTGGGAGGGTTGGAGGACTGCATGGTGGGGATATGCTCATCCTTTGCAAGGGGCGAGGGTCCGAGGAGTGGAGGAATGCATGGTGGGGATATGTTTGTTAGATGCGAGGGGCTAGCGTTGGAGGGGTGGAGGAATGCATGTTGGGGGTATGCTTGTCAGATGCGATGGGCGAGGGTGGGAGGGGTGGAGGAATGCATGGTGGGGGTATGTTTGTCAGATGCGAGGGGCTAGGGTTGTAGGGGTGGAGGAATGCATGGTGGGGCTATGCATGTCTAATGCGAGGAGCTAGGGTGGGAGGGGTGGAGGAATGCATGGTGGGGAATGCTTGTCAGATGTGAGGGGCGA